>NC_079296.1:9752500-10377500 GCF_023638135.1 Falco biarmicus | reverse complement strand
GTGGTATTTCTGAATTTTTAAGCAATTTGACTTGAAACTAGTTAAGACTACCATCATTTTTATATACATACACATGCATGCACACAGATGTGATCTATAAAGTATACGCTACTATACATACACAAACAGTACTAACACACCACAATTTATGTATGATTTTGCTTATTTATGTTAGGTTACACATTTAGTTCACAAAGTCCACACACACATCCTAATTACAAGCACCCGATAGCATAAGACACCAGATTTGTGGAGCCTTGCTCCGCAACGCTGTATTTGACATTTTGGAGTACCAGACCTCCAGGAGGATAATTTACTGAAAGACTACTTTCACCAACCCTCGAGCAAGAAATACCATCTGCAGGAGCCAAGCGTTGCATTTGCAGATGCATCCCTTAATTAAGCAGATTTTAATTGGGTGACTCTAAGCTTTAATTAATGGCAAATTGTTCATGCACATTCGTTTTTGGGTCACGTTCCCAGACGGGATTTTTCTGGGTTGATTTGGGGAGTTTTGTGGGGCTGGGTTGCAATTATGGTTATTGCACTTCATGGGGGGAAAAAACAGCTCTCAGGGGCCCTGGAGCCACTGGACTCCCACTACCCCAAGGAGGTTTACCCATTTTCCCCTCCTTCTTAAACACAGCATCCCCTGAACAGCGGGTTGAGCTCAGCAAAGCCCCAGAGACACCCGTGTTGTGCCTGCTGGTGCCAGCACATCTGGGCACCAGGAACATGGAGGGGGGATGCTCAGAGGCAGCTAGGGCTCGTGCAACCCCACAGCACCCCAAACTCAGAGAAATGCGGCCAGTGCCACCTTGCCCCCACCTTCACAGACCCACGGTGCTGCGAAGCATCTCACTCAGGAATTGTTACAGCTGAAACAATGGAAAAACAGGTGCAAGCTCAGTTCTTCAGCCTTGGGGCTTTACCTACCCTGCACAATGTGCCATGCACACCAGCTCGCACAACAGCAGCAGTGATCGCAGGGAGATCAGGTCCCACCTGCTGCCTTATAATGGTCCCCTAAAAAAAATATAAAAATCCTCTCCACCATTTCCACACCAGCTTACAGCTCTGGGTGGTGCATGGAATAGAGCTCAAGGGATGGATTTGATTCAGCACAAACAGTTTGCTTAAAGGGCATGGGTGTGCTCTGAGGGAACAGATGCATGGAGACCCCATTCCCAGAGTACTGGAGTCAATTCCCACCCATTTCTGGTGCCCTCACACCTCCTGAGATCATCAGCAAACATCCTTTTGGTAACAGCTACAACCACCACAAACAGCAACAGCCCCATTTCCCTCCCAGATGGATTCACCTCCTGCTTTTACAACCCAAAGCCCCAGCTGGGGCTTATGAACTTATAAACTGATCTCGCCCAAGCCCAACCCATGCAAACCACTCTTCCACCCTGACACAAGGGAGGAGATGGTGCCACCCCCATGACAGCGATACTGCCGAAATACCAGCTGCTTGCTATCCCAACACAAGCAGAGAACCAGGAGGCATCAACAAATCATCTGACTCAGCTGGGGACAGGAAAGAAGACAGATCCTAATTTCCTAATGGATCCATCTAAGAACTGAATCTTAATTTTTTTCCAGTCCTAAGGTGCCGCAGATGCTGCACGGCATGCCCTCTCCTCCGCATGGAGCAGAGAGAACATGCAACCTCAACAAGGTCTTACCAGCTTTGCACACCAACTAACCGCTGCCTGAAGTCATTAGCTGCTCTCCTTGGGCGCTCATTCCCTGCTTCAATTATTCCCCACTTGCTCTGGGCTCAGCATGCAAAGCACCCGGCCAGCCACAGGCCACTGCTCCAGCTTGCAAAGCCAAGCCCAGCTCCGAGGGCAGGAAGGCCAGCCAGGCTCCGCAGCCCCCAGCTCCCCATCCACCTCCTGGAGGGTATATGCTGCAGCTGTGCTGCTCAGGCCATCCCTGGAGCAAACTGCACCATCAGCAGGGACCGGCTGAAGAACCTCGGCCACAAAGAACTGTCTTGTTTTACACCAGTGCCTGAGAAGCCCACACATTTGAAGGACAGTGCCCCCTTGCCCAGCAGAATCCACAATAAGACCTGAAAGCCTGCCGAAGCTTGTGACCTTTGCCAGCCCAGGCAGCAGTGATCAGAGGGTAAAGCCACACACCTGGACAACGCTCAGTCAAATCTTCCTCAGGGCTGCCCCATGACCCAAAGGAAATAAACCCTTATAACGAGCATGTGGCTTCCTAATGCTGCTACAGCCAACCGGCACTTCCAGCTCTCCCCATCCCTGCTGTGCCCAGGGAGACGCCAGGCTGCAGACACCCCTCTCTGCCCTCTCCCTTGCTCCCCACGCAGCCCAATACCCTCACGGGAGTTACCACCTCCCACGTTCCTCAATTCAACCCCAGTCCCCTGCACCGTATTCCCACTTGGATTTTGCTCCAGTCCCAGCCCCTGGAACACAAGTCCCAGCTCAGTTTCTCAGGCTGTGAACTGCTTGTTTCTGAGCCAAGGTTCAAGTGGAGTTAAGCTCTAGTGAGATAAATCAGTGGTTTCCCTCTCAGAAACACATTCCCACCAATGCAGCCATACTGAAGCCTCCGGCACACTCAGACACAGATGGGTTTGGGCAGGGGGTTGCGCAGTGGACAGGAGCATGGGGTCACTGCCTCTGACCGGGACCCATACGTGTTAGCACAGTGCAAATGCAACCACAAACGTCGGTGCTTCCTTCAAAATAAACATCCTTCTCTACAGTCACTTTATTAAAGTATTTGTCATGCCCCGCACAGCTCAGCACTTTCCAGGGAAAAGCCCCAGCCCTGTGCACCAAACTTTGGGAACAGCTTGTTTGTCATTTTCATGAGACAAACCAGCCCCGTGGCCCATTCCATAGGGTGAGGGGCCTGAACCCCCCTGTGCCTGCCCCAGGTGGGAGCCGGCTGGGGGCTCCTGCCACAGGGAGGGGCAGGACTTCTCATACCCAAAAGTTTCATGAAAAGTTTCATGACTCAGTGACTGGCCGCAGCGGGGAAAGAGGAGGGACATGGGGACGTGCTGCAGTGCCCCAGATAGAAGAATAGCTCCAGCTGTGGCACACACAAGCCCATTATGTTATATTACACATCGGAGAAGCCATGCACAAGCTCCAGCAAGTCTGGCTGCTCTGCTCCTGCAAGAAGAGGGACACCTTCCCTTGGAAAGCAGGGACACCGTGCCCTGCTCCAGCCCTGCCGCCGAGACCCTTATGCCACACTGAGCCCCCCAAAGAGAGCCCTTCCCAGCGCCTGGAGGGGGGCAGCCCCCCGCAGCCCCCGGGGGATGCCAGCGGCAGCTGTGGGAAGCCTTTGTGCCCTCAAAGCAAGCGCGGCCGCGATGCCGGGGCTGCAGGGGGTGGGGGTGGGGGGTGTCCCCTGCCGCATCCCCGCGGGAACCCGCTGCCGGGGGGGATCCCAGCCGCGCTGGCCGCTCCGGGGGGGGGCCCGGCGCCGAGCCCCGGGCTAACAGTGCATCCTAGCGGGGACCGCCGCGCCCAGCAGCCCGGCCCGGGATGCCCCGAGCCGGCAGCACGCCCGTCCCCCCCGGGCCGCTGCCCAGCCCTGCCGCCCCCCGGCCCGGTGCGCTCCTACCTGCGTGCAGCCCCGAGCCCGGCTCGGGGGGCTCCAGCCCCGGGGGGCACAGCGGCAAGGCGCAGAGCAGCGCCAGCGCCAGCGCCCCGCAGCGCATCGTGCGCCCGGCGCCGGCCCCGCCGCATCCCGGCCCGGCCCCGCCGCCGGGGCAGGCACGGCCCCCCCGCCCCCGGCCCCGGCCCGCCCCGCCCCGGCCCGCCCGGCGCTGCGGGGACCCCCACACCCCGCGGGGGGGCTTCCCTCCGCCCCCTGCCCCGCACGCACTGCTGCTCCCGGGGCACAGCGCTGCAGGGGTTAACGCCCCGCACCCCAAATCAGAAGCGCTCCCAACGCTCCCCGGCGCTGCAGTGCTTGGAGAGGGGACCCCTCCCTCGGGATCCCCCCCTGCCCCACTGTGCCGGCTCGGACACACGTGCTTGTCCATCCAGCGGGTGCTGCAGGGGTTAATGACCCCCCCACACACACACACACGTGCTGGGTTGCCCCCCACCACGTGCTGGTTTGCACTTCATAGGGAAAGGAGACACCTCCACCACCACCCCAGCTACTCAAATAATAGTTGCTGTAAGTGTTTTCCAGAGTGCTTTGTCCCCAAAGCTGTACCCCACCCTGCTGCCTCCCCCAGGGGGGTACCCGACCCTGCTCCCACAGGGTGATGGGAACAGGGCAGCCTCCCACCGTGGCATCATGGGGTGAGTGAGGGACCCCGGCCCCCCCTCCCCCCCCCCCCCTCCCCACCCCCTGAGAGCTGTACTGGTCATCTGGATTTAATGCCGCTTTCCGTACCCAGAATCTGGGCTGGTTCACCCCCTTCTTGGCATTGCATGGGTTAAATACCCCCTCCCCCAGGTCCTGCCCAGCCCTCACACCACTGCAGGCTCCAGAGCCACAGCAGCAGCACTGCGAGCAGACACCCCAAAAGTGAGTTTCCCCAATCACCACCCCAGACAGCCCCATGCCTGCACAGCACCCAGCACGAGTGCATCCCCCTGGCAGAGCCCACTGGGCTGCACACCAAGCCCTCCAGTATCACCAGTGGCACAGTCCCTGCCACTGTAGCCACGCCAAGGCTGCTCTGCCCTGGGTGACAAACCCCTGAACGCTCCCAGAGGCCCTTGGGGGGTTATGCCTCATGCCCACTGGGGAGGTAGGCTCACTCCCAGTCCATGCTCATGTTTTCTCTGCAGCAATCACCCAGAGACCCCCAAAAAATATGGGAGCGAGGGGCTGAAGACCTGCCTGCCTGCGGGTGGAGGACCCTGCCAGAGCACAGGAGATGCTCAGACGTCCAGCGGTGTCACCTTGGCTGTCATTTTGCTCAAACACCACACCATGGCAGTGGGGAATTAGGCTTCGGTAAGCTCCATTGCTGCCTGATCTTGGCGTTCTGCGCTCAGCCGCTCCCAGGCCCTTCCCCTGCCACGCACTGACTCAGCTGGTCAAGGAAACGAAGGTCAGAGACACTCAAGGAGACATTTGTTTTGCCCCATAGAAGACTTTATTTGTCAAGAGCATGTGACACAGGCTTGGCTTTCCTTTCTCAGGTGTTGCTGAATCCTGCTGACTTCCATGGCTGTGACCTCTCCCAGCAGCACTTCTCCTGTCGCATCCCTTGGCTCTTTGCTGCTGTGGGACACGTAACCTCCTCGCAGCGCAGAGGTGCTGCCCTCCGTTACTTTCACGTGCCGCCAGCCCACTGCAGGAGAAGGTTTTTTTTAGGTGGATCAGCTGCAGAACCAGGTCTTTTAAACCAACTCTCCACTTCATGAGGAGGGGAAAAAAACCCTTGGAAAAGTCATGCATTTATCCTGCAGCAGTCCTGTCGGCTCAGCTCAGCATCCTCTTTCTAAACATGCTCTCATTTTGCTGAATCCAGTGACGCAACCACATCCACTCCCCTCCTCAGTCTCCTGTGAGAAAAATGGGGGTTTACACCCCTGTGGGTATTTCAGACTTTTGTGCAGGAGTAGCTGGACAAGGACTGTGCCTGCTCCTCCTCCTCCTCCTCCGCTGCTTGTGCCGTGCTGGGCAGAGGAAAGGCTGCCAGAAACAAAGAAATAATAAAAAGACACAGACAAAGCCAGTGCTGGGATATTCTGTTTCAGAGCAATGACAGAAAGGGGAGATGAAGATAAAATGAATAAACTACGGTTATTGATACTGTTTTCTTTGAAAAATCACAGCCCTGCTCTGTCGGCATGTCCCAGGCTTCCTCTGTGGGCCAGGGGTCTCCGTGCTGGTCTTTCCATCAGTTCGCTTGGGAGCTGGTTTGCTCAGACCGCCCTTCTCAAACAGCTCAGCACCTCCTTCATGCCCCACCTCAGGACTTCACCCCCACCAATACTTGCACAGCCTTATCAGAGCCACCCTTCCGCATCACCGTGCAGAGCTCCTCACAGCTATCGCCATACATCAGTCCCCGGCCTTTCATAATTTTCATTATTGCTCCTTTTCTTTGAATTCCCTCCAATGAACCAATGGGTCTGCTAGGGAGATGCCAGCTTCCCTGTGGCACCTCACTAGCACCCTACCAGGAGCCTGTGGATGTAAAATTATCACGCACACATCAGTGATTTAAAACACCAAGACATGAAGGAGGCAGAGTAACCTGCAAGAGCTCAGGACCTTGTCCTCTCTTCTGCACTTGTTTGCTGCATGACCCTGGGTAATTTAGTCCCCTCGAGGCATCTCAGTTTATTTTTTTTTATTACATGGAGATGCAAAACTAGCCTCTCTCGCAAAATACTTTGGAATGTGCTGGGGGACAGCATTGAGCTGAGGCTTATTATGGTCAGGCACTTTCTGAAAATGGTGCTTTCTACAGCTCAGAAAATATCAGGAGATCTACTCAGGGCTGATCAAGAGGGATGAATTCTGCTGGGATGAGTAATTCATCACTTTGGAGGGCACACAGGAGTCTCCAGGCACTGTCTGCACATGTGGCTGGAATGGGGAATCAGCCGGTGATGCTGGGTTTTCATGCTCCGCGGAGCACAAAAAGCCAAATTCCCTAAGCACCTTGGACTCAGGTGTGTTCAGTGTCTTGCCCTGAGTTTTCTGCATCCTTAGACAAATATTTCAAGGAATGCCCCTCAAAGAGTGGCAAGGGGAGATGAACCAGCCTTTTTCCATTTTTTGTTTCCCTAGAAAGTACAAAAAGCCTGAAAATGCTACCCCCTAATGCGAGAACAAAGCATGGGAGTGCTGTCCTCAGAAATACTGATCCAGATTGTATCCGCAGGGCTGGGAGTGGAGATCTAGGGAACAGAAATACAGCGGTCTCTGCTAGCAAGATGTGCCGCTGAGGGGAAGAGACCTGATGCAAACTCACTCACAGCAGCTTTTCATGAATGTTGTCACACCGGCCATGAGGACCAGGCAGCGCTGGGGCCAAGGTACAAAAATAGAGCCGTTTTGTGGAGTTCAGCTGGACCCAAACCCTGCGAAGCAAAGCCAGGTGTTTCAGCTCCAGTGTCGAAGATGTGGGAGATGCTCTGAGTGTGGCAGCAGGGATCCCAGCTGCTCCAGCTCCTTCAGCCCAGGGCTTAGGCAGTCCCTGTAGAAGCTGTGGGGTGCATTGCTGCCTTGGTCTCACGGACCAAAAGAATACAACTGAAACAGGTCAAAAGAAATTTTTAAAAAAAAAAAAAGGGGGGGGGTGGGCAGAAAACCATCAAAAGGCTTTACGGATTTAAAAACACATATGGGATTGTAAACTGGGTTTGGAGCTCCTGTGTGACACACATCTGGAGGGGAGAGGTTGCTCATCTGGTCCTCCAGGCAGATTCCAGCTCCCCAGATGGTTGTGGTGGAGCAAATGCCACGGGGTCTCTGCTGAAGTTGGGATGCACAAACCTTCCCTTGTACACTGCTCAGACACATTAAGAAATCCATTTTGCGTGCTTGTTTGGGATATCTCAAAAAGGTAATAAAAATCCTACTTTTCTCCCCTGTGCTCCCCTGTCACCCTGCCCAAGAAACCCAAACCCTGCACAGACTAGACTGCAAGTCAAGAGAAGTTCTTCTGCTCAAAACTTCACTAATAATGTATTGTGTGACCTCAAGCAAAACAATTTTCTTCCCATGTTACAGCCTGACCTGTGATCAGGAAGTTAAGGACCTTTCCCTTGCGTTTCACACCATGCCCAAGTCTCAGGTGGGACCTGGGGTGGTCTCATCACAGCAAAGATGCAGCAAGAGAGAAGAATAAGAGTTGCATACTAAAATAGACCTCGTGCTCTGGAGAGTATTAAGAAATGCAACAATGCGATGGTCCTCCCTTCAGCGACGCTCTGCAGCTGCTATTAATTTTTCTCAAAAATTTTTTGGAGCTGTCCTTGGCGCTGCCAGAAGCATCGCACCAGCAGTCCCTGATGAAGGAGTTGCACACAGTGGATTTTTCCCCTGTGTGGGGAATCAGGGCGGTTCTCCACCCAGGATGTTCCCTGAAAAAGTTCCTGCCCATGTACCAACAGCCCTTGGGTTTTCCTTCTGCTCAGTGCAAGCCTCGGGAGTAGGAACTTCAAGGTACACCCAGCAAGTATTATAATTATTAATATTATTTTTTTTCTACAAGTGCTACAGCACACCCTGGACACGTGGCAGCCTGCTGGCGCCAATCCAGCCCCACAGCCACTGATGTCCATGCCCGTGCTTCCCTGAGGTAACGCCAAGAAATGGGTTCAAATGCAGAAATTTAATAAGGGTTAATGCTAAAGGGAGCCGCATGCGCAACATTTTTGCACATCAGCAAGAGAAACCATCCCTCTGTCAAAAACCTTGAAGGAATCAATTACTGCTAGGGTTTTTTTGTAAACCTCAGCTTAAATTATGTGATTTTGCTGCCTGTTGGACTCCAGGAACTGCAATCTCCATACTGGATCCACACTGCAAAGGCAAATTTGCAAACAGCTCTCTACTCAGACCAAGCATCTGTGAAGCCTGTATGGAAACAAACACAGACGTGGCCCATTTCTTTGAAGCATCCCAATTTGGGCTAAACTACATCCAGTTTCACACCAGATCTCAGGGGCTATCCCTCAGCGCGGTGGTCCAGCCAAGCTGCCTCCTGCAGCTCTCTCCTAGCCAGCCCGCCGGTGGGAGGCTGCTCTCCCGGTCACTAGGCACACTGCACACACCATCTTTGAATTTGTAAGGTTTTTTGCTAAGTTTTTATTTTAATTCAAGGACTTTGCTTCATACAAAATGTAATTGTAGAAACAACTGCAGAATTCAAAGTTTGGCTGATAAATATTACTCAGGCAGCAAACTAGGCAATCACAGAACTTTTTTTTTCCTTTTTTTTTTCCCCCTTTTTTTGGGGGGGGTAAAGTTCCGCTTGTGTTGCATGGTTGGAACTTTTATAATTTTTAACACTGTTTTTTTAAATATAAAGTTTTGCAACAAACCCCCAATTTATATCAAATATAATTAAAAATTAACAACTGATGAATACATTGTATCAAAAAAGTACGAAGATAAACATTTTCCATGCACATACTTTTTATATATATGTATATATGTATATATTTTACATGCAAACATTACTTATTCAAAGTACAGCCACTACGAGACTGGTTCTGGATGCAGAAAACTGATTGGTGCAATTCAAGTTTGGCAACTCACTATGAGGATTCTTGGAAATATCATGTATGCATTGAAGAGACAGCAGAGAGGCTGTAAAAAAAGGCAGGAAAAGGGTTATGAACAATTGTGGTCAGGCTTGTCTGTCACTGTCATCGACCCCTGCGAGGCGGGTGGAGGATTAGACAACTTGAGATTATTCTTCTTCGGGTTCTGCCTAAGAATTGGAGTGACCCAAGGCTGTCGTTTGGCTGTGCGCTTCCAGATGGTGTGTCAGTGAGGGGCTGGGGCCTGGGGGGCTGAAAAGGTAGAGGAAGGGGAAAGGCAGAGTGGAGAAAAAGTCAGAATTACTCAGTACAGAAAGACATCTCTTTTGCTTTCCATTGTGGTACAATGTTTGCATGCACTGTCAGAGAGATTGTGTTTTCCCTCTCCTTCCTGGAGTAAAATAGTAACATTTTCTTTAAAATTTCAAATAAAGTGTTTGTGCCTTCATATAAGGAAAATGTATAAAACATTTGGTCACAATCATGCTGAAGCCTGAAACAGAAAATCCAGCAGATAAAGCTACAGAATGGATGAAGGTCTTTCTGACTGTTGGTGGTTTGGATGTGTTTCCAAACGTGTCATCTTGTTGCATAGCCCTCCGTTTGCAAATTACAGCCATTACCCATGGTGGACCTCTGGCCACCGCACTTGCTTTATTCAAAGTGCACATAAATACAGAGACAAAGATATAGACAGGAGTTATCCTTTAGCAGAATCCAGGGATGAGATTGGCCAGAGATTACTAGTTCGTAACGGAACATAAAAAAAAACAAAACCAAAAACACAGAAGGAAACGAAAACAGGTTGAATTGCCTCAACAGAAGAGCTACAGGAGATGTGAAGACCCACCCTACAGCAGACTGCTCCCTGCCTGAGGCTGAAAGACTTTTGCTGAGAGCACGAGAGACCTCCTGAGCATTTTGGTAGCATCTGATGCCCTCCAAGCACCCCAGCGACAAAACGAGTCACCAGGGTCCAGCAGGACCTCTGCTCATCATAAGCGACCACTTCGGCTGCAGAGGTTTCACAGTCCTGGGGCTTGGTAGATCCTCTCAAAAAATTATCTGCCCAACCATCTCCTCCTTCCTATCAGCATTTTTAGCCATGTGCTTGCCTGGCACCTCCCACCCTTCCTTCTTTAACCTTTTGACAGCTCACTACGCGTCGTCTGGCTGCCTGTGCCCCAAATTAGCCCTACAACGGTTTGTCAGACCCACAGACACCAGGTCCTGCCCTGGCTTTTCTTTCAGCGCTCCCTCCCCACTGGCACAACGCGTTTGCCCCTTTCCCAGGCTCAAAGCACAGAAATTCACCCGTGCCCAAAAGAAGGAAATCATCCAACACAGGAGGCATTGCAAGAACACAGACATCTCATCCCTGAGAATCAGAGTAGAGGTTTAGCGCTTTTTTTTTTTAACCTTCTCTTAACAGGCAACAAAATCAAGACTCTCTCCAACTGCTCTCTCCAACTGCCCATAGAACCTGGCCAGAGCTCTCGCAGCCCGACTGCAACTTGACATGCAGTGCAAAAGGCGCTGCTGCTCCTGCAAGAGCATCTCTGCAGATACTGTACTTTTCCACCTGCATCTCTCCTGCAGGACCTAAACATTAGTCAATGAGAAAAGGCCGGTTTTATTTGCTGCAATCACTCCCCTCCCACCAATAAAAATATATATAAAATAAATAAAAAAAGAAGAAAAAGAAGAGAAAAAAAAAAAAAAGGCCAACAAAACCCAAACCAACCCCAAACCGTGTTTGCCTTCCCCACTGTAAGCTTCCAACCTGGTACTCGAATACACTGTCCAGTAACGCGACGCGGGCATTTGTGCTCCGCGGAACCTCCAAGACGAGCAGCTCCTCCGGGCTGTGCCCTCCCTCCCCTCCTGCCCTCCCCACGCTCGCCCCAAGGTCTGATGCATCGAAGCAAGAGGTTGCATCGTCGCTGTGAAAGATTTCAAAGGTTAGGCACTTAGTAGTGAACAACTGGAGCATTCGTAGAAACAGTGGGACCTGAATGACAATTGGACTAATTCTCTACATAAAGAGTATTTTTTTCTTTTTTCTTTTTTCTTTTTTTTTTTTTACTGTACAATTTACAAAAATGCACACAATGAAAAGTTAAAGTTCTATCTAATAGCTTGATATAAAACCAATACATTTCTTCTTCTCACCCCTATGCTTTTTCCTCTTTTTTTTTCTGGATATTTTTTTTTAGTTGTTTTTTTTTGCTAAATCAAGCTTATATTGTAAACAAGACAAAACAGTGAGGGCATGTTGCGGTCAACAGGAGAGAGGGACGGAAAGAAAAAGTCTCAGCAGCAAGGAAACAGTCCTTACAAAGTAGCTCTCTTGTGGCTTTATCATGTGTCAGTGTGAAGGACCCGACGTGGTGAGTAAAATAAAGAGATCCACATGGCAGCGGTGTCAGAGCAGAGTCCTGGCTGCCAGAGCGCTCCGTCAGCCCGGGGGTGGGTCACCAGCTCCGCCAAAAAGGATTGCTGTGGCTGAACATCAAGTCCCAATGGACTGTCCTTTGTTCTGGTCTGTGTCTCTCCTCTCCCAGTTTCTTGGGTAGATCACTTCTTTCTTAGCAGTGAATGAGATAAAAAGCGGATGCGATCTTTGTTCGTGCGTGTCCATTTGCAACCCCCGACTCCCACCCTGACTGGGGAAAAAATATAACAAATTAATTAAGAAATAGCCCAACAAAATCTGCGCCAATCTCAAAAAGGATCGACAGTCTGCTTTCTCTGCCGTTGAGGGTGAGGACTGCTCTTCTTTCGGCTTCTCGCATGTGTCGCAGATTTGGCATCTGGTGCGTGTCTTTGAACTAGACAAGGCAACAGGGAGGCAGGCGAGAGGGGAGAGAAAGATGCATTCCCCCCACTGCCTTCCCCCTAAGGAGGGAGCCTTCTTCCTCGATTTGTCTAGTGAAAAAGAAAAAAAAAAAAAAAAAAGAGAGGAAAAAAAAAAAGAAAAAAAAAGAAGGCGAGAGGAGAAAGGCTGCAGGAGTGTCTCCAGACCCAGGGGCAGAGCAGTTCTCGTGGCAGGGGCTGCCCCATGGGCCTCCCTCCGGCCCCAGGCACCGCGCGCATCGGAGAGCGCAGCCTTCCAGATGATAAAACTCATCGATTTTTAACACGCATGCCTTGAAGGGTTTTGCCATGCCGCTAGCACCAGTCATCCTCATCGGCTTCATGGTAGTAACTACGTCCTCTGGTGCCAGTCCCAGGGCCCGTGTTGAGACCCAGCGTGTAATGGTAGCCGTTGGGCACCCTGCGGATTTGGTGAGACTGGGAGGTCAAGGAGGAGACGTAAGAAGTCCTTGAGGACCGGCCCGAGTTGGTGGCCACCGCCTCCTCGAAGGTGAGCGTGTCCTCCGGCACCACGCAGTAGGGGCTGTCGGCGTCATCGCGGTGCCCCAGGTAGGGGTCGGAGCCGATGCGGGCCACCGCCGGCGGGGGGCGGCTGCTGGTCCCCGCGCAGCAGCGCGTTGTGCTCGGACAAGCCGCGGCTCAGGCGTCCCGGGGAGAAAGTGGGCAGGCCGGTTTGGAAACTGGTGAAGTGCACGGGCGAGGAGTTAGCGGTCTTGTAAGTGATGCTGGGGCGTGGGGTCAGTGGAGTCTGTGGGAGCTGCCTCCGACCCCGGCATGGGGTACTAGCACCAGATGTCGACAGCAAGGGGCTCCCATTAACTGAACCACTGCCCTACATAAAAATTGGAACAAAGCAAATCAAAAAATAAAAAAGGGAAACACCAGACAAACACAAAGGCAGGCAGGTATAAAACAGAAGGAGAAGCAACAGAAGGGAGAGACAAGTCACAAGAGGAAAGAAAAGCAAAAAAGAGAGAGTTTAGACAAGCACAGTTAGGGGGAGGAGGTTCTCGAGAAATCATTCAACACAAGATGTAAAGTGCTGGAGAACTAAAGTTCTGCGAGCAGTAAAGAAGAACAGAAACGATCAGAGCATCAGTAGGACGCAAACTGGCAGACGGCTCCAACAGAAGGGGACACTGTCCGGAGGGAAGGCATCCACATCATACACGGGCTCGACATGCGCCTTACCTGCACTAGGTGGGAGCAGCTCAAAAACAAGGGAGGGTTTGGGGGTTGGGGTTTTTAGTTTTGCAAATACAGTTTTGCAAAACAGAACTCTTTGCTCTGGGGGTGGATTTTTGCAAAACTTCACCTGACAGTTGTGGTTACTGGTGCTGGGGATCGTTTCTCTGTTCAAAACAGAATTATACGGAAGGAGGGTTTGGGGGCAGAGTAATTTTTTGTAGGTTTGGGAATGAAATGCGTTTTGATTAAATAGCCCCTTTCTGGAAAAAAAACCAAACCAACAATGAAAAGCTTTTGGGGTGGGCTTTAACTAGCAAGTTCCTTAAACAAAAATACATTTACCTCCTCCTCCTCCTCTTTAATACTACACATTTTATTTTTGAGTGGCAGAAGAATCTGACAGCTTCCTGGGTTACTAATAGTGACACGTGGGAGTGAACTAAGCTACAGTAAGTTAAAAAATGCCACGAGTGAGAGGAACAGACTCTTGCTGTGGCATTTCTGTTTACATTTTCCCAGGGCAGTACATGAATAGCCCCGCGAGCGCATTTTAAAAATCTCTCAGCAGATTTTGAGACCAGACCTTTATGTTTTAAAGAGCCTCTTTTCCTTCCTAGAAAAACATCAAGGTGTTGCTTGTTGGGCTAGCAATCAGTGCTTGTTCTGCTCTGCCAGCACAGTTTTCAGGGCAAGCGCAGCAGTGCTGGAGACTACCAGCCCAGGAGCTAGATGCAGAGGCTATTTTAGAAGCTGTTCACATGAGCCCTGCCCTGTCCATCAGAAGAAGGGGTGATACCTGCATTATCTGGGGGTGCAGAGCAGCGTGGGTGTCACGCTCTGCAGCCCTGCTCTCCGCAAGCTTTGGGGACTGATGTGGCATTTGCTGCTCGTGCTGCTGGGCCAATGACTCATGTCTTTCACAGCCTGGAAACAGTCTTTGCCTTTCTCTTCTTTCATTTTTACCCTCTCCCTTCTCTGGCTTCCTCACATTTCAGCTTGACTCTCTGCTACAGACACGTATTGCCATCCCCGGCTGAGCTGCCTCCCATCACCTCCCTCCCTGTGGTGATGGAGCAGGTGGTGACCCCCACCCAGTGACCTACTGTTTTCCCAGATCCAGGAGAAGATGCTCAGCTTTTTGCAAGACCCTGAGGCTGAGCCCCTCAAAATTACGATACTTAAAAAAAAACAACAAACCAGAATTAAATTGTTTAGATAAATATTGCGCTGTCTAAAAATATTTTTTGTGAGATTTTCAAACCTTCTTTACCCGGGACCAATGCAGGAAAGGGTCTTGGACTGTAAAAAAAATGGTGAGGTCTTTTTTCAAAATGTCCAGCAAGCTCCTTCCTGCTGAAACATATGGAAATTCTAAGAAGTTTCATCTCATTGAAAAAAAATGCTTTTCCCAGATTAAATGGGATTTATGTTTAATAATTCTCCTGCGCTGAAAAGAACGCTGCATGTCTATGAACTATGGGAATGCTTCCGTTTTTTTAATTAAAACATATGTGATATTTGAAGTTCTGGTAAACTGAGCCCGCAAGAAAGGAGAGGCATCATGCTAAAAATCAGTGCCATCTTCCTGCCTCTCAAACCAGAGGGAGAAATTAAGAAATGGGAAGAAAAACTCATCTGAAAAATCAGATGAAGGTCAGTCAGGGACTGCAGAAACCAGAAATGGAAAAGACACGTTAGGCTGCAGCTCCCTCTTGCTATGGCCACACGCAGTCCTGGGTGCATGGGACCTTACACCGATGTCACATCTCCCCCCAGGCTGACAATGACCGTGCAAAGCATGTCCCACGCCCAGGGCTCTCCAGAGCTGCGGGGCAGCAGTCCTTGAGCACTCACTGCAGGACACAGCCCCTGATGCTGCAGTGGACCATGCAGGGAGAGAGAAAGGCACAGGACAGGGTAAGAAGACAAAAAGCTGCTTCATTTTGCAGCTAGCAGGATGTTGCGCAGAAACCACTTCATTTAAACCCTTCCCCTGGGCTCTAACCCCTGCTGAACACAGGATTCCTGCCCGCTCCCCACCAGCTGAAGCTGCTGCAGGGGCTCAGGGCTGACAGCACCCCTCAGCCCCTTGGAGACCCCCGGTCAGCCACACACCACCAGCAGGCTGCGAGCTCAGGGACACATTGGAGAGTGGCCAGAGCCCCCCTCCAGGCACAGCGGCTGTGCATCACTGGGAGTCCTCTTCCACCCGCATCCTGCCTTCTCCTACATCCCTCCTCTCCCTTACTGTGATTTCTCCTCCCAGCTAGAGAGCACATTTGAAGATTGATTTGACAGTAGGTAAAAATGAATTTTCCCTCAATTTTCAGAAAATTAACCTGTTCCACCATAAAGGACAGCTCTGAAGCCCAGGCGACGGCAGTTGGAAAATCCTGCTAATATGAGCAAACCTTGCTGAAATCACAGCTCTGGCTGCCTGCGATCCCTGCGCAGTATCGCACCAGCTTGTACTGCAATGGCCAGGATCTCTTTGGCAATCACCACGTGTTTGTGCACGGGGCAGCAGTGGGTGCTGCGTTAACACAGCTGGCAGGGGAACAGTTCAGCTCAGTTGCCCAGGTCCCATGCCACGCTACCAGCCTACCTTGGCTCAGGTGGACTTTCTCCACCAGCATCAAAAGCTCTCCATTCTCAGGGCTCCCAGGCTGCTCTTGCTGCAACCATGAGCAAGGGAGTCCTTGGCAGTGGGGTCTCTGCAAGATGCCTTGAGTCACTCACACCGTAGGCGGCTACTAAAGAGCCATCAAGTGACACTTCCATGCCTCTTTTGGATGTGAAGCGTCAAGCAGGACCTCAATGGCTTTATCTACTACTGCCTGGCTTTTCTTCCCCATTCTGTCTCCTTTCTGCTTGTCTCTAAACATACAAAATGTGTGTACGTCCCTGGAAGGCCTTAGGGCTCTTTTCCTGCCCTGCATCTCCTCACCTGTCTGTGTGGACCTTGCTCTGGCCCTCCGTTGGGCGAGGTGGGCCTGCTCTGGTCGGCAGACTTGGGCTGAGAACGCTCCCGGCTGCCGTAGCGGTCGCAGGAGTAGAAGCGCTGCTTTTCAGAGGAGGAGGAAGAGTGTTGCTTCCTCTCTTGGGACCGGCCACGTTCCTGCTTCTTGTCCTTGGAAGAAGACTCACCAGACTGGGCTACTGAAAGAAGAATGTTGGTTGGGGGTCACTAACATGGGAGGAACTTCCAAGTGTGGGGCAGGGAGGTCCTTCCAGGTAGATGGGACTCCAGAGCACATCAGATGACTTCTGGGCATCCCGAAGGGAGAAGGACAAGGGAAAAATTCTTGTTTGCAAAGCACTTACCAGCTTGTCCATCAGCCAGCTGGTGGGGGGACCTGTCCAAGGACTTCTGCTTCTTCTCTTTCCGCCGGTGACAGCGGTGGTGATGGTGGTGATGCCCTTGCTCTGGTGGCATGCGCTCCAAGGAGTACTCGTAGAGGTGCATGGCGTGAGGACGCTGCGGGGTCAGCGTGGAGACGGAGCGCTTCATGGGGCTCGTGTCTGGGATGGGCTGCAAGGGAGATGGAGGGACATGGAGCAGGGTGAGGGCAGGCACTGCACCGTGCTCAGCTGCTTGGTTCCCAGCACGGGGAGGGTCATACAGTAAGAGAAAGGGGCAAGGAGGGGAAGGAGAAAAAATGGTTAATTGGATATAACTGGAATGGGTAGAAGGACTTGTGGAATGGTAGATTGAGTGCTAAATTTGAGGAGCAAATGTGATCTCCATTTGCTGAAATGGGCTTTACTTTTAGCAGAGTGCCAATCCACAGGTACCATGGGTGCAGAGCAATATGCAGCACTTCACACCAAACACAGCATCACAGGAGTCAACAGTAGACTAGCAGGGTCATAGGGCAGCACAGTAGCAAGCATCTCACAAAGATAATTCTCCAAGACTAGTTTCACCCAAAGCTGCTTCAGGACCTGTTGTCATCCCAAAGCAACTCCAAAGAAGAAAGCATGAAAGCATTGCTGGGCATCATGTGGAGAGGGAATAAAATCAGGAACAAGTGGGCAAGGTACAAGCAAAGCCACTGAGAAATTAGTTCTATCTCCCTGTGGTTGAAGACCACTCCAATCAAACATTTAAACCTCTCTTCTGCCACTGTTGCTCCTTGAAGCCCTTGGGGCTGGGACAAGCAGGATAGCATGCATGTCCTGCAACTCTACCAGGACATCTCAAAAAATCACTTCTTGGGTTTGCTATTGCTATTTTCAGATCATTTGTGGCCAAACATCTGGACACTGGGCACCTCCCACGGGCACTGCTGGACCCTGTCCTTGTGCCAGTGGCAGCTCCAGACCCTGTTCCCTTCCCTTTAGCTTCAAAACCTTACAAAAATGCTTTGCAGAAGCCAGGGCAAGTGGGCTGCAGGACAGCTGGTCTCACAGCCTATCCCTTCCCTACTACCCAATTGCCAGGTATAAAGCTTAGAAAATGAGGACGATTCCCATGCGTCCTTCTCTTTCACTCTGCTGGCCTCCAGCTGGCTCTGTGGCGGAGTCAGGGCTTCATCCATCCTCTGAAGGTTTCCCTGGGTTTGCCACTGCATCAAAGCTGCATGGCAGCGGAAAGACCTCGGAGCATGGGGGTCCAGCCAGCCAGGGAAGGAGCTCAGGACATCCTCCGGTCCCTCAGCTCTTACGCTGGCTGGAATTCACAATCCAATATGTGCCTCCAACAACAGTTCTTGCAGAACATTTACTTTGTTCACTGTAACCTTTCCAAAGAGCCTTGTATTATTTTTACAGTCTATGCCTATTTTGTTTGCTTATCCTGAAATTCAGATCTCTGTTGCCCCATGATATTTACACAATGCAAAGCCAGTTGTTTCACAGCTCTGCTCATTATTTTGAGTAGAAAGAACCACTCTCTCTCCCAGCTGGCTGTTGCGGGCAGGCTATCTTGTGTGCAAAGGTGCAGTCTGAGTTGAGTTTTTGTTTGGTGCTCTCTCTGTTGCTAGGCAGTTACCTAAATATTGGTGCTTCCCGTTTCTTTCAGAGGCACAAGGAAGACTTGGCTGGGGCAGGGGAGCACAGCCCAGCCTGTGGCATCGGTGCAGCCCAGGGTCTGCACCAGTTCACTTAGCGGGACCACACTGTGCTGCATTTGTCCACTCTTGTGGCCCTTGTTGTGTGAACAAGAAATTACACTGAAGATCTTCATGTTTGTCCTCATTGCTTGCTGTTCAGCCTGAAGATGGAGGGAGGCAGAGAGGTCTGTACGGTGGATGGTCTGATGGGCAAAAAACGTGAAAATACTTCCTACTAAAAACCCTTCCTCAGATTTCCAAAATCCATATAAAAGCTGCCAGCAAGAAGACAACAGAAATTTCCCAACAAAAAGCCAGCCATTGATAAGAAATGAACATTTCTCTTTGGACATGATTCTGTGCTTGTTCCAGGGACAAAAGTCCCCACTGACACTAATGGGAAGTGGCAAAGCAGTGAATACCCTTTCCATAAATCCTGACAATGCTCTCGTTACGTTAACGGGGCATGCACAGACTCCCCACAAGCCTCGGGAGACTATACCATAACCCTTCAGAGAATTACTAATTGCTTCTTCATTACCAAACCGATTGTTTTCACTTCCTAAATTCCTGTGCAACAAGGCATACAAAAACCAATAAATAAGCAAAACAAACAAACAAACAAAAAATCCCTGCTATTACAGCGTGCAGCGTGCAATCGTGGATTGAGGGAACTGCAGCAAAGTGGAAAGAGATAGCGGCTGCAACGGTGCAACATTGGACTCCAAATGAGAAGGGAAAAAAGTAAAGGGTTAAGGAAGGTTAATTATTTCTTAACATGAATTTAATAAGGTACAACTTAGTGCAAACTACATACTGCTAGGTAACTCCCAGGTGACCGTGCTTTGCTCCTCTGCAAACAATTCGGACAAGATGAGAACATTATTTGAAGCAGCCCCACAGTACAGCCATTGTCAGACATCACGGCAGATGTGCAGCAGACACGATGACAAAAAGGGAGGGGAGGTGATGGGGGAAGAGGACAGCAAAGAGCGAGGGAGGAGGTGAGATTGAAAGCATAGGAAGATATTTTTTTTGTATTAAAAAAGTAGAACATAAAAAGACAGAGGAATGACAGGCAAACAGAAAGGGAGACATCCAGAAACAGAAAGCATTGCAAATAAGGGTTATAAAAAAATCAAAGTTTGGGGGGAGCAGAAGCAGCATGTGAGAAGGAGGGTGAGGGCATGGAGGGGGAAGACACACACAGAAAGTACATCAGTTATTTGCCTGAAGCTACAACCACCAAAACATAATATTATTAAATGAGGTTAGATCCGCTCAGATATTACGGGCCTGATTCATAACAAGATTCAGGAGCTTTGGCATGGGGCAGCTGTGCCCTGGGGAACACGTACCATGCTCCTGCAAGAGACACTCACTCCTGCAAATACTCGAGTGCAGGGGAGAGGAGTTCCCTGAGGAAAGGCTTGTGCTGCTGGCACTGCTGCTGCCAACCGCACTGCCTGGGAAGGAAAGATGCTACCTGTGGTCCAGGATAAAGAACAATTTTGTTCTGGGAAGGGGGAAGGGAGGGGGTATGGGTTTGCTTTGGGGTCTTTTTCTTTTATTAAGCATGTTGAGTAGTGTTCCCGATAACACAGAGAATCCCAGTGCTCATACAAAGGCTGCAGTTTCTGAAGTCAGCTGGGAAACGCGCTAGCTGATGAAGTGTAGCTTGTGCCAGCCTGAGCACATTACCAACAAGATGCTATCTGTTGGAGCTATTGCCCTACGTGCAATACACAGGCTTTTAGTTCTAGGGTGCAGCGTACCCTTTACATTCTGCTTCCCATGGAGAGCAAGGGAAACAGCCCACAGCCACCGGCTGCTCCTTCCTGACTATGAATCAGGCCCTTTGGAGGAGAGAGACATGACTGTGAGCAGTAAGATGTTCTGACACACAGGAGGCAGAACGGTGGCTGGAGAGCAGCCGGGACAACAAGCTGGCAATGAACATGTGAAATGCCCCAAAATGATCTGTGAAAACCATGACATCCTGCACGCTAAGTAGCATCCACAAGTTGCTGTAAAAGTCAACTTTAGCGATGAGGCTTCTTTACAAGAAGTTGAACAAGGGAAATCCTCAACATCTTACTGACCAAAGCCATGATACAATATATGCTAAATATATAATATAGTGGGAAGAGAAAAAAACCCAGGGAGGATGCTTAATGTCTCAATGCAGCCTACCAGGCACATACTCCCTGGTACTTCTGTACCTACTACATTCATCAAAGAGAATCACAGCACATCTCCAGCTTTCTTTGTGGCTAGGGCACAGGAGCACGCCTTGACTGGCTGTCTGGATAGACGGCATGCAACTGTCAACGGGAAACACATGCCTTCCAGGAATACAGGCTGGCAAACAGTATTGTCCTCGGTTAATGAGAACACACAGTACTGGGTAGGTAGTCCTGAGTCAGCTACCCAGCCAGAGGGATTTCTTTGGTTTCTTTTTGCTGCAACCAGGGATGAGTAGAACTTGGGACAGTGGTGTATCTACCTATAAATACCTGCCATCCAAGCACAAAGGCTGGTTACCTGTCTCCAGGTTCAGCAAACATCTTTTAAAACAAATATTTGCAAGCAACTTCCAACAACATGGCAAGCAGAGAGAAGATACCGAGTTCTTGACCAGCTCTCAGCCTCCCACCACCAGTAGCATCTTCCTCGCTCACCTGAGTTTCGGCAGCTAGGCGCGGCATGGACGCTGCCCGCCCCTGGCTCTCCAGGCCTGGTTGGTGCTCCCCGTTGGCAAGTGTGGGGCTGATTTCCCTCATTTCTACCACCTGATTGAAACAAGAAATAGTTTCAGTAGCAAGAATATGAACGTCAGCTTTGAAGCCTTCATCTGAGCAGGCTTCTGCTAAGTCTGGTTTAATTGTAAAGAGGGAAAGAGAGTAAATTAAGAGCTGCGGAGTGCCCAGGTTACTCTATCTACAGTGCTGTCTTCAACAAGGATGACAGCAGGCCAAGCTCTTCCACCAGCCATGGCAACAAGCCCCAGGTGACCTGTGAAACTCCTCATCTGAGTTTATACACTGATGACAATGGGACACCTAGGAAGAGATAACCTTAAGTAACCTATTGCAGCCCACGTGTAATTCCATTAAAAGCGTGCCCAGATGTACAGCTATCAGACTGTAAAAGCTACTGGATTTGTTTTTTCTCCATAATATTCAGGCAACCTTGGCCTTGTAAGAGACAGAACAATGCTTGTCGCAAGGGACGGATCTGCCGTCTACTGCATTTCACCCTGTCTTTACCTGTTTTTTCCAAACATTTTCTAAAATTTCTAAAAACCTACTGCATTTCTAAAACCTACTGCATCTCACCCCATCTTCGCATCTTCACCCTGTTTTCTCACCCGTTCAATGGGAATTTCTTCTGAGTGGCCTCGTTCAAAAGCTGGTGTCCTGGTTTCATAAAACATATCCTGGGTGCGTTGGGTCCCCCAAGAACTGGACTCTTTGATCCCACCCTCTGAGGCTGGCCTGTCAGAAGGAAAAGAGGAAAAGATTAATTCTTTTGCAAAGAGATTTTGCTGACCTTGTTGTGATGAAGGTAAATGGCTCAGATGCCCTTTGAGGTTTCACTTGTGAAACTAGTTTCAGGATAGGCGCAGCTGCTGGTGAAGCTATAACGTCCCTGGCCACTTTCTACACAGCCTGAAGATCTCATGAGCAACAAGGAAATCAAACCAGCTATCACTTTTTTTTTTTTTTTTTCCCCAGTAACTAAGGAAAACAACTTCTGCAGCTTAAGTTCTGATGAAGAATGAAGAATTTTGGAGTTCAGGCAAATTATGTCCAAGACCAGCTGGACATGGGTCAAACCCATCTGTGGCCATGCTGAAGTACATACACTGAAGGTACAGTGGTACAGGTGGCCCTGGGTTTCTCTGTTCAGTCTGATCTTAGTTTCCCCATCACAGTTATTTGGGATATTTATACTTTGGATGTCTATTACTAAAGAACCATAGTGCTTGTGACCCAGAGGACAGTCACCTGAAGAGCAAGAAATGGAGAATAGATTAGGAATCACTGACACAATAACTGTCCTCTTCTCTGTGGAGGTATTATTTTACCTAAAGACAAAGAGCCAGATTCTGTCCCGGAAAGTCTCAAGAAGCTCTTGCCATTGCCAAGTGCCATGAGCTCGAGGGATGACTTTGTTCCCAAGGACATTCTGACTCCCATGAACTCACTGCAGTGGGGGTTGGTGGGTCGGGATGTGTTTGGTTGTTTTGCAATGATCCCAAATTCCTGTGAGCAGACTCACACTTACAACTAGCCACAATGACAAGCTCTCCAATTAAGATTCAGAGGACACCATTAAGAAAATACACAGCTCTGGAGACCCCAATGCCAACACCACGTGGATAACTACACCTGAGACAGCAGTGGGAAGCAGAGCCACAGGGAGGAATTTTGGTAGCCACAGGTGGGAAATTGTCCCATCCATGGTGTGAAGGAGCCATTGGTTTTGGTGTCACCAGCGGTGCTGCCCCACCTCCAAAGCAACTGAACCAGCAGTGGTTGGGGTTGGTGCATACACCCAGCGTGCCCTTTCTGTGTCACAGCTTTGGCGAGGAGGTCCCGGGATACTCACAAGGCACCCCCGTTGTTGAGTGAGGCTGAGCTCTTCTGGCGAAGGAACGCCTTTGCGTTGTTGAACGCTGTGGGCTGGGTTTGCTCCAAGGTGGCCTTCAGGGGGTGGAAGAGTGACACCGGTCCAGGCTATGAAGCACAAGGAAAGGTTGTCAGAGACAGAGCTGTGAGCGGAGGGGATGCCCTGCAGTGCTTTTCCTCATTAATAAGAAGTCCACTTTGTCACCTTGAGGGATCAGCCCAGCAGAAAGCACACCCCAGCCTTCCCATAGCTGGAAGGTGCTCTGCAGGACACTTGCTGCCCTCAGCTCTGGGTAAGCCAAAGTTGTCCTGCAGCCCCCTGCCCTCTGACAAAGCATCCTGCGGTCCCTAGGGGATTGCACCCACTGACGTGACCAAAGGGGCTCTGCAGTTCAGGTGGCTCAGACACAGCGTCTGTCGTAGCCTCCCATCTGTGAGCCAGCCAGTCAGGCCATGCTGAAGATCAGCTGGAGGGTATCCTGAAATCAACAGATATTTGTCCTAGGGTAAGGATAAAAATTTGTTTTCGGGAGGTGGGTTTGTGTTGGAGGTGATTTTGGGAGGCTAAGATTATAAGGGGTAGGAGTCAGCAGGTTAGAGCAAGGAGAGGGAAGGAAATTTGGTTGATGCCATTGGGCACACAACCCCAAGCCAGTTGTGTGGAAATATTTTCAAAAAATTGTAAAAATCTTAAAATCTTTTACAGCCAAAACAATTTTGATTAATTCCCATTTTCAGGAGCAACTTAAACATTTTATATACAAACTAGCATCAGCTTTCAATAATTCTTTGGTATCCCAAATAAATCTTTCAGTGTTCCCTAGTCTCTAGGCTACTACTTCTGAAACTAGCATTTAGCCTGTCAAACGTCACCTGACATTTTTTTGAAAAGATCTTTCCTGACCTACTGGAAAAGGCAATTGCAACAGTTTTGTTTTTTTTTTTTTTTTTTTGACAGAAAGAGACTTTGAGGAGAGGTTTCCATTTCTGAAAGAGCATTTTCAAACCCTGCATGAAGAAGCATCCAGACTTTCTAGATGAAATGTGCTGATGACCCTCGTCAGAGCTGCCCAGGGGCAGGACCGAGAGGCTACCGCGTGGCTGGGTACCTGGCACAGGCCTCCAGGTGGCTGGTGGACTTGCTCCCTGGTGTTCTTGTTCTGCTTGTAGAAGTCAAATATCATCAGCGCTGCATAGACCTTCCCCACAGTCATCTCATCGGCTGCCAGAGGATGGTGAAACACGGCAGACATGTTGATGTGAGGAGCAGGGAAGGATCGGGAGAAGAGTAAGTCAAAGAGCAGAAGAAAAAACAACAAATGGGTGTCAAAAACAAGGCAAAAGAAGAGGTGAGGTTAGAACAATGAGGCAAAATAGACAGAGAGAAGTGGAGGAAAGAAAGAAAGAAAGAAAGAAAGAAAGAAAGAAAGAAAAAGTTACAACAGACTTCTTCAGATCTTTGCCTGTTGCTGCCTTTCACACCTGAGGAGGATGGCCGCTGCCTCTAGCTCCCCGCAGCAAACATTCGCAGAGAACGTGCAGAACAAGACCAGGCAGGAAAACTCTGTGGCATTGTAAGCATTGCCCTCAGAAGACTCGCTAAATTAATACCAGACCCACAGCTAGCTTTTTATCAACAAAGAAGCCTTACTCCTATTTCTTTGAATTATAGTCAACTGGGGCATAATGGGCTAACGTACACTGAAAGAGTATTGCGTTTTTCCAGTTGCCTTTTTCCACCCTCACAGCTGTGCTAGCAGCCCTTCCTGGCACGGCTGGAGCACTTACTGTGCAGCAGAGGGTTAAGGCAGCAGGTACACAGCCATCAAGAGAGAAGGGGAAGAAAAGCCTTAAGCAGTCACTACCCACTGATTTGCACCTCCTCAGCTCCCTCATTTTTTCTTAATTAACAATGTCTTTATTGCTCTGCACTGATTCTTATTAATCAGGAATCCAGAGCCCTTGTCTGGGTCAATCAAGATAATGGCAAACTTTCCATTTTCTTGGCACATTTGCCCAGTACATCATCAAGTGACACAAAGGCCTTTAACCTTAAAATACCCCACTTGTGATTCTGCAAGTTCTCAGCAAACTTTAATTTTCCTGTCCTGGTTTTCTGGAGCCCAGAGAGTAGAAATTGTTCTCTCATCCTGAAAGGCACAGGCTGAAGGCAGACAAAGGCCAGGAAAAGGCTTTGGAAGAGGCTACGCAGGGCACTGGTCCCTTCTTGGCACTGGGTTGGTTGTTGTTTTCTTTCTAAGTATAGGAAACCTGCTGCAGCATGATGAAATACATGCCTAGAGGTGACCTCAGCTTCCCTGCTCCGTATATGCCCATAGCATGGAGGTGTGAGCTGTGAACCCTGCAGGGAGGGCACCAAGAAGCCAAACTGCACTTGGTTTCTTTGTTGCATCCTCTAGGTGCACCTAGACGGGGCTAGGGACAGAGCGGGCAAGGAGGGAGAAACCTGCTTCTTAGGTGGCTGCGAGGGGCTGGGGGCTGGCTGATGAACCGCTTACGTTTGTGAGGAGGCACCAGCAAATCCAGCGTCTTCTGGGACAGATTGGGCCAAACCAGTGAGATCTCCTTTCTCAACTCAGCATCGCACTGGTGCTGTTTAACACCCCCTGCAGAATGGGATAGGGGAGAGAGAGAGAGGCACATGAAGGAGAGTGAAAACCCTTGTGCGCACATACCACTGTTGGCACTGCAAACGCAGAAGGCAATGCCATGGTTGATTATAAAACCTCTCCACCAACTTTTCCCAAAGTCTTTGACAATGAGACGTAAGCACGCTGTTCGGTGTCAGCAGTGATATCACAAGGTAAAAGAGAAAGAGCCGAACACAGCAGCATTATTCAAATGGCCAAAGTGAGGTCTTAACACACAAGTGGAAAGTGATTAAAGTATATGTAAGCCAACAGGCCAGCTCCCAGATGAATGCACTGCACGGTAGCCAATTAAGTAGTTCATCTGAATGACAGAGATTATTTTTCTAAGAGAAAAGTAATGGGAGGAGGCTCTGGGTACTCTGCTACGTGGTGATTTGAACTCCCCAAGGAAACTCATTAGGGAGGGTTCATTAAGGGCCTGTTAGTCCCACTAAAGACTCAATTAAATGTAGCACATGACACCTATTCAAACAAAGCACATATCAACAAAACAGGTCAAAACCTCACAACCCACAGCAAATATAAACCTTATAAAGAATCCAGCGCTATCAGCTGAGCTCTCTTCTCTGGTTCCCTTCCAGTGTGCAGCCAAAGACAAGGGTGGGGGGAGCCTTTTTCAACTGGAAAAGGCTGGTTGGATTACCATTGCTGACAGGTAACTAGAAACCTAAAATAACACAAACTCGCTGCATCCTTAGCTAGAGGGTATTACTAAAATAAGGCGATGGCCCCTAAAACCCCAGGCGGTCCTAAACATATCCTTAGAAATGAGCGATACTTGGTGTCACTCCCTAGGGAAGTCCCAGTGACCTCAAATTTTTGTTGTCTTCCAGCACTGCCTACCCAAAGCATCAAAGGCAAAGTTTAAGCAACATATGAGGGAGGTAATTAATATGTAGAGGTTGAATGGCTGGCCTAAAACCACTTAGGAAAAGCACAACATCCTAACCCTGCCCTGCCCTTTGCTTATAAGAGCACTGTTACCTCCTGTTAGCTTTTAAATGAGGTATAAAAGCGCTTTGGCCAGTCATGCCTTGATTCTGACCCCAGCCAGCCTGATTAACTAGTGTAACGACCCAGAGAAAAGGCCAATGATTTTATTACATTGCAAAGTTTAATTGGGAAGTCAAGTAAATGCCTGATTAAACACTTAAATAATTAAGTTTTATCTCAAGGCAGAATGCAGTTCACAGCACTTGGAGTCACTGCTTCGCTGCCAGCAGAGAGCAACTGGAGAGAAAGGGTTGTTCCTCCCTCATGCTGGAATAGTTAAGAGGTGTGGAAACTCTCATCTCCGATGTACAGCAACAAGCCCATGCACAGGGCTTCTCTGAAAGCTCTCAATGGAGATGGCCAAAGTTCTCCACAACATGTCGGCAGGGCTGCCAGTGTGCAGCCACCCCAAAGGCAGAGTGATGCTCAGGACCCCACTGCTGCCTGCCCCAGGCTCCCTTGTCCTCAGGCGCTGGCAGATAATATGAAAATAGCATTTCCACCTGGGGCAGGACTTCTGTGGTTTTGGGAAGACACCAAATCGGGGTCTGAGCCCCCGCATGCTGTTAAACATCAGCTCCCTCTCACCTGAGGCGAGTTTGATTTCTAGGGCAGTGCGGATCAAAGCCATCAGCGTGGACGTGAAGTGGACAGTTAAATCCTCAGGTGAGATCGGCATGTTCATCCGCACCAGGCGCTGGAGAGAGAAATGCAGTCGCTGTGAGTGTGAGTCAGGATTCCTCCCCCCACCCCCCTTCCCTCCCCCCTCTGTGAGGCCTTAGAAACAGCCAGATTACAAATGCCCGTTAACTTTTTGCGCACTGAGCTAAAATGCATCTTTTCCATATAGATGTCACCTCCCTTTCAGGAGCAGGTCTGAGTTGTAACAGTGGTTTTAGTGGTTAAACAATTGATTTGCCAGCATTTGTACTGCAATCCTGCCTCCTTCCAAAAGAAGTCGATGTGACTGCTCTCGTTCCATTTCAAACCTGGCACCCTGCTCCTGATGGTCTCCAACTATACCTGCAGCCTCCAGACACGTGGCTGGTACCCGTCACCCTACCAAAGCAGCATGCTCAGGAGATACAAACTGTGGAGCCACCTCCACCATCCTTGCCTACCCCAGTTACCCTCACCCATGTTATGGTTCTACAACAGGAGTGACAGCAACAAATGGGACCTGGCACCATCACATGAAGGAAGATGCTGGAGGATTTGCATCTACCATCCGAGGATGCAGCTCCATCCAGAAAGTGACCGAGCCTCTTCCAGCTGTGCAGGTGAGTGGGACGTGAGGAAGGCACTGTCAGTGACAATGACAACAGGAGGCATGTGAGTGCTTTGTACAGGAGCTGTGCAGTCTCTGGAGTGGTTCCACGAGGATGCATTTCATGCACAGCCTGAAGCACACTTGAAAACAAGGCTGGTGAGCCCTGCGGTGTGGCTCTAGTGCTCTGGGGCAGTTTGGGGCTGGCTGCTAAAGGTGTGTGACATCCTTTTTATTTGAGACCCTTGGGTTCTGTCTCTTACTTCCTTCACTGTGGGCATCCTAGGAGCTCTGAAGGTCTCTTCCTTTCCTTCCAGTCAGTGAGCTACACAGCTCCATCTGGACCTTATCCACAGAGGAAGAGGCTGGATTAACACGATGAGGACTATAGTTTCCCCCAACTATGTTCTTTCCGGACAGATATGGAATAGTCCCTCAGGACCAGTGTCTTCCAAGATCTTCAGACCTGGTAGCAATTCCATCCTCATCACCAGCCAGGACCAGCTCTGACAGGGCAAAGTCATTCTTCTTGTAAGCAATGAAGTACCTGAGATTGCTTTGGAAAACTGTGGCTCCCTTAACACTCCTGGCAGCAGATCATGTAAATGCAGACGAGACAAGCCTTGCTGATAACCTTAGCAACACATTTAAAGGATGGATTTCTTCTCCTTTGGCAATCTAATGATTTCTCAGCTCCTCGGCTTTCACAAGCTGTTCAGAAACCTCCTTGGCCAGACCCATATCAGACGAGCCTCAGTGTTTCCGTTCACCAAGGGTACGTGCAACCTGAGGAAGTCTCTGGGCATTCATCCGTCTAAGCAGAGCCTCCCAGCAGCCTGTAAAACCAAGTGTGAGCTTGGCCTGGGCCCCTTGCTTGGGAGGGAATTTCATCCATATCTGAAGGCTGCTTAGTCTGTTATTTTGATCCCTATCACTGTTCAGAAACCTTCTCTTTGTTTAACAACAGCTCAACATGCTGCAAAAGAAATCTAAGCAGAGCCAGCAGTGGGCTGCGGACTCACCGAGGCAGCAAGCTGCCCTGGCAGGCAGCGCACAGGCAAGGCCAGATCCTGCCCAGGCTCAGCACCCTGTAATACTGTGCAATGGCGATGGTTGAGAGGGTTTCTCGTAGCTGCAGCTTTGCCAGCGCAGACCTAGCTGCAGATGTGACGGCGGTGGCTCAGGGGTACCTCACGCAGCCCCACTCACCCTCCTCGCTGGCTGGGGAAGCTGCACGGTGGAAGTGCTGCTGCTTATGGGCAGGTTTTTTGCTGGTGAGGGGAAACAGCGTGTAGCTGAGAGCAGGGATCTGCCTGGAGTTTCAGGTGAGGTGAGAGGCAGAGTGCTCAGCGTGAGCACCGATTCCCTACTCTTATGCTCTACTCAAACGTGAGCCAACACTGGTGAACGAGGACTTGGTCCATCACTGGGTTAGCTCCTTGCTTACAGAAATCTCTGATACGCAGTTTCCCAGAGTATGAACTTAGCTGCCTTAGGCCTTTTGCTGCCTGAAAGAGGACAGACTCCAGCCCTGGTACCTTCTGCCAGCCAAGGAGAAAATGCCCCACTCCAGGCAGGACATGTGTCACCACTGATGGGGGCACAGGGCACTGGTCCAGTGCAGAAATTCTGCTTCTGAAGTGAGCTGACATTCGGAACAGACGAGACCTCCTTATTTATCTTGTTACTTGTCTCCGGATCTCGTTGCATGCCAAAGGGACAAGAAACTCATGTAACAGCTTACCCTGCCTCCTGAAGTCTGAGACAAACCATTACAATCTCAAAGATTTTTGTTAAAGCACGCCCAGAGGTTATCTTCCATGTCTGACAAGCCTCAGAGATAGGGAAATAAAACCAAGACTCTCCTCCTTTTACAATTCAATGAGAGTATCAAATGCTGGCAATGCCACAACAATTTTTTTCTGTTCACTGGTGTCGAATGAAACAGGATTCCAATTCAGACTTCTGCCCTCAGCACACAAAAAAATTGTTATATCGACAAGAGTCCATGGTTATCACTTACAGAGTCCCACTGAATCCCATTTCAGTGGGAGAGAGAGTTAAGGGATGGAGAGAGAAAGAAGACGCATGGAAGTGAAGAACAAGCAGATGAGAAAGAATTCCCCACAGGAGAGCTCTATCCTCACAAAAGCTAATGCCAAAATGCATTTTGGGACTGAGATATCCCAGGTCCCCCCAGCTGACTTTCCAGACCAAATTCCCAAAGGACATGGATGCAAAACACAGGCCATGTCCCAGCAATACTCAGCAATGCTGGGTGGTGGTGTTTCCTCCTAAATTTAATCAGGGACAAAGGATTTAGAGAGTGATGTTCCAAGAGGTTGCACACTTGTAATGGTACACTTGCAGGAAGGCTGGCTGAGCAAAAGCCACATGGAAATGCTGCATAGGAGTGCTGCAGCCAGCCACCAACCACAAAAACTTTCTCCAGAGCATGTCCCTTCCTTCCTCCTCACATCGCCCTCCATGCTGCCTGGTCTACAGCATTCTTCCCATCCCAAAATACAAACTGATCAAACAGGTCAACCCAGACACCTTTAGGTCATTGAAATTTCTGGTAAATCACCAACCAACAGAAGGCGGGGTTGTTGTATCACTCCTCATGCATCTCACAGCCCCTAGCTAGGGATGGCCAGCACTAGCAGTCACATCAGGAGAGGGGAGGCTTGGTCTGGCTTGGGTGGGATGTCTCCCTCTCTCCTATCAGGGTAGCAAACCTGAACACATCTCCCCATCCTCCTCTGGGGTAGGTTGTTGACTGCCAGTTGAGAAGCACGTGCACTGCAAGGTGGACTGCAAGTTGCACTTACCAGAGCAGAGCAGCTCTCCATTTCTTAGCCAAAAACCCCATAAAATGAGACAAAAGTGCCTTATAACCTGCTACAGCAAAGCTTGACAGGTCTCAGCTACAAGCTGCCCCAGATCCCTCCCAATACCAGTGAAAACTGCTTTCTTGGAAGCCCCTGACATGAGAAAATATGTTGCTTAAATGGATATGCCACATTTCTGTGAGAGCTCCTGCTGAAGATGAAGCAGGTACCAGAAAGGAATTAATTCATCTTTGATTCAAAATAGCTTTGTCACCACGCCATGTGGGAGGCAAGGGAGAAGGCAGCTTGGTGAGACATGCTCACTCCATGTCCCCACACCACCATAGGCACCAGTGGAGCCAAGGAGTGATCCAGATGTTGGCACAGCTGCCCCAGAGGAGGCACTCGGCACCAGAATGTCCCTGCCCATCATCTAGTGCATGTTCCTAGTGCCATAAATGCAATGGAAAGGCCGAAACTGCAAACAAAAAGATACCTTAATTCTTCCCTCCAACGTTATAAAACAACCTTAATGTAAAAACATCTCCTTCCAACATGCACGGAGCAAGAAATTCCAACGTTTTCAAAGCTGCTTCCTACTTTTACCTGTATTTTAATTCATTTACATTTCTATAGGACCCATTTAAAAGGAACTGGAATCCAACTGAAACTGGTAAAATTTCTCAAAGATGAATTTTCTTGTTGACCCAAAATTGGTCTTTGAAAAATGAATCACGAACTTCTGATTTTTATCCTTAACCAGGACACAAGAGAAAATTTCTATGCTTTTCATACAGCATAGGCAACAACATGGTTAACAAAAGCCAAACAACTGAACCACTTGTTTAGCTTGTACATGGCAATTTAAAGTAAAATTAACATCTCTCCCCATTTTTGCTGTTACTCCTGGCTGAAGTTGTTCTTCAAGGCCATGTCTTACCAATCCCTTGTGCTTTGGAAGTCAATGCAAAAATCTGGTAAAAAATAAATAAATCTGATTTGGATAAGTTTTCATCTTTCTGGACTCCAGAAGGAAAACATATGAGCCTGCTGATGGAGATGTCAGGCCACCCGATGCTTCCCCACACTAGTAAAAAGCTTGCATCACTTCGGGTGCCTTGGAAACTGCCAGCCACAAATGAGGGGTATCCAGGAAAATAGCTGGGAAGCAGGAAGAAAAAAAGGTTAAAATCCCTCCCAGGTGCCCAGACCTGGCAGGAAAGGGCCTCCCCCTCTCCCCGGCTGCTCCTCTTCCTCCCTTCATCTCCAATTTCCTTTGAGGAAAAGCAGCTGGCAGCAGATGGAGTCCCCGCCTCTGTTTCCCAGCTGCGCTTGGGGAACCCTTCTCCAGCCCTTGGTTTTAATTAGGTGGTTTTGGAGGCATCCCCCTCCTGAGTAAGGGGAGCTCGTTAGTGTTTCTGCAGGAAAAGGCCCCAGAGGCAGGAGCTGCAACAGTGTCTCTAGAGTCTCCTAATTAACTCTGTGCAGATAACGAGACAGCAACCGATTACAGCCAGGTTAGGGAGGCAATGCTTTTTGCTCTGGTTACTTGTGTGGTCAGAGAGGTTCTAGTAGTGACTTAATTGCAAATAAACAAAGACACTGCTAACGAGAAACCAAACCTGTGTGTCAAGTAGAATTGACAGAATTTGTGCCCTTTCAACATTTGGTTTCTGCAGATTTCCTGCTCAGAACTTCTTGGACAATGTCTGAATAGGCAGGGAATTTATTAGAGAAATGGGGGAAAATTCCTCCCAGTATGAAAAGTCAGGATAAAAGGTCTCCTGCTGGCTCCCAGCCTGACCCAGAAAGTGAGCACCGAACAGAAATATCTGCACTGTAAATTTTATTCACCGACACATTTGTCCAAACGTTAGCAGGAAGAGGAGCATATGGAGCTACAAATGCCAGGAAAACTAGCTGGCACCCCAACGGATTTGAATCATTAAGAGCACCCCATCCACAGCCCCCGCGCAGCCACTGGGACAAGAACTGCTCTGCGAATAAGTCCCAAATGGGAATAAATTCAGGACAATGGAACACTGCTGGTGGGAAACAAGGCTGAGTTTGGTGAATAAATTATTTGCTATGAATAATTCACCCTGACCTAGTTGTAATTATTCTACTCTCATTTAACTCTTCTGTTGGCTTCAGAGAGGCTGGCCAGGGCCCTCCTCCCTCCCATGGCCAACAGAGGAGCGAGGTCTGGGCCCCAAAATGTGGGCTCTGTCTCTGGCACACAGCTGGACCTGTCTGGGCTGGGGAGCCAGCTCAGCTCTGGGATCACCCCCCATCGCATATCCAGGAGCCTTGGCCATGTCAGGAGGTGATAAAGGAAGAAGCCAGAGCCCTTCTAATCCCTGCAGTAAATCAATCGCCCTTGAAATAGGGAGCAAAAAGCTCTGCTTGACAGCATCAACAGAGCCACAAAACGAAGTCAAGAGCCCCCTCCAGCTGCCAGCATCGCCCAGCAGACTCCATGTGGGACTTTGCCTAGAGCAGGACTTGGACAGTGTAGAGCCGTGGCTGCTGGTGATGCTGTCTTCTCCTGTCCCTGGAGAGGGTGGTAAAAAAATGACTCTGAAGAGCAGTGGAGAAAGGCTTGTGTTAATGCCTCTCCTGCATCACACCATTCCTAAGAATCACACCCTCAGGCTCTCAAAAAAAACCCTCCTCCAACTTCACTCTTGCAAATACCTGCAAGATACCTTGATGGCACTGCAGTGTCAGAGAGATTTCCTTCTCCTATTTTTTCTAAAGATGCTCTGCAGTGCAAAGGACAGACTGACTCCAGGTGACGGCAAAGCTGGCTGCGGCTCTGCCCTTATTGCTACTACTGGATAGGACATCAAACCCCAGGACCCTTCACTATCAACAAGCTGATATCAAGACAAACAATTGTCTAAGAGGCCTCAAAATCTCAACACATGACTGTCAACAGCGTGAAAAAACATCACCACCCTCATCTGAAAATGGACAAGCAATCAAATCTCAAGACACTGGAGTGAAGTCAAAGTAGGTTTCTTTCCTCTTTTCATTTGAGTAGAAAAGATTTTAAAATTCAGTCCCTTCACATTCTTCTCACCCCCCAGTGCAGGACAGAGCTCTCCTGGTGCCCGAGCAGCGCAGCCGGGGCCCCCCCGCATGCAGCCCCAGGCAAGCAGCAAGCCACGCGCACGGAACTGCAGAGGCTGGTCATGCCGGCCAAGGAGACCAGTTGAGAAAGGGGAACCAGAAAACAGCAGAAAGGAAGGACAGCAGCCAAGGGGGCTGCAAAGAGGGAAAAATCCAAACAAAATGACAGTGTGCACGTACTGAGAAGGCAACACAGACAAAGATGGGGAAAACACATCAAACCTTTGCAGAGAGGACTGGGAAAAAAATATATGGAAAGAAAAAGGATGGACACGTGGGGCAAAAGAGCTTTTGCCAGACAGACCAGTAAGGTTTATAAAATATCATTTTGTTCAGAGAGAGAGAGAGCAAAACCAGCTCAGAGACAAAGCCCTGGCGGCTGTCAGCACTGACTCTGCTGCAGTTGCAGGACAAGGGGGTCGTTGTCCCTCTGCAGGCTGGCTCTGCGGGAAGGTGTGCATGGTTGGGTGGGCTGCCCTGTGCTCCCCAAGTCTCCCATCAGCTGTGGGAGGACAGCAAGGTTGGCACTGGTAGGGGAACAGCTGGCAGGTGTAGGGCAAGGGGATGCCACGACCCACACGCAGCCGCCACCTGGGGGAAGATGCTCAGCACCAATCTGTCTCGGTGGACATGCTGTTCCTAGTGCTGCAGATAGAAGGGGAGGAGGGAGGGAGCCAAAACCAGTACTGCCTCGCCACAAGGGTTTAGTTTTATCAGCAGCCATAGCTGGGAGTGAGGGTCAGTGCAAGCTGCAGCCTTACACTGTTGGAAAAAATTCAAATCTGGTCTTAAATCCATATTTCTGTATTTTGGGGCTCTTTGATAACATGCAAAATGAATCTGATCACCTTCAAGCTCAGAGAAATCTGATGTCCAGTCTAGATTTGAGCTGTTTGATTGGAACCAGTCTCTACTTTCGGTTCAGTCATACACAGACACCCTTTAGAGGTTTCATAGTTGATAAGTAAAAATCAAAGATGCCTTTAAAGAAAATCAGGAGTCTGTATTTTAGAAAGAAACCGTTGGTATGTACCTAAGTTCTGTGGATTTGTTCTGTGAAGACAGACAAATTAAATGAGGTCCCAGCTGACTCACAGGGAAAAGACAGACAGGGAAGGCACATCTACAGTGCCTCTGCCCGGGGAAAGCCTGCTGCAGCCGTCAAGAGCAATCGCAGAGGCACACAAACACCACACTAAGAAAATCAGCCAAAGGGTTTGTTTAAAATGCCTATTTTAACACATGATCTCTGTGTCCCCTTTCATTTTCTTCCTTTTTTAACTGCACAAGATTGGGGGGTGGGGAAGCTTTATGCTTGTGGTACACGTGTGACCACAGAGCAGCAGGTCTGGGTTGTCCAGCTGCAAATGCCTACTGCCGGGCTTTCAGCAGGGCACAGCTCCATCTTAAGTCAAAGGAAACTTACAGGTGTTAAAAAGAGACACCGATTACTTTAAAATCACTGGGTTTCTGCGTATAATTGGCACTTCTATCCAGATGTTTACCTATCTACTCATCTATCTGAAATAGCTGAGAGCTGGCATTTTGATGTAGCTGGGTTTCTCAGGCTTAGTTATGGTACGGTGGGTATGAATTACTCATAATAGAGATGCTGTTTTAAAGCAGCTACCAAAGTGGCCAGAAACAAATCAGAAGAAATACATAAAAGATATCTAACTGGCTAGCCTTAAGGTTATGTTTAATTTTCTTTTTATTTTAAATCCTAACACTCTGAGGAAGGATCTTGTATCTGAACCTCTTCTTGCTGCTAAGTGCCCTACATAAAGGCAGGCCAAGGTTTGGGTTTAGCTTGAGTCTTTTTGCAAAATCTTGCTTTCATAAGGCTTCAGTGAACAAACAAGCACTACTGGAGGGGCTGTTGTGATTGGGATCCGTTGCACCAAGCACGGTGGGGGCCAGTAATTAGGCTTGGTGGTGACTCAAATGACATCAACTGCCAAAAAAAACCCTGTTGAGTTTTATGGGCGCCCAATTACGCCAGTGCTAAATGCTTATGACAAACCTCTCCCTCTAAAACTGTGACATTCAATGTTAGAAGCTTCCCAGGAATCAGCCCTGCAAATGTAAATTTCCAAGCGCCCTGCGAGCCGTTGGGAAGGCAGTGCAGCTTTAACTGGCAGGGTCTGGGTCTGCTCCTTAATTCCAGTTCTATGTCTAGCTCAGTTTCATCCCCACAACATCTGAAAGGCGGCAGCTAACAGCCTTTTGCAGTTTTGTGGTTGAATTAAAAAGTTTTTCAGAATAAACAATAAGTTAGAATGATTTCTTCATCTAACAGTCTTAAATGTTTTCTGTTAAAATAATTTCTTGCACAAGGGTATTTAAGGAGCCCTTCTGGTGTTGCCTCTGTTTAATAGCTTGCTAACTCCTACAGTACTGCCTACTCTAATTACTCCAATCTAATTAAGGAGGGGGAAAAACAACATACTACTGAAGGGCTAGTGAGAATGGATAGTCAAAGAGCTGTAGGAAGATAAATGGGGATCATATTGGTGGGGTAATTTGCTCATTAGCACCCTCCTTCCTCAAATTAGCCTAAATGGAAGCAGAATGAGAGAGAGAAACACTGATAGAGACAGCAGAGACATACTTAGAAAGACAAACTGATGTGCCATAGTTTCAAAGACCAAAAAAAGGTTTAAAAAAAAAAAAAAAGAAAGAAAAATAAAAAAAGAAGCAGAAGATCCAAAATCCAGTCTGCTTGGAAAGCAGAGAAAGCACCAGAGAAGTCCAGGAGAACAACACTAATGCCACAGAAAACCGGCACCCACGTCAGCCACGGCACAAAAAGCTGGTGGTTTGGCAGGAGTTTCTAGGGGGTTGGTCTACCTTATAGGCAACGCGAGCAGGGCATTTCTTTCCCAGGCCTAGAGGTGGGGACATGTGTCTCAGCATCTCATACATGTCTGTGTAACTGATGCGCCCGCTTGGAGTCAAAGGGAGGGAGGCAAAAGCGAGAGGACACAAAAATCAAACCAGACCGGGTTGGGGGGGGAAGAGGGGAAGGAAGGGGAAAAGGCAACACAATGGAGCAAATGAAAAGGAGGAGAGAGAGGGGAAAGCAGACAAGAAAACAGAGATCTGGTTAATCAGATTTCTCAGGAAAACAAAACCAAAATGAAGAGGTGGGTAAATAGAAAGGTTTCTCCACTTCCGTTGCTGCGTTTCAATGCCCAACGTCTCCTCCACACTGCAGGGACGTCCCGTGGCCAGAGCTGTGCCTCGGCACGTGGGTCCCTGTGGGGAATGATTGATGTCTCTGCTTGGGGTGGTGGGGTGGTGGTGGAGGGTGTAGGTGTGGGGAGGGCTGGGTTTGGCTGGCTCTTGGCGGGGGTAGAGGGATGCTTCCCTTTCTCACCCCCCCCCCGAACCAGTCGGTCAAGGCTGTATTCACCATGCCAGGGAGAGCTGGTAGGCAGAATTATGGGACAGGGAGAGACAGGGCTTAGAGAAAACATTCAGCTTTCCATCAGTAAATGCAGAGTTTGGGTTTCAGGCTCGCCTGAGGGGCTGTGAGAGAAACGAAAAGCCAGTTCCTGGTGTGTTTGCTCAGGGAACAGCCTGGGACTGCTCTGGCTCCAAGCCAAGGGTGCAGCTCCGCAAAACCTCGGCCAGCCTTCAGTCCTCCTCCAGCCTGAACTCCAGTTTGACAAAACCAGAGCCCAGACCTTGAATTGCAGTAAGGTGATGGAAAGGGGACCTGTTTCTCCCTGTCATTTGTTGGGACCCTCTTTCATCAAGCCAATGGGAACTGGTTGTCTCCGCCACCGAGGGTGGCCGTCTGTCCTGTACGTTAGAGGGAACTGGGAATTGCAGAGATTTGGGAAAAAGCCCTTAAACCAGCTGATGGTGCCTACCTTCAGCACACGTGGTAAATAAAACCCTGCCCTGAAAGGCAAGTGCAGAAACAGCCAGGAATTCTGTTTTGCCTTTTTCTGACTACTGAAACTGGGAGCATGACTATAACAATCTCATTTTCTTGTCCCAGCGAGCTGCCTGCTTGTTACGCTGCGCAAATCTGTGCTGCCTGTCATCTGAGGAGACCTAAGTATATTGCAGCACGTTATTAATTAATGTTTAACCCTTGGAAAAGCAGGACAGCATTATCATCTCCACTATACTAGGAAGGAAACAAAGATCTAAGCTCCCATATGAAATCCCTTTCTCCTACAGAAACAGGCACCTGTATGCCAGCTCACTACCCTGACACGGGTCCCAATTCCTATATAGAGCATCAGTGCAAGAGGGGGTGGAAGAGAGAACTTACCAAGCCAAAAGCAGCTATTCCTGTCCTTGGTAACTAACACAGTTAAAATATCACCCAGGCTTTTTAGCCCAGAGCTAATTTAAAGGCTGCTGAGAGACACAATTTCTAATTACAGCCAATGGCTTCCCTCTGGCTTCTCTCTTCTGCCCCTGCCCCCTGGCTGGAGGTACAGGGTCTCGTGCCTTCTCGGCAATGGTTGTTAACTCCTAAGCCCCCAGTTAGGTGTGGAAAACACCTGGGCTGGAGTGAAAGAGAAAAGCAAGCTCCACACTGACTGTTTCCACTCCCCTCTTCTGCATCTTCTGCTCTCTGTGCACTGACTACAGGAAAATCCCTGCCTGTAACTGGGACCCCACTGAGGTCCAGTGTCATCCTGTGCTGATTTCTTGGCAAGATCTGTCAATTCCCTGGCTCAGCTCCCAAGCACAGGGTACTTTTCCTGCACCATGAGGAAGGAGGTTTCACTGGATGTCCACCATAGCTTATGATCTCAGAGAGGTAATTTTGCTCCCAAGGTAATCCCTGGCTGTTGCACTGTGGAAAGCTCATCCCTTCATCTCTTCCTAGCCTAGGTACCCATCCCACCCTGCTGCCCAGTTAACCAATGTCCACATCAAATGTTTTTTCAGCTCAGGAAAGGGAAGGGTTTGAATACCGGGCATTCAACTGGAGCAATGCTGCTATGAAACCCAAACAAAATGGAGTTGCTACTCCTTAGAAATCTCGGGATGACATTTCTCTCCACTGCGTGTATATATAGACAAAGTGCTCAGATGCTGTGCTGCTTTTCCCCAACACTTCCCACCTAGACCCGGCAGGATGGAAGCTGGAGGGTTCACTGTCTCATAAAGCTGCCTGTCTTCAGCCAGCTGGGGTGTGGGAGTAGATGGGGAAGGGATGCATCGAGGAAAAAGGAGGCAGTCAGTCAATCATTCCTTGTTTCAGGCAAAGGGTTAGTTACATTACAGTTTCTTTTCTGTACTCTTTGCATTTGCAGTTTGGGGGGTGGTGGGGTGGGGTGTTTAAAAAGAAACAAAACCAGAACTGAAAATGCTGGATGGAGTCTCTGAAGTTCCAAACCTTGTATGCCACCCTATGAGGGCACTTCTTTCCTAAGCCCAGGGGTGGAGCAATTACACGTAACAAATTGTACATATCCTTATAATGAATCCGGCAACTGGAAAGAAAACATCAGATGTTATGACAGCAAAACCCAAGAAGAATCAGTTTTTCCCCAGACAAATGGGAGAAGTTGGAAGGGCAAAACACGCTGAAAAGCAAAGTTAGTCTGACAGCAACCAGGCTTGCAATGGAAAAGGCATTTTAACAGAGAGAGAAAGAGAGAGAGAGAGAACTTCCAACTCCTTAACAAATTCTGTAGTCTTGGATTTTCTTCTGTGAAACCTTCAGTGCCACGGCAAGGCCTTTGAACCACTACATTCAGTTACCTGTATCACTGATGTTTTACTTCTCTGTGCCTGAGCATCTGCCGCCTGACAGTCTCCAGCCACCACCCAGGTGCTGCAGCAGCCCAACACCACCAGAGCCTGCCGCACACAAATCGCCTATTTAATGGGTTATTAAATGGGATTCAAATGAGCTGGTTCAAAAGAACTTGGGAACCTTTACCTTCCACTGTTACCACCTACATAACCCCAGCAGGGCTGTGCTTGGCTTCATGGGCAATAAGCAATTTGCTGGAAGTCCAGAAACCACCGTCTCGAGAGCTGCCTTGGCCATGGGCACTGGGAAAATCCAGCCTTCATTACCAGTAGGTGAAATCAGATACCTCGAGGTAGCTTTATGGCCAGTCTCATTAACTCTCAACAATATTTTCAGCTAATTTAACAGCTGGATTACATTTCTTAATCTTTTATAAGTAACCAAATCGTGTACAAAAAGAGCTGTACTGAACTTCAAAATGACCTCTAAAGAAAAACGAGATGATTTGGCTTCACTATGTTTATTTTGGTACATTATATAAAGAAAGTTGGAATATATTGGAATATCTCCTTCAATATTACTGCTTTTTTGGATGTAAAAAATTAAGGTCTATTCAAAACCTTCACAATCAACTTGAAACTATTAATTCAGAAACAGATCAAATGGAACTGTGCAAGTCTTGGCTGCAGGCCTAATCATGGTTATAAAAAGTATATTGGTTTAACTGAGTCAAGAAGTTTACTGAAATTTTAGAATGGCTATGTAAAATCAGCATGTAGAAAATACGTATGAGCAGTTCCCTGAGCTCTCCAAGAGCCTGTGGAGGGCTGGAAAACCAGCAGAAGTATTGCTTTGGAAGGTCATGGCAGCAAATTATGACAAATTATGACAAACAGGGATTCCTTCCCAGGTTGTTTATATCTATTTGAGTTCTGTTTGCTTTCATCAGCATCCCTTTATTTCAGGTAGGTGTGAAAAAGCTCTCCCTTGGGAGCACCTGCACCTTCTCCCAACTGCTGAAGGTGCTGCCACAATAGCATCTCCCTCAGCTCTTGGGAGCGACTAACAGGACTGTGATGGCAAGACCAACATTTCCAGTATCTCTAAGGGGTATGCACTGGGAAGGGGGTTATAAGAGAGATAAAGTGCTCACTTTATGTATCTTGAACAAATAAAAGCTCATAGAAAGACAATTTTCTGTTCTTTCCCAGTTAATCCTTATATTCAGTGTTTTCACTTCTTTCCTGATTAACTCCCAGCCCTGGCCCAAACCACTGGCTGTGCCCCATTTCTCTCTCGCTCTCTTTTTCTGTGAGCCCGAGGCTTCTGCCACCCCTAACTCCAGCAGTTTCCCCGTACTTACCCCTACCGCGTGGGACACACATCTAGAGCAGCAGCAGCTAGCTACTGTTTTACCTCCTTTTGAATGTTTTTCCCCGGAAAAGTTTACAGAAAGTTGGATTTTGTAACAAAACCAAAGGTGATGTTGGAAATAGGTATGTAAATAATACACTTCAAGCCTATATTTAAAATATTACCTATATAACAAAAGTATAAAAATATTTGTACTTTCTACCCATGCAGCATCGTTCATTGAGGGTCTCAAGCTACGGGAAGTGAACAAAGACTGTAATTTCCTTTTCCTTGGGACAAGCGAAATAGAGACCCTGAGAGAGGCGATCATTCAGTGACAGATGGAAGTAGGAACTAGCTCACCTGCATGTAAACATAAGAGAACACTCCCTAGGAGGCATCTCTCTTGCCAATTATGCTATGGTGGTTATTTACCATAGCCCTACACGTGTCTATACTGGGAGCTGAAATGCCAAAAGGAGATGGCTGACTTAGAAAAAATTTGGATCAACATTTTATTTCAATGAGTTTGACCAACTAGTGGAACAAACAGCTGAATAAAAACCTGGTCCTCTAACACCCTGTGTCTTCAGATCACAATGGGGTGTACTGCTGGGAGCCGGACCTTAAGAGGTGAGCTATTAAGCTCAATCCACAGGTAGCTGTTATGAAATACCATGTCCAGAACTCCACAGAAGTTCAGCCTAAATGACCAAAAGACTAGTTCTGACCTTAAATTGTGAACAGATTTCAGATTACTTTTAAATTGCGGAAACGTTAGTCCAACTTATGAAAACATTAGTGATTTCAGTGGAACTATTCACACATGGAAAATCCAGAATATGCACATGTTTTAGGATCAAGCCTCAAGCAACATGTCCTGCTTGTCCTTTGACTCTCACTCCCTCCCCCAGTCACTCTGCCAACTTTAATAGCTTCACACCAGAGCAAAACAGGAATTAGAATCTTAATATATGACATATTATATATTAACAGCTCTAGAAGTTAAAAGCTTTGGCCCCTGAGTGACTCACAAAATGTAACCTCTGTGCTCAGAGTTAATAGAGCAAACACATCTTTCTGTAAATTTAATGCTTGTGCCTCTTACGGGTGGAAAGTTCCTGAACACATAAACATTAAAGAAGCACATCAATACTATTTTTTTCCCTTGCAGGTGCGTTACTTCTCCCACGGATGCTAACCAGAGCCAATACTATTTTCTAAGGAGAAAACGGGCACTCCCAAGTTTTCAGTCTCATTGAGATTTTTTAGAGATATGAGATAGGACTGGATTTGAAAAAGGAAAAAAAAAAAAAAAAAAGCTATTTACTGCCTGCCAAATAGCCACAAAGGACTTGTCTGTGTTACAGAGCACGTGGTAATGAAAATCTGCTTGGAGCTTACAAGCTGCTACTATGTGTGCAGAATATACGCAGGCTTGTAGTACGGATGGCTTTGAGCTAGTTAAAATCGCACACAGTTCAGAGAAATGCAGTTGTTTTGGAATAGGTTTACATTTAAAGTTAGCCTAAGTCAATTTAACTGAGATTTTAAAGCAGTTTAATTGCATCCTAGCAGGGAGTTTGAGATGCTGATTGCACAAATACTTTCTGCATCTGTCTCTACTAAAGGGAAACAAAAAAGAGCGGAGATATTGGAGGAGCTGGAGGCAGTTTCATTACAAATACAGAGGAGATTCGTTGCAGAGTGACTCGTGGGGAGGAAAATGGATACAAAATTAGTAGGGCTTTAAATCAAAAAACTTCTCCCAACAGGCAAATTCCCAAGCTGCAGAATATAAAGGAAATTACTGTGACCTGTATGTTAGAGCATCTAGAAATGAAAATAACACAGTCACCAGGACCGTGGTGCAGTAGCTTTCTCTGGGCAATGGAGAAAACAAATATATTCAAGTCAGCCTTGCTCTAGAAGTGATCACTGCCCAGAGCTGTGTCACTGTTTAAAAAAAATGCCTTAAAATACTTCAGCAGTGGCTCTTGGGTCTGCCACCACACAGTGCCACTCCTCCGCTGCTGTGGTACATAAGCCCAGGTGTGCAGCTTTCCCTGCAAGTGTCTTTGAATAAGAAAAACAAAGAGATAAAACCATAGAACCAAACACCTCACCACCTGGCTGCCAGAAAATCATTTCCTCCTTTAACACACTCGTATATCAGGAACATTTTATCAGCAGCTCACTGAGAACTGCAATGCTTCCAGAGTTAGGCTTATTGCATTTTCTTCTTATTATTTCTTACACCTTACGTTTCAGCCTTAAGTCCAAAAGCTAAAATATTGCTTAGAAGAACAAAATTCCCTTCTATAATTTGATGTCATTAGAAGGAGACTTCCAACATCAAAACATTGGGTTGGATGAGAAACAACTGTTTAAAAATCGGATGTTTTAAGCAAACCACCCTTACACTGAGAACCATCACGTCACTCCCTGCTGCCTCACAGGTGGGTGAACACAAATGATGAAGCCTGAGTCTGTAGAACTTGACTCAAATGCAAAGCAGTGGGGTACATCATCTCCTTTCAAGGGAAAGAAAGAGCACCTCGAAAACTTGCTTTTTGTTATTGTTTTTTAATGTGGCCTCCTGTCTCTCCACAGGATTTGTGAAACCATTAAGGTGGTTCTCAACTCGGAAAAAAATGCTGCACAAATGGGGTACGACAAGACCCAGCCTCTCAAGTTACCCAAAGTGCTGCCAATGGCAAGAGATTCAGCACATTTTTATCTCCGAACTGCAACGCAGAAACCAAAGGCAATCAAAGCTCCCTTTAGAAATGGTGAAGAGCTTTTCTACTTGGCAATTTAGCCAAGATCATTTGAATCTACCCTATTAATTTTTGGCTGGGGGTGGGGGGGGAGGGTGAGCTGTACTTTCTTGGTTTGTTGGTTTACGTCTATCTCGTGTCTATGAGAAGGAAATGCCCTTGTAATGACATCAGGTTCACTCATCTCCAGTGCACAGTGAGCTGAAGCTGGAGCATTTAGCACCAACGTTAGCTCAAGCTTTGGAGTGGTTTTCCTTCTGGAGCTGTACTCACATTAAAAATGGGCTGTTTGCCTGTATAGGTATGGTATTTATACATAATGTATATCCTTCTCTTCACGTGAAAGCGTAACAGCATACATACCAGGCAGCTGGGTCATATTCAGCCCAGACACGGACAAACTCATCCAGGTGATGGGGCCCAAGGATGGAGGAGTCTCTTGTCAGATATTCAAAATTGTCCATAATCACAGCCACAAAGAGGTTTAGCATCTGCAGAGAGGAAGCAATAATGCAGTCAGAGAGGGAAGGGAAAGGAAGAGGAAAGAGAAGAGAGAAGAAAAAGCTGGAAGGGGAGCAGGTATGATTCCCTTAGCAGGGTGAGTGGTTTCCACAAGAAGCAGCCATGCCCTGGAGAATAAACTCTACAAACTTGTCCCTGGGGACCTGCTGCCACCTCACCCTCCCCTGCATGCTGCAAGACACCTCCAGCTCTGAAGTACAGGGCAGGTTTGTCACGGCTTTTGGCCATGAAAAGTTTGGCCACATCCACATCCCAGGTGATGCCCTGCATGATCCACCCCAGAACCCCACTGGCTCAGCACCTCTCCCTTGCCCCTTCTTCCCTACACCAGTGCAGACCAGCACATGGGATGCACCGGCTGCTTCACCAGCTGGGTGATGCGAACTCTTCCAGCACTCTCATATCAAGGCACATCAAGGCAAGAACAGCTAGAAGAAAAATGATTCTTCAACCGGAACATCCCATTTTCAACTCATAACAGTTCAAACCTTCAAAGATCCCCAGAAAGATGAGGGGCAGGACACACCGAAGGCTCCTGTCCCTAATGGCTGCTGTCTAACACAGAGCCCGGCAAATGCTTCTGGCATAGAAAGATTCTCCTCTTTTTAAAGCCAACGGAAGAGTCATGAGGATTTCAATGGGAAAAGATCAAGCAGAATGGAAGAACAGGAGGGCAGGCAGGAACGGATGCTCCTGTGCTGGATAAAGACCTGACTTGTATGAGTCCCCTTTCCGCCTTTGCCGTGCCCTTTGCAGGGAGGCTGAGCTGCTGCCGCCAGCACGGCTCCTCCGCAATGTGCTGAGCAAGGGCCGCTGTGAGCTCTCGTGTGGGGAGGAGCAGAATTAAACTGGTTATAGATATCCTCAGCTGTTAAAAGAAAATCAGGCAGTGGAGGTTGGGGGTTGTGCAGTTTTAAAGAATTCCCATTCCTGCATGATCTGGAGGAAGGAGGGGTTCTTGGCTCTTAGGGGGTACACGTAACAGAGAACCCCCAGAGCATCAAGAGGCAGCAAAACTTTTGAGAGTTTTCTACTTGATCCCAAATCCCTTTCTATTGCTCCCAGCTTCAGCCACAGCTCAGTACATTTCCCTCACTGACACACAGCTGTTTCTAAATTTCCTGTATATTTTTAAATTTCAGTTTGTATTTTTCAACAGTGTAAATTACAGGAGGAAAATTATGTCAAGCTGGACATCCACAAAGAGCCAGAAACAACATTTAAAAACAAATACTTTATCCAATACCCCCCAGTCTGTGGTGTAACAGCATCGAACAAACCATAAAAACATGCCCTCCTGGCCAGGCTGCAGCTTTGCAATGCTTGTGGGGAACCATATCTCATTGCAGTGAAATTCATTCTAAAAAATGAGTTACAGCCCCGTCTCATAGCAGTCCAGCTGCTTGGCTTTCCGCTGCCTATTTCTGGAGCCTGCCCTCCCTGCCTTTTCCCCACACAGGGCTCTCCCCATTCCCTGCCAGCAAACCCCCAAACCCAGGGTGTGGTTTCACGGGGTTTTCCAGGAGCGCTGACTCAGCAGCAAAGCTCACGCAAAACTGCCTTCTGCACAGATGTGCTCCAGCCCCCAGTTTTGCTACTACATTCTGAGTGGAACGGCTGATGTGAGCCGGGAAGAGTGAGTGAGGGAGTGAATGTGTGTGTGTATTGGTTTTCCTTTGTTTGGTTGGGTTTTTTTGAAGAAAACTTTAGGAATAATAATGCACTTGAAAATAACAATGAGGGTGTCTGATAATGGGTTAGGGATTTGTACAAGGCAAAAATTTGGCTTTAAAATAGAGAGTGATGAAGGAAGCAGTAAATGGAGTGATAACTTTGTATAAGCTTTCAGGGCTCCACGTTTTTTAATATATGTAGAAGAAATAAACCATGGGATGTCAAAGGGGCAACAGCAGTCGGACAAAGGATCTCAGTAGGGGCCACTGCTGATGGCTATAGAGAGACCAACTTCAAACTGCCACGTGTACCTCTTTTGCCTGGTTAAAGGTGTCTGATGATAGCAAGGATTAGCTGCATGAAGCATCAAATCTTATACTTTAAAGCAAACCCAGGGAACTGAACATAGGTTTGATATGTTGCTTTTTGGTACATTTCAGAGCTGTGACTTTCATCTCTTCCTGCTTGAAGATTAATTGGGTCTCTGTCCCTGGTTTTCTATTCCTCTGTCCCAGTGGTGCACAGAAGTGAACGAAGCCCCAAGAGCAGAGAGCTTTTTATGCATGTAAGTGATCAGAAAACACTGGCACCTGTTAAAGCTTAGACCCAGCCCCATACGATGGCCACGGGCACGAATTGAGTACAGCAGCTCCATGTACTTTCATGCCTAAAGCTTTCCTGGCACCATTGCAGAAGAAAGCGATTATTTAATTTATTTGACAAACAAAACAAAACACAAGTCATCAAATAAGTGTAATGCTCCCAGCTGCCTGCTGCAAGCACCTCTGAACCAGTGTTATCTTGGCCATTCTCACCCTGCTCTCCCGAGCCCCTTCTTCAAAGGACCACATTACAAACCACAACAAAACAGATTAATGCCTAATTCCAAATATTAGACCCCCCTGTGAGAAGAAAGATAAAAACCTTCCCTTTAAACTAATGACTAAATGATCTCTTTGGGGATTAAAGGGATTTTATCACCAGGATGATAAATGGGTTTTAGTGAAGCTGTCATGTAATGTTGTATAAATCATAATTAGGGAGAAGGAGGAAGAAAGAGGGGGAGGGGAAGGAAGGGATGGGGGTTGGGGGGTAACCACACTGGCACCTCCACTTTGGGACAGATGGGGATTGACTTACCAGGAAGGAGCACAGGAAGATGAACGATACAAAGTAGAAATAGGCAAAATCGCTGCCACATTCATTTTTGGTGAGGCCAGAAAGCTGGTCGCAGGCTCTGTTACTCAGGCACGACAGCATGATCTCATGCCAGGCTTCCCCCGTGGCACTCCTGCAGATGGGGAGGGCAGAGGGTAAGCTCATCCAGCCCCCTCCTCATTACAGGCTGGGGTTGGGGGCATCCACCTCGTGCTATTACTGTGCCAAATTCACTAAACTAGGTGCAAGGTTGTGTCCAGGTGCAGAGACTACATTTACATTGTGAATTTGAACTATCAGCCTGCTGACATGAAAAAGAAAGGAGAAAAAACATTTCCCTCTGTTACAGGGGGGTAAAAGAAGCTGAACAGGCTCAGGTAGGTTCAGCTTTATTGATTTTATGGAGAACAAAACCAGACTGATTTAAACAAGTCCAGTGCAAAGTGCAAATGTAAGTAAACAGAGTTTAGACTGTTCCCTTCTGAAGCAGCTGATGCCTCTGCCCTAGTGCTGGCTGTGAACCCTGTGGCAATGATGGGAAATAAAACCAGGTTTCTCCGCTTGAATCTCTTATTTATCAGGTAGGTACAGAAATACCAGGATGGGCTGGTTGGTCCTAGTGACTCGGGTCCCTTTTTCATGACAGTTCCTGGGTTTTCTTCATCATTTCCCTCCTCCCCCTTTAACTTCTACTTCTACTATAGGGATAAAAATAGCTAAAAGGAAAAACTTTGGAGTTCCAGAGGGTCCATCCTCAAAATAAACCATCCCCTGCAACGTGCATGCGTGGATTGGAAGCCAGGGGATCCCCCAGGATGGCTTACTCTGACTTCCTACATAACCCCTGATTCTTCTCTCTGTAATTCCTGCAGCACACCCAGAGGTGCTGTCAGGGGCACCCCTCCGCAGCACCATGAAGAGCCCACCTTGCAGTGCTGCTCACAGCCATGCAAATCTGTGCACAGAGCCAGCTCACAAGCCTTCCTCCCGGTCAGGGAGAAAACCTGATGCTCAGTGTAAACTGAAATAGCTTCCAGATTACTCTGAATTGAGTCCCAAAGCCCCATTCCCCTGTGCAGATACCCGTTTTCCCATCGTAGTCCTGCTGCCTCTGCACCCTCTGTCCCACCGTGCCTGCCACATGGGTCTGGAAAGGGACCAAGAGGTTTGGACATGAGGCTGAATAATTATCCGGTTTTATTAAAATTCAGAGTTTTGAGTGGAGTGATTATGCTGAGCTAGAGAGGGCTAATTTAATTTCCATCTAGCTTCACAGAAACGATGCAAAGGAAATCCCAGGCAAGATATCCAGTTACCAGCGCTGCAGAACCCAGCCTCGGCACGGCCGGCAGGTGCTTGTGGGGCCGGAGCAGTTATTAACCACACGGCACACATCCAGATAAGGGAAATCTTCCCCCAGCTGCCCTGATTGGGAGCAGAGCCTACACTTCATTTTTGCTGGGTCTGAAAATGAAAATCTGTCATTTCATTGATTATTTTTTTTTCCCCATTTGAAAATGCTTCATTTCCCAGCAGAATGAACCCAGATGGAAACACTTTCACTCTGAAGCAGAGGTGGCATTGGCGTATGAACTGTTAACTTGTTGGTAATGCAAAAATGACCAATTAAAGGAATTCTCACTTAAGGAAAAAAAAAAGTAAGCTTCATGACAAGAAGCAGACAAACCAGGGGAGTCTTATATTAAACTCCACCTGAGCTGATGTAGCATGTCACAGCCATGGGTGTCACTTTGGGGAGGTGCTGCTGTGTTGAATCACATCCATCGTACTCAGGTAATGTACCAGGCCAACCCTTAACGCCAAGGAGGAGGAGGAGGAAGCAGAAATGCTTTACTCCAAACACCTTTCTTAGAGGATGCTCAAGTCTCAGCAGCTGAAGTGGCAAAAGCAAAGGCTTATTTATTGCTCACGTGCAAGTCGTGTGGCATTTTAAACTTTACTTACCTGAACAGAAGCATCAGGGCTTGCAGGAAGGTACGGAAGTTATTGTGCCGGTTAATGGAGGTTTCATCATCTAGTGCAATGTTTCCAAATACCTGCCGCAGAAAACAGAAAGGATTCAGGCCAAAGACATCCTCACGTGGACACTGTCAATAAAGGTGGATCAAGGGGAGTTGGAAGAAAAGGCAGGGAAATAATCTGTCCTGGTTTAAGGGATCTCAAAATCTGGAATAATTCCTGTGCTGAAGAGAGAGATAAAAATGTGTTGTGGAGATCAAATGGGGAAAAAGCCAAGGTTAACATGCTCCACCTTCACACAGACCTTTTCCAACACCACAGTTCAGCTCCATCCCAGGGCAAGAAAACTTTCCCATTTCTTTTCAGAAGGGTGCAGTGCCCCTTGGCGTGCCGGTACCCAGTGGGAGGGATGTGCCCATACCCCCTGCCCCGGCGATGCTGTGCTGCCAGCCCATCACCCACAGTCGGTTTCCCTGCCCACTCTCACCCTTTGTACAACCAGGGATCAGCACAAGACCTAGTAATAAGGGCAGAAAAAGTAACTTTTTTTTTTTTTTTTTTTTTTTTTTCACTTATAAGATACCTGGCACCAGACAAGATGAGCTTTTTGCCTCATCCTAAGTCAGTTGTTGATCCTGTTGTGGAGGCAATAACCCATTTGCACCCTGAACTGGTGGGACAAAACTAATCTACCTATGGTCAGTATAAAACCTAAAATTTTTACCTGCATGCCAATAATGGCATAGATAAAGAAGAGCATTGCAATGAGGAGACACACATAAGGCAAGGCCTGTGGAAAAGGAGAAGAAGATATTAATGTCAGCAAATGCATTATATATGCCAGTAGCATTTAATTCCTGGGCAACACCGTGTATTGTGGTATTTGTCCTTCAGATGAAGGAACGGGGAAGAGAATATGAACAGTTCTGGCAGCCTTCAGAAGACAAACCCCTGGAGCCAGGTATTCATTGATCACAAACCAGCCTGGGCTTTCCAAGGGGTCTCTCTACATCCTTGCAAGCAGATAAGCAGTAAGCAGGGAAAACACAGTAAGAAGCTCCACAACAAGCACTGGAGCTACTGGCAGGCATTGGCACTTTCTATGCATAATTGTAGGAACATTAATTATTAATTATTAATGATCTTGCTGTAAATTTAGTACAAGAAAAGAAATGTACATCCAAGAAACAAGTTCCTGCTCCAAAACAAGCAAGATTGCAATCCCAGGAGGACAAAAATATTCTGAGTTTTAGCAAGAAATCTGTGAAGACTACAACGTAATTATGTCACCCAAGCTGAGAGGAATAGCTGCTTTCCACTCAGGTTAAATGAATGGGTAATTAATGCCTCTTAATTAGTAATAGCTGAAAAATCGAGAAGCCTTGTCCTAGGGCTAGACCATGAGATGCTCAGGGCAGGAGAGGGGTTATGCAGCCCACGGGGAGCCCAGCAGGGAACACGGGGCAAAGGGCTGATGTGCTTTCTGCTGGCCACCTTTGCACCAGGGACAAGGACCAAGAGCTCCATGCTGGGGGGACAGACAGACAAGCAGCTCCCTGTGCAGCTCCAGAACTGTCCCAGCTCAGCTTCAGGGGCAGCTCTCTGCACACACACTCTGGAAAGGGTTGGGATTATACTGAAAAGGCCCTTGGCTGAGCCCTTCTCTCAAGATCCAGCCAAGACCACACAGTCCAAGGACGCTCTCCTGAGTGAGAACATCTTATACCTGCAGACCCCACATCTCAGCCTCTGGGAGAGGCTCTCCTGGCTGCAGGATTCCTCATGTGTTACAAGATAAGAGCAGCAACAACACCACCTCCGTCCATCCTCAAGTAAAACACTACCCAACAAGCCTGAGGCACTGCAACCTGCCAGATCGCAGCCCCTTTCCATGAGCTGCTGGGTGGCTAGGGGAAAGCATAACACAGAAGCTGAATGCCAGAGCTTCAGCTGCCTCTCTGGTGTCTCCCAAAGGGATGTACAGTGTAATACAGCACTTGCTTCCACCCCTGGCCATGGGATAACAGCACATTTTTTTATGTGTGTATATATATATTTATTTGTATATTTTTATATAAACATATATAAATATATAAACAAACCAGCACAGCCTGCAGTTCTTCTCCAGGTTACTTGTAGAAAGAAGCAATCACCATGTTCCCATCTTCAACCTCCCAAAAGACTTTGCCCTATAGTCTAAATAGTATAATAGAAACTCCCCTCCTGACCAGCTCCGGTGCAGAGCAGTAGCCATGTTCACACTCTGCTGAAACTCCTTCTCCACCCCAGATCTCTTGCAGCCAGCACAGGGCTGGTCAGCACTCCCAGCCTGGTGTGGGCAGAGCCACCTGGCATCTCCCTCCAACTGCAGGAGGGGAATGTCTTTCTTCTCTTAAAAAGCCTTTTCCATTCTTGGAGAGACCAGACTCCTTCCCACAGTTTTATCACCCAAAATAACCTCTCTGCATCGTTTTGACTCAGAGACTGTGATGTATTTGAAAGCGCAGCTAAAGCAAAAAAAACCCGCAGCTGCTCTGCATCCCACCGCACCCTGTGTCGTTAAATACCAAGTGCCACCATCCCTGCATCCCACCGCACGCTGCGTCGTTAAATACCAAGCACCACCATAACGCCTTCCAGAGAGCACCACACAAAATACCCTGGCATTGCACCCCCCCGCAGACACACTCCCCTGAGCTTCTGTCAGCACCCAGGACATAAGCTATCACCCACAGACCTCTGAGCTCAGCCCAGAATAAGGACACCCTGTGCAAAGCCAGAGGTATGGTCCCCAGGCTCGCCAGGCCACCTGCCACGTCATGAGCAGCGCTGGGCAGCGTGGCATCCCGCCAGCTGACCTGTTAAAAACAACCAGCTTCAGGGCATGTGGGCTCTTATTTAGATCTGGAAAACAGCTACCTCGAAACTAAGCGCAGGTTGAGAACAAAGCTGCTGCAAGGCAGTTGTTGGAGGGTCGCTTAGTTCAGAAGCGCCATATCCAGCTGCTGTGGCCAGTTACCCTGGTGCCACAACGTGCTGCTGCTTGCTGGGAGGGAAGGGCAGGGCTATAGCAAACCAGGTGAAGTAACTGTCTCCACTGTAGAACAAAACCTCCTTTTGTAATCCTCCACGTCATAAAAACACAGCCTGGTGCTATACAGCTTGACAGCTTGTATTACCAAAATGCAAGGGTTTGGGTTTCATCTCTATCAGATTCTTACCAAGACTGAAGCCTAGTGAAAGCAATCAACCTCAGACCTGCTGCTGGCAAACAGCAGGCAGGAAGGCACTTATTAGTCAGACTACTGTTTCCTTATGCAAATACCAGAGTCTTCAGACTTTGCCATAGGGATTTTGTGGCAGTTTCAAGAGCAACCTGAGCTCTGCATGCTTGCTGCGAGCCTGCATCAGTAGCCGTCCAGCTTTCGGACTCATTTTCCAAAATGCTCAGCACCTGCAGTGTTCAGGGGATGTTCAGTGCAAGTCAGTCAGCTTTTCTGAGAATTAATATTCCTGTAATCGCTTTGTAGAGGTGCAGAGAGGCCATTCCTAGGGCAAGGGGAAAATCTTTGATACTCCATGGAGGATGCTACAGGTGTGCCAAGCATTAGCATCTCCCCGCACCTCTTTCCTGTCTCCCACCTGCCTAACACTCACCTTAAAAGACTGCACAAATGTCCAGAGTAAGATGCGGATAGTGTAACCCTGGCGAAGGAGCTTGATAAGTCTCGCTGCCCTGAAGAGCCGCAGGAAGCTGAGGTTGATGAAGTTGTCCTGCGGAAAGTAAAGGTTTTGTGTCCTTCAGAAATTAACGCGATTAGAAACCACAGCCCGCAAAAAAGAAATTAAAATTACCAGCTTCACGATCTAAGCAGCAAATCGGCCACCAGAAAACCTTCCAAAAGAAACATTCGTCAGTGCAGATCACTCCACATGCAGCAAGTATGAGAAAATCCCTCTCCACAAGAGCCCTCCCCTCTGCTACTGGGTCAATGACAGAAAAGGCCCTTTCACACTGTCCATGGAGGTTGTGTTTTCTTTGAGTAAGGCAGATTTTCTCCCCCTAAAGCCTCAGGGAGAGGTAATGGTGCCGTACTATCATTTTGTAAAGAATGAGGTTGTTTTAAGTCTTGGTCAGCTTGCTTTCTACATTGAATTGAACTTTAGCCAAGACAGTTGCAAGGGATTGCGTATATAGCCTCTACCGTAACAAAGAAAGGCATTGTCCAGTGAAGATTAAAACATCCTTGAAAGAATGAGGATGTTTTCTAACCTGGAGGTTTTAAATGTTTATACATCATGTGACTGGACAGGCTCATCAAGGAGAAATGGCACCAGCAAGACTGTTTCGAAGATGGATCAATGGCAGAAAATCAACTGGGGAGGCTAACGTTCAGCAGCAGGAGGGTGCCTTAGGAACCTGCTGATTTTTTAAATTATTATTAAATGTGCCTTCACAGGTGAATCAAAGAACTGCTGGAGACAGATTCTGATTTCCATCTGTTTTATGATTCTCCCCACCCCGCACCCCATTTTTTTCTTTCATCCAGGGAAAAGAGGTTTCTTGCCCCAATGAGCTAATCTAGAGAGGGTTCTTTCCAAAACAAAACATGCAAAAGCCAGATCCCTCTTGCCCTCCTATTTTAAGGAGATGAAAAATATCCCCCCTTTCCGTACTGATTCCAATTCACTTATTTGTGAATCTCTGTTCACAGCCACTTATTTGACTGAGTTAGCTAAAGAGAGAAAGCATCCCACTCTAAACTATCAAGCAGTGGAGTGGAAAATATAATCATAAGGAGCTCTTGTTGGTAAAGTTGAGCAAAACCAGTCTTTCCCTTGTATTATTGTTTTACCAGAAGACACCCAGTCATATTGAACTGACCCACGTTTCTTGCTCATTTGGCTACAGAGCTCATGCTGGATTTGGGGGGCTTGTTGGATCTATTCATTTCTTTAAATGCCAGCTCAGTTTTGGGGCCATTAGCATCACATTCCACCAATCCCATCAGAGAGTTCAAGAAATCAGTCTCAGGCATGCACTCGGTTTCTCTCATGTTAAAAACACAAGCAGCTCAGTTAGGCACAGACCATATATCAGACTCAATCCTCAAATAAAGAGAAAAGAGAAAAGCACAGGTATGTTCAATGAAAGAGCAGACAACACTGAGCTCATTCAAGTCAGCGACAGAAATCAGCTCTGGCAGGCAAAACACAAGCAAGGATTCCCCTGGGTTGTTCAAGGTCAGTAAAAATAGGTGCTAAAAATTCAATACTTGCCTCAGCATCAGTTTATTTTTCACATCACTTACGTTGCCTTCCCAAAACATGGGCTGAACTCACCTTAGCAGGTAAGGCCATATATACCTGGGGGCAGAGCTGGCATACGGCTGGATAACCGGGTGCCATCACTAACCTGGTCCTTAGTAACCTGCTCCCCGGTGCTGGCTGCGGTACAGGCTGGTACACCTCCGCGGAACAGTCGCGGCAGGTTTCAGTGCAGGACAAAGGTTTAACCCAGAGCCCATCCTAACCAGAGTCTCCCCACCAGTGGGAACAGGACCAGACTTTACGTGTAATGCTCATGGCATTTGGGCATCAGGCTTGTGAATCTGATGAATTTTTACCTTTGGAGCAATGCTCAAGCCAGATCCTTCCCGTGCACAAGCTTAATGCTCCACCAAGAAGCACGTGCCCAGGCGGCATCTGCAGGATCCATCTCTGTGTATGGACCTGCCTTACCTCCCTCTTTCTCATGTTACTGCGGCTTAATGGCAAGAACGTTGCTTGGCTCAGACTTTGCCAGAATCTCATAATCGCTGCTGACATGATGCATAACATCTGCTGTGGTCTCAGCTGACTGGAAGGTCGTGCAGCACGGGCTACCCCTGTGCGACGTGCGTACAGACCAGTCTGTACACACACAATATGGAACAGGGGGCTCAGAACCGTGCAGTTACGTCCCTAACCCCCACTCCCTAGGATCTGGAGGGACAAACAGTACAGAACCTTTTTTTTTTTTCCCTTCCCCAGCCCCAAAAACCCTTCCTTTTTTAACTCATGCACTACCATTTCCTAAAGCGCAGCGAAAGCCTCGGCTCCGCAAGGAATCACTCACAACCCAGGAAAATCCACCATCACCAACACTCGCAGACCGTTCGAAGGACTGTTCTCTGCGCTGTTCGTAGGGAGGCAAAATTACACACGCTCATGATGGATGGGAGGGCTCCGCGTGTGTAACCCTCAGCACATCACGTAGAAAACCCATCCTTCGACACCTCAACTGTCCAGGCAGGTATTAAATTGCATGCAGTTAAAGGGGAAACTCCACATTGCGATATTTCTTGTGGATAACAGCATTTTGCATCAATTCTCCTCCCACTTAGCCACCTCTGCAATGACATGGGTATGATCATTTTCTAGGTTATCAAGGTCTTTCTTGCCAGGATTTTCGTTTGCTTTTCTGTTGCACAGATGCTAAAGGCTGACCAGTGCTTGCAAGAGGCACCATAGCTCTATGATTTTATGATCCATCTCAGGACTAGTAAATTCTGTTTGAAAAACCTTTCCCTGTGGCCTGTCACTATTTTCCTAAAAGAGGGAGTGCTGGTACCAAAGGGACCCAGCAGCCTGCTAGGGTCTGGGTAGAGCCACAGCTTCCCATGGCAGGAGCAGGACCACAGCTCAGCCAAACGAGGCATCCCTGGAGCAAATTGCAAAGCAGCAAGGAAACAGGCACAACAGATATCATGGGGACAGAACTAGCCTTGATTGCTGTCCCACCCTGGGAAGCTTGCTCTTTTACCCTTTCTTAGGGTGTTTTCTGCACTGAAAAGTAGAAAAGAGATGAAGAAGAGGCTGCACAGCCATTGCCTGGATCTGTTCCTCCAGCATCTTCAGCAGCAGACCACAGCACTCGTGCCCACTGTCCACAGGGGTGCAGAATGAGCTCCATTCTGCACGCCAGCTCAGGGGATTTACTGGCTTGGATTTTGAAACCTTCAGTGGGAATATGATGGGTTTATGCCATGGCTGGACATGCTTTGCAGGATTTAGTGGAGGAGGTTACATTATGCTGCCACAAAGAAATTGAGCTGCTCAACCCTGCTTCTTCCTGCAGCTGAGTTGCAGGACACAACCACCCCCCAGGCTTGAAACCTCAGATTTTTGTCCTCAAAATGAAGAGCTCAACCAAAGTTGCAAAGAGCTGTAGGAAGAGGAATCTGACCAAGCCAAGAATGGGATCACTCAGGAAACTTTGGCACTTCTCTTCATCTGGCATCAGCAAGAATCAACCCATTGTGCTAAGGAACGACTGTTGAGGGGGAATCGGGTGTGTTCTCATCCAAATGTCCAAGGCATTGCCAGTCCTGAAGAGTTCCTGAATCTTGCATAGGGTCTTTTCTTCTTCAGACACTTGGGGGAAACCCTGGCTGATTTTAAGTAGCTGAATATTTTTGCCGCACTTGTCTGCATCTGGGGGACTCTGCCCTTACATGTATGTCATATCACATCCTTTCATCCTGAGCCAGGAACACTGGAAAAAGGATTTTATGTGTGATGTCAGTATCTCTCCTCATTCCCTACTACCTTTTGGCTTTGGTGCTTCTGCTGTAGTCACTGTAGGCTCCCATCAGCAGCAGTAGAAGGAAGGTGGCAGCTCCCGAGGACAACTAGATGTTCCAAAGGTCTAACTTGGACGTCTTGGCTGCCGAGTGATGGCAGGAGCCTAGACCTGCACACGTAACCACAGACACTGCAATCCTAACAAATGGCAGGATGACCATTTAAATCTTTAACCTGCAACGTAGAGAGCTAAAATTTGGCCAAACAAAGACAAGTTGATTTTTTTCAGTATATTTTCACGTGCACAGCTGATGCCAGAGCACTTATCCATGCTGCTTGGGCCAGGGGTGCAGAAGGCAAAGTCTCCACTGACATCCTCACAGCTCCCACACATCTGTGACAGTTCCATCCACCGCCGCACACACAGAGGATTCCCCTCTCAGGTTGCACTAGGCAAACTTTTAACTTATAGACTGTCATGTTCTTCTTTGCTGCCTCCTAGCAGAAACCTCCCTCCTGTGACCCTCCATGAAGCACGCACGGAGCTTATTTGCAGGAAGCAAATGCCATGAGGGTGCCCTCCAATTTGTTTGACAGCAACTGTGCAACAGGAAGCCCAGGTGCTACCACAGGTCCAACACCTGTTGCCAGGTGACCAAGAAAGTATTTTTGATAGGCTTATGGTCTCACTGGTGCTATTAACCATAGCCAAGACAATTCAAAATGGAATAATATATATATATATTTAGACTCTATTTTCCTTTGTTCATCCTCTTTTGCTTAATTCATGATTTTCAAAGACAAAGGCCAACATTTCCAAAGGCATCTTTGGAATCAGGCACTAATTTCCCAGTGGGATCCGGTTCCTGGTACTTTTCAGCCTTCTTCATGACACAACTCATGCATTTTACTTTTGCATCCAGGGACGCTGTCAAATGCTTCTATATGCTCCTATCACAAAGAATTTTCAAGGTTGACTAAAAATCACTCTGTCCTGTGACTTCTCTTTTGATTTGAGGGAAGCACATCTGCAATTGTTTCAACCATTTTTTTTTTTTTGCCTTACAATATAGTGTAAATTGTGGGCTTAAAATACCTGTAAGGCAGTCCTTTTAAATGCACCGCTTCCCTTTGCAGAAAGCTCAATGTGTCTCATCATAACAGAAAACCTGAATTTTGAAAAACTGAATTTGGTACCACCAGTTACAAAATGAAGGATTTCCCAGCCAGCCAATCTTCGCTACTCCAGGTCATTCAGAAGCATCCTTCCCCTCCTATTCTCATGCCAATTTCCACCAAAATAAAGCAAATGTCAGTCTCCCCTTTATCATCGTTCAGGTGTAACAAACAGCGGAGAACAGGCTATTGGTAACTGCATTTGCCTCACGTCACCAATTAGCCAAGGGAAGAAGATGCAGAACAGAAGCCAGTTTTGAGGCACGCTGCAGTGAGGCTTTTTCACCAGTGCAATCGGAAATCTCATCAAAACGAATTAAATTAAAGAAAAACGAGAGAAAATAAAAGCAGAGAATTTAAATAATTGTTTAAATTCAATGAAACCAACCGTGTCCTATATGTGATGTTTTCATGGATGGATATTTGCAAGTTTATTTACAAATTTATTTTTTTGAGCAGCAGGTGCACAACATACAGACGGAGACATGGTTTTCGCATTGTATGTTGATTGGATGGCGTGATTCAGCAGGTAGATAAGGAAAATAAAGAACAAAACAGGAAACAAAAGAGAAAATGAGTAATCAGGACAAGCAAAAAAGGAAACTCTGAAAATTTCACTGGAAAAAAACTGTTGGGCTTTTGGGGGTGTTAATTTATGGTAATTATATAAATAAAAAATGCTTCAAACCAAAAGAGATTCTGAGATCCTAAAGGTAACACAGACAGTGCAATAGTTATTTGCATTTCATTTTGTAATGCAAATTGGGAGACAATTCACAAACACTTCTCAGTATGCTTTTTATATTTCCAGGCATAGCAATAGATGTCAGTTTGCCGTACACCCATCCGGCCTCCTGAGACCAGCCGTGTCCGCAAGGACACCTTCTCCTTAATGCCACCTATTTTACCTCAATTACTGAGAGGGTAAAAAAACTGACATATGTGGTTTTGCCTAAGGAAATAAAAAAATATATATATATTCCACTGCATTCACAAAGTAAATTACATATGACACGACTAGAAAATTAAAATAAAGCAATTAACCAACACATTTCTTTTCCTTTTATCTTTACTTTTTAGGGGGTTAAAAGTACCGATGCAGCAAGGCTGGTGGAAGCAGAGTCTCTCAAGATGAGATCACCCAGGTGAGCAGGTGTATTTACCTTGGAGAACACTTATAGCTGGAAATTATAGTCATGGAGAAAGGCGGTGCTCCTGCAACTGGTTGTGAGCCTGACCTCAAAGTCATGCCCGGGAAGCATCCCCTCTCCACAGGGACCTTCCCGGGTGGTTGGTACAGGGAGGGAATGCAGACTGGCAGTCGAGGTCATGGTGTGGCTCTGACCTGGGCTTCTCAGCCCAAGCAACCCTCCCATGTGACCAGGTAAATACAGGGCTGAACGCCCAGGGAAAGGCTAACAGGGAAGGCCACCCACCTACCCCCACAGCTGCCCACCAGCCGAGGAAAGGCTGAGGAAGGCAAACCGGAGAAGAGGGCATCCCCTGCTGGGGACACAGCTCTGAGTGGTGATGAGTAAAGACCTGTTCTCCTCTTTGGTTATTCTCAGCTCCATAACAAGGTGCAGAGAGCTGCTCCACTGCAGGTTTTGCACTGAGACAGCAAGCTGAAGTGGGGTTCAGCATGAGCTATGGCATCTTGGGCAGAGTGGATGTTCATACATGTAGATGTGGCACTTAGGGATGTGGCTTAGTGGTGGACTTAGCAGCCTTAGATTTACAGCTGGACTTGATCTTAAAGGTCTTTTCCAGCCTAAATTGTTCTATGATTCATCCCAAGCCTTAGTTACTACTTTACCCTACCTGGAAACACAAAGGGCAAAAAAGTTGGGCAGAAGCAGTGGGATTAAAGACTCAAAGCCATACATCTGACCTGTGCGCTGCAAATGAAGCGCTCACCAGTCCACACCTTGGTCCTTGCTGCTTGCAAACAGCATGCTCACCATCACTGATCTGGATTTTCAGCCCTTTTCTACATTTTTTTTTAACATTTCTAAATACCAGAAATATTTAAGTGACTTAGGTGCAGTATGTTCTATATTACAAAGATGGTTTAAAGTGTAACTCTTCCAGGATATACATGCATTGTACCACTTTCCAGGCAGCAAAATGGTCCTGGTGTTTCCCAGGCAGCTTTGGGACCCCTTGGGTTTCCTCTAATGTGCTGTGGCTCAGAATAACATGTGCTGCAACCTATCGTGGAGCCAACAAAGCAGGACTGGAGCAGAGTGCTGGATCCTTCTGCTCATTTTCCACCCTCTGTGCCACAGACTGTTCTGAGGACTGGAAGAGGAGGAAGGCTTGTAGTGGTGGTGGAGACCTTTATACAAGACTGCCTCCACCACATATCACTGGATGAAGCAGAATGAACTGCTCCATGAAAGGCATCCTGAAAGCTGCCATTATTTGCTGCCATTCACTTTTCTGTTATAACTGATCTTTGGGGCACCGCCGCAAACTCCTGCTCGTGTAATTAAGCAGTGATTCTGAGACCCGTGCATCATCATCAAACTGAGTTCCTAACACCCCTTCAGCAAGTTGCGTGTGATGCCTTTGAGCTCCCAGCTCATTGTCCCCACCTGAGGCTGGGAGGTGGATGTGTGCGGCTTAAGGAGGCGCAGATGGTGGCTACTACAGCCGCTGGGTGCGGAGGAGCATGCTGCTGCAGGTGGGGCGGGCTGGAGGGAGATCAGAGAGGAGCCATATGAAAGGAGTTCTGAAAGTCAAGTCTAGCAAAAAGTGGGGAGAGGCAGCCTCTGGGCACTCCCTGTCTGCAGGGGAAAGCTGGTGGGAAGGAGGCATGACGGCTACACCAAAATCCTGCAGGAGGGGAAGATTTAGAGAGAGCAGAGCTTGAATGGGTGTGTAGACTGAGACAGAGGACCAAGAAGTCAGGGGCTGGAGTGGTGCTGTGGGATATATAGCTTTTATATTAAAGACATATTTGTGAGCAGCTTTGTACTGAATAAACGCCTAGGGAAAGGTATTGGACTACATTAGAAAGTCCTCTCTAAGGTTTGACTTAATAGATCTAGTTTCTCATAAACCAAAAGCCTCTCCCCATTGCCACCTGGGAGGACAATGGGAAGGTGTATTGGTGCTTGGGAGCTTGGCCCTACTGTAGTTTATAGGTTTTAGAGGTATTTCACACTACTTTTCAAAGGCATCCCCAAATTGCTGCTATCTTTGATGCTGGAAACCAGAGAAATTACTGCAGAGTGGGAGGGTGACGCCATCACCCCCAGCACCCACGAGGTTATCGCTCCGGTGCCTGCCAACTCGCACAAGGGTGTCTGGGAGAACATCTACTCTCCAGCCCAAGGACCAGAAGAAGGAAGGGGGACCTCTCCCCACACACAAACCCTCCTACCCCCGATGGCTGGCCAGCAGTGTCGAGGGACAGCTGCTGTTTCCAATGAGCTGGGGACATGCATGTACAGCCCCGACTGCGCTGTGACTTGGTTGTTAATGCAGTGATGTAGCACAGCCCAACCCGATGGCTCTGTAGGCAATGCCCCAGGTGCCAGCCACGCTCCCCGAGGCTGGCCCACCCCCGTGGGAGCTGGAGGGAGAGGCAATGGGCTGTTAACCAAGCAAGGACCGCTACCTGCCCAGCAGGGACCGGGCAACACTGATGGCTGCTCTCTACCTGCAAAATAGCTGTACAAAGAAGGGGTTTAATAAGAAGCATGTGAGCTTGGGGTTGTGAAGGAGACACCTTCTTGAAGAGAAGATACCAATCTCTGTGAGACCACAGGCTCCCTTACCACGTGCAAGGTGGCTGTGCTGCTTCCTCCCAGTGACAGTGGTCAGAAGAGGGGTGGAAGAGGAGCATAGGACTCTGCCTGTGGCTGACTTGCAAAATTTTTCACTAATTTTCAAACCAAGACAAGAGTTCGGGTACCTGAGTCTGGCAAGAAAGAGTGTCCCACAACAGAGGGAGTGGAGGCAAGCAGCCAGTGCCTGCCCACAGTGCAATAAATCTCCTAAACACCTGGAGAAGTGTTAGTTAGACCTTCTGTTTGGTCCGAGTAACTTTACCCTGGCTGTAAGCTGTGCATTGGAAACAAAAGGTAATCCAAAGTCTATGAGATAGGATTCACCAACAGTTAAATCAACACAGTTTGTGTGGGGAGCAAAACTTTGAGGGTTTGTCTGCTTTTTTTACTAAGGAGATCAGGTAATGATGTATTTTGTTAGAAACAGTAATATAGTCTTCACCATCAGCTGAATGTCCTGTAAAGAAATCTGGGGAGCATAGTTCTTAGCACACACAAAACAGTTCTATAAACAAATCCCAGGGACTGAGAAAAAAAAATATGGTAAAGTTCAAATTCATCACATACAGATACAGCATTATCAGCTAAAACATGCATTGGGAGAGGAGAGGAGCAATTTATAAATTGGATAATATCAGGTTGTCAAGGCTTGCATCAGACATTTATGCCCTTATGGAAAAATCCTCTAGAATTTAATGGCAAGTTTGTACACTTGTGTAATCTACAGGACTTCTTAGCAGGGAGACAGCAGCCATTGTAGGGCTGGCCAACAAATCCTATGGTAAAGTTGCTTGCTTGTTTTAATAATCACCCCAGAAAGCTTTTGTGCACTTAACAAAAAATGCACTGTGTTACCCTAATCCAGACTATGCAGGCTGAGGAGTTTCTGGCTGTTTCTACCTTCCCATCACCTCTCCACTTCTCACTCCTCTCATCGCCTTCACTCTGCCCCGTGACCATGGTTGGGCAGGAGCCCCAAGGGACAGAGGTGTGTGTGTGCCCTGTAAAGCACCTCACACCACAGACCAGCAATCTTCAACAGATTCCTTTTGATCTTTTCCCTCTATTAAATTCAACAGGATTTTTCCATTAATAGGCAAAACCGGCTCAGGGTTCGAGTCGCTGGAGGAATGAGGAGACACTGCTTCCTGGCAGGGTCACCAGCACTGTTGTTCTCATCAGAGCTTTTTGCACCAGAGTCTTTGGGGCAGACAGCTGTGCTCATCTCTGTGGAAAGAGTAGAGCTAATGGGAACAGGTTGCCAGGTCACCCGAGGACTTCATCACATGATGAGTCCTGGAGGCAGCTTTAGGGAACGAGGCTGGTAGGGAGAAGGTGCAATATCCTGACAGGGTACAGCTTTGTTTGTAAATGAAGAGAATCGATCAAACTGTACTTACCGCAATCTCTGTTACTAAAATATCAGTAATACTTCCCAACACTGTTACAAAATCAAAGACATTCCAGGCATCTCGGAAATAATTCTGCCAAATGAAAACACAAGGGGGATAGAGAGATCCAGGGGTTATTTTCTTTTTGCAACACAGGGGGTTTTTTGTTTGCTTGTTTTTAAACGCGTGTCATGAAATACAAGCATTTCATGTAGAGAGGAAACAGTTGAAAGTAAGCGAGGAAGGCACATACCAGCACACCAAAGGCAATGATCTTCAGCACACATTCCATTGAAAACATGGATGTAAAGACAATATTCAGGCATTTCAACATTTCTTCATATGCTTCTGGAGCATCATAGAACTAAATCAGGATGGAAGAAACGCTGTTACTGGAAGATCATTTACAGAATAAAACCTTCCCAGCTGACTTGCTGACTGCAAGGCTCCTGCTCATTTTAGTGGGTTTACAACCCAGTTATTTGTGCCACTCCAGCAGCACACTGTTGCCTACACGCTATCCTAATGGGGCAGCAAACATCACCCCAGGACTCGGGGACTGTTGCTGGTGTACATCTCCCTGTAAGCACAACATGGACCAAGAGGGAAAAAGGTCATTTACAAAAACAGAGGACAAGTGCAGAACTGTGTTTCCTTCCAGCAGACCCTGAGAATATGGTGACCCCTTGACTATGAAGATAGTCTAAATTAGGCAAAGGATGGGAGGGGAGATCACCCACCATATCATCCACCACTACCTGCACCTGTTCCTCTTAAGCCCTGTGAATTACATCCCAGAAAGCTCAATGCTACTGCATGTTCGAGTAGTTTCCCTGGCGTGGCTGGATTTTGAGCATCCCCAAGAAGTGTCCCTGCTTCACAGCATGAAGCCCAGGTTGAGCTGGGAGCTCAGGACCTGCAGAGCCCAGTTCCCATCCCACTGGCCACATGCTGAAAGGGGTACGAGCCAGACCAGCACTGTGCAGGGAAATCCCATTCTCAGTATCTCATCACAACTAAACCACCTCGCTTTGGGGACTGAAGGAACCCCACAAGGCATCTAAAAATGACATCAAGCAAACGAGAAGTGGTGGTTGCTCCTGCCGATCCGCGCGCCCCCCCCCCCCCCCCAGCTCTCAGGTCAAGAGTACAAAGCAAACTCCAGTATTCACTGGCCCAAAATTGCAAACATTCAGTAACAACCCACTAACCTTCATCATTAGGACAATGGTATTGAGTGCAATCATGACCATGATAAAATACTCAAAGGGAGGGGACACCACAAATTTCCACATCTTGTACTGAAAAGATTGCTTGTTCTGAGGCATGTAGCGGGTCAGTGGCTTGGCACTTATGGCGAAGTCTATGCAGGCCCTCTACAAAACAAAAATGGGATGAAAAGAATACAAAAAAAAAGGGCTGGCAGTCTCTATCAGTCAGGATATTGTTGGGAGAGTGAGCAGAGCATTTAGTGGAGGATGGTATTTCTAAGTGTTTCTCACACACCCTGCGAGTAGTGACTACTCTAAAATGCAGTGCAGGGTCCCCAAATTGTGCTTACTGCTGGACACTTGCTGAAATGTTAAACCCCACAGCACCCCTACGGCCCCCTCCAATCCTAAGAGACAGCCTTCCATCCCAGTCCAGCTCCCAGTAGGTCCCGATCCCATCCCACTTGGGAAAGGGAGTTTTAAATCCACAGGCTCACTTCAGCAAACACTGCTAATTCCCTCCTGATACGTAATTGTAGAAACTGGAGGACTGGTAAAGATGTTATCTGTGTTTTAAAAAAAGTATCATGAAACTCAGGTATGTTCTCACACATAGCAAAACCTGTACAGCTAATAACATTTCATAGAATGTGAATGGAACTCAACTAATAAATTATCCAACAAATATTGCTGGGTGAACTCCCAAAGACTCCCTTAGTTGGCTGTTTCTGTCCACATTATTATGGGTATAAAACTGCGTTAAATATTGGTTTCTACCCACAAGAAGTTTTGATTCTGGAACATTTTCTCATCTTGGATTTAGATAAGAATTCAATCTTAAATTACTGCACAAACACTTTCTGCTCAGTTGAAAAATAATGTGGGTAAAGCATCTCTAAACATTCTGCTTTATTTTGGACTTTTTGTTCATATAGACAAACAATGCACTAATTAATAACTGGTTAAAAAGTCATCTCTTTTCATGAAAAATTAGGATCCAGTTTCAAAATAAATGAAAAGAGATGGTTCTTCGCACGACAGGTCATTGAGGCTGTGGGACCCCGGATGAAGGATGTTGCAGATGCTAAAAATCTGCATGGGTTCAGGTGGAAACTGGTTACATCCATGGAAGAAAGATACACAGACACCCCTAACTAAAGAAAAATCACATCCAACTTGGGAGACTCCTGAGCTGAAAATGATGGTATTGGCTAGGGCATTAAAGAAAAGCCTTATACTTGCTAGCTCTGGTCCTACACTCTTCCCATGGCATGTCAGGAGGACATCATCTCAGCCAGGCACAAAACCAGCCTGGTGAGAGGAGCTTTCCTTTGGTGAGCTGTAGCTGTTGCAGTTCAGTTTGATATCTGATGCCTGGCCTCTAAAAGGCCGAAGATTTGTCTCCTTTCACACCTACATGCTTGAGCTGACATGCAAGCCAATCTTCACTTGGAAGCGGAGGTGTGGTCCATGGGGACTTGTGACAGTGCTTACTAATGTGAAGCATTGAGGGGCTCTGCCTGGTTTTGGTTTTATGCACAAGCTGAAAAAGTCTGTAATTTTTTTGGTTTCTACACCACACACCCTCAGGTAACAACTGCTCCAAAGCCCCCCACGGCATGGGAAGGATGAGGAGTGGGCTTCCACCGGTATCGAGGTGCTCTGAGCCCCCAGGTGCTAACTCTGGATTCAGAAGACGTGGGTACCTCGTTTTTCTCGAGGCTGCACTCTGACATCACTTTATCTCCTTGCTCTTGGAAGGTGATGATGATTAACGCCACAAAGATGTTCACAAAGAAAAAAGGGAAGACAACAAAATACACCACGTAAAAGATCGACATTTCCATTCGGTAGCCAGGGCTGGGACCCTGTTCCTCGTAGGTAGCATCCACTGAGTGCTTCAGCACGCTGCAATCAAGCGCAAAGAGAGAAGAAAAGTCAATGAAATCAGTGTGAAGCACCGATGACACCCTGACAGTCACTCACTGGCCTTCACTTGTGTGGAGGGTTTTCCACATATGCTCAGGTCAAACTCACTCCCATCTTTATGGCTGGGAAGAAGTTTTCCTTGAGGATATTTTTAGATAAACCCTTTCAGCTTTCACCATTCTGCAGAATGATGGAGATTTGCTACATACAGATCCACTGATCCCCCGGCCAAGGAGAGAGGATACAGTTAGATCTGGCTTCTCTTCTTTGGTCAACAGGGATGAAGTAAAGGGTGGGAAAAGAAAGGGACTGATGATCTCCAAGTAGGGGAACACAGTGAGGGACTGGAAAAGGAAGACTGATGCTGTATGTTTTACTCTTTATTTTATGAAACAGTTGAACGTGAAGAACAGGGAAGACCCTGCCATGGAGAAACCCTGACCATGAATTGTACTCCACGTGTCCCAGCAGAAAAGTGTGCCAAAATAAAGTCATATGCTGAACAGTAAATATAATTTTGGGACTGCCATACCCAGCATACTTTCAGCATAGGTCACAATACTTTTCCCCCTAATTTTCTTACATTACCATTATCAATTTTACACCTGAGAAAGGTGTGCAAGTCCAAAAGCCTGGAGCAAGCAAGCAACTAAGTACTGCAAACTGCCTAAGCATCCCTGTGCAAGCTCAGAGGAACGTCAAAAAAAACCGCAGAGCGAGCCCTGCCTGCTGATTCACCCAATAATCACACAAGGAAAAGCAAAAGCTTAGCTGATAAAAGACTATCCTTATTTCACAGGTTGCCTGCTGTTTATGCGTCCCTCAGAGCTGTGGAAACTGCCATTACCTCCATGGTCACTGACCCTGCCAAGTCCCATGTACTCACGTTGGCCACCCTTCGCCTGTGGAGACAGTGAAGAGCGTGAGCAGAGCCCAGAGCACGTTGTCATAGTGGAACTCGTATTTTTTCCATTCCCTGGGCTGTGCCTCCACCTCATTTTTTTCATAATCGAGGTACTGACCCCTAGGAAAAACAGAGATTCAAACCAAATGAGAAAATTAAACCAAATCAGCCATTTCATATGACTCACTGAGGAGCATCGAGGAGCCCCAGTAGCAGAGTCCGACTGTGCTGTGTATTAAAGGCAAATGAAAAGACAGCCCCTAGGTTTGTAACAGAAGTTAAAGTCCATTTTGTGAGCCATTTTGAGCCGCAGGAACTGGACCTGAGATCTAGAAACGAAAGAAATTGTAATCAGGGTATTCATTCATTAGGCAAAGCCAGCAATTAACGGCAAGCTGGCCCCCAGATTGTTTGACCCCACAAAATACAGGGCTGCTGGATGGAGAGAAGTCTCTGGCTCCTACTTCAGGTTGGATCTAACTTCTAAATGGGTCCTGCTTTGAGGGGCCAAGGGACCTGGCACCTGGAGAGTTCCCCTCCAACATACACTTTTCTGTAATTTCACCTTCCTTTCTGTAACACATCTGCTTGATTGCAAGGGAGAACTGCAGCAACAGCCCCTGCGGCTGCTGTGTGCGTGGGGTCCCACGGGGGGGCATGCCCTGAGCCTGCAAGGCAGCAGGAGGCGGGTGAGGTGGGCAGCCCTGGGCAGTGCTGAGGAGGTGCTTTGGGTGCCGAGAGAAAAGCCAAGTGAGAAAGATGCATGTTGTGGTGAGTAATACACCTCGACAGGCTGCCGGGAAGGACAAAGCATGACAGGGCTCTTAAGATCTTCAGATACTGTCCCCTTTTCTAGCTAATTAGGAGCTATTTAACTGCCTACCAACTCACTTCTGATTATTTATTCATTATGTTTTTCTAATTCATATAAGCCCTAAGAATCAAGGCAGCAGGTAGAAAGAGAAGTCACACCATCCCTTCAAAAAACCTTTACCTTAAAATCACACCTAGCCCTCCCTGGGAAAGGCGGCTGCTCCCCTGCATCGTTAAGTGTTAAGTGTTCGGGTAAGCATTTGCTAGATCAGAGCCAGGAACAACGCAGGTATTAAAACAACAAAAGGGAAAATTCACCTCTAGGGTAACTATGCTGAAACACGGCTCTTACTTACAGGAGACTCATCAAGCTCAGCAGGTTTGGGATGCAGCTGATGCAGGTTTGACTGATGCAGCTTTGGGAGAGTTGGGGAGCTGCTGCTGGAGGAAAGCCAGGCTCCCCCTGCCACAGCCCCTGCCACAGCCCCTGCCCCTGGACGTACCTGCAGTCCTTCTCCAGCTCCTTTGATTCATCGGTGCAGTAGAAGAACCTGCCTTTGAAGAGCTGCACCGCAATGACAGCAAAAATGAACATGAAGAGCATGTAAACTATGAGGATATTGAGGACGTTCTTCAGGGAATTCACCACACAGTCAAAGACAGCCTGGGGATGGAGGAGAACAAGGCTAAGGGGTTGAAAGAAAAGTGCATCTAACATCTTGGCATCTAGCATCTAAATACACTCGGGAGCAATTACCCAACCTACAACCCATAGGTGGTCTCATCGACTTGCACACCAAGGGTTTGACCAAGAGTCATGCTCCAACCATGAGAATTAACTCCGGCTTTCTACATCTCCTGCTTTCTCAGTGAGTTTGGCTGTGCCACTGAATTTTCTGGTGCTGCTCATACAATTTATAAAGACAATCACAGCTTGCTGAGATGAATATTAGTCCTGAGCAAATATTTCCATGGCCAATTATGAAATGAAAAAATTACTCACGTTTAATTAACTCCCAGTCGATAAGTAAAAACTCATCAAATATATTATTCATTGACTGTTATTTGAACTGTTTGAATAATCAGGAAAATACACCAGATACAAAACAACAAAATGCTTCAAATAATACTTTTCTAATGAACTTTCTATAAAGATTAAGTCTGACTAATTCAGTCAGCATATGTGACTCTCTAACAAAGACCTTCTCAAATACATTTATTATTTGGTTATTTGTCACTGATTCATTGCTACAAGTAATTTGCAGTTTAATTTTAGTCTGAGAAGTTTGTCATAATAATAGAAATTGAGCAGTCTTACTGCCCAAGCATGGGATTTGTACAATACTGTTCCTGTTTCTCTGAATGGAAGTGAATAATTCAGAAAATTACACTCCTAATGCAACCCAGAAATCCTGAATTAAAACACTGGAAATATCTCTAATCACCCTACCAATTTTGCTGATTGTTGCACACAAGACCACAACCAGGAGAAAAAATTGAGATAATTTTGAAGACTCTTAGTTGTGGAATCATAGAATCATTCAGGTTGGAAAAGACCTTTAAGACCATCGGATCCAACGGTTAACCCAGGACTGCCCATCCTACCACTAAACCATGTCCCTCAGCATCGCATCTAGGTGTCTTTTAAACACTTCCAGGGACGGTGACTCCACCATGTCCCTGGGAAGCCTGTTCCAGTGCTTGACAACCCTTTCAGTGAAGAATTTTTTCCCTAATATTCAACCTAAACCTCCTCTGGTGCAACTTGAGGCCGTTTCCCCTTGTCCTGTTGCTTGCTACTTGGGAGAAGAAACCGACCCCCCCTGTTTACAGCCCCTGTCAGGGAGCTGTATAGAGCAATAAGGTCCCCCCCAAGCCTCCTTTTCTTCAGCCTAAACACCCCCAGTTCCCTCAGCTGCTCCCCATAACACTTGTGCCCCAGCCTCTTCCCCATTGCCCGGCTCCAGACACGCTCCAGCATCGCTACATCCCTCTTGTAGCGAGGGGCCCCATACTGAACACAGTCCAGTCCACAGATCACATGAATATGACTTCTGCTTCACACAAAAATTTCTGAATACGTCTTCAGAAGTGGTAAAATTACTCCCCAAAATGGCCTGAAAATAAGGAAGACATTCACTTAAAAAGCGTGCTCAGCATCCTGCTGCAGGACTGAGCTACTGTTGGCTGGTTTATGACCCAATAGCTGCACATTCCAAATTTCTAAACAAAGAAAGACCCTTTTCTACATTGTTCAACATAACTGTTCCTTCCTTTCTGAGGTGAATTTAGTAGGCATAGAAGTGCATAAAAACAAAAATATTTAAGCGTGGATTGGGGGCAAGAACAAAAGCAAATCTATATAACAGCTGACCCTGACCTTTACATGCCACTGTGTGAAAATGGGAATCATCAGACAGTTTCACCATTGCAAAAGCACGCATCACTTTTTCGCCCCATCTCTCACAGAAAAAGAGCCTGCAAGCAGTGATGACACATGAAGACATGCTACAGTAGGTATTCAGGAGTTCCCAAAACTCAGAAATGATGAAATTTTTTACTCCTTCCATTCTCTGCTTCCGGGAGCTGGCTGTATCTCAAAGCGTTTGTGAAACGGTGCTGAATAACTAACCACAGGCCATTAGGTGCATTTTACTTCCTAACTTAGTATTCTAGAGATGAAAGGGTACTGCTATCAAGCCCCACACTACATATTCTTTAACAGAAGAGATGAACAGATTAAAAGTCCTCATGCAGCAATGACATTTCTCTCTGGGCTGACTGTGGAAAATCTTGCAATACTCACGTGAAGTTCTCTAGGGAAAATCAAACATTCCAAAACCTATTTTCTCCTATATAATTTCGAAGAGTGTCACATTTACAAACTGTAATTTAATTTACTTGCATTTTTTTCTTCTCTTTTTTTAGAAGTTTGATTTTAATGTGGATTCATAGTAATTCATAATATTGCACACAATATTTGCAAAAGAAATAAGTGTTTCACATTTGCTAAACATCTGCACAGCTATTTTTATAAATCTGGCAAAGAGATCAATTGCAACAAAAGAAAAGGAACAGAAATAACTTGGATGAAGCTTAGTCAATCAGCATCCACTGAGATCAGTTGCAAAACTCCAGAGAAAGAAAGATTTGTGGTTATGCTCTAACCTTTAGTTTTGGCAGCCGTTTAATGGTCTTCAGCGGTCTTAGGACTCGCAGAACTCGCAGCGACTTGATTGTGTTGATGTCCTTGCCTTTGGTTCCTCTGCAAGTGATAAAAGGCACAAGAACAACAGAGCGAATAGTTTGGTCTGTAGGTCACCAGCTAGAATATCTATAGGTACCCAGTGTGGTTTTGGCTGTGGAATCGTTTTGGGGTTGTTATTTTTTACAGGGTTTGGGTGTCATCCTCACCACAGATGCAGACACTAGTGAGGACCGCGGATGAATGCCCACTTGAGACATGTTCATCACCACACAGGAGGAAGGCTGTGTCCTTGCAGCGTTCAGTCACACATGCTCTCCAGCCTTCACTCGCTTCACAGATACTCACTGGGCATCACCCAGGGACTGGTGACCTTCCTGCCCCGAATCCCCACCCAGGCAACGGTCCAAGCCAGGGAGCAGCACGCCTTGGCTGCAGCCACCAGGAGAGGAGGCTTAGCATGTTCACCCCAGCCCCAGGCAGGAGAAGTGAGAAAGTCACACTTGGCTCGCCTTACCGCGAGGCACCTAGGTGAGACAGGAGGGTGTTTCTCTGTGTGCTTCTTGCACTTCTCTGGCAGGGATGTTGTGTCTAGACAAGCAGATAGTAACCAGAGGGAACTGAAGCCTTCATGGTGAGGGACAGAGCTCTCCTGGGGACCAGAGCCACTCCATGCCTGTACCCTCATCCTTGAGTCTCTCTTGGAAGACATGCTACCAAACCCATGCAGGAACATGTAATATGACGGCATATTACATGCCTGGAACAGTGCTAGGGCAACCTCCCACTTACGCATGCAGGTGCTGTAAGTCACATTTTGGTTTTAGTTTTTGTTAAAACTGAGTGCAAGACTTGAGATGGTTCCTCTTGTTACCATTAAGAGGTTTTTATGGGAAGGACAGGGGTCCTTTCCTCGTGCACTTCCAAAACAAACAAAAAAGACACAGTTACATCTTCCTCCAACCCAACAGCAAAACAATGACATTCTCTTTCATTTCATATGAAGTGAAAAATGGGATGAAAATCTTTAACGGAGTTTTATTCATTACTATAGGTTTGAGTCTGAGACCATATTGAAGTAACACAGGTGTGAATGAGTAACATGTTGAACAGATGCTGATATACCTATTCTATGCTCCTCCAGTTTGCTAAATATTTCTCTTCTCCAATAGGAAAGCAATAGAAATGCTAGTAACCCAAGAGGTATGTGCAGGCAGGGGGCTGCAAATCTCCCCCCACCCTGCTAGCAGCCAGCCCCACACACTATGCTAAGGGGTAAGCACCAAGAGCGGAAGAAACCACCCAGTTTCATGGCTGGCTGACCTTGCTCAGCCCTGGAAGGCATCTTTTTACAATCTATCCACTTCTCAAAGACTAATAACTCAGTACGAATGCCGTACTACTCAATACTAACACCGGACTGGAATCTGTAACCTAGAAATACACATTCCTGTCTCATCCTCCAACTACCAGTCACTGCAGTTGTCCTGAAATGCAATAAGCAGTGAGACACAAGGAATTTTTGGAGGGCCGTGGGTTGTGTCATCTTATGACTTACACGTTGAACGCAAGTTGCCTTTGCACATGTTTAATAGAAATGGAGGAGGGTGGGAACAGGATGGAAATTTACCTGTCCTCTCCCTTTCAGGGCTGCTTTAGAGCCATTTAAATCAGTCACAGATGGATCCCGACCGGTGGCTGTAAATCCAGGTGATTGAGCTAATGCTCACAGAGTTACAGCACCGATTTAATGCCACAAAGTAACTATTATATATTTAAAAGAAATCATTTTTTGATTCTCATTAAAGACCTTTTAATCTGGCTGAGATGAAGCAGACACTGTCAGCGTAGCTTTTACTGGCTTTCTCTTCAGGTTTTAGCACAACTGAAGATCTGGCCCATATCTGCCTTCACATACTTGCTTTCAAATCACCAGCTCCCAGGCAAGTACCGAGCCTGCCACAGCCACCACAGCCATCTCCTGGTCACCACAGCCATCTCCTGGTCACCACAGCCTCCAGCTGAGCCAGCCAAGCTGGAGCTGCCCTGCTCCCCAGGCAGCTTTGTCTGACCCTTAGCAATGCCCTGGCTGCAAAACTCTTTGTTCAGCCTCTTGAGGAGGACAGTCAGTGGCAGGAGGGAGGTAGAAGGGGCAGTAGGTTGCTGGAAAGGAGGTACCACCTGGCTTGGCCAGCAAACCTGTCCCCATGGCTGATGGTCACCCAGCACAAGCCCATCACCTTGGCTGCCTCTGCTGCTCCCTCTGCCCCCTCCCCACTAAAGGCCAAGCAAATGGCTGGGGTTGATCCTTGTTGCCCAGCTCTTTGGGGTTTAGCTGGATGAAGAAGCCAGGGCAAAGAGGCAGGAGCTGAGGAAGGTAGGGGTGAGAGAAGAGTGAAGGTGAGAGTGTTAAGGGGCATGTGGTTGGAGCAGTAGGAGAAAGAAAGAGGCGGGATACCTTGGCCCAGAACTATTCAATTTTGATGATCTGTGTCCACATTTCTGGTTTGCAGACTAACACACACAGCCTGGTTTAGCAGCACAGACACTGGCAGGTAGCAACTGAACTAATAAACCTCAGCAGCCCTCACACCTGGGTTCAAGCAGAACCACAGGATATTTCTGCATAGTGTCTTCCAGTACTCCTGCTTCCAGGAGACCTAAACACCTACTCACCACGCTGCCATGCATTTGCACTAAATCACAACTGCACTAACAAGCCCCCCTGGAAGGGAACTTAAAGACAAAGAACGAAGACACTTTTTGGCACCGAAGGACCTAGCTCAGGTTCGGCTCCAAGCCTGAAGCAACAACCTCTGTGGACTTAATATTCCTAGGAAGATTAAACAGACCTAGTGGGGACTAGTGAATACGTGGGGTAGAGCAAATCCTTCCTCCTGGGTCTATGAGAGAAGCAGCTGGTTCTCCCTCGCACGGGGAGGCGTGCGGATGACTGTGCTGAGAGCTTGGAGGTGAAGGGCAGACAGCTCCAATCTTACAACATTCCTTCTGCCTGAACGAAGGACGCTAAGAAGGGTTGATTTTATTTTCTTTTCCTTTCAGGCACCTAAGCAAATAAAGAGCATGAGCCAATTAAATGTTAATGGGATTTATGATCTAAGTCATATAGAGAATCCTGAAAAAGCATACTGATTTCTTGTCACAGTAAGGTTCCTGCTAGAGTGATGCAAATTGCATTTTAATTAAATGGATCTTCTGCAACTATCTCAGCCTTTCAAATAAAATCTTAAGGGTTTTTTCCAGTGCTTTTAAGAACCCCTCTGCCAAGAGTGGTTTTTACACCACTCTAACACAAATCCAGATGCCCCACAAAATAAAAGGTCCAGATGGAACTAGGATTCAGTCAGAAGTTGTATACTAGTACACATTTGACCAGAACATTCCTCATAACAAAAATAAATTGTTATGGAAGGACAAGATCTTAGGTGACTGCAGAATAACAACTACAAAATTCAGGAGAGCAAGCAGGATACAGGCAGACAGTGAAAAGAAGCCCATGGACTTTGAAAAAAAAAAAAAAAAAAAAAGAACACTGCCAAGAAAAAAATCGCATTAGGTCAATTCTGGTTGCATTAGTCCAGTCCTGTTTTTTTCTGGGGCGGTTTGCTGCTCATTTATTTAAAACATTAACAATATTTAAAAAGAGCTTTGCATGGCCCTTTTCGCTTTAATAAATAAACGATCCTTTAAAAAATTAATAGTTCTTTAAAATGGAAGCTTCTTGTTTCTGTTGCTCCTGCCGACAGCTCTGATTTCATGTAACATGGGCCTCTTAGAGACAGGTCATCAAATATTGAGTGTAAGGCGGAGTCGCTGCCTCCTGTCATCACCTGAAATCCCCAGGGTGGCAAGTGAATTCCTCCACGCAGAGTAAAGGAGGTCACAGAACTCTGCCCAAGCACAAAGTCACCCTCTCCCAGGGACTAAACAATCTGGTTTCCTAGATAGAAGCAAGAAACAAGTACCCCGGTTTCCCGGACCACACCAAACACTGTTCTGTGCATCCTTTTCAGCACCTGCCTGGGTTACCTGCTGCACAGGAGCCCACCCAGGCTCGGGACTGTGGCGTGAGACCCTGCAGCTCTGCCTCCCCCGCTGTCCCCAAAGTGGAGTTGCATGGACAACAAAACTGCCACCTCCTTGCAGGTGCTTAAATACTTTTTCTACCTCCTTTACAAATCGCCCCTGCCAACCTCACAAAAAGCTCTCTATACTCTGTTTTCATGCCAAAGACTTTTCCCCAGTGTCAGAGGTGGACAGCCTGAATCCCAGCTGGGTCTTGCTGCCCAGGCTGCAGGAAATTAGTCCTGATGCTTCCAGCACTGCTAACATAGTTTAGAGGTGCAATCCTCTGAATAAAACAGCTTCTTTAAATCAAGTTATGAGGACTTTCATGGATTACTATTCACACACTAACAATATACCCACCAAGTCATCCCCTCAAATCTTTTCAGTACAAATATATCTGCTTATCGTGGTTTCTGACTCTAGTCAAGACTCTCTGGTCTACTTAGCTTTCTAGTCTGCTTCTGTCCTCTGCTTAAAGAAAACTGGGATGAATGAGGATTGTTAAGGGAAAATACATTTCACTGAATAATGAGTAATAAAGGGACAAAGGAGTCGATGCAATGGGTGTAACATGGTTTGTTTCCACAGTGGCGAGTGTGTGCACACATGTGTGACAGGCATAACGGTGCAGCAAGAGACAGGAATAACATATTACCCCATGAAACTCCTAGAGAGAGATTCCAGCAAGAGGAAGACAAAGAAAGAGCAGAGTCAATGACAAACAGAAACATAAGGCTATACAGTGCACCCCGTGCACACGGATATGTGCTGGCAGATACTCCCAATCCCTGTCCCACACCCACCAACTCAATGTTCGTAAAAACAAGCAAGGAAGCAACAAACCGGCTCTGCAGCACATACCCACACCCCCCCCCCCCCATGGCGCATCAGCCCCTCGGCTGACAGGGCAAACACACCTTCATCCCTCCAGTACTTTGGGAGGCAATAACCTGGACTGTTTGGCAACTGCTGTTTGGTCTTTCAAAGACCAGTGTGAAATTACATGCACCTCCAGCGCCTTTCTGTTGTTTAAAATGCAAAAAGGCAATCTCTGCGCTGCTATTCATCAGCTGTTTCTATTAAGCAAGTACTTTTTACACCTGGGGCTGATAAATGTTGATAAATTTGCTAGTTTGCTTTAAGCTCCTCTCCTATTTCCCTAAAGACCAAAACATGTCTGTATGTTTGTGGCGTGTTTATCTCTAGCAAAAGAAAGGAATTTCTCTTTGACATACATTGCTAAATGGAAGGCATTATTTTATCATCATCATCATCAATGTTATTAATATTTGTAGCATCTCACTGGGGGCCATGTTTTACATTTTGTTTTATTTTTTTGAACTACAGTCAAGCACAAAATAGCTTCTAAAGAGCTACAGGCAGAAAGTAGGCTGATAGCTGAGGCTGAGATGGATTTTGTGAACCTTGCAGCAACAGCTGATAACACGTTGTACGCCTAAACAAATATAGGCTGCTGCAGTATTCCAAATAGAAGACTTTCAGGGGGCTCTGATTTTCCAAGGTTTTCAGTGACATGTCTGTTCAGCAAGAAGTTGATTCACATCATCTTCACTGGACACCAATGAGGTCAAGAACATGCATGAATTAAATCACACCCACTGAGTGGCAATTGTGTATTCTTGCAAACAGTAACCAGTAACAGCTACATTAAATACATTTTTACAGTGACACTGATGATGAGTGACAGGACTGTAGTGTTTGCTAGAAAAATCCCACTAACTAAACAACAAAGATTAGAGAGTTTATTCTCCAAGAGCTTGCTTTCAGGATTATCCAGGTTCAGCAGGCTGGGTGCGTCTGTCTGGCTTACCCAAACAAGGCAGCTGAGCTAGGGACATGACTATCTACCCAATTTTCATCTCAGCGGTCTGAGACTTGTTAGTATTCATAACTGGACTAGTGGGAACAGAGAGCAAATCATCTCCTCCCAACGACTGGATTGCCAGCTCTCAGATTAGACCAGAGATACCGCAAGTATTCTCTGAATTGGACGTCAGCACTCCCTGCCTGCCGCAACACGGGCATGTAGCAGAGGTTACAGTCATAATAAAAATTACAAAAGAAATTCAAATTTTTCCAGGTCTCAGAAATAGGCTTGACTCACTTTAATCTGGGAGACAGTAAATAGGCAGGCAGGTTTTACGCATTCGCTTTCTGCAAATCCCTGCTCAATACTTACTCAAAGAGCATGTAAAATAGAAGCAGCTTGGGGCACACTATTATGAAGCACAGTCAGGGAATGTACAAGTAATTTATTTAGAGGCTGATGAGGTGCTGTTAGATATTCATGGCCCAATGTGAGCAACAGAAAACCTGAGCACTGAAAGACTCAGAAAGATTAAATATTACTCATTTTCGTTCATAACTCGTCCAAAAGAAAATCTTGTTCAAAGAGAAGATTCTTTAAAGGCAAACTCTGGTGTTTGTTCTCACGGCACACGGAGTTGCTCCGAAGAGCTCACAAAATGCCCCTTCTCACAGCCTGCCTTGAAAGTTTGAATTCTTAATGAAAATGGGAAATTCTCAGTGAACCGCAGGCTTGGGTAATACTTTTTTGCAAAGCAATACTTGTGATGAATAATATTTTACTTTCATACCTCTCTTCAATTCCGAGGACCTCCGTTAACTTGCTAAACTTCTTTTTTAGTAATTTTTTGCTTAACTCAGCCTTGACCATATCCAGTTCTGAAAGATGTTACCCTAATACAGCTCCTGTGCAGGGAAACTAAGCCACACACATGTCTAGTCAAGCTTAAAAAGCAGCCTAGTTTTGGATGTCAAATTTTAGATAAGCAAGACATTCACCAGACCAGACCAGCAATTCCATCTCAAGACAATCTTGCTTCCAACAGAGCCCTCAGCTTCTCTGAAAACCAAATTTCTAATAAATAGGGACAGTGTCTTTAACAAGGGGAGGGGAGCGTCCTTTTGGAAAACTTGTATTGGACATGACTTTCTCCAAGATCTAAACAATTCTTTGGTGTAGGATTTGGCACAGAGCGCCCAGATCCCAATATCACCACCTGCCACTCCTCAACTGGTCCAAAATCGTGCCAGCATGTCAATCCCCTCTCCTTCTGTCTATCCGCTCCTTGGGCAAATTAGCTCTCACTTGTTTTGTCCAACATTTTCTATGAAGAATAGAAGATCTAAAATGCAAATCTTCCAGCCTTATTGTGAAAGGGATTTTGCCACCTCAGAACATGAAAAAGCCTTGAGAAATATTCCAGGCCAACCTCACCAGAAAGGTCCCAGTAACTTTTTGTGCTGCAAGGGACGTGGCAGCATTTTTCATCAGCAGAGCACATAAAAAGGAGCAATGGATATGGCTGTCTGCCTAAAAATGACTGTCAGTCTAAAATACACTAGACACGCTTCTGCAGTTCCTTGACAAAGGTGAATGCTTTTTCTCATTAGCAAGTAAAGCGCTGCTAATTCTCATTAGCAAGTAAAACAATTTCTTTGCCTTCTGTAATCATCATGTCAACAAACAGGTGAGTGGAGTTTGGGCATGGGCTGGTAAATGTGCACTGTAATTACTCAAGGCTTATTTAGCAGAAGATTAAACTGGCCAAGTCCTCTAGCCTGTTTCCAGGGCATCTCCTAGAATTTCTTGGGAAAATATTTGCAATACAATTATTCTGTGGCCCAGAACTACACGTGGAAAATTTCTTTCCATCATCCAACTCTGAGCTCCCTAAGTTCTGAAAAACCTGCATTGCTCTTCCTCTGGTCTCTTCTGAGAGAAAAAGCTCAAATGAAAAGTTAATCTTCATTTTAAAAAAGCAATTCTTCTGTGTCTCTCACTCAAAATCCTCCATGACGTTAGAGAAGAACATGAAACATTATTTAATGTCAAAAATAGAGAGCTGTGTTTGTGGGAGGGAGCAATTAGCCCTAGAAGTTAAACTCTCTGGAAATACAAGTAAGCTGAATGAGAGAGGAGGAGGAGAGAGAAATACCGAAGGTATATCAACCAGAAAGATCTGTGACTCCAGAAATAATGCTTTGTAAAGAGTTCACTGAGTTATCAGCTGATTTCATCAACTATTTTTTCATAGCAAGAACAATTTTTAAAACAATTGCCTGAAAACACTGGACTGCCACAGGCCGTTACAGTATATCCTAGAAAAGATACAGCCACACAAATCTCGGCTTAATGTCTGCAAGAGCAGTGAATGGCCTCAACCTAAAGCTGAGAGAATTTTCGAGAGATTCCTCAACACAAATTTAGGGATTTTTTTTTCTTCCCCCAGAGCCATGAGATGATAAACGGCAGAAACTGAACATTTCACTGAGAAACAGAGCCACAAACACTACACTTCAACAAGCTCTATAGGCCAGGGTCCTGCCTCCTCTGCAACTTATTTCCTCAAAATTCAGATATGAAGGAAAATGTACTTACGAGAAGGCAAATGCCACCAAGGCCCCACTGACCACAATGAAGTCCAGGATATTCCACAGGTCACGGAAGTAGGAGCCAGGGTGGAGTAACAGCCCCAAGTCAATCATCTTCAGAGGAAACACATGAAAAGAAAGAGTTTTATTAAAACAAGTACCAAATCAATGCTACTGAAGCACAGAGGAATGTCCTCGATCAAATGACCCTTCACAAACTCTTCTTCAGGGCTTCACAGCAGCGGGGCAACATCCAGATGATTAGTCAAAGTGCTTAGCTCTAAGAGGCCCAGAGAGCTCCATCAAAAGCAAAGCTGAAGTCAATAAACCATAACCAAAAGCACAAGAGACAAGAGCACTAACTGCTGCATAGCAATCTTCGTACAGACATGCATTATTTCATGGAACAGCAGTCTGCGTGTGAAACGTCCACATAGTTTAATTTTATTCTACCCCAATCCTAGCAGATTAGTAGGAATTAACAACTGGCCCAGGATATTACACAACCAAACACAAAGCGGGGATGGGGAGACCCACAGCCAAACGCAACAGTCAGACACCTGCCTGCCAGCGCTTGCTGAAGGATGCTGCTCAGCGCGGCAGCCCAGCTGGCTTCTGCACGGGGCTGAGTCTCTCCTTACAGTGCTGCTCAAGATCTACAGCTGAGTCTCCAGATCCATGCTAGACATTTGATCTGTTTTTCTGAGAGCTCTACAACTGCCCACATAACGTTACTTTCCTCACCTCGCTTCAAATCCCTCTACTGAGCAAACCAGGGAAAATCTGATTTTTATTCTGCTTCTCTTCTGCATCTTGCTCTGACAGTAATAACTAACTCCATCGTCACCCTAAGAATGAATCCTGACTTCATGAGAATTGTGCTTTCTGCAAAGTTACTGTCCACAGTCTTAGCAAAACCTATCACCTTACTAAGTGAAGTAAAAAGATAAAACCTCAGCTTTTCGTGACATGACAGACCAAGAATCAGTTGCTATTAATATTCCTGACCAGCATCAAAGGAAAAGGGAAGAATCAGACGTGTCTCAGTAATGTCTAACAGCTCCCAGGTCCTTAGCCACACACGGGCATTTCTGCATCGTTCTTCTGCATTCTTCTTATCCTCTTACACAACCACAGCTACTAAAGATATACTTATTTTCCTCCATAAAATGTGAGATTAAAGAAAATAGAAGAGCCCCTACAGAAAGGCATCTGTTGTTGCACTGGCTGTTCCTGAGTTAAAGCTTCCCATCATCACCACCTCCCTGGGAGCCCCTGCGTGCTCCACCCTCTTCCTACAGCTTCCCTCAAGTAGATGAGTGTAAATCCAAAAGAGGTGAACCTTTCTGCTTGGAAAAATTCTTACCTTGATCACCATCTCAAAGGTAAAGACACCAGTAAATATATAATCCAAGTATTTCAGAGCCTAAGTGGGGAAAAGAAATGCATGTTAGGGGGAGACTACACACTGCAATAATCTGCACTTAAGCGAAGAGTAAAAAGTCTATTCTAGCAATGGTCTATTTGCTACAATGGGTAAATAGCATCTGATGGGAGGCTTTCAAATAGCTTAAGCACAAACTTGAATCATCTGATTTAAACAGCGGCATTTTTTCCAGCCCTTGCCAGACTGCAGGGTGCATGCCCATGGGTTGCTCCAGTGCACCTGCATATATGGCAGGTTTAATAAGGCTAAACAGATATTTCAAATTGAAATATTTGAATATTTTTTTCCTAAAGAGCTTGTTTGCCAGCATCTGTGTAGCAGCCTGGGTTTCTCTTCTGCTGTAGCTGATGATAGTATTATTAAAGACCTTGGGAGTTTAAGAGAGTGATAAAATCCTTTTTTGTAAAACTGCTTCCACAGTTATTAAGGATGAGGAAGAGAGATTGCTTGTAGCTTCTTCAGCTCATTATGGATACAGACACAGGGGTTTGTGGATCCTCCTCTGCAAAACGCTAGTACTGACCACGTCCAGAAGCAGGAGGCCAGGCCAGGCAATTCCTGCTCTGACCCAGTCTGACGACCTGTGCTCTGGAGCAGTTCAGTTCCTTAATTTAAGGGGTTGGATGAACACAGACTCCTCAGCGCACATCCTGGTAACTGCAATACCAGTCCATTAAATATCTATAGATCTCTAAATCTTAACATAATTCTGTGGATGGGATACACCTATCACAGATTCATATGGTTATACATAGTGAATGGATGTGAACTCAATATAAATATCACAATATTCACATCCTACAACTATCTACACTGAGAAGAGTCCAAAATTAGGCAACTGCATACTGCAATTTCTATACTTCATCTTCAGTTCCGTAGACTTTCAGTCGTCATGTAACTGTAACCAGCTCTGTGCCAATGTCCCCATGTGAATGTGCTCAAAAAAAGATGCCCAGCTATCTACTTCACGAACGCTCCTGGGCAGCATGCCGTCACGTAAAATGGCACACTCCTACTACTGCTCATAACGGCACCCATCTGCAACGTCTCCGAGTGTGGTTTGGCATCCACGGATCAGTAATTTGCTACTAATTCTAGGAGACTGTTACTATGTCCCACCAAGATAAAAAGCTATGGTTGATTTTCCCTCCTCAGCCCTGCTTTGGCAGGAGCAGGGGATGGCAGGACCACCCTGCCTCATGAGTGGGGAAGCCTCTCCCATTGCTGAAGGGTGCGTAGGCTCCTTCCAGGGAACTCACACCAGCCAAACACCTGGTGATCTCCAAGTTCTCAACCTTGGATGTGGTTGAAGCAGCAGAAGGGGACAGGAACTGTGAGCCCTTGGACAGTGGAACAAGCTACTTTGAGTATGTCATTAAAGAAAGCTCCAGTTTTTCACTTGCCCATGCACCATGCTACCCTTTGGAGATGGGAACGGATGTGCCACGTGCACAACTGCTGGGAGAAGCACGACGACTATTCTGGCCATGTCGGTTGGTACTTACATCGTTCCTCGGTGACTCGGCTTGGACAGGGTCTTCTGCAGCCAGGGCAATGCTGCTGAGGGCTATAACTATGAGGATGACCATCTCGAAGTAGCGCAGGTTGACGATGTAGTGGAACAGACGCCGAATCCTGCGAACAACATAAGTACATGGTAGGGCTACTGCGGGTGCTGGAAGCCAGGCGCAGTGCTGCAAAAGGCTAGTGGGACAACGTTCGTCAGGAATACCACCTTAGGATTCCTATTACAATAATGGTAAGAAAATAAAAACCAGGATTGATGGCTTTAAACTCTCGATTGCAATGGATCTGCGGTGGGATTTAAAGATAGACACTTAACATCTCCGCACTGCTCTCTACCCCTCTGCAAAGCAATGACATCTACCCACCCATCAAAGGGGCACTGAGTGCTTTCAAGTGTTCAGACTCAATTCTACAAATTATGTTTGTACACTCCCCCATCCTTTTCACTTTGAACTCACAGGCTAAAGTCCTGTGAGTTCAAAACGAGGTTTTCAATCCTTTTAATATCAACTAATCCCTTTAAAATTGAGATATATGCTATGCACTTTGAGACTTAGCTGAAATTGGCTTTGTAACTATGAGTATTATTTCTACCAAACTCTCTCTTGCCAAGTACTTCTGCCTGCACTTTATTCTAAGATATGCTTTATAAGCTGCACAAATACTTTAGTGATATATTTGATTAATCTAATCTTTTTCTTCACAAATTATGTCTGAGTGGCAAATGCCTCAATTTCTAAGCAATGCAAAATTATTCACAAACTTCAGTTAGTAACTCTCCTTGGCCACAATTCACTAACACTTAACTGCACAGAGAACTCCACATTTGCACCCTATTTGTCAGCTGAGTAAAGGACTTTGGTTCTGCCCAAGAATCAAATTATATGTGCAACTTGCCAACAACTTTGTTATCTGAGAATATAATTAAGTTACTGTATCACATTTTCTCTAAGCAAATATCTGAACAGTTAGAATTAAAATTTATTTTTCACATCTACTTATATCTCTTTTCTCTGGCTTGCTAATGGATTCAGAATGAGAGAGAGTTACAAATACCAAGGAAACAGATTTGATACAAAATAGCATGAAGTAAAGTGCTTTTGTGGATCCCTTCACTCCGGGTCATCAGCCCAAGAGAAGATGATTTTCATCTACGTGCTCCACAAATTCATAGAAGTGAAAGGCAACATTTTCAATAACATTTGTAACCATAATTCTTGCACCAAACTCGATTCATCAGACAAATAACAAGACCCTATTTTCAGATCTTCACCATTCATAACCAGCAGTGAGATGTGGGAGCATTTGCAAACTGCCAGTGGTGCTTGAGAACTCATTTTAAATGCATGTCTGCTTTAATGGGGTGGTGGCACTTGGAAAGTAACACATTTCATTTACGCTTCTCAGAACTGTTTTGCCCACTAGAAGCACCCGGGTCATGCATCCCCAGCAGGGCTTGGAAGGGAGATAGTTTGCAATAGATGTGCTGAAAACCTTCATACCCCAGCAAACAGAAAGACCTCTCCTGAGAAGTCAGCACCAGCCAAAACACCTGAGGGGATCCAGCTGGGTCTGAATCTTGCCCAGAGGAAGAAAAACAAGCCGCTGACATTCCTAGAGTTTGGTCTTTGTCTTGTTATTTCCCCTTGGCCCTGTGTTATAACAAGTCTTTTCCAGTGAACTTTGTTTTTTCAATGGTCTTTTAGTACAGCTTTTGGGGAAGGGGTATGTGCGCTGCAGAAGACTGCAAGGCAACTGAAACAACATGCCAAACCCTGGACCATGATGCTCGGAAGGTCAAAACTGTAGGACATGGTGAGAGAAGACACACATGAAAAAAACCTCTTCTGCTTCTTTTTCTGCCCGGTCCACTCCTCATCTCAGACCCTTCTGGGCTTGGGACCATCCAGCTTCCCACTCTGCAGTGCTGCCTTCAGCAGACATTTTGTGGCTAACACTCATTTTTGGTGGTCACTCCAAAACAAAGAGGCTTGAGCTACCAAATATTAGGGAAATAACTCTTTCCTTATCCAGCCAGGCAGGGGCCAAGCTCCTTAATTCAAATTTGACCCAGAAAGTATAATTACATTATGAGTGCACCTCATCTAATGCTTTCACATGAATTCAAAGGACACGTTGCTGTATTTGAAGTGCAAATATTACAAGTGCCCCCCCCACCCCCTTCACATGAATTCAAAGGACACATTGCTGTATTTGAAATAGCACGATGCTATCACAGTGTTCTGAAAAGGGGCAACTTTCTGGGGTTTTGGCTCATTTATCCTGAAGTGTCCTGAGGTCTGCCTGGCAGGTGGCTGGGGAAGGCAGAGGGGAAACACAAGGATCTCTCTTGCGGGTTTGAGGCAGAAGGATCAGATATTGAGTTTTCAGTTCATTTCCTTTGGAGATGAGATTAGATTAGTGGTAGTTTGGGGTCATTCTCCCTAACAGCTGGCACTGACAGATAGTCTCTAACTTCCCCCAGTGACGAATTCCTTCTGCTCACAGCTGTATCATCTTGGACCTTTCAGGACTGCAGCATGAACTACTCAGCTGGCACTTGAGTTTAAAGAAACTCTTCAGCCTGCCTACTGACCAGGGGTGTCAGACCATGACTTCCACCACAGAGGCATTTCTGATGCCAAAGATGAGTACACGGAGCAGCCCGTTTTGTTCCACTGACCGCACAGGCAGCCAGGATGCCACAGCCCTGAGCAGCAGGAGGTGCAGCAGCACCCATTCTTCTCTTAAATCATCTTGCCAAAGGAAGGGCCTGAGTTCACCTTCGGTATCTGAGCACACAGTGTACAACCCCAGAAAGCAACATGTCTACCTGAGCCAGAGAGAAATGATCACATTTGGTCCTAGCAGATCTCTGCATTGGCAGAAGTTTCAAATGCCCTACGTTGCCCTAAGTTACTGCTTAAAATGACTCATAGAACTTCATGCTACAATTATTACAACCCCTGCTGCTCTTGTCTAGTCCTGCAGCCCTTCAGAGCGACATATTCAGTATTTACAGGCTTTGAGTACAAAGCTCCCCATGAGGTAGAGATGCCTGAAGCGGAAGCAATGCTGTAATCCCAGCAGATCCCACAAGCTGTACTCCCAGCCTTGGCAAATGAAAACCACTCAGGTTTCCCAGAAGCTCAAAGTTTTCACTGATGCAATGGTACTAGCATGGAAAGAGCATGAGGTCCCGCCGAGGAACCTGCAAAATTGTGTCAACAACAAAACCAGCCCCCAATCTGCTTCTCCCAATAATGTCCGTAACGACCCAGCGACAGTCCATGCTCCCACCCTTTAGTGATCTACAGCAGAGCAAATAACTGCCCACCTGAGCATCAGAGGGACCTGCCTAAAGCATCTTCTTTTCCCTGTCCTGGCAATTTATTCTCCCAGGAATGCCTGGTTGAAAGGCAGCATCTGCTCTGCAGCCTACATGAGCTTTTATTTAATTTCCCAACGTGTTTGACTGGCAGAGATGAAGATCAAGCTAATGTTATTGCTTTGAAATACCAGTGCCTGAAGTACCTGTAACCCGTGAGTGGTATTGCGGAGTCAGAGGACTTACGGATTTGTAGGACTTAGGATAAACATGGAACTGTAAGGCAAGATTGGTTTAGGCCCATTTTTCGTCAAGTCATCGATGTCTTTCTTCTCCTCTGTTTTACCCTCAAATTCAACATTGTTCACTGAAATATGAATTGAAGGAGACAGAAACGAGAGAGTTAAAAATGTATCTGCAGTCTTCACACAGCAGGCTGCCTACAACAGCTGGATATGCAAACAATGCAGCTGGGATAGCAAACAGCCTTTGAATATGTTGATTAAACGTGATGAACAATCATTTGATTATTATCACCGCTATTTACTACAGGACGATACACACTGCAATTATACTCCTTAACTGCACTGATGAGCAATATCTCAGAAATGGCCAGGAAACGAAGATGCCCAGCGCAGGCAAAGAAACCTTACACTTACATATACAAAAGCTGCCAAACTGGGGATGGAAATCTCATTCCAAATTTCATAAATTATTAGGGACACAGGATCAGCTAGGGATCCTTGGAAAGCAAAAAAGACGGTAAGTCTAACCGACTGCATAATTCTGTATCTTCTCCCATGGAGCAGTAGCATGACTGGCTTTGGAATATGTAGAAGAACAAATTCATAGACAAGCTTTAATAATTTTGGGACTAAAACTGCTGAACTTCCCAGCGTTAGGAACAGAGACTTGGAAGGGACTTCTTGGACCCCCCAGCTCTGTGCCTGCATAGTGCACCCCAGGTTTGGCAGAGGTTTCTATATATAAAGGTGTCAAGCTCCATCTCACATCAGGTTTTTAATTTACATGATCCCTTTCTAGAAAACTGTTCTGAACCTTACTTCCAAAAGTTAGAAATAATTTCCATCATAAGTTTACTTGCAGTGAGTTTATAGAGTGATTTACTTAAGATAATTTCCAATATATGAACTGGAAAACATTTATGCTGCAAATTCTCTTGCTACACAGATATACATATTTGTCTATTAATTCATGGAACCTAGAATCCAAAAATCCCACCCACTGACAATGTGTTGGGTGCAGGGGGGTTTATTACTTTTTATTTTATTTTGCAACAAAATGACATTTCATTGTGTGTGAGTGACATGTTCAATAAACTCTTATTGTATCTCAAGCCAGATACAGAGGAAATGACCAGGAAAGAGAGAGCCTAATAAATCTTGATTGACAGGAACTCAGGAGTGCAATATAGTTAAATTACCATTTAAGAAAGAAGAAGAATGAAGAGGGATGAGGGGGTGGAAAGACAAGTCTCGTGTGGCTGAAAACACAGTGAAAAAGCACGCATAGAAACCACTAGCTTTTGGCTGTGCTTCCTGGAAAGCAGAGTCTTGACAGCCTGCAACCTAAGGTGGATCTCTTGGATCTCACCCTGCAGTTCTCCTTGTACCCCCAGCTCTCGAGACTTCTCCAGGCTGTGCCTCTGCTGGCAGGGATGAGCCGCAAGCTGGTCACAACAGGATGGTGGCTGCAGGGCAGACGAGGGGCACAATGATGTTGGGACCATCTGTGAAACGGCGTAAATCTATTGCTGATAGACCCAGGGCAGAGAGCTCTGGAAAAGGGCAAGCTATGGTGGATCTGCTGAAAACGAGGTGCAGGGGGCTGCAAGAAGCTCTAAAATTACACAGCCTGCAGAAGCCCGAGGTGGCAGGGTCACAGGTGGGTGCTCTGGTAGCTGTGCAGCCATGAAAGATGTGCTGCTCCACGACGGGGTCAGCTAACACGCCAAGGAGCATGAATTCCATCTGTGGGCTTGAATGCAACGCCACTGCCTCCCCTTCCTTTGCTGAGGGATCTGGGGTCAGCCAGGCCCCTGGGACACCAGGGGAACTGTGGCACAGCGCTGTGGGAGCAGGAGCTTGCAGCATGGCAGCAAAGGGAGGTGATAAAGCAGAGGACCTTCTCCTCTGCTCACAAGTTCTCGACCAGTTTGCTACACAAGTTGCTTATTTTGCTGCACCGCTCTCAGTTACTAACATTGTGCTGGTTTTCTTGCTCCTTCATCTTTCTCTTATGTAAAGATCTGTGGATCTGCTCTGGGTGAGCCATCTCCAGGGAACCTTACGTGGTGTCTTCCAGAGCCACCAGGTGACCCAGGAACTCATTTTGGGTTCCTGCAGGCTACATGAACTGTAAAGCCTATATGAAGTTCTCCTGCCTGCCTATTGCAAGGATGCTGGTGGCCAGGAGAGCCCCCATCACCCAGTGTGTGTTGCTAGCTCCTAGGAAAGTTAGCTCTTTTCTGGCAATTTCATAGCAAAAAGCAGGGGGACAAAGGCACTCACTTGGAATGACAGTGGTTTCCCCCGGCGGGGCAGTGATAGTGACAGGGATGTTCACAGTGATGGTTTTGTCCAGAGGTGGCTGAATCATCCGTGTCACGTTCTTCTGGTTGTCAGCATCTTCAGGCTGCTCGGGCACTTTCTGCAGGTAGGTGCTGGGAAGGGTGTGCACAGGGACACTCACGCTTCCACTAGCCTCAATCTCACACTGATTCTCCCTAAGGTAGAAAACCAGATTTTATTAAATGTGGCCCAAGAAGGATGCAGATAAAATATGTGCCCTGATGCTGCATCTCTTGCTCAGTTTCATAGACTGCTTTCTTTGTGGAAGTGCTTTGCAGAAAAGTCCCAGATTGCAGGACAACTTACTACTGGCACAGCATGTGACCTTTCCAACATCCAAGCACAACATTAAGAAGAACTGTGCCACTGAACATCATTTTGTTCGGTTTAATGAGACTCAGAACTGAGGTTGATAAGCAAGGACCACATGGCACTTGCATGTAGCAGTGACATTAGCTTTCCAGCGTCAGCTGGTTTCTGAATGAAGTCTGACATTCTGCTTCTTAATGTTCTCCTGAGGCCTTATTTAAATCTGGTGATTCTCTTTTCCAGTCCTAAACCATTCTGTAACATTGCTGTAAGCAACTAAATAGCTTCTGCAATCCTCTGCAGCAGAAGCTATATTTCAGTGAGGAGGAAAGTGAGCTTGTGCACATGATCAAACTAAAACAGTATGCAAAGTGTTCTGAAATTCATCTGAAAGGAGAATAATATAGACAGGAAAATTATCATCTCAGTGCCACTCACAGCTCTCCACGGTGACATGAACTCTATTCTAAAGAATCCCAGTGAAATTTCTTTTCCATCAGACTAATAAAGCTACAAAGGCAATCTATCCTTCTTTATTAACTACTCCAAATGCTTCACGAATACTATTTTTCTCACTTGACTTACATGAGAATTAAATCAAATGGGGTACATCATTGTTCTTAATGGAAGAAACCATGTGCTGCGACAACTGGTGATGCAGCTGACAGGCTCACGATAAAAAACAAAACAAACAAAAAAACCCCAAAAAACAGGAAACCAAAGGGCTATAAGCAAGACTGTATGCCATTTAAAAATATGTCCCTTGGAAACTTCCTTCAGAGGCTGTGAAATTCTCTGCTTGATGTTATGTCCTAGAGGGCCTGTTGGTATTTCCATCATGGATATTTTCTTCCTTAAACCTGAGCTATTCTTAGGGGCCATCATGGACTGAAGTCACCTTAGGGAGCCTCTGTCATTACAGATTTAAACAAAACAGAGCTGCAGGTTACGACGGTGGCTGGTGTGAGTGCAAGAACAACAGCAGGGAATGCCATGGGGAGGGGAATGAGTAATTCCCTGAAATGTGTCTGGGGCCTTGTGACCCTCGAGTTGTCCCAGGGACAAGCCTGGCCACGCAGCACTCACTTACTTGGGCTGATGATTCCGGTGCTCCTTCTCGCCAGCCTCCCCCTCCTTCTCCCCGTTCTCCTTCTCCACTGAATCATACGTTGACAGAGCCCTGTTCCTGAACCTGTGCCGTCTGTGAGGCTCTTCTCCATTCTCACCCTTGGAGCCGGGCTCTCCTTCCCGGTTTCCAGACCTTGACCCTCCCCGGTGTCGGGAACGCCGCTCACTCCTGGCCCCATTGATTGCCCCGTTGCCTTCCTTGCCTTGCCGTTCAGCAGAGTGCCGGTGAGTCCGATGCCTACGGTGCTCCTTCTCGGCACCTTCTTCCACTGACCCTCGGCGATGGTGCCTCTTTCCCCCTTCCTGACTCCTGTTGCGATCACTTTTCCCTTCCTTACTCCCCCCTTCCACCTCTTTGCTGCGGCTTCTGTGCTGCCTGTGCCGCTCCTCCTTATTGTTGGCACCAGATTCCCCATTCTCATCCTTAGTCACATCCCCCTTCTCTTGCTCTCCCAGTTTGTCCTTATCTCGATGTCGGTGGTGCTTTCGCGGAGCCTCTGCCCCATCAGTAGAGCTGACTTTAGTCTGCTCCACCTCTTGCACGTCCACAGGGCTCAGCTTGCTGATGTTGTTCCTCCCTTCACTCCTCGGCTCCACCACCAGCGGCCGATCCAGATGGGTCTTCATGTCTGGCCTGATGTGAAGTGTGGTAGCGTAACGCACCCGCTCCTCTGGATCCAGCTCATTGTACAGCGCCTCGCAGCTGGCTCGGAAATTGTGCATCCGGATCTGGCTGGTCCTCTGCTCCCAAACAGACTTGGATTTGGAGGAGTTCTGCTGCTTGCTAAGGAGGGGTAGAAGGTGAAAAGTTAGTATCCAACTTCACAGCGATTCCCTAAAAAACAACCAAAAAAAAAAAAAAAAAAAAAGAGGAAAACTTCAGCTGAGACGGGGGATTAGAGGGTTGAGCCAGAGAAATTGTAGGAATGGAGAGAAAATGGCTGGTGGAGAACATGAGCAGGGAAAGGCAGCAGGATCATCAGTGTTAGTTTGCCCCCATATGCATTAGGCACTATGAAACAGGCCCTCTGGAAAGGAGTTTTCTTGATTTCTACAAAGTAGGTAGCCATCCCCGCTGGAAGCCTCAGGTATAGTCTGAAGAGTTAGAGTCTCAGCACACAAAAATGGTCTAGTACAACCAGAGCTTTTGAACAGCCTACAAGGCTGCCCCACAGTCAACAGCACCTTTCTCCCTGCCTGGAAATGCCTGGATGAGCAGATTAGCAGTGAGAAAGAGAAGTTAGGTTGGCAGGAGGAGCGAGGGGAAATGCAATCTGCCCTCGAGGACCCCCGGCTGACTGCCCTGCCACCAGCCCCTTCCCCTTACAGACAGCCGGGGGGTCACCTTCTGGGCTGCGCTGGCCCGTTGGCTAACGGCACAGGAGAGCTGGTGCTCTAAACCTGCAGCAACTTTCCAAGGTGAGGATGGACCACCCAGCCCAAGCATCACCAGAGTCTGGAAAAGTACAAGCGAGAAAGGAAAACAGTTCTGTGTACAGTCAAAAGACCCCAGGGACTGGGGGAGTCATCCATAGATGCAGATGTGATGAGAACACCTTCACCCTCTGACGAGACCTACCCTTTTCTGCCTCTGGCATCTACTATGATGAGGGTACATCCACTGGCATTGCTGTAATGCTTTGATTTTCCAGCACAGCACTTGGTTTCTGACCACCAGATGCCAATGGGTCGCTACCTGGCCAGTGCAGGAAGAGACAGCTTTTTTTCTTTCCTCCTAAAGACTGCAAGTCAAATGCTGCTTTTGCATGAAATCACAGTAAACCCACTGGCTTCCAGGGTGGATTTCTGGATTTAGCCTGGTGGAGGATCAGCACCCATTTTCTTCCTTAATGAAACTTCTTCTGACAAAGACAGGAAAACCATTTTCCTTCCACCAGCCTGCTCAGATGTCTCCATTCACTACACATCAGCCTGCCCTCTGCAGCTGGAGGGGCCGCGTGGGGCTCACCAGCGCCCAGCCCGCGCGGGAGGCAGACATCTTTTCCCTATGTATTTTCTGGGCTCCCCTGACAACAGAAGAAAGCAGCTTTTGTGTGTGTATGTGCTGATTTGAACTGTCAGGCTCTGTTGCTGTGCGCAGACCCTGGGGGAGGCGGCGTTCAGACGGGCTCATGTCGCACGGTGGGAGCTGTCGGAAAGGCTTTGCATCTCCCAGCTCTGCTGGGGGATTGCAGCTTTGCAGAAGGTGCTGCTGCCTGGTTCTGCTAAAAAGACAAAAAGCTACTTAAAAGCTCACTGCAGACGGGATGAGGGCACCCAGGCAGATGTGAAGGAATCTGACTTAATCCAGAAATCAGAATGAGCAGAGCTAATCACCAAAACTAAAAACCTACATCCCCCGTTGCCCAGAGTTGCACTCTGGACTAATTTTCCAGCAGCTGAGTGCCCCGTTTACACCACAGCAGAAGAACGGGAGACAAAAATCACAGTTCTAAACAAAAATGATACCTGAAGTTACTGGGGACATCAGTTAGAGCCCCACTCACCAAAAATCCCACATCGAAGGGAGAGCAGGCTCCTCATCAGAGGAGAGCACCCCCAGGCTGTCCCAGTAACTGTGGCACAAGGATGAACAGCCTCATCAGAGCAGGCAATACCTTGCCATGTCTTTTTGGTTCAACATTACAAAAGATTGAAAAGCCATCACTCATCAGCAAGTATATTTGGTTTTATGGGGAATTAACAAGCAACATAGAAACCCTCTGACTGCCCAGACCTGCCACCCGGTACAAGGATTTCCCATGAGAAGCCACGCACTCTGCATGTGCAGCTCTCTGCAGTCAGCAGAGATGGGCACAGAGAGACAGAGCTGCCTGGGACAGGCATCCCGGGCTGTCCCGTGCATCCTCCGGGATAGACAGAGTGCTTTGCTCTGCAGTGCTCCAGATCTGCTGCACTGAACTGAACTGGGCTACAAAAACAAGCCTTCTCTTCGGCACACAGGCTCAGCAAAACAAGACAGCTCAGGGATGTGTCGATGCGTGTCTGAGCTCCCCGAGCGCTGCCTCGGTGCGGGCCACCAGGCACATTTGTTCTTAGGGGACATTTCTCACTTTATAATTAAAGTCCTTGGGGTGGGGACCAGCTTCTGTTTTGTGCTTTGAACAGCCAGAGCGAGCTGTCAACACTGAAGTGATAACTAGTAATAACGAGTTAGGGCTGGGAAACTGTCCTTACGCTGACTGAAGCCTTCGATTTACCTACAAAACTAAGAGCACAGAGAAGAGCCCAACCGCCTGCTCACCGTGCACCACCCGGTGCTCCATTTCCAGGAGGCAGGCACCACGCAGGGGTGGGACACAAAGCCCCAGCCTCCCTGCAGAGACTTTCCAAAGTAAAACACACAATGAATCATCAGGCAACTTTCATGGACAGAGCCTCTCCATCGGTGCCTGCACTGAGCCTATCAAAGCCAAAATATAAAGAAAATCTCCTAAACCAGCCTGGGTATGGTGAGGAGGAAGCTTGAGGATGCAGGGCTGGTATACATCACAGTGCAGAGGAGAGACTCAGAACCTGCTGACTCTGACACAAGATGTATCACTTCAAGAGGATTTTTTTTTTTAGTTGTGTTTCAGTTAGGCCAAGAACATAAATCAGCCTTTAAATTATCTCTGAGGTGCTAAAGTTTCCACTGTACTTCACTCATGGCTAACTGAAAGATGCTGCCAGGTACATACACCACTGAGAATCTGCAGAAACCAAGTAATGCACATATTAACTAAGCCTGTTTTGCTAAAATCCCTTCCTTAAATCAGACACTGACATTACAGACTCGAATTTCTCAGCATCTAGAAATGAGATGCATCCTTAACGCTGACACAAGCAGAAGAGGTGATTGTCAAAAGACTACAACACACAGCCACCCACTGGCTTTGGTTACTAACAAGTCAAAGAGCAGGAGGTTCAGAGGTAATGACTGCATTCTTTCTTTTTTCTTCATAAAAAGACACACACACACGCACAAATAAACTCAGAAATATGAAGCACAGTAAAAACACAATCAGGAAAATGCAAAGCCTGCCTGCAAGCTCATTATCATATTCAAATCAGTCAACAAGATCAGGCGCAAGTGACAGTGCACATAAAGTCAGCTGTAGGAAATGGAGGTAAAGCGATCGAACAGGTTGGTCCCTCTAGGGACAATGTTTAGGGTTTTCAGAGCCAAAGCAGCAGCTACTGGAGGGAACATGTCACCTGCTTGTCCAATTAAATTTATATGACACTCACGTTCTGCAAGTTCCCACAGCAACTGAACATGGGCATGTGCGACAGCTTCTCCTCTCCTGTTGCTCTGCTGTACTTCTTAGTGGAGGAGAGCTTTTGAACTTATTTATGGCACAACAGGAACATCACAGTAAAACAAAATCCAGTTCCATTACAACTGCCTGCCTACGAGGGTACAGTGCCTGTGCACACGGAACACAAAGAACTGCAGAAGTGATGGGAATCAGCCAGGGCAAAATCATTTCCTCTGCTTCCCCCAGTGCTTGGGTCAGTTGGTTACTGGGGGCTGCATGAACTGGGGCAGACACCAACCACCTACAGCACAAGCACGATACGCTGCAGTGGAGCATGACTTGCCCAAACTGATAAAAAATGAGCCTTTGCGATAACGAATATTTTTTCCACAAGGGAAAACTATCTATTTATGAAGCCAACTCCTTATCTGAAATCCTGTTCACTATTTGCTTCTTAAAATCCTGCTGAATTCATTAAGAAGATTGCAATAATCGCTTCTGATTTACAAACATAGTACAAAGATTAACGTTAATTCACTCTCTTTACAATTACTTCCCATCCCTATTTTCTGTCTGCAGTACAGCGTACTGGCAATACACTCGGTTTTCAGGTCCTCTAGGCTTGAAACGTTTAGTAGGTGTTACTGCTAATAGGCCTCTGAGTAGCTCCACTGGTTTTGCTTGGATTAAGAAGCCTGCAGTCAAACAATTCCTGCCTGTGGCTGGGAAGAAAACCATACCAGTCCTGTAGAATCAAATAAAATTAATATGAATGAATCAGTGACTAATATTGGTATAAATAAAAAATGTGACCAGTCACTGTGTAGATCATTCAAGAAAGGAAAGCACATTTTAGTCATATTCTAATCTTAGGGTATTCCTTAATGATTAAAGATATTGTTATCACAATCTTTTAAAATACTGCTTCAGAGTTAATGGCTTTGCTTCCCAGAACTCCTGGTTTAATCAGCTACATCAACGTAATCCTTAAAATTTTGCTTTAGTAAATAATGAATGAAAGCTGACTACAAACATAATAATTTGGTGTTAAAAATACCTATATATTAGATTGTGGGTATGAAACAATATCTTCTGATTACAGATAAAAGGGAATTTCTTGTTAAAATACAGTTTCAACACAAAATGCAATGCAAAAACCTTTCCACTAAAATCATATTTGCTGTTCATAAAGATGGAGAAGGTGTCTCCCATGTTTCAATTTTCCACTCGGGAAATAAAGTGAAGCAGTTTTAGTTTGAAGAAGGCATGCACAAAACCAAACGCTTTCTCTCCGTTTGGTTTGATAAACCAATTTTCTTTCAGATGAACTCACCACTAGTGTTTGAATTTGCTTTCCCAGTGACGTTGGGAGTTGCCGCTTGGATGCTTTTGCACCTTTTCTTCTTTATGAGCTCCACCTCCTGCCTGAGCACCATCGGGAGATGCACTGTGCTCTCCCACCCAGCTGCTGCAATGGTGCGCAGCACTGAAACACCCTTACCGAGGACCGCTGCACAAAACACTGCCCAGTCTCTTCCAATATGATTCTTAAATTTGATTTTGTTTTTATATATTAGAATTTCTGATATTGCAGTTTCTCAGAAAGAAAACATTTTCTTCCATAATATTCCTGTTAAAGTCTATTAGCTAGAAACTCTAAATTTTGAATGTGTCTAAGCCTATATAATGTGTCTAAGTATATAATACTAGCTGTATATCACACCCTTGTGTTCAGAAACTTGCTACTGAAATTGGAAATGCCTTTCAGACTATCATAGATGCCAACTTCTTAGACCGAGACAGTTCACTAAATGCAACATTTGATTTTTTTTCATATATGGTCATCCTCAGATTGACTTTCCACTCCCTTCACTTGCTTTTGTAGACAGTTTGGAGAGCTGCAGATACAGGATGTGCTGAGCACAGGTAACTGGTCTCAGCAGGAGGAAGAAGCTGAGATGCCCGAGGGGGACAGAGCTGAGCGCCGCTGCAGGTCCTTCAGGAGCTGCTGAGCATGTGGGCACGCACGGCTTGGCAGCTGCAAGCCCAACATAGAGTCAGAAACTTTCCGAGGTGTGTACCAAAAAAAAAAAGTCAGGAAAGATCTAGCGTTTTGCTACCAGTCCCATGAGATGTCCGTGGCCACGATTTCCTAAGAGCAGCAGAAACTGTTAAATGCTGCTGCTTAGAGCTTGAAGGCAGTTGTGCCACTTGGTTTTGTACAGCTCTGAAGTGATGGAAAGCTCACGCAAGCCAAAGCTTCCTGGTGTTAATGTAGCAAAAGTTTTATTGCTTTCAGCTTGATTTTTTTCATAACAGAATGATTTCACTCAACCACACTCACCGTCCTGCATGCTGCTCCCTATTGCTCTAGTAAGAAGAATTTTCTAATTGTTTTCGGCAAAAGTACATCACACACTAATCCCAGAAGTATAAATATGAGGCTTAGCTTTATGCACATTCTGATCTTAAGAAAATGCCAGAAAATATTTATCCTGCCTCAAGTTATGTTGTTATCATTAGTCACTAGATCCCTTTTCAGACCTCAAGACTTGTTTGGTATTTCAGTTATGAATTGTGATCAAATAATTGCATCCTCAGTGGTGAATAACAGGGTGAGAGAGTTAAAAGTAAAACAAAAAATGAAACTTCAAAGCCACATTGCTATGGCCTGGTTTAACAGAAAACACACCAAAGTTAAATATGTGGAACCATTAAGTTCTCCTGAAACCCAGTCAAATTACATTTACTTTAAATTATTTTTTTCCTCTGAACTGTTCAAGCCACACTCTCCTAACCACTGCAATGGCTCAGACCAGACCCTGCTACAGCCCAAGTCCCACCATGAGTTCCAAGCTTTTGATAAAAACCGAGACAAAACCCATCAGGGAATGAAGTCACAGCCCCTTTTTTGCACTGTAAGGATGGAAATAAAGCAGATGGCCCAGACAGTGAATATACAAAAGCAAGCGATAGAGATCAAGAAAGACTTGGGTTCTTGGATGGCAAATGACAAATTCATCCTGGTGGAAGATATTTAGGCTTTTTCATTTCCCTGTGTTCCCTATCAGCTTGTCTATAGCTGGATGGATACAGCAGAGACATGCTGTGATGGTTGGGGTGGGAAAGAAAGAGCTGCCAAAGAAAACCAGGTCTTGTTCGGTGGGGGGTGGGGGGGAATAATCTATGGCAGGTGCAGGTGTTCAGCAGTTCGGGGGAAAAAAACCATCCCTGGCTTGTGACACACTGGCTTTTGCTTTATTTACCATTCTCTAAAATGTCTTAAGAACATGCCATTTTTCATGTCCAAGCAATGACTGACACCTCTGGATCCTATTAGAAACAAACAATAAAGAACAGCAATACAAAGAAAACCTCCAGTTACTAAATGGAGCGTTTTCAGTTTCATCAGCCATTGCAATATAAGGATTCACATGAAAATTCAACATCCCATAACTCTTAAATACATACTATTGGAAAAATACAACATAATTATTCACTTAGCTGTATCATCACCTGTGTACACATAAATTAGTTGCCAATTTCAATATGTATTTTAGATAAATGCTGATCTACTTAAAGAAATAGAGTATAACTGTATTTAATTACCTTTCCTTAGTAAATTAAAAAATTATTTTGTACTGCTTGCATGCTTGTATCACAAATTTGTTATAGCATGAAAGGCTGGAATTAGCACAAGAAAATGACTCACCTTGATTTTTTTTTTAATTAAGAAACTAGCTCTAGTATTTTGTCTTTAGTTTCTTAGCAACTTAGAAATATATTTTTTTAAATAATCAAAAAAAAAAAAAGAACATGGGAATAACCCAATCCTCTGTATCTGAAAAGATTTTTGAATAAGCTTTGTTCTTTCAGAACAGATAACCATGGTTTTGCAGATCCTGGTGCTTACTGATATTAAAGGCACATGGTATTTTATGCTGTTTGAGCAATCCAAGGGAGAAAAAGGAACAGGGATTTTTTTGAACCTTTAAAAGCTCTTTTCAATTAGTAGATTACTGCTCAACTTTTATCTGTGCACAGAAATTAGACCACTTATCTATTCAGTATAATTACAGCAATAGCACTCACAGTGGGTAGAAACAAAGAGCTATAAAGGCATCTGGAACCCATACTAATATTCATCCAGGGAATGAGAGTCCACAGCACCTGCATGGCCCTAAGAGGAGTTGTTCCAGTTTATCTATATGAATTTACAATAAAAACCACATTTCTAACCGTGAAGTTTATACTGAGTAAATAGACCTTCAGATGCCTTTACACTTCAGGGGGGGCTCTACTGATGCTCTGTGATGACTGGTACTTTCATGCATTGCACACTGCCATGGGGTCCAGTCATTTATTTAACCAAAACCAGGGGGGTTGCTGGGGAAATGCTCTTTGGATATGCACAAAGAAGAAAATGCACACTTGGCTCATCCATCAAAAACAGCCTTGGTTTGCATAGGAAATTACAAATTACTGCCCAGACAGTGCATAGAAATGTTAAAGAGGATGAGAATCCTCAGTTACAGCCTTTTACAGTAAAAATTTATTCTGTTCAGAGAACAGATGTGAGTCATATCAGCAAAAGCAGCCTCTATTATACTGACTCTATTGCTGGTGGGGAGTGAGCAACAGACCTCAACGGAGACGCCTCCAAATACAGAAAAATCCTGCTTCCAAGGGGATTTTAGTACCTGCAGTTTGATTTAACCCTTTTAAAAGGCAGCTTCCTTACTGGAACTTTGGAAAAGGTGTCAAATTCTTCATTCTTTCCAAGGCTTTATTCCTAGTTGGGCAAACATTGCCTTGGACCGGTTTGGTGCAACTTGTGCTGGGATGAATTCAGCTGGGCAGCACCTCTCCTCCATCACCACCGCTAACCTTCCCCTCCCTCCTGGCAGGTGGGAGAGACCCAAAGGGCAGCAGACCTCGCTCTGCACTTTTCTGCCTGTCAAGACTCCAGGCAGCCAGAAAATGCATTGGAAGGAGTGAGTCAAAAGCTGCCTTGGTCTAGTTTATTCCCCTAATTTTCACTGTCCCAACCCCGTGAGATCTCAGACCACAGCACAGACATGTCACACCTACTTTTGTTAGTCGCAAAAGTTCAGTCTTGGTCACAGAAGCTAAACTCACACGTCATATCAACATGTTTTTAATACAAACAGGTGTAAGATCCACCAGTGGACAAGGACCCCCAAAACACCCAGGGGAAAAGGAAGATGTCAGGAAGCTGGTGGAAAACCTCCTTTGATTCACCACACCTTTAGTATCTGCTATGGTGCACATAAGGACAAACCCACACGGTTTTGAATTGCACTTACTTGTCTCTCCAAAAGCATTAAAGAAGAAAGATAACATCAAACGGTGAAAGTATAACCCAAAGCAAAGACACTAAGATGGGCTGAGGAGAAGCTGATGACAAGTTTTGTTGTATTAGTCAGCAGGGAACCATGGTATTTTCTACAAACCTGCATCGGTGTCAAAGCACACTCGTGATTCACAGCAAAGCCAGCAAGATTTGTTTGTTAGGAAGTGCGTGGAGCGAATGGAAGGTCTACCACTGTGTTTGCTCAACAACGGGTACATAGGAGTTTGCAGAGTGCCTCATTTTTTTGATATCTGTAGCTTTAAGGTCCAGCTCAAGAAGGTTAGAGAGCACGGGCATAACCAGTGCTCTCACAAGCATAACTTTCCCAAGGATGTTTATGTAGAGTTTTCCAATTTGGTTTCACTTGGGCCCCATTTCCAGAAGTTTCTTCTTAAAGTCCTCCTCCAATTTTCATTTACAGAGCGCACTCATGGTGGGCCCTCATTCTCCTATTGAACCATAAGTGCAAACACTGGTGGAACATCAAAGCCATCAGCCCAGCACATAATAAACACAGAGAACAAAAACACAAGTGAGAACAAGACGAACCATCAAATAAGGGCAGACAGAAGAAGACAGAAAATAGTTAAGGAAGGAACAAAGGAAAATAAGGGGATGGGAGAAAAAAGAAGGAAGGAAGAAGGAGGGGGGGGGGGGGATCACAGTCAATGTACGAAACACTACAGAGTTGCTCATGATCAAATCACAAGCATGATATGGCAATGTTGCACACCTTCCAGTCCTTCCACCGTATGCTGGTCTGGAGGCTTTCCACAATGATGGGAATGAATTTTGGAAAAAACAAGGGGGCAGCAAAGGCAACAGAAGTAGGGGAAAGAGGGAGGTGTATAAAGGTAGAGATATAAATCATAAATCCATTTACTGAATATTGTAACAGAGAGCAACTCACGGTGAATTTACGCTGGAGACTGACGAGCTGCGAGATACAGTACCTCGAGTTTGCTTTACAAAACTGCACATGCAAAAACAAAACAAACAAAGAAAACAAAAAGTGAGAAAAGAAAAAGAAAAAAAAAAAAAAGAAGAGAAGAGAAACCATAAAAGACATTGGGAAAAGACTCATACAGGCTGTGTCCTATCGAATGCAGACTGCAGCGTGCATCTTGGTAGGAGACCAGGCAAGCTTCAGAAAGTGTGGAAGCCACAGACACACCACCTTGTAGTTAACAGGGAAACAACCAAAGAATCAAAAACAGAACCAAAAGGGAAAAAAATCAAAAGGTGAACCAAAAGCCACACGATGATATCAGGACTTTATGCCTCCATACGCTATACTCACACAATGAAAGTCCTCCGCAGAAGTCATCTTTAAGACCTCAGGGTAGAGGTCTTTGTAGAAACAGGTGGTGAGTGCTTTTACAGCTGTGCTGCAAATAATTATTTCCAAGTGGGAGCAGGATGCTAATCCCTGCTCTGGCCCCATGGCACAAGGAAGAAGCCTTAGCATGGAGAAGAGCCCGGCTGGAGGGAGGACCCTGGGCCACATCCAGAGAACCAAAAATCGACCTGAGCCCCAGCAGCTGGTGCCAGGCTGCTTCTCCTCGGTCCCTGCCTTGGATTTGTTCTTCAGTGGCACCTACCTCTCTCCTCTGACAGGCACGGGGATGTGCCTGGGCTCAGATTGTCCGAATGTGGCTCACAATGTCTAAAAGCCATCGGTCTGCTGCAGCTTGGGCAGGACATCACGTGTTATGGAAAGGAGCTTGTTTCAGTTCACAAATAATTTTGTAGATTCTCCTCCATCCAGTGTTTGTACAAACACTGTTATACGTGGGGGGTTCTAAATACAGAAATCACTGAATTACACAGAAAAGGAGTTTATTCTTCCTTTGGCAAGGAATCTACAGAAAACCAGAATTTTAAACATCTTGATAGATCTTGGCTTGAGGTGTTAATTTTTTCATAGTTATAAATAATTTTTATAAATCTACATCATCCAAAGAAACCTCCCCAAGACTGAAAATAAAATCCATTCACCTCCTGAATTTGCTTTTTCAGTTCCAGCATTTTTTCTCCTGCTTCCATGAGACTCTTAATCTGTTAACAATCAATACTAGCCAACCAGAAGGTCCAGTTAAAATCTAATGTTCTTTGGTTATCATGTAAGGAGAGTTTTAAATAAAAATTTATTTAAAATTAATGGATTCTTCTGAACAGAAATGTTGGCCCAGGTAAAGTCTATAACACAACAATCCAGAGGTCAAGAAACCTGGAATGAATATAAAACAAATTATGAAAGGCATCATAAAAGTTTTGCTTGGAGAGAAAAATCTGCTCAACAGTCAGGTAAAGTATTTTGCCTAAACTTCAGTATTCCTACATTTGTACTGTGCCAAATGAAAGGGGAGCAGGAGTCAAAGTGGGGGTGGGATGCCATGCTTGCTTGCCAAGAAAATTATTGTTTCCAGGTTGCTCAAGCTGTGGACCCCTTTACTCTTCGGCTGGATGCTGAACCCCCAGGGTGTCAGCTCAAACCTGCAGAGAACAAGCCCTTGACTGCATAAATGCCTCAAGCGTAGGTAAGAAATTTCTTGGGCAAAACAGGTAGAAAACTCACGGTGGAGGAGAATGTACTGGGCTGCCCTAGTTTGCCTGAAAATCAGCACCAACATTGTGCAATACCCATGGAAATTTTGCTTTTAATTGCTGAAAGCAGATCTCAGCATCCCTCGGCAGGCAGCTTGAATGAACCTCTGTGTTTATCCCTGCCTCGTTTGGCGCAGTGCAGGACGGAGGCCATGCTCTGATCCTGCCAAGTATCCTTGTAACCCGGCCAGCCAGCGTTATGCAAGTCCTGCAGCACTCCAGGTTCGCTCCTCTGCTCCCATTGCTGGAGTCTGCTTTTTTAAAACCATAAATTTGACTAAATTTCTGCTGGAACTGCGGGGTGTAAAGCCACGAAACAAAGACCGCTTCCTTTTCCAAATCAAAATGACAGAAGTACTTGAGCTTTGCTTGATGCTACTTACCATCTGCGAGGGGCTGAGTACGAGGGAGTGTCTTTAGGTGTAGCTGAGTGACCATGCCACCAACAGCAAGGGCAAAAAGGTAAGCTAACAGGAGGAATCACAGTACCTCACACATCAACACACTTCAGGGGGAAAAGGAAAGGGAAGTAAGCACAGGCCAGCAAGAGAAAAAGAACACCTCTTCTAGTCTACACATCACCCAGCACAGAACGTTTGATGGGCTGGGTGTTCAGGCACACTTCTTGCTGGGTCTTGTTGGGTACCAACAGCCCAACAGGGATTTGGAAACAGACCACAGTATTCCCAACACAAAAGGAAAATATGGAACCTCTGAGATGGAAAATGTCCTGGAGAAACATAGCAACTCCCCACACAAAAACCCCACCCCCCCAACCCCAACCCATTCATCCCCAGACCTGTACAAAAGGGACAGACAACTCTGAGAAGTCACTGTGAAAAGATGTGACACCTGTATTTGCCCTTGGCACTTGTCTAATGAGTAGTCAACTTGCTCACATTAACAGGCAGTATCCACCTGTGGGCGTGCAATTAAAATGTAAACTGCTTTGAACAACCTTCTGAAGGACCAGCAGAAACCAGTCAGAGCCTGGACAGATGAAGAGGTCTTCAGAGGTGGGAAGGCTGTCCTAGGAAGCACATGTCACTTCGAAAAACGGTAGGGGGCAATTCTGCAGACTGTATTTAGGTCTAGTGCCCACATTGCATGAACTGCCTCTGCCACTGTGAACAAAGTTTCATCCACTGCATCTGGAAAGTTCTTCTCCCACCCAGAACTCACACCCTATACCTGTCCTTAAATAATTTCATTGGGTCTGGCTACAACTGTAACCCATTACCATGTGGAATTGCAAACATCCCATCAGTTACAAAATGCAGATAGTTTCACTCAGCATGTCTTCAGCCTAACTATCTAGCAGGTTCCTACAAATTTAGTGTCTGTTTGATGTTGTGATTGGTATTTTAAGACTTCTCCCAAGAAAAGGTGAAGAGAGGCCATTGGAAAACATGTGGTGGGCTCTGGGTGCCAGGTCAGCCACAGCTCGTGTCCTCTCCGGCTGGTCTGCTGGCCCACACTGGGCTGGGTGTGCTTATTGCAGCCCCTTTTGTACGCGCCATCGGTGCATCTCTGGCCGGAATAGAAAAGGTGGATGAGGAACCCCAGTGTGGGGAGTTCAGGCTTCAGGTTAGCAAAACCAGACAATCAAACCGTGTTTGCACTGGGGTCTTTGTATGAGCCATGGGAACGAGCCTGATGGCTCTCCCTTCTACCAGCACCTTTACAGGGGCATCACAAAGTGCTTTGAGCACTCACTGCCTGTGTAACTGCCCCCTTTCCCACCCCCCCCCTCCTCCATTCTGGCCACCAGGGAAGCTGCACCGATGGTTTGCTCTGAAGACCCATCGGTCTGTACAGTCGCTCAGTTTGAGAGGCTGAGTGGTTTAAATGTTGTACGAAACAGAGGGTCTTAAAGACAATGCTGGGCAAACTGAACAAACCCAGAAACTCACCTCCAGAAACAACAAAGCAAGGAAAATGCTAAACAGAAAACAAAAACAACAAAAAAAAATCACAAAAAAAAGAATGAAACAATGGGCTCAAATTAAAATGCAATAACACATGTTAAACAGAGATTCTGTTTTAAACCAAACATTGCAACAATGAGAAAAACAATGTACCATCCTAGCTTTTAATCCTGAAAAACCACAAAACAAAAAGGCCCCTTCAGGATAGAGTTCACCAGGTGAAGAAACAAACTGTGGTCAGACAAATCTGTTCACGTGAAGTCCCTTTGGTGGAGCAGAAGACAAAAAAAGTCCTGGGAGACTGATGAAGTAGGAGCTACAAAGCAAGTGCAGGTAGAACATTGTAATAAAGCACTTTGAGTCAGTTGCAAGGCAGATGATATCTTAATGCCACTGTAATAATGAATATATTATTAAAACAGATCCCCATGAGACCGTAGGGCTTCATCATCTATCAACCATAAAACCCCCGTGGCTCACGCAGCAGCTATTACATGCGTAAAGGTGAAGGTACCTCTTCAGGCGCCCCGAGTGGGCTGACACACTAAACCAGCAGCCGGCTTTTTATGCCTAGGAAATGATATTTTGCACCTGACATAACAGATTGATGTTTCCTGGAGGTCAAAGGCTTGAATGGCAGAGGAGAGCAGAAGAACCGGTGCAGATAAACTGCAGGACAGGAGCGCACAGAACACTGTATTTGCACAGGGAAAATGCAGAGGCAGGGGAGCAGATACAACACTACAGAGTGTGGAATGGTCTGGAAGGAGACTCAGGGGAAGATACACACCCTCAGTCCTTGATATAGGACTGACAAGAGAAAGAAGCAAAGCAGCAAGCACAGCACCTCATCGGTGAAACAGCAGAACAACTGACATAACTTTTCACCAGCCTCAGCCCCAGGACACCTTTACCACCTCTGTGGGAAGTGCACAAGCATCCCGGGAACATGAACATCATGATGAAGGAAATGCAAGTCATGCTACCCTCTGCTAACACCTGAAAGACCTCTTTGGATTGATGCAAAAAATGATTCCTCTACTGAGAAAACATTGATGTTTTCAGAACATTGATCCATGCTATAGATGATGCCTGTTAGAGAAAATAATTTTCATATGTTATGAAACCAAAATAAAATTATAAAACTAAACCAATTTTTCCTTAGGAGAAAACAAAAATATAAACTGATAGAGCAGACCCACCTTTGCAGCAGGCCTTTGGCAGCTCAGTCCCAGTTTTTCCCAGCCCCTGCTCACCACCACCCACTTAGGTGCATCAAGGCACTACCGGCATTTGCTTCTTGCGGTGATATTTCCATACACCAAAAATCCTTTTTCCAAGCATGCCCAGCACTTTTTCATTCTTAGCATGTTCAGCTTTGAGTTGCATCAGAGGCTTGATCTGAGAAGCCCTGCCATCAACACAGCATCTGCTCCTTCTTCAGGACCACTGTGTAGTGTAACAGTGCAAGAAACCAAGTCATGGGGCACATCTGGCTCTCAGCCATAGGTCCCCATCATCAGCCCTACTGTATGGGATAGAGATATCTAAGGGATAGGTGCTGTAAACCCAAAAGCTGTAGCTGTTAAGCATCTTTGGAGTACACTATGTGTGTATTTCTATTTTAAACAAATTGCTTCGGCATGCTTTCATTAAATACCTTTTGGATCATGAGCCAGCAACCCATCCATACACCTATTTCTGTCTCACCAAAGACCAAACTTCTCCCTTGCCTTCTCCTCTATGTTATCATCCATTTGGTCATCAACCTGTTGACCTTAACACATGTTTTTTTCCCCAAACTAAAGCCCTGCGAGCTTCATGCGTGGCTTGGTAAGCCCCTGGCTGGCACTAAAGCAGAGATAACCCCCCGGCGTGCGCGGTGTTGCTGTGGTTACTAGATGTGCAAGCGACCGACCGCACTTCCAAATGTGCTCATTCATCACCCTAATTACCTGCCTGTACAAATGCGGCCAGTAGGGAACTGGGCAGATACAATCTGAGGCAAAATAAGCAGAGATCCACAATTTTGTACTCACTTTCAGTTGTGGTCATAAAACCGGCCCTGTGATATAGAAAACCAGGTGCAAACCTGGTGAAAAATCATGAAATAAAGTTATTTTAAGCAACAAACAACGTGGTGAGAAACCTTAGCTCCGTTAAACTGGGGGCTTTTTGCTTATTTCTAAGAAATCTTCACATGCATCGTGCTTTTGATTAAAGAATAAGCAGCATTATCTTCCATTTTAAAACAACAGTACCAGGAAAGTCATCAAAGGACAAGAGTAAATATCCTCATTTGACTTCTTTTCAAGACCAGACAGGAAATCATTGTGAGAAAGGGATTATATTTAAAACCAACAAGCATACAGGGTGAAAATAGAAGCTGATTAAAGCGGTAATAGCAGAGTAAAATGGTAAGAAGAATAAAAAAGCCAAATTAATACCATTCTTTTCCTTCACATATAATGAACTGGCTCCATTTGGCCTATTGTCTTTGATGAAGTGGATTAAACTCCCAGTGACAAAGGTCTCAAGAGATTCACACTGAAGGAACAAACAGGGATCCTGCTGCATTTCAGATACTTTGCAATAAAATTAGACAGGAAATTTCTTTTTCTATGCTTGATCTGGAAAACATCAGCAGCTCTCAGTAAAATGCATGAGCAAATTTTTTGATGCTGGTAGTCCCGATGCTAAAATTCCACGAAGGCAGAACTCTGCACTGACCTCAGCAACATATGGACAAGTATTTCCACCTACATATAATTTTTTCACTTCACTTTAGATCAGTATATATGAAAAGATGGACCACAAGACAATGTTTTCTAAGGGTTCTGGTATCACAGAGTCTGTGCATATGGCCACATCCATGCAGAAGACCTGCATCTGAAGATGCAAATCCATGTTTCTAGCTACAAACCAGTGACTCTTCACATACATCACTTTATTCAACCCAGCACTCCTTCAAACAGCAAGGAAAGTGCATTCAAGCATGTTTTTCAGTCTGATATTTAGGAGGATGCATTTACACTCTAAATTCTCAAAGCAGAGATCATTAAAGAATAGCTAAGACATGATGTCCACACATACCTCTTGTAATTAAAAATCCAAAGTGAAATGTTAACACTTCACCTGGTGAAATCTATCCTAGGACAGCTTAAAAAAATCCTTCTAAAACACAGTTATTTATAGCAAGGCAAAAGATGAGACATTACAAAAAAAAAAAAAAAAAAAAAGAAGAAACAAACTAACAGAAATACTTAATTAAATCCATGGTTAATTAATCAGCACTGAAGTATTCAGTCAACCTAAAGCCCTGGCAGTAACAGAGACGGTATAAGAGGGCTCACAGAGTACTATGGGATGCTCCAGTTGAACGAACACATACTGACACTGAAAAAACAGAAACAAAATTATAAACTTCCCAAATAATAAAATAATGCTTACGCGGCTATGGAAATGTTAGCTGCAGACATGGGGCTGACTTCTGCCACTTCCTTGGCCTTTTGCAGGGCGAGCTTTTGGTTGGTGGCTTCCTCCATCTCCTCCTCATCCTGGTGCAGAAAACCAAGAGAAATCAGAGCATGCATCATGTAACGATGATAACCAGAGTCCCCAAGGCACGAGTGGCATGTGACTGTCACCACCATGCTGCAAGAACAGTGCAGACTCATTAATGTAAGGCAAAATTTCGTCACTTCTTGCAAGGACTGCCAGGTAGGGTTTGGGGCCAGCAACAGTTGGTCAAGAAGAGAAATGCAGGGTTTGGTCAAGTGCTCAGTGCATTTTTACCAGGATTACATCTCCCTCACAAAGCTTCTTACCTCTCTTTGGTCTCCTCTTACCACTTAGTTTTGTGAAAGGAAACTACGGGGAGAGACCTGACCACAATGTGACATTTCTGGGGTGAAGGGAGCCCCGTTTATCTCAGACCTGAGTAAAAACATTCTAAAGCCCACGTTCCTGCTGAAATATATGAGGCAGACTCCTGAATCCTTCATGACCTCTTGCCAATGTGAGTACTGTGAAACAGTAAGTCCAACAAGCAATAGCAATCTAGCTCGCACCAGCTTTACCCCAGATATTTCCACTGATTTCAGTTGAATTACTGAGGACTGACAGGGTGGAGGAGCCGTATTAAGGCGCAGTCTGTAGACTCAAGCAATCATCAGAAAGATGGTTGTGTCCATGCTTTACTCATACCCCCAGACCATGTGGATTTTTGACTTCTATTGCCATTGCAAGTTCCCGCAGAGAATAAAAAAAATTTATTTATTTCCTCCTACCTAGTGTAACAACAGGAGAAATGTTGCTCAAATTTAAACTACAGGATCTTAAGCTATGAGATGAAGGCAAAAAGCAAAGAAACGCCCTGGGTTTTCTTCAATGGTCGTCTAGGCTACATTTCCTTTAAACTCTCTAGCCGGTCAAATTAGATAGTAAAATCATGGCAGGATAAACCCAGACCCTCTGATGGCCATGTCGGCATCACACATATTCAAGGAATAACCAGATGTCAAGAAGAGAGCAGTCACAGGCTTTTCTGTGAGACTTTTTGAAATGCCACAGGTCTACCTCTGTTCTTCAGCTATAACACTGTGAAAGAGTTATGCTTAAAATCACGAGAGCAGACAGCAAGACATCTAGCTTTGCAATAGGAAACCATAGATTTATCCATCCTGAATATCATATGCATAAACAATTCCTTGCTCTGACTTTGGTGTTATTTGTTTAAACTGCACCTCATTTTGAAACTGTTTTTCTTTCTCCTTCAGAAAGAAAAAGAAATGACAAAAAATTAATCCAAAAATTTAATAGTGGTAAATTCTTTTATTTATTTTTTTCCTTTCCAGAAATCAGTAAGTTTATAACAAGTAAATTCTTACTGTAGTGAATAAAGAACCTGAGACAGGCCATGAAAAAAAGCCCTGCTGAACAATTATACAAAGTCAATCAACTACCAGCTTCCAGTAAACTCATCAGTGGTTTGGAAGCCTGTTGTGAATCAAGGGTGTCGTGGTTTAACCCCAGCCAGCAACTAAATCCCAGCAGCCACTTGCTGACTTCCCCCTAGTGGGATGGGGGAGAGTATCAGAAAAGTGGGAAAACTTGTGGATTAAGATAAAGATGGTTTAATAAGCAAAGCAAAACCAGGGATCCCTCCCTGCTCCCCATGGCAGGCAGGGGCTCAGCCATCCCCAGGGTGGCAGGGCTCCAGCACGCTTAACCAGGACTTGGGAAGGCAAATGCCACCACTCCAAATGTCACCCCCCCCTTCCTTCCTCCCCCAGCTTTACATGCTGATGCCATATGGCACGGCACATCCCTCGGGTCAGTGGCGTTGACTGTCCCAGCTGTGCCCCCCTACCCCAGCCCCTTGTGCCCCCCAGCCTGCTCACCGTGGGGTGGGGTGAGGAGCAGAACAGCCCTTGGCTCCGGGTGAGCAAAAGCATCCCTGTGTGATCAGCACAAACCTACAACACAGCCCCTACTAGCTACTGTGAAGAAAATTAATTCTGTGCCAGCCAAAACCAGCACAAAGGGTATCTGCAGAGCATGAATCTTTTGAGGAATAAGTGCCCCCACCCCCATAAAAAAGCTTTTAATGTTTTCCTTGCATTCCACAGGTATGTTCAAGTTGTTTCTTCTCTTGAGGACTCACTAGTAGTGTTAAAATCACATACATTCAAAGGCTCTTGATTTTCCTTTCTTTGTACCTAAAGCACCAGGTGCAGTTTTTACCATCTCTTTAAAATTTGCAGCTTCTGCTCCTTTCTCCCTGGTGCATCAGCAATTCTGCTAGATTCAGTATCTTGAAGTAAAGCACCCAGTATCTGTTGTCACTATAATTGCAGCCGTCCCTAACTCCGAACAAGCACACTCTTTAGCAGATGACTGCTTAATAATAGTTCTGTAGCTCCTTCCATCAAGAGATTGCAGATCACTACAAAAATTAATTAATTTTTTGCCTGGTACTTACACTGCCAGGTCTCACTGGGGCACAGGCTCGTCCTGTTCTGCTTGGAGCACGCAGGAGTGTGACAGTGCACGACTGAAGCCAGCTCTGAGCTGCGATGGCAACATCCATCCATCCCACCAACAGCCCGGACTGTCACCATCGTTATGTAGGGGCAAGTGCATATAAAGGCCCTGCCTATAAGGGCATCTCTCTTTTATGGTCCCTTTCTGTCTTCTAGAGCTCTAAATCTTCATTTAAACCAGTTTATCACATGGAAAAGCCCATCTTCAGTGCTACCCATAATGATGTGCACAGTTAACACTGACTGTTCTTTATTAACCTCACCCAATTAAAACCCTCTCCATTGGGGAGGAGGAGGAAGAACCTTCATGGCCGTTAGACTCTTGCCTTTGCCGCTCGCTTCACTCCATTATTTCCGTGAATTTCTCAACTCTTTAATAAGTTTCTATGTAAAATTCACACATCCCTCCTACCCCACACTGCATGTTTTTATACTGTTTTCCCAGGGATTGCTGGCAGTGCACAGAGTTCGAAGAACACGCTTTGTGCTTTAGGACATTTAGGAAAATAAAGGATCGCTGGTGGTGGCTTTATGTGCCACTTTAACGAGGATGAAGAATGAACTGCTGTGGTCAGCACAGACACCATGCCATGGTCAGCAGAAAGAAGATTTTCAAAGCACGTTTGGGGGGCAATTTTCGATTCCCCTCTGAATAAGTGAACAGGAAAAAAAACCTGCCAGTGTATAGAAAAAACTAGAGGATAGACAACCCACAGAGATTTGGGACAGTTCTGAGAAATCACTAGAAATTAAGTTGGTGAAATTTAAGTCAGTGATAAGGGAAAGGAGGAGAAAGACCTGGTGGGGGAGAAGGCAGAGGCTGGAGAGCAGATTCTTTGTATATTCAAAGCAAAGAAGGTGAGTCGTTTTGGTTTTTTTCCCAAAAATGAGTCATTCCAAAGTACTGGTGAGTTTTGTAACCTACAGCAGATGATCAAGCTTAAGTTAAATATAGTTACAGTTCTGGTAACTTCTGTGACAGGTCACAAGGCCCAGCTAAGGCTACTGAGAAACGTTCCAATGCCATGACAAAAAAAATCCAAATTAGCATCCAGGAGGAGAAATACTGGTTGAAAAGTTTCGGTCCTGAAGGTCAGCTGGAAAGCTTTCCGTCTTTCCAAAACAGAGGCAGTTGCAAACTGCTTACGGTTTTCCCACATTGTAGGCAGCACTGATCTCTATTAGTTTTACAGCGTAAATGTCAAGAAAGTCTCCTGAGATCAACCGACTCCTGAGTAACTTAATTATATCTCCAGGCCATTTTTGGTTTTGCATGATCGTATTTACTTAGCAATAAATCCCTCATTCTTCAGGTATGCTATATAATTGAATTACTTTTATCTTTTTGCTCTTCTTTTGAAAGCCCTAGTGATTTTGGGGGATCATAAATAAAATTAAAGCAAAAAAGAGTTTCTCAAGAAGCTTTATGATTTGGCAATGCTGCTGAATTCATCAATATTTAATTATACGTTATAAACATCAACAAAGCCAGGTTTCTAACTGTCCCAGTCAGCTGCTGAAATATTCACAAGAAGGCACTAAAAGGATTAATGCAGAAGTAGGATGAGCTTCATTATCCAAGAATTGTCCTAGGTCTGATCGTCTCTCAACACATCCAAGGGATGCCCATAAATCTCCCGAACAGGCTGGGAGGATGCATGCCTCCAGGCTGGAGATTTCTGTGGGCTTTAAAGAGAAACAGCTGAGCTGCTGTAAGGGGAAAAACTTCCCAGAAAAAAAAAAAAAAAACACCACACCAAAACCAAACAAACAGTGTGCCATTAAACACAACCCTGAGCTGCATGATAAGAGAGGAGGGATGCAGAACATGCTCTCAGAGACACAGGAACATTTATTATACACCTGAGAGCCAGCAGCCTCTTGTACGATTTGCACTGGGTATCAGCTGTCAGGAAACAAGGCTCCAGTCAAAGCTGGAACCTGAAGCCAGTCACGCAGCTCCACAGAAGAGAAGAGCTGATAAAGACAAGCTCAGCTGCCACAGAGACACGGATTTTAACTGGGAACGGCTGGCTGCTTCGGTCTTCAGCAGCTGGAGTGGGGCAGGAAGCTCCTAGAAATCTCTGTCCCCCTGAACTGTGGAGTTGCATCACTTATCCACAAACTACTGCACCTTTCTACAACTCTATAAAGAGAAAATATCCTTGCCCGCTGCTGTGTAAACACATAGTTAGTGATCCTCTTACCCTATAAAAGGCATATAAAATAAAGCTTGTAAAACACAACTGCCAAGGTGGACATGGTGCTGCTTTTGCCACTGGCAGGTCACTGACTTACAGCGCTGGCAGCAGCACAGCAATGGGGTGGGCACTTAGTAAGAACAAACTAGAAACGTGGAAAAAAAAATCTGCTGCCTCACAAATACAACTATGGTACAACGAGGGAAAAAAAGTATCTAATAACATGAATACAAACTGCAGCACTTGCAGCCCTTCCTGCGCAATACCGAGGCTATACCTTATTTTCCATAGGGAATGCTCCGTTATAAACCTGTGCATACAGTACAGTACAGTGTCATTTCCACCTCTTGCCAGGACCTGTCTTTCTGCCTGCGCTTGGACTGCTGCCTCAGATTTCTCTTGCACCTGGTGAAAGGCAGGAAAATTATAACATCTACACTGAGAATTCACAATAGCCTCTGCAAGTTGTTTTCCAGGGAGTTGATTGGAGAACGTTAATTCTTTGATTCATCCAAAAGCTCAACAAGGTATGAAACATTAGTGTGAGACAGCAAAAGCAGCAATATGACACCTGCGTTTCCTCGAATCTAAGCTTCAAGTCAGCCAAAACCCGTTAATTGCTTCGCCTCTGGTCTTGAAAACAGCAAATGCTACAAATGCCTGTGCACCTCCCCGCGGCAGCGAGATGAGCAATGCCACTGCCCACTCTGTCATAAAACGCAACTAAAAAACAAAGGATTTGGCTGAAACAAGCCTGAAATGAAACAAACCTGAAGAATAAGCCTCCAAGTCCCTCTCCACAATGCAAACCGGTAAACAGAGATGCCGCGTGAACAGGGTCTAGAGGAAACCTCTGAGTGTCTGGGAGGTTCATTAGCGTGTGCTTTAGATCCAGCAGCTGTGCTCTAAGTTTGAAGGAACAGAAATCTCATACATACCTTGGTCAGCTCTTGGGCGTTGGCCAGATTGTCAACAGCAATAGCCAAGAAGACATTCAGGAGCGTATCTTTTGGGGAGCGGTTAAGGGAAAAAAATCTTCACACAGCAGATACAGAAAATGTTCCCCTTCTGCTGCCACAACCTTTCTTTCCCTGATTCCAGCCATCGGTATATTATGGATTGACTCCTTGCACCACTGCTTCATCTTCATTTCTAACCCCCCCGCTTCGGCCGGGAGCCAGCTCCACAGCATAGCAGGTCCCAGACATCTGTCTGTCTCTGGCCCAGCACCCCCCCGGGGAGGATGTGCGCACGTGCTGAGCAATGGGCTTCACAGCGCTATAGGGGCAACTGTTATGGGACCCTGGGGTTGTCTCAAAGACATAATGGCCCCTCTTTTTTCATTCCAGAAAATCCACACCTCCTCTCCTGCCCATACACACACACAGAGGACCACCTTCATTTTTCCCTCTTGCTTAAAAGGACAACCAGTAGAGCTCCTGGAAATCAGTCATTTTAAAGCCAGCATTTGCATAATATATACATATAGCTATATAAAGGCATCGGGTACCATGAAAAAGTTAAGCTTAGGTCACTGCTGCATTACCTGCTGGCAGAAGGAAACTATCATGACTTATCACACTGAAGTTGATATGACAATTAGACGGCCATGGACGTCCTCTATCCTGAACGCTGCAGCATCCCGCAGAGCGCATCTCCAGAAGAGCCTGTTAGCAGGACACCCAGCCCGAGCTAATGAGCTCTGCTGGGAAATGGGCCGTTAGTCCAGGCCAAATTGCAGGTAGCCCAGCTAAACAACTGCCAGCGCCCACGCTAGCCTGGGTCTCTCTGCAGAGCACTGCATTGTATCACTAAGATATAACATTTGCCTGTAATTATTTATTCATATTTTATTTTCGTTTTTCCACTTAATGATTTCAGCTATTACTTGTCCCTTCCTATATTTTATTGTTGTTATTCCAGCTATGCGTCTGCAAAACAGCCCCAAACCTGTTGTAAATCAGACACCTTTGTGTGAAAGGAGAGCCAGCAAAGCACAACCAAGCCTAAATTACTCTCCAATAAGAAAACCCATTTTGCTCTTGCACATTACCTGGTGACAGGAGAGTCACTCGCTCCATAGCTGTGTAAAGTGATGCTTAGTCCTCCAAATATGAATGTCTCTAAGAATTAAGGTGATCTCATGAGTGTTTACCCTCTGGAAATTCACAACGGCTTTAAAGCAGCACGCTGATGTGCGTTCGTATTGCACTGGCCTCGCCAGAGCCAAATGCCAGTCGGGGACCAGATGCAGGTCCCCAGAAGCTGAGTGAAATGACTGCAGCAGTTTTAGGCAATTGATCCAGTTATTTTCTATTGGGTTAATGTGTCCCCTGCATCGCACTGCGAGTTGGAAGCGATGCCGCAGCGAGGGCAAGGCTGAGGGAGGAGGGCAGCATGCCAGGGGAGCCAAGCGACCACTCCGGCGAGGTGGGGAGAGGCGAGGCGTGAGCTCCCAGGGTGCCAGCAAACCTGCAACAGGATTTGGGAAAACCTTGGTTTTGGTGCCCCTCTGGTTACTTTCCATTTCTCAGAAGGATGCCTGGAGGAGGCATCTGAGATTTCTCTATAAACAGAAAAGCAGAGCGGTGCAAAGCTGATTCATTGACTACAGTCGCCTCTGCTGAACAGGAGCGTGCCTAGAAATCCTTGTGCTCCAGCAGCCTCCAGAGGCTGCACAGCCGTTGCCCCACGTTGGCATGGCGTCAGGAGACTTCCCAGGGCAGCCAGGGACCAAAGCTGCTTCAAACAACCAGCCCAAAGCTGCTTTGCCTTCCCTCTCAAGAATTTTTACTCAACATAATTCAGCCAAGACTGCAGAACCAGATGTTCACATCTCTAATTCCCATTGAGACAAGTGTCTCCAGAGCCGGAATGCCTATCAAAACTGGAGCATCTGCTTCTGACAGTGGAGAGCAGGAGCTGCATTTAATCTCTCAGGTTGCATCTGCATCCTGACTGCCAAACCCTGCAGGGGACGGGATGCAGAGCCCTGGGGTTTCTCCAGGCAAAGGCCAGGTCATCCATCAGGTTTTCTCTGTTTCATGTAATACGGGATGCAAGTTTATCACAGGAAGATGATTCCTCTGGCACAGACAGAGCTTTGAAACATGATGCCCATCAATTGCTCTTTCCTCCATTCCAGCAGGACAATGAGGAGGGCAGGGTGGGAGCACCTCAATCCTAGGGAGCCCAGCAGATAAAGAACAAGAAAAAGTGAATGATGATGCTGAAATAATCACCCCCCTCCCACGCTGAAGTCAGAGCTCAATCAACTTTTCATTTACAAAGATACTAATTTCTATTTCCTTTTAAGTGAAAGTTGGCAAGAGGGGGCTGCCCGTTGTGGGCTGGGGGTGCAGGCAGGGAGGATGGGGCACCACTGCCTACAGCACCGCCAGGGTGCCAGCTGGTGCCGGCTGTTTGGGTTTCTTCCTCTGGGGTGCTTCCAACATGTTGGAAACACTTCCAAGCCTCCTGCTCTGGGAATAAATGTCTTGGTAATAAAACTGTCTTCCTACCCCTGCCTCCTACACACACATGCTGAAAATGTCTCGTGTAACATAATCAACCACTGGAAATATAATTAATTTTATTTTTTTTTTTTTAGCAGATCAGGCTGTTTTGATCCATCTCCAAGAAGACACAATCTGGCAGTCTTGGGTGTTTCTGGCCCCCAAAAAAAGTTCCTTAGCCCTTTCTGCAGAGCTCAGGGATTCCCAAATATCACCCAGACTCCGGTCTCTGGTCCAGGCTGTATGAGCCGGGCAGCTGAGCCAGCACACGGTGCCGTGTACAGCTCTCCCATGCAGAGCCAAGGACAAGGGGAAGAGCAGCACGCTCCAGGCATTTGCTGCTTCTCCTTTCAGGGTCCTCTGCAGTTTTTCATGGTCGGGGTTTTTTTTTTTTCTAGTTTTCTTTCCTCAACAGATGCATCAATTTATCAATTAACTGGATAACAATGAATGCAGGCATGGGGCAATTTCCGAGAAAATAGGTCAAATCCTGCTGTTACTCTAATCATACTACTTCCATTAAACCACTTCAGATGCAGAGGTCTGGCTCCACAAAGACTCTCTGGAACTGGGAATGTAACATGAGAGACTTCCGACTTAGAAAAACAAAGTTTCTGGATCTTTTCCTTAGAATAGTCCCTTGAAAATGCAAATGGATTCACAAAAACAACTGGGCTGCAGTAAGAAGCAGGGAAGCTGGCACCCACCCACCTTTCTTCTTCATGAAAAAGAACAATCACGATGCCCCAAGCAGCAATAGGAGAAGAAAGGAGTCACTTATGTTTAAAAAGAGCAGGTTTTGCAAGCTGACCCAAGATTGCCAATGCCAATTCTTCAATGAGATTTGATCCAATCTGCCTTAACCCTTAAAAATGGACACACCAAATGCCAACATGCAAAAACTGAAGATAAGACCCCTCTCCCAGCAGAGGAACTGAAGTGCTTTTTGCTGACCAGAATCCAGAAGGGCTTAGACTGATTTCAACAGTAGTGATATAAGGAAATAAAACCAAGAAGTCCCACTTTAAAAATTCAGCTATAGTGAACATCCATGTGATGAGTGCTGATGGCCAATCCACATGAAAAAAACAACATTGCATAAAAAAAGAACATTCAATAAGCTTTTAGGGGCAGTTCTGTAAGGCGGGGGGGGGGGGGGGGGGGGGCGGCACATCTTTGTGCAGTCCCAAGTTAGGGCAGAAAAGACAGCTCACATCATAATTAAGCTAATCAACGACTTGGACTGCTTTCTGTAGGGCATTCTCTTGCTGTGTACTGGGCTGCAGGGTTCTCCTTGGGAAAGTGATGCCAAGGCTCAGGCACGTACCTCACCCTCTACACTTGCCTGTCCTTAACATCGCTGGGGTGCTGCAGCATCATTGACACTAACGACTATTTTTCTTCCCACAAAAACGCAGGACTGTTCTTTTCTGGCAAACTAAACTTTATTTGCAGGTGTTCCTGGTTATGTTTTGACAGTTAATGGTAACTTAAGTCCCTGGTAAGTCATACAGTTCAGATTTCCCTCAGAGATAAATGACTGCCTGCTGCTTGCTCTCAGCATCGACACTGTAGCTAGTGAAAAGCAGGGGTAGCACTGACCTTGCTTAGATACTGTTTGAAATATCAGTGCAAGCAGCTAGTGGGCTTACGTGGTCAACAGACAAAAAGATTTAACCCCCCATTCTCCACCATACACTCCAGCCTCAGTTTTCCCCTCCTGCTGATGATGCTTAAAGGCAAACGGGTCTATGTGCAATGCAGAAAGGCTCTTAGGAGCTCCCTGTGAGAGCAGCTGATGCTCTCAGGCTGTTTCTACAGAGACAGGCTGGGCCAGGTCTCTTAATTCTCCAACAGGAAGGTAAATCTCCAAAGAAATTAAAAGATTTGCTTCAGGTTTATACCTCTGATCACTAGAAGCTGGTGAAAGAAGTCTTCCGGGACATTATAAAAGGGTTTCTGAGTGTTGTTACTTTGTCAGCCAGCTCCCCCCTCTCTCTGTACTTTGTGTTCACAGAAACTCACCTGCAGCAAACTCATCCCCATCTGCAGGACTCACGGAGAATTAAAGACTTGCACCTGGCATATTCCCCGGCTGAACGCACAGGCGGTGTCCCCAGCAGTGCTCTGGCTGTGCCCAAGGTGTGCCACCAGCATGAGGCTGCGGGCAAAGGGGGTGACAGAGGCACCAGAGATGGTCCCAGAGAAGCAGCCAGGAAAGCCACGGCCAGGATCTCCATTGCAGCAGAAGGGAAACCAATACAGCTGCTCTCTGCCAGGATGGTGTTTGGGGAGAACGGGGGTAAGGTTTCAACTTGCCACGCTGCCAGAGCAAGCAGAGGCAAATACCAAGTTCATGACAGCGGCAATAGGTGAACCAGGACCTTATTCCCTTCTTTTGAGCATCCCCTGCTCTTCCCCTTTTAAGGAAAACTAAAGGAAAAGGGAGAAGCCCCCTCTGAATTAAATGTGCAAGAAAGGAATTTGTATCCTGTTCCTCAAAACTGCTGGATCTTAGCTGCTCTAAGGTTAGAAGTCTCTCTCTCAGCTCTGCTGTCAAGCCTGATTATAGCTTAATCTCATTTTCAAATGCCAAGCCCTGAGGATTTAGAGATCTCCCTCCCTCCCGGCTCTCCATTGACCCAGTTTTCCAAAGCCTTGTGTTTCTGGAAGGGGGCATGTTGCCTGCCACGAGGCAGATGTCTGAGCAGAGCTGCCGAGCCAGCGCAGGCATCACGGCTGCTCTGGCTCTGACAGCGCACGTTAATGGGATAAATCCCGCAGAGACACACTTGTGTGACAAGCACAGCTCGCATGCTGTCTGCTCCTCTGTTCCCTGTCTCGGTTCCTCGTGCTAATGGGGACATTTCAGGCAAAGCAAAGGGCTGGAGCCCTGCTGTGCAGTCCGTGGGTGCTGACATCTCATCACTTGTCATCTTGAACAGCAGCTGAAGGGGTCCGTGTCTAGAACACCTCTACACCTTTAGTACAAGTATTGCCCCCCATGTCCCCTTCCCTTTCTCCTAACCACCCAGCCAATGCTGCCAGCCCAAACAAGATTCTTAGGAAAAGACTAGCAACACTAGGACTGTAACTAGCAAGAAGGTTTGCACTGCTGGGAAACCCTCCAAAGAGCTCTCCAGCAGAGCGGCAGTGCTGGGCATTATTATCCCTATGTTACAGAACAAACAAACCTGCCAGACTGCCTCGTATATGCAACAGGTTTTAAGTTTCCATTTTTAAGGATGCTCTGTTTGACTCCACACAGCCTGTCACTGCAGCCAGCCAGCATCTCCCACCACCAGTTTTGTACCTAGTTAATGTGAGCAATGCTACGCAACATCAGCCCATTAGCAGCCTCCATCACGAAGCAGGAACAGAGCCATCACAACTGCTATGCTCTGCTGGCCCTCCTAATCACACCCAGCCATCAGATTGGAGAATCTCTTTGCTCATTTCCCTGTAAAATAGAGCCTTCCTTTTCAAATCCCATCTCCACATGACTGCTATGTTCTTGCCTCCTTAGACCTCCCTGGGGACATAGCACATGTCGGAATGCTGCTGGTTCCCCAGCAGACACCCTGGGAGATCTGGGGGGGAACACAAGCTCCCAGTTTCCTGGACTAAGCAGAACAAAACATCTTCCAGACACTTCATGTGTCAGGTCTTAGAACATGACCAAATAATCCCAGAGCCCAAAATCCAAGATCCAGACCTGAGCTTTAAGCATTATGTGGAGACAAGACAATTTCAAGCATTTAGGCTAAGCTGCCATGTAGACAAAGGCACCAAGAGACAGGAGCCTGATGACACACCAAACCAACTTCAATTCTTCCTTCCTCTGACCTAATGCAAATTGTCTGTGAAGACGTTCAAGGTACAGAGGTCCAGCTCTTCCTTGACCTCAATCTTTTTCCCCACAATATAAATTAACTCATAATAGGACATTCTTAAGGTAAAACATGAAAATTAAAATGAATGAAGATTACGTTCACTTTGCCATCAGAAAAGTGACACCGACTTGGAGAACTTACCTACACCTCTTACCCCAGGTGCTGTAATGAACAAAGTTATAGCAACGATTTAGTTTTAAAAAGTGTAAGTGCTGGTGTGAGAATTTAAACAAAACTAGGTATTTCTAGCATCTTTGGAAGGGTGCATGGCACACTGTGCTGCTAACACAAGGCAAAGTACAAGGATACAGTTACCAAACAACGTCAGGACGATGAAGTAAATGGAGGAGAACATCCCCGAGCGGACACCACCCTGTGACTCTATCCCATGGTACATCACTGCGTTCCAGTCTTCCCCCGTCAGGATCTGCACAGCGAAATTCAAGAGAAAAGAAGAAAGGGTGACTCGAAGGAGAGATGAAGTAGGTAAAGTCTGGGGGAGCTAGGCAGCTTGATGCGATCCCAGATGGGTCTCCAGGGGGAAAACAGATGAGCAGGTTAGTGTGGCAGACTGCAGTGCTGGGCATCAGCCTCCCAGCCCTGGATGGTCTCATGCCAGGCTGGACACAGTTTTCTTCTCTGCACGGGCTGAGAAGGAGAGAGGACCACTGGTGAGGGAGGACTGCTGCCCCATTCCTGCCCTCTCTTAGTGCCATACCTGCCGCCCACCTCTGACCGCAGGTTTTCTTGCGGGTAGAGGCAGCAAAAGCCACATTCTAGCCCTTCACCACCAGCACAGTTTCTCCCCCCATCTCTGTTTTTGAGTCACATGGAAATACCAGCTTCCAACAGCTCTGTGCACGACCTTTCCCACAGACCTAAGGAAATTCTGACCTCAAAGCCCAGTGCCCTGAGCGGGATCTCTGCCAGCGTCAGCTCCTTTCACTCACTCCATACACCAAGGGTTTGCTCAGCTCCCCCCAGCCCACACACACTGTACACCCTGAGTGCCTGCACAACAGGAGGAGAAACTTCTGTAATCGCTTTCCACTGATCCTCTGCTCCACAAGGCTGCCGGCAGCTTCGCTGCAGCTAGTGCATGGTGACCACAGCTCCAAATCCCAGGCACCGGGCAGCACAGCCACGGCGCCATTTGCCAGGGAGCTCCACCACACCCGGTTCTTCCCCAGGTTTCCTGCTTGCCAAGGCCAGGAGGATGCTCAGCCACCCAGACAGCCACACACCACAAAAAAACAAAAACAAAAACAAAAACAAAAAACAAAGTGGCAGCAGTAACCAGTGTGTATGAGTGAGGACAGATGAGGGTGGCTTGAAGGGGATCGTGATGCTCTGGCATCCCTGTACGGAGGCAAGCACCACCGCAGCCTGGCTCTGCAGAGCTGTCCTGGCTGCAGGCTCTGGATACTGACCCGAGGCTAATTAGCAAACACATGAATAATAGAAAAACTAATCAGAGTAAGTGAAAACACCTAAGACTCAAATAAGCCTTGTCATGCTAGGTGCTAATTTTGCACCAGTCTGAATCGCCTGCCGCTCCCATTCCTCACCAGTGACTGTAACACAACAGCATTTTGGGTGGAAAGCACTTCATCTGCCTGCCATGGCAGAGTCAAACAATAGCTACTTTTAGTACATTAAAACATGCCCACTGGGATGTGAAGCTCAAATTCCTAAATAGGAACTTGTCTTTGTGTTTAGTAGAAGAAAAATAAAAAAAGCCACAAAAAAGAGCCCAAAGCATGATGCGTGTTGTAGTAATCAAGTCCCATGTGCATACAGTATGCTCGAAATGATTGCAAATTCCAAACTAGTCGTCCGCGGCTGATAGAAAATTTCTTGCTGCAGGCTTGGTGCTGATGAGAGCGGTAGGCTAAGAACAAGTACAGACACAGTGACACACAGCACATACACAATCTTGTTTCCTAAATGCAAAATCTGGTCTCAATTCAGAAACCAGAATTCAGAGCCCAAGCCTAACTCACAACGTTGGAGTTACTCTGGATTTACACCAGAGAATATGAACCAGGGCACAGGGCTTTGAACTCTGGCACTTAATTATGCAAAACACTGTTCACAAACTTGCATTCACATAATTTCCATGAATTTACAACTGCTCCTGCTTTGAGGGAACAGCCATGAAGTGATTTGATCACACAAACATTTGTGGAAAGGGAAACCGGTGGGAATGCTTCTATTCGCTGCAGAAGACCAGGAGCTGCAGGTATCACAAATTAAAGGCTGCACATAAAAAAGTCCAGCAGGGTCAGGTCTGTGTTCGAAAATCCAACTGCATTATTTTGGAAGTGGAATGAAAACTTCAAGGGGAAAAAAAATATGTTTTATGGAACTTTTGCATAGAGATGGGTAATGTAAACTAACCAGCCTGCCTGGGCAGAGCTGACGACGAACATTTTGTCCAGTGTGTCTTGGCATTTAATACCCAGGCTTGGCTGAGGAGCCACCAGGTGATGGAATAAAAACAGCTGTTGAGCTGCGGTGAATCTTAATGAACTAATGATGACATTAACGGTGGGAGACACTCTGCTGCAGAGGAAGTACGGCACCGTTTCAAAGGACTGTCCTGGAAGTGAGATGCTTTCCTGAAGAAGGGCCTGAGCAAATGCAAAAATCACATCAGCTTAGTGTCATATCTCGCAGGCAGGTCAGCAGGGGCAGCCAGGGCACTGGGACATCAAACCAAAGCCAGCTCTGCTTCCCAAGCCTCAGCAGGGCACCCACCAGCAGAGCTGAGGGTCAGTCCCATCCTGCCACCGCCACTCCAGCAGCCACCAGTGCTGTGCTCCTTAGCAGCTGGCAGTGCGCAAGGATTTACCTGGCAGCTCTCGGGGAGCAGAACATGTAGAATTAACACAGGTCTTTCTGCTTTATGGTCTCTGCGCTTATGGATGTTGTACATGCTTCCAGCTCTATGATTGCTGGAATAGGAGGATGCAACTAGTTATTTTTCACGTGTATATAGGCATATATGAATATATACATATAATTTGTATTTGTATTTTGTACATACACAGCTTGACATTCAGCTTACAAAGACTTTCATGGGAGCCAGGAGCTGGAGAAAAACGTGCAGCGCTCGTCAAAGGGAATTTAGGGGGAGCGGGGCTCAGCTGCACCCAACGCTGAGCTCAGCCAGGTGGGCAAAAGAGGTCCTGGGAGTCGCGTGGCTGAGGATCGTGACCCAGCCAGGTTTATTCGAATAAAATAGGCTAAGGGAGGCTGCAGAAGATTTTGTTTAAGACTGCTTCTTAAAAAAAAAATCTCCAAAGGGGTTAGGGATGGACAGGGTGTATCTAGCTTTATTACGTTTGTTCCATACACTGAATGCATTCAGTGAAAGATGCTACTCTGCTCATTACAGCAGCAACAGAACAAGCCTGCTTGGTTGCCTGAGCTGATGGAAGGCAAGGTTAGAAGAAAATCCAGAGCCCATGTGATGAAGAAACATTGCCATGGTATTTGCAATTCAGGGGAGCAGGGGGGATGGACTGGGAGTAGAGGTTATCGAAATGCCTCTGTGAAGCTACACTGACTTAACGCTGATGGTTTTTGCTTGTTTTAATTCGTAGCTCTGACATTCTAGACAAGTGTCATAAAAGCAACAGTGCTTTCCTTCATCCCACAGCCACTACATTACATTTATCTCAGAAACTGAAAGGAAATATTTCAGCTAAGTATTTCTCAAGAGGCAGCTATAGTCCCAAAGCAAAATAACATCAAAATTCCCAGATGCTCATATCCGGAGCCTGACTTGTGTTCAGTTCTGGCTCTGTGGCGATACCTTTACGTTTCTTTAAGCCTTTTCTTTGATGTGTACTAAAACACTATGCAAATATTAATCTACCATGATTTCCAATATCCTGCGAGGTAAGTACTACCAAACCTGCTTCGCATCTGGAGAGAAGCAATACCCATGTGAAGCTGCTTATGCAGAGGTCACAGGACACATTTTCTTTTAGACTCTTTTTCTGTTTTAATGCAAAAAATTGACACTAACCCTTTTTTCCCTCTTCCCCTCCTTTTTGGGGCATGACACTGAAATACGTAAGGCACTCACTGAGAGCTACAAATGTTCAGTTCTGGGGTCAAGCCTCGACTCAAGCCCACATCAACAATTTGTGCTGGGCAGTTTTCCATGGACCCGTGAGTGTTACCCACACACGAAGCAGGGTGCAGCATCCCCAGCTCTCTACCGAAACACTTGAAATAACTGTTTTTTAAAAAGGCATGCAGAGAACAGCTGCAAAATTAGCCTCTTAAATCCATTAGCATTGCATCTGCCAGAACTGTGACATCTCCCTGCCATCACACCAACTTGCCCGAGGCTGATGCCTCTTTCTGTGCTCTCCCATTGATTGTCATTCTTATCCAGCATTATCTTATCTCGAGCTATTACCGTGCAAAAATGCTACATTATTTCCTTACTGCCTGGAGCTAGCTCAGGCCTCTCTCATTAAATTATGGCAACCACAGGAGAAAGTGAAACAGGTCAACCACTCCCTCGCTGGTCTAGGATTTCCGAAAGGACGATTCACCCAGCCAGGCACATGCGAGTGCTGCCCCCGTAGCCGTGAGCAGGGGTCTCAGGGGGGAAAAGCATGGGCATGCACAGACTGTCAGCTCCAAACAGAAATGTCTATTTTTATCAATATTCTTTTCCTAGCAAAAAGTATTTTGTTCTAGTTTTCCTTTTTTTTTTTAAAAAAAAAAAATTAATAATTTGATTTTTAATATGTATCGATTGGCCACTGTAGCAAAATACACGAGAACGACCGGCTTCCCCTTTCCTAAACTCCATGGATTTTGGGGGGACCTCTGCACCCCCCCATAAGCAGAAAGAGATACTCAGAAATTTAATTTCTAATGCTTACCCAGGGCAAGGTTTGGCTTTACCTGGAATACTGTGAGGATGGCAGCAGGGAAGGTATCGAAATTAGTGGTTGGTGTTTCATCTTGGAAATTGAATCTAGAAAGGGGGGGGGGAAAAAGAGCAGTAAGGGGCAAGCAACTCTCACACAGCCTCATAATACCCTCTAACACAAGGCAGAGAGCAACATTTGTTCCACCTGGCAATAACACCCCAGGCAACCACAGCAGGGAACACAGCATCTCAGAGAAGATGCTTAACAGAACTATTATCAGAAACTCAATTTTATTCCTGCAGAAAAGTCTTTGAAATTCATTTTCACAATTAAAATGAACAATCAAAATCTGAAACGATTTTGCAGAACAAAACATTCCCAAAAGTTTCTGTCCTCAAGTGTACAAGTCAAAATTGAAATTGCTCTCTTAGCAGATCATTTCATTTTAATATTTTAAAGATAAAATAGGGTTTGATTAGGGAAAAAAGAAAAAAAACCAAAACAAACCCCATATTGTTTCTCCTCAAAATTTATGCTGGAGTTTGAACAGCAATATTCTGGTATTTCTTACTGCAAAATTCATCACAACTGGCATTTCTAATAAGAAAAATCAGATTCAACAAAGCTGTTTTCCAGCAGAAAAGGTTTCCAAGTGAATAAATGCACTGTGACGTGCCTTTCCCCCAACAGCAGGGAAAGTGCTGCCTCCCCCAGCCCAGTTTCAGATCTGTGGGTGTACATGGGGACCACGGCAGGACACAGCAGCTTTGAGCAAGGGTAACCAGAAAGAATTCAGCTCCAGGTAAAACATCAGAACAAGAAGTATTTTCCTACACACTGAGAGCACTTAGCAGCCCAGAAAGACTGGCATCTGCACCCACGATGTGAACCCCTCAAACCCTGCAGCCCCTCTCCCTGCTATGTATTCCAGGCAATTGCTGTTGGATTGCCCCTGAAAGGACAATAATTAATTAGACTTACTGTCCTCCAAAGAGCTGCATCCCCAGCAAAGCAAACACCACAATGAACAGGAACAGCAGGAAGAGCAAACTGATGATGGACTTCATGGAGTTCAGCAAGGAGACCACCAGATTCCTCAGGGAATTCCAGTACCTGCGTTGGAGATCAGAGCAGCCAAGAGATAACATGAGTGGGAGAAAAGCCTTTGACAAAACACTAAAATGATCTATTTCCTTATTATAAAAAAAGAAGAGAATAGCAAGGGGCGTCAGCTTTTTTAATGTCCCCTCTATGGTTGGGAAATACAGCTCACAGAGTGACAGAGGCTCTTGCAGCATCGCAAGGGCAGAGACGGGCACCTTGGTATACGTGCACCCATACAGAGCAGTCATCTGCAGGGAAAGCATCAGTTTAGTTCCTCAGTAACCCCTTTCCTGGTATAGATTTTGACCTTTCTGCATCTTCTCATGCAGCACAGCAGTCAGCAGGGGTGTCAAAACCAGGGATGTAGCCATATCAACAAGGTGAGACTTAATGTAGGGACAGTGAATCTCCCTTCGTAAGACACGGATCAGGAATAAACAGCTCATTTCCACCAGCACGTCCCCGCGGCATGTCCTTCCCACTTACCGAATGCCAGCCCCCACAAGTGCACTGAAACTCCCACGTGTTTAAACATTTCTGTACATGTTTAACACCCACAATCGTGCACAGCGATGCCTTCAGTGTGGGGCAATTCAGCCACACAGTTTAAGCATCCAGGATTAAGCAACTGCCTCGGAGAATGGAAACAAATCCAGGACATGAGTCTGACACGGCAAGAGGGAACGGCTCAACCATAATCCTGACTGACACATCCAAGCCGCATCTAGCCAGACACTGAAGTTACTTTGCTTCTATGTCCCACGTCCCCCGAGATGGCTCCTGGCACACTCGCAGGCAGGCACGTCAAGTGACGGCATGCTGGGGTGGGTTCTCAGGAACAGCTCTCTTCCTTGGCTTTATTGCCCTGCTGAGAACAGGCAGGGAGCATTTATATTAGGAAAACTAATGAATCAGAAAATGCAGAAAGAGCTATCAAGCGGAGGAGCTCTTTGACAATCTCCTTTTGGACAGACAGGCGTGCAGAACTGTGGCGCTGGAGCAGGCAGTAGGAAATGAGTGATTTAGAGCCATTTCACATGTCCTCTGTTAAAAGTTTTGGATCTGAGACCATGGGGGAAATTTTTCTCTCTTTTTCTCCAGCGGCTTCTCTTGTTTCCACCACCCCACACCAGGAGCTGCCATCCAGAGGTCACGCTCCACAGTGGAAAGCTCTACCGTCCTGCCCTGCCTGTCCTCCGGCTGCAGGGACAGAGCCATGCACCCAGCTCCTTCCCGCAGTGCAGCTGTGGGTATCCAGCAGGAGGAAGCCCATGGATTTGTCTGATCTGCTGATGGGGAGAAAAACTCAGAGCTTGAGTCAGAAGAGCAGAAGCGCCATCTCTTCTATTTTCTTTATCTTCACATTCCTCCTCTTTCTCCCCCCAGGTGTAGCTGGGAGGACTGAAGTGCCCTGTGCTTCCCTGTGCTGAGGATGATACAGGCACATCCATCCCAGGAGAAGCAGGATCATGCACTCCCATTGCACCCATTCCAAGAAAAGTTACATCCACAATACAGCAACAGAGGTTTCAGAGGAAACTTGGCTTCAGGTCTCTTGGGAGAAAACCTTCAACTGAAAAAGCTGCAAGCAAACCTACTCAGGGTCCGTGCCGAAGCCAAAAGGGGTGAGCTGCGACCCTTGCAGGAGGAGGGAGGCTTTGCTGGTCGCACCGCTCCCCCCTGCTCGACACAAAGGCTTCAGGCAAAATCTGCCACAAGCAAAGGGTTCGTTCGCACCTCATGGTTAACACCACCTGACACAGATATGGATGGAGGTTCTGTCTTGTCCTGGAATAGCTCAGCACCAAACCCTGCCTGCCTGCCGATCACCAGGATTTAATGAGGAGTTGCATTTCTACAGATGCCAGTCCCTATTCAGTTCTGTCATGACAGAGTGGAACACATCAAGCTGTTTTCTCCTTGTCCCCCTAGTTGAATTTTAACCCCTCCTAGGCTGTGTCACCTCCTAGTACACCCTGCCGTCACCTTTCAGGCCAGCTGTAATTTAACTCTTTAACTATTTCAATTCTCTGCAGTCACACTGAGTGGGGACATACGAATCAAAAGGTCTAATATTGATTATTCAAAGCGAGTGGACTGCAGCTGGCTTTGATAGACACAGAGGCAAAAAAGAAGAACAGGGCAGGGAGTTTCAGAGAAAAATGGCTGTGAAAGAGATGGAAAAAGGGAAAAGGACCTACTGAGGGTCAGGATGTTTCCACTGCAAAGACTGTAATGAGAGTGGGCGGGCAGCAATCAGTGCCTGGTGCCATCGCTTTTGCTGGCTCCCCATGAGTTTGCTCAGACTGGGGTGTGCAGCTCAGGCACTGGGGTAATGTGGGACATGGCTGAGGTGTCCCCGGCTTCTGTTATGTGAAAAATCCACACCATTAGGTCAAGGGAACTTCAGCACCAGTGGGGTGAGAATTCCACTCGCTGTCCTGAGCTGGGGGGAGAGCGCTCAGCTTGCTCCATGACGTGCTTTAAGTTAAATCTCAGGCTTCATCCCTTTATTACAGTGGCTAAAATCCTAAAGAGTCAAAACTCACAGAAAGGTCAAAAATGTCCAGATTTTTTTTAAAAGTACAACACACAGGTATACTAAATTTTTAAACGCACAAATAAATGACTATCAGTAGCTCTGGATAAAATTAACTGCTGACAACTAATCGCTATGAATTTGCTACAAAACCTGGAGTCATCACACACAAACCTTGGATCTGCACAACAACTAGCAGATACCAATCAGCAAACCCTACAGAGCTAAACTGGGTTTAACCAGCTGCAAAAGCACCTGGTTACTTCGAAAGACTGTTTTGCTCTAATATGTGCTCAATCCTGTGCTTTGTCTGTTTGAGGTGATTGGGTTGTTGATTTGGGTTTTTTTGAGGGAAGTACTATTCCTCCTTTTGTCACTACAAGCCAAAAACAAGTAAGAGTGTGATGGAAAAAGGAGAGATCTAAGGAGATAATGGTGTAAAATGGTGTAAAAATTAAATTTTAAAAAGTGGAAAACAACAGCAGGAGCACCTAAATGTGTCATCAGTTTCCACACCACAATTTTGAAACCCTGAAGAAAATTGCTCTAGATAGATTTATAAACTGCATAGTTGCTGTCTGCTAATGCCAGCACACATTAACGCAACGCATGAGCATGAAAACAACTGAAAAGCTTTGCAACTCAACTCTCCTGCAAATTCAGCCTCACAGGCTCAAGCCTGAAAACTTCAGACATTCCTAAACCAGACACAGGCAGCAGCAACAGACTTAGTGTTTGTGTCAACACAGCGGTTCAGGCACTAGGATTTAATATCCAGCAATAACCAGGGTAGCTCAGTTCTCCAGTTCCTAAATACTTAAGGAACTATCACCAGCTCAGCAGCAGACAAAGTCAGTGAGCAGTTGATGTGGCTCAGAAGGTAAATAAGAAACTTTTTTCTCTTACCACAAGAAATAAGGGATCACCTCGCGAGGTTTTTGTTTTAAGCAAGCTTATAAACAAAGAGAAGAGTGATGGTGGCATGCAGCCCATCACTACACTGTGGAGCCACCCGCCCAAGGGTACCTGTACCCGAGGCTGGGATTAGAAGTCCTTCTGGATGCAAATACAGACTCAGGAACTCCCTAAACTGCCAGGAACCCCAATTGCCCAGCTGAGGAAAGGGCAATTCTGCATCTGCAGTTTTCTTCTGCTCCTGCCCCCACTCCCAGTTAGGGCCAGTGCAGACATAGGATGTTAGGACAGGCAAGATCTTTGTGCCAGCTAATACAGAGGTTTTGGGGGTTGTTTTTTCAGGTTTTAGATGGGGTTTTTTTGGATTTGTTTTTTTTTTTTACAAGTGGAAAGCAGTACTACTTGCTGTGGGGCTGCTGATACGGATTTCAAATGATGCTACAAGTACAATGTAAGCAGAAAAGGGAGCTGGACTTACTTTGTTACTTTGAAAATCCTCAGCAGTCGAAGCGCTCTCAGTACGCTGATGCCGAATGAGGTACCCGGTTTCACTGCAGCCCAAATAACTTCAAATATACTTCCCACGATGACCTGCAAAAAAAAATCCATTTTACATAAGGCAAAACTTCTGCTTAGGTCTTTGTAGTGCTTCTAGAGGGGCTGAGGGCAGAACAACAATCAGAGCTTGTGCTGTGTTGGTTTGCTTATGGAGGGAGGCTTCAGCAAAACCACAAATTAGCCAACAGCACTACAAAATCTTGTTCCAGCTTTCCACAGTCCAGCCTAAAAAAGGGCAATACCTGGAAGTGGGGCAGACACGTGGGAGAGCGCAGACAGGAATTTGTTACTTTCTTCTCTAGCAAGCAAACTGCCTGAAAACCACGTTTTTTTGAAAGGCATCATACATAGTTTATCTTTTTTTTTTTTTTTTTTTAAAACTGTAAATGCCAACACTTCACTTTCCCACCCCATGCAGTCTGTCTGCAAAGACTGCAGAGATGCAGGGGTACACTGCCCCATCCGCCCCTTCCCATGAGAAGCCCCAAAAGCCTTCACCCACAGCCCTGCAAAACAGCAAAGCATTAGCTCTGGGCACCACCTACCAGAAACTGGCAACTGAGAGTCTTTAGGAGAGCAATTAAGGTAATAGCTATTAAGACACCCTGTAAAGCCTCTAGCATACACATCCAATTGCCTGTCAGGCCCTGAGCCTCAGGTTATTGAAAAAATTGTCCCCAGTCAAGGTGGTTTTTTAAGTTTTGTTTTGTCTGCTTTTTTTTTTAAGGTTGGCACAGAACTAACCTCAAGGGATAAAGAACTCTTCTCCAAAATCCTTTATTATAAAAAGGACACAATAATAATGGGTTAAGCACAATTGGAAAAGGGCAATTATACCTATACAGTTAATAAGAGAAGACAGGCATTTTGCTGCCAGTTGCTGTTATTACTTGCATTAAAGCAGCATTGAAGAGCTCCCATTGACCATGGTCCCCAGTTGTGCAAAGCACACCATAAACACATCATCACTGGACACCCAGCAAGCAGCTGGTTGGTGTTGGAGAGGGAGCGGTAGTGGGAGGCCAGGGCTGGCAGAGCTGTGTCTGAGTACCTGGGCAGTGCAAGAAGACTCACCAGCTTGGAAACCCTTTTCCCAAGCAGAAACCTGGCTGTTTTTTCAAAGGGTCAGCATTGCTTGCAGCTGCTCTGCAAGAAATGCCATACCCTGAGCTTCAAGAAAGTGTAGCGGCAAAGGGACATACACAACAGTTGCTCATCTGGTTTCTCCTATCAGAAAAAGAAGGAACTAAAACATCTCTCCCACAGTCTATCACTCTTGGGGATCCCTCATGAATCAGCAAAAACTTTTCCTTAGCCCCTCCACATGTTACGCTGATAATTAATTTTCCTGGCATCTCAGCATGGCCTCCTGGGAGCTCGTTTCACATGAGACCCCACAGACTGTTACTCCCAAGACTGATGTTTCTCCGATTTGTTGTTTCCGCTTTTTGCATTTGAACGGTTTCATCTTGATGGTTTGTCAAACTAAACTGACTACAGATCTGTGTGATGTTCCAGCGGGGGTGAAGCAGCTGAATTAATTCTGGGGGCTGGAAGGTGGGTGAGGAGGAAGAAAAATAGATAGAAGTGGGATCCCTGTGGATTCTCTAAAGGAGGAGGAATTAGAAACAGCTTTCCTTCCTGGGAAACCCTCGGCAAAGCTTATTGCCAGTGCCACACTTGCCACAGCATGCCACAAAGCAGGGAGAGCCGGTAGGTTTACCTCCTGCTTAGTGCGAGCTCCTAAATGACCTGTCCCTGACCATCAGGTACAAGCTCTTCTGTTGTGGAAGGAGCATCTTGGATATAAGGATCCAGGGAAATTGGCAGCTGGCATGGGGCCAAGCTGGCTGGAGCTGGGAGCCTACCTAAGCCATTGGTGAAGGACATCGATCCAGGATCTGTCACCAGACAATGCAAACAAGGCAACGATCCCCTTCAATGACCAACTGGGCAATATTGCCTGGCCACCTGATGTCTTCGACTCGGCTCACAGAAGCTGGGTCTTTGGGCATGTGCTGAACTCCACGGGAGCCAGGTGTCAGCCCCATTGCATCCTGCAGGCACACTCTCCCTTCCAGCCTCCGTGGCACATCTTGTTGGTGCCATTAAACCTTGCCGTGGGTGGGCTGCCTTCAGCTGAGAGAGCCTCTCTGCCCCTCGGATGAGGCGCCAGCTCTGGATGTGCAGCCATCCCGCTAGCTTACGTTGTCTGTGTTATTGGTGCCCTGGTTTCCTCTCATGACACTTGGCATCTGTGCATTGCCCTTGGGGCTACGCAGCCAGGAAGAGTGGCACAAGCCATTTCGATGCCCTGAGCTACCAGCAGCTGCCGTGGGCACCCCAGAGAGGAGAGCCCCACACTGGGTGCAGCCTGGTGCAACACCTCAGTCTGCTGGACACAGGTGATTCTTGGGCTGGATGGTTTGAGCTCAAAGTCTGTTTAACTCTGAGTTTTCCTGCTGATGCTGCTGAAATGAGAAGTTGGCTTTTCCTATAGTCTTGGATTTCAGAGTGGTAAGAATACCTCCTCCCGCCTAGCAGGACAGAGCTGAAGCAGGGAATTTTGCTCCATGGGGGAATCACTCTTGGCATTTTGTCAGGTAAAGACTAGAAACCACCAACTAAATTTTGAAGACCTGGATGACACGTGTAATGACCTGAGCTATTTTCCTCATGGTTGTACCCTAAGCTTCATATCTGGTTTGTTAAAGGAACCTTACAGACCGAGTCCCACTCTGGGAAGCGCTGCTCAGCCCACACTAAAGGTAAGAGAAGCCAAATTAAGCTCTCCAGGAGCAGTTTGCCGCCTAATAGCTTTTAATGAGTAAATAAACATCTGTATGCAACATTCTTCGTTAGACAAGTCAAAAACCAGCCCCACCATTCACAGTTCTAGCACCAAGGGGACAGCCTGTACTTCTGCAATAAAGGGATGCGAGTTATTGCCTTTTTGTCACCTAACCACATGTTTAGGCTTCAGCTTCTGGGCACTCATGTCTGAAAACTACTGTATCTTGAGGGAAAGGCCATTAAATGGATGATAGGGAAGATGAGCAATAAGATGTGTGCGGGTTTTGTCTTTCAATCACCTCATTTAAATGGGAGAGAGAATCTCGCAGCAATCAGAGCGTTTACTGGTGCTGATGCTGTGAACACCCCAGGAAGCGAAATCCCCAGCTGTCACATTTCTTCAAAAAGGATGATAACTAGGGGAAGCTTAACGTGTTTCACTGCAGCTAATTTATACTATGACTACAGTCCCCACAGAAGATGCACTTAGAGCACCATTTCCCATGGATTCCCACATTCCCATTTAAACATCCAACCCCAGTGACCAATGGGAGAGCCACACACTTCATCCCCACAGCCGAAGGCTACTCACCCCAAAGTCAAAGCAGTTGAATGAAGAGTGGAAGTAATTTCTTGGCCCCAGCCCATACATCTTCAAAGACATCTCAGTAAGGAACAGACCCAGAAAAACAAACTCTGCGAAATCTGGAAACAGGAAAAGAGATTAAATTAGTCCACAAGACCTTGCTAGGCAGATCTCTTCATGTGGGGAACAATGGTAATTTTTCACAACACAGACTGCCTCCTGCCAGAAGAAAATCCCTTTGCAATAGCAAACAAGACCCTGAGGACAGTTTGACATAATTATTTCTATATGCATATAAGCTGTATTCAGCCTTCAAGAACTGCAAAGGCAATGTTTCATGTGTACTGTGGGAATGTGCCATGAGCATTAAATAATAGTCTCATCATCTTTGTAAAGGAATTTCAAAAGAAAGCTCTGTATCTAACACTTCTAAAGGTCTCATTTAATTGCACAGATAATATTTTGCAAAAGTATGTTTGGGACTTCTGTACCTAAAAGTGATGGGCACTTTTGGGAGCGGGGTATAAGCTTTTGTAACACCCTCTCATGATAAAAATACCTTCATACCCAACAGAACTGCTGCCTCTGAGAGCTCACATCCAAAGGTGTTGTGTCTACTGTTAGCACATAGACCCATTTATTTTTATTATGCCTGTATAACCATATAATTATGGAAGAGCAGGTTCTGTTTCCTTCTGCTTTATATATCACAAGCAAATAGGCTGTGAAGCTTTTGATGGGAAATTTATCACTTATGATGAAACAAAGGGCAGAAGGAACATAGCCAGAGACTTCAATTTCCAGATAAAGTTTTCAAGACTTGAAGCTACAGAAAACACTGCCTTTGGCATTTTAAGTCATGTAAGTTTAGGTCTGGACACCAATAAGCAACAGCAACAGTGTAGTGTCAAAAAAGAAACAAGGAAAGGGCAAAGCCCCTCTACACTACCGAAATAAACCTAACAGCATAAGGCACACCTCTCCATTTAGAGAAAAGATGAGGAAAAGAATCAAACTTCAAAGAGCAGAGATTAATCACGTTGCTTAGCACAGTACAGAAGGTTCTCAGATGCTGCAGTGGTGCTGATGCTACAAGAAAGTTGTCTTCTGTAATTGCAGTTTTATGATTCCAGGAATGATAAAGACAAGCTGATGCCAAATTTTTCTCCAAGGTGCACGTGGACAGACAAGGGCCAACGGATACAAGTTGCCACAAGGAAAATTTCAGTTAGAGGATGTTGAATCCCAGGTGCTTTGTACACCTCCTGCAATAGGCGGCTTCAGCCAGTGGATGTAGGGAAAGGAAGGGAAGGAAGGTCCTTGCAAACTTTTTTTTTGCTCCATTCATTGCCTTGCACATTCACGTTGAGTAAGCATGGTTGGCCCAGGTCAAGCAGTGTTGCTGCTCGCCTTTTAAAATTGCTGGAGGAAATATAGCTTCAATTATCAAAAAATAAAAAGGTGGTTACAATTTTAAATGAAAGACAGTAATGAAAAATTATGAGTATGAAGTTAACTGAAATCCAGGAAGCATTAACTAGATGCGAAAGGTTTTATTACCACTTCAGTGAGGAGCCCACAAGGAACCCTCTGCCAACATTTGTAATAAGGGAGGAAATACCAGGAGGGGATTAATTGTACCATGTACCACTACTCTCCTTGAAAACAGGAGCAATGTCATTAAAGGAGATTATCAAGGGCAAAGTGTTCACATTTGAGGAATAAGGTGACAAAGTATGAGGTCTGGAGACTTCTCAGCCTTTTTCCTACCGAGAGGTAGGCTCCATCCTCTGGATCTCAGTGCTCAGGGGAAGGCATGGTCACATGAAGGAGCAGCACATCTCTGTATCCCTTTAAGCCTGGAACTTGCTGGGAGAAGCATGTTCACGCCAGCACCATGCTACAACTTTTCCCCCCTTTCTGACATCAGACGCAACAGCTCAGTGAGCAATAAGTGGGTTTCGACACAAGGGATCCCCGAGCAGGGAGTTACCCACAGTTATACTGGCAATCCATATGACTATACAAGTGCAGAGGGTGCGAGAAAGAACCTGAGGGAACCAATGTCAAGCATAAAATGAGATGGCTGACAAGTCCAATCATACAGAATTAAAAAAAAACAAACAACAAAAAACACAACAACAAACACATGTTCACTGCTATTGAATTTCCTTGCACATAATTAAAAAGACCGCAATTGTGAAGCAGTAAGAATGTCAAAATCCTTAATTATTAATAGCCAGCCCTGTAAATCAGAAGTTTAAACTAGCTTCCAGGCCAGACCCTGAACTTCCATTCTGCACCCTATGTACTTCAGAAATGGTAAGAAACAGAAGGCAAAACTCCCCAGTAAAGTAGGCACATCTTCTGGTGCAGAAATGTTTGTGCTGTTGTTGCCACCCATTTGGGTCATTAGCCTAGAGGGAAAGCTCACACCGGTGTCTGTGCTGGCAGCCGTCTCTCCCTCGCTGGGATGTTATAACTCCCATCTTCGCTTTTACGTGCAGCCGAGCTCAGCAAGGCGGATGGTGCTGATTGGAATGACCTCGGTGTAAAGTCTCCCTATCACTAGGATCAATATCAAACCAATGCTTTGAAACTGGTGGCTTTGCTTAAATCACTCAGCAGGCAAAACTTGAAGTCATAGGTAGAGGTTGTAGATCAGACCTACAGAAAGCATCACGCAACCTCCACCTGCTTCACATCCCACTCTGGCAGGGAGGTTCTTGTCCCCTTGTCTGTCCACCAGACTCACCTCAAAGAGTTACATTGCAGGTACACCCCATATTCTTTCACAGAACAACAAAAATACTAGGTAGGTGGGGTTTACTGTAATTTGCACCAGCAGATCTCAGTACACTTTCCCAAGACAATTACCATCGTTTCAAAAGAAGGAAATGGAGGAAAGAAACAAGATTCAGTGTTCAGTCACCCATCCAGCAAAACTATGAACAAATCCCAGGTATCAACAAGTGCAATGTTCCATTATAACCAGAATAATATAGGAGAAAAAAAACTAGCTTTAAGTGAAATACAATCAAGAAATACTCAATTAAAAAAAAATAAAAATCAAACAAACAGAAAAAGTTAGAAACTTAGAACGTTCAAGAAACAACTTCTTCCTGCTGGTCTTGAAGAATCACCCAACCTATCCTTTCACAGCGAACAAATTCCATCTAGAGCAGAGTTCAAAACAGGCAGCAATAGCTGTATTTCAGCAGGTACCAGATGGTACTGTGAGGACAAGGGATGGAGGCAAGGAAAATACGGACATAGCGAACTCCTGGGGCAGAAGGAATTGACTCTGAATGAATCGGCTTCTGCAGCAGATGGATCAGAAACACAATTTCTTCTGACATGGCCCCGCCTATATAATTGAAAATGCAATTTCACTGTTTGGACCTCCTGGTATTCAGACCCCATATGTAATTTAATCTGCTTTAAGCAGAAGCATTTTGTAATGTGATTTAAGGAAAAAAGTTTGATACAAATACTCTTATTTAATTTCAAATTTGTGCTATTGGCAAAGGCCATGCTAGCATCTTTTTTGCCCCATATGTTTGAATTAGATAGTTAGCAGCTCTTTTTTGTCAATCATTCATGGATTAAGTCCATTTCTGCTCCATCTCCAAGTCCAATGACATTAGGAGCAGGTGCCAAGCCTGACACTTTGGTTTCCTCTCCTCATCCTCCTTGCACATTAAACCAGCCAGGAGGAGAACCTCAGCAGAGTACAACTTGACAAAGCAGACGTGAAACATTCAGCAGACATAAATAAATATGCTCGTTTCAGAAAGCCTTTTCCTCGCAGTTGCAAGTGCTGCCTGTTTATATCCAGAGGGAGCCGGCTATCTACTTCAAAGGCAAACACAACATCATCAAAAAAGGTCTAATTGCACCAAACATATGGTTCAGTATTGCACAGCAGACAGGGAAGACATTCTCAGGCCATAATGGCTAAAATACTGTTTCCAAATATTGTATTTCTCAGAAAGGAGACATTCTCAGTCATGGTTTTAGACAGATATAAATTTAGGAGCAAGTTATGGATCACCGTAGTGTTAGCTGGAGAGAGCGCTGCTTCATGAAGGGCAGCCACAGGGGAAGGGAAACCCAATGAGCAGGCACCAGGTGAAAGCTTACTGATCTAGTCCTAAAACCTTCTCACCATGGTCCCTAAAGCCCACCCCATGGAGGCCAGATTGCTCTGGTTCCAGCCTTCTTCCACAGCTTTAGCCAGAGGAAGAGGAGACCCCCACCACCACCACCTCTGCTGGCCTCCTGCATAGCACGGAGCACACAAACACATTCTGCCGTTTCCACATCAGCCTTGCAAGTTCTGCTCAAGCTGAAGCACATATTTCAAAAGGACACAGTCCTTTGCAAATCCCTTAATTTTGTACCTCCAACGTGGGCCCACCTTACAGATTTCATTGGTTTGCTGCCTTCAGTTGAAGGTGCATCTTTGCTGCTACTAGATCTCAGTGATGCTCTTCTAGGCTACAGTGGAATTGTCTTCTGACAGAGGTATCTTCTTTCGGAGAATACTGGCAACGGTGGAAATTAGCACAAACAAGTGACAGTCCTGGTTAGCAGCATGAAAATTATACATTTATAGGGAGCTGCAATTTATTTAACTGAAGGTCCATGCTTCAGTGAGCAGAACATGCCATGTGTCCAGGTGCCCTACCAGAAAACTCCTATTGCAGTTCGGCGCTGGAGTCCTTTCCATACGGAGAGGGAAAATCTCTGACCTAATTTGAGGATAATTAAAGGGGCATAAAGTATGTCCTGTTATTCATCACACCACAAGAATTCAAAGAATTTCTAATCAGCTCTTTCAGTAAGACTAAAGAAAACCCAAGCCCTTTTCTAGAGCTCCTACAGTTCCCTTTCTAAAGCAGTTGCAGCAATATGGAGAGTCAAGCAGAAAGCTAATCAGAATGAATCAAGAACAAAAAAGTTAAAAGAAAAGACCAAGGGGAAAATAAATCAATGCAGACCCGTAGGCTTTTACCAATTGTTCTTTAAGCAAAATTAATTTGTAATGTAATTAAACTTTTCCCCAGAGGGACAGGTATAATTGAATTAGAGGTGCCTGGGTAGAGTTCCAGGGTTTAGTGGATCCTCCCAAGACTTTACCACACTCCTCTCCTGCTGCTGCAGGTCACAAAACTCCTCATCAGTTCATTTCTAAGCACCTTCCATGAAACAACATAATTAGAATTGGCTATTTCTCTCTTGCTCTACATCAGACTAGCCAAGTCCTACCCCTCTGCAGCAAAGTTCACTCATCATGGATTAACTTAAAAGCCATTTTTAAACCTGTCACTCTTACAGTTAAAGGATTTTGCTAAGTATTTCCAGGAGCTGTTTAAAATCCCCTCGTTTTGTGATATCTTGTTCTGCCTATACCTAATGGATTTGTGCACAGACCTTGGGTGGAACAAGGCTTTCAAGGAGCACTCCTGGAGGGCTCAACCACAGCTGGGTTCCCTCACAAATGCGTTTACTGCAGGGTTAACCAGGCTGGCTGCAGCTTAGTACACACGGGAGAAACAGGCTGCAAGTCCAGTCTAACCATGATTGCAGTAACAAAACAACCAGTTAGTCCACGCAAAGTCCCACGTACCTTAAGAGGTAAAATATTCCCTGCATTCAAGATTCAACTTTAGATTAGTAGGGAAAATGATGCTATGAAAACTATGGCATCCTTCAGGAAAGCAGGCAGAAACTTTAGGTCATTACCAATGCAAAGAGAGGTGTGAATACAATACTACAGCTCATCATCCCGAAAAGCTGGGAAGGTCTGAAGAGAATTTAATTTAAGAGGCTGAACTTTTGAGCTTTTCCAATGGACAATTCTCAAAGCTTTTTGTTCTAAAATTTTATTAAAATAGGTTTCTCTCCAGAGTTTCCATTACACTATGCCGCAGGACAGACCAGAGATAATCCTTGCCAGAATGAACCCATGGCACCTCTGCTTCTTGTCTTGGAGAAAACTATCTTGGAAAAAAACAAACAAAACCAACCCCAAACAAACAAAAACAAAACAAAACAAAAAACCACAAAAGAAAGTTACCTAGAGTATCTTAGAATTTCCATGACAACCATTCATTCTGCATCTCGGGTTTTTATTCTCTATATCACAGTGGCTAATTTTGTACTCCATTTAAAGACCCAATGCTTATGCCTACATGAGAACATCATGTGAATCCTCAGATATTCTGGTTTTGTCTGTCACCCATCTCTGTGTTGCACCTTAATACTTACAGTGTTGTTTCTAGCAGTGCTTATCTGTAGCCACTATGATTTCTTCTAGTGAATCTAAGGAATTGGTTCACCTGGACAGGTGTTTCCTTGTTGACAAAGGACACTCAAGCCTTATGAGTAAATGGCAGCGCAACGATGCAAAGACATATCAAGGGCAGATGAGACACAGTACAGTACCTATGGCTGGGAGGATGCTGAGGATTTAACTCCTGAGAACACAGCTCCTTGGTGCTTTTCTGATTTATCCATTAAACATAAGTCAATGGGATCACTTATTCTTAGCTAGGTTGTACCCTAGCACCAACAAATTAAAGTATGCCACCCAAGTGCTTCTGAAACTAATTCACAATACGGCATTACAGACACACGCAGAGCTCCTGAAAGAAAGATCCATCCCAATCCCTGATCCCAGGCACAGCACAAATTCAACCTTCCCTAAGTTTTGTCTTCAGCTGAGGCAAGCTGGGAGCCTAATTTGTGGCTTCTCTCCTAGAAATGTTTCCCACCTTCAGGTGTCCTTTTAATCCTAATCAACAGAAACATCTCTTCCAGCTCTCATATGAACATTCAGTAGAAGCTGCTGGCTCATGGATTTCTTTATGTTCTCTTTGAAAAGTTACTGCATAAGGTGTTCCCGAAAGTGGGTTTGTGAATCTGAGTCTTATTTTGAGTTTTTCTTTCTAGCCATTTAGTCCTAATTCAAGAGGAAGTCCTAAGCCTCGAACTTCTAATTACTCTGCCAACCTAGCTTATTATTTCCTCTATTAAATTTAGGAAATTAATAAAGTAAGACTGACTTCTCCATGTAGTCAGTCTCTCTTTTCAGTCTAAATCTTGGAGGGGGAAAAAACCAACAAAAAACTCACAACCAAAAAAAAACCAGAGTTGAAAGAAGTTTCTTTCTTATGCATCACTTATTACACCTCCAGTTACCTGGTAGTATTAAATATTTCAGCAAATATTAATAGGGAGTTCTTTGAAGTCAGAGCAGCTAGTATTCTTGACCTTTTTAGTCTACCAAAAAAAACCCCAAAAAACCACCACACCAACAAAAAGAAAACCCTTCAAAAGTTTGCTTTCTTATAATAAGGTAAGACCTGAGAATCTGGGGCCAGAAATATTTAAGTATCTAACTTACACAGAAATCAAGGAAAATTAGGTAGATAAGTATCTTTAAAGATCTAAGCCAAAATTATTAGGTTAGACTGTTTGAAATATTGAAGGGTTTATTCCTAGCCCTCTGTTCACTTGCTTCAGAAGTTTCATTTGAAAAATTTTGAACTAGCCACATCTGAACATCAGGTGCTAAACACGAGATTTGTTCCTGGTCATTTTATAGAGTCGGAAGTAGCCAACGCAATGGCTCCATCTTCCAGAAACAAACTCTCCATCCCTTCCTTTCAGAAGGAAAAACTTGCAGTGTCCCATTTTCAGTGTCACCACATTCTGACTGTACCAATTTCTACAAGTTTTCCAGCTCTAGGAGTCATAACCTATCACCTTCATTAAACAAAGAAGCTCTGGCCCTCACCTTCCACTTTTTTTAAAAAAAACCCCAGGCTTCGTGAGCAAGTCTGAAACCTCAGTGTAACCCTGTGATGTGTAAAGGCTCCAGCTGCAGAAAGCTGCTTCTATTTATTATTCATCATAGGACAAAACAATATGCAATTAAAAAATAAAAATCAGACTTCAAAAGCACTTACAGGCTATCTGAAGCCTAAACGCATAGGTGATCACAGGAACCAAGCTAAAATAAAAGCTTTTGCAGAAACATAGTATTATCTTCTGAATGGTATTACTTTTATTACTGTTGTACATACTTTTGCAGAAGGGCATCGTGACATCTATCCAATCTAATCACACACCATTAGTAAGGGAAGGCATGATTATCAAAAAAGACCTTCTGGAAAGTTGCAATCTTTTAAAGAATATGACAATAGTTGCTACAGCTGTAGTGAATTAGTGTGTAATTCCATAAGCACAGACAGACAGACAGCTGGTCCTCCCGGGTAGCACTGCCCATGCACATGTTGTTATCCCAGGGACATCAGAGCTTTAAGCATATCCACAGCAGAAATCACCCATTGTAATGGGTTTGTGTGGCAGGGCTTTGTTAGTGGGGGGCTACAGGGGTGGCTTCTGTGAGAAGCTGCTAGAAGCTTCCCCCATGTCCAACGGAGCCCAGGCCAGCTGGCTCCAAGAGGGACCCACCACTGGCCAAAGCTGAGCCCATCAGTGATGGTGGTAGCACCTTGGGGATAATGTATTTAAGAAGGGGAAAGGAAAATCTGTGCAACAATTGCAGCTGGAGGAAGGAGTGAGAATATGTGAGAGCAGCAGCTCTGCAGCCCCCCAGGTCAGGGCAGGAGGGGCTGTAGGCACCAGGACAGAGATTCCCCAGCAGCCCATGGTGCAGCCTACCATGAGGCAGGCTGTGCCTCCAGCCCATGGAGCCCGTGGTGGAGCCCATCCCCACCGGCAGCCCCTGGAGGGTCCCACGCCAGGGCAGGGGATGCCCAGAGGAGGCTGTGACCCATGGGCAGCCCACGCTGGAGCAGCTCCTGGCAGGACCTGTGGCCTCATGGAGAAGAGCCCAGAATAGAGACCCTGCGGAGACCCCGGCTGGGGCAGGCTGGGCCTGGGATGCTGCACCCATTGGAGGGAACCAGGCTGGAGAACGGGAAGAGCGTGAGGAGGAAGGAGCAGCAGAGACAGCGTGTGATGAACTGACCACAGCCCCGTTCCCTCTCCCACTGCACTGCTCGGAAGAAGGAGGCAGAGAAATCAGGAGTGAAGTTGAGCCCAGGAAGAAGGGAGGGGTGGGGGGAAGGTATTTTTAATTTTTGATTTTAGTTCTCCTTATGCTGCTCTGATTTGAATAGTAATAAATTAATTTCCCCAATTTGAGTCTGTTTTGCCTGTAACAGTAATTGCAGAGTGATCTCCCCCTGTCCTTATCTCAGCCCATGAGCTTTTCATTACATTTTCTCTCCCATCTATTTGAGGAGAGTAATAGAGTGGCTTTGGTGGGCTCCTCACATTGAGTCAAGGTCAACCACAGCCATGGATGCAGACCAGCTGCAAAGTGGCATGAATTCTGCAGTTCTTTGGGCAGATGCTGATTAGACAGAGAAACCTGCCTTTACCCCCATGGGGAGCTGTTCCCCCTCCTTCAATGAAGCCTGCTACAGAACAAATCCTGCCACATTACAAGATTTAAATGTGGTTGAATCTGAAGTTTCAGATAACATTTAGGATAACATTCCCATCTCAAACCAGTATTATGTCCTGGAGGATTTTTTCAGAATTGTGTGACACAATTACACTTGAATTAGTAGAACCACTCATTATCTCCTCTCAGGGAGGCTTAGGAAGCCAAAAACCGACCACATGGGGATGTGACTGCAGTGCTCAGCACGCTCAAAAATGCAAGACCTCATTAGGGGAGAGGTGGAGTCCCCAGTACTCACACAGCGCAGTGGTGAGCTTCTCCGGCTGGTCGTAGTGCACCATCGCGACGCAGAGCGTGTTGAGGGCCACCACGCAGAGGACAATCCAGTAGAAGCTCTGAGCTTTCACCATGCGCCGAATGAAGAACCGGAACATTTTCTCTTTTCTCCTGAAGTAAGACGAGCTCTCATTCTTCCCACTCTTCAAACTGGCACGGGCAAAAGGAGACCCTGGGACAGAAAGAAGAGTCACCACACCACATCCTGGCAGGTGAAAGGCTGGAAGATGTTCCTGGGCACAGAGACCCTCTGCCACGCGCCAGAAACACGGCTGAGCAGAAAGCTGGGCACATTGACTATGGGCTGAGCAAGGGCATCTTGCTTGCAATGACATCATGAGGAATGAAGGCTGGGATTTTAAGACTTCATGAATGAATGTCCAGCTCCACCATCTAAAGAAACTGGGCTTTCAACCCTCTGGAGCAATCTTGGTTGTCTCAGTTTAACTCATAACTTTTGGGTTCCTGGTTGACTGGAAGGACAGAAAGTACCAGGCACAGTGGTGTTTCTGCTCGTGGTGTGGAGCACATCCCCTCAGAGCCGGGTAGCTGGCAACAGGAAAGCTGGTCCCTATTTCCCCTGCTCCAAGAACCAGGCAAAGACCCAGCCCTTAGGACTGAATAGGGCAAAGTCTCCTTATTTTACTCTCTAACTTCATGTATTTCTACAGCAGAGGGCTCAACCTGCCTCCACGCATCGTACTTTGGGCACAGCTACTCATTTGTATCAATTCTGCCTATATCAGATACATTTCAACTCTAGTCTGAAACCCTGGAAAAGAGTCAAATACTTTTAACCATAGGAAGCTGATGGAAGGAATGATTTCTAACGTAAGCTCTCCCCCTGTGGTAGCAGGCACGGTTCAGACGAATGATGAAAAGGCAATCTCCGGCCAGTGCGGAGGCAGGAGACATCAGCACACGTTAGTAATAAACACAGGCATCTGTTGGAGTTCTTCTGCAACAGCCACAGACACCGTTGCAAGCATGGAAAATCGTGATTGTTGCAGGCTGTCCACTACCTGTTTCACGCTGTGCTGGCACCCCTCTGAAATGGCTAGCAAACTTGTTTCCAGATGGTTTGTGGCAAGATAATATGTTATTACCCTTCCCCGTTGTGGGACGGAGCCTCCCGGGGGGTAGGGCTGACCAGGACACACGCCGTCCTGTCTTGGAGCAAGCACCATCAGAGCAGATGACTTGCACTGGCTGTCGTTGGAGATGGCTGACTTAACATGAACAAAGTGTTCTGGCTGCAGCAGCCAAATTTTTGAGTGCGCTCACTTACATTTCAACACTTGGAAGGGGTGGGAATCTCACCCTGTTTCATCCTACAGTAACATCAAACGCAGCACCCATAGAAAGGATGAAGCATCCAGATGTGACAGCAATGGGTTCTCCAAGCCTCACCGCCACACGAAAGCGTGCCGCACCATCTCCCCACCAGAAAGCAAGCTCTCTGCTCCATCTCACATTTCTGGCCATCCACCAATATGCCAAAGGCAGAGCTGGCCCTGGCCAGGCTTTGAACAAACTCCTTGCAGAAAACCTTGGTGTGCTGTTGTTCTGTTAATTTGATTATCCTTCCTTTGGCAGTGTAAAAAATAAATCAATAAACCCCTTAGTGTTCATCTCTTGCTTTAAGACAACAAAATGAACTACAGGTAAAGATGCAGGCTGCACCATACCATAACACTGTTGGCAGGTAAAGAGATCTCAGATATTCAAGCCAGTCTATACCCTCAGGTTTGCATGGGAATAGTCTGCTGCCCTTTGATCCCCTCTCTACTGATCTTCCAAAAAAGACAACCAGCAGTATTTAAACTGGTCTAACATAGGAAACATCCACTTCTCCAGGCTTCACTGTCTGACAATCAAGACAGTGTCCCATGTCTGGTGCAGCGTAGAGGGTGGGAAGCCAGAAGGAGCCAGAACCTACTGCTGCACGCTTATTAGTGCAGAAAGAAAGGCTAAGAGGTAGGAGGAAAGAAAAGAATAACTGTTAAGAACAACTCCAGAGAACACACTGGGAAGTGTTTACCACTGTAGAGCTTTATAATGCAATTAGAAGGCTCATTGAGGTACTTGTGTTTGAATTAAAGTGCAACGTATTCAGTCAACGGCCAGCAAGAGACCTGTCAAAGTCTTTACCACTCTGGTCTGCATCTTCGTGTTGCACTCAGTAATTATACTGCTAGTTCTTCCGTGCTCCTTACGCTCCCATCAACAAGACATTATAGAAAATCATCCAAAAAAACCTTTTCTCAAAAACATATTCTTTATGCGTAATTGCCCATATGATCTGACTGTTTGTGTTATGCACAGTTTCAGCCTTTTCAGGAGCTTGCAGAAGTATCTGCTGTATCCATCTCTTCTTTTCTGCCTTGTTCCATGAATCAAAATCAAAAACACTTTTCCCAAGTGGGTGAACCACTTGCAGAAGGTGGAAAGCACTGCTGTTATTTTCCCTGCCATATGCTCCTGAGACAGTTTCCAGCTCCGCATCAGATTATCCACGAGTCCAGATGCTCCGTCATCCGTTGCCACCTGAAACGCTGAATTCAAAGATCTGTTTGCGTGGCATGGGTGCCCAGAGCCTGGAGGGACTTGGATGTGAATACAAAGATCTCATAATTATTGCAACCACGAACAAATGTTTCAGAAATGACCATTCCTCGTTATCCATGCAGGGATCCGAGCTGCTCAGAATAAACCAAACTGAAACAAAAATGCGGACGGTTGCTGCATTTTTGCCCTCTTTCAGCAACAAACCTCTCATAGAAGTGTCAGCAGTTTATAGCCACAAAACCTGCAGTCTGCTCAGCCTGGGGGACTGTGGCAGTTCGACAGTGGGTGATGGTGTCAGTAACATGCTCAGCAACATTCATTTCCTGCAACCAGGTCTTCATTTAAAGGGGGGGTGGGGGGTGGGATGGGGAATCCAGCAGCAGCTGTAATCTCTTAAAAGGTTAATGCCAAGTTTCCAAAGTGCATTTGAAGCACTCATGCTCACAAGCCTATATGGACATGTGCTCTCCAATGTACTGTTTGTGCTGCTACTCTTATGCATCCAGGATTTGCTGCTTCATGGTAACTGGGGTGCCAAGACATTTCTTTGGAAGATAATGAGAACATCTGCTGCTTCAGCAGCAAAACAAAATACAGACTCAAACAACAGGGAGAGGAATAAGCAAAATAGCTAACTCCAAAGTAGTCAGGAAGATGTCTCCCCAGCCAGCAAGTAACAGCCCACGACTGAAAGTTCTTTCTGCTGATGTCCAAACAGCTCCCCACAGATGAGATGCTGCACACTCAGAGCCTGCCTCCCCTTGCACACCCCAGACCTGTCTCCTGCCTCTCCACCTGGCATCTCAGGAGGGAACTAGCTCCCTGCTAACTGCTGAACAGGCAGGAACTCTGTAGCCTGACAGGGTCTTACTCTCCAGGGCTGAAGACGCCAAATTCGCACCATCAATGCTACCCTATGCGGGATGCCACTCTCTGCATCAGAGGCACGGGGGTGATTGCATGCGCACAGGTGTGTATCTCCACATTTGGCTTTAAAAATGAAGAGAATTGCTTTAAGATCTTCTTCTAAGGCAAGAATGAGAGCATAAGGGCTACTGCCCGGCATTTCCCAGCAGCCATTCACATGGCAAAGGCTGCAAAACCACATGTTGTGCATCGGTGGCAGATGTGACTGTGTCCACTGCCTCTCCTCCCTTCAACAGATGGGGCTTAGCAGTATCGTTTGACATATTTGGGTTTCATTAGCACAAATGAGCATGTTCCAGGCAGAATTGCAGTCTGGTCCAACACAGCACAGATTCTCCAAGCATTTTGGCAGGGCTCTTTTAAAGGGTGCAGCATGCAACAGCTGAGCGGGGCAGTGGGGGGGAGCGGGTGAAGCCGCGAAGCTTTGGGAAGTAGAGCGCTGCTGCAGGAGCAGTGATCATTCTCCTTCTTGAAACCGCAGCTTCTGGAGCAAAGGAGCCGCTCAGAGGAAACATGGCATGACCGCGTTTAGGTGGAGATCTAAACCTCAGGGGATGCGAAGCCAGTACTCACCCACGGAGCAAATGTCTGTGAAATGGTCCTCACCTTCTTCAGCATGAATCAGGTCATTTTTGCTCTTCTTTATTGCAGCTCTTTTCAACACTGTGTGCAAATTAAAGAGAAAATGCCCTGTGAGCATTCAGAGTGGATTCTCTCTCCCCCTCCCTTCACTCTCCAGGGCCAGCGTTTACTTCCCAGTGCCAGCTTCAAGCTCTCACACAAAGGGAAGCTGGAGCAAATTAGACAACCTACAACCTCGCAGGGCCTCTGTATGCTTCCACACCATGGTCGCTTATTTATTTGACCTTCCAGATCTCGAAGGTTTGCCAAGCACAGGTCTGCAGGCTTCCATGTCACCCCACAGATGCAGGAGAGGGGGGGAGTCACTGCAGCTGCTGGACCTTCTAGCACAGCAGAAAGGCTGGGCAGGGTCACTGAACCTTTCTGAGCCCCAGTGGGTTATGAGTACTTCTAGCCATTAAAACATTAATGCTGTTTACAGCGTGCACCATTAAGAAGTTAGCGTTCACGGTGCTCGGGTACAGTTTACCACAGAACAATGCCTTAAGGAGCAGAAATGCTATGTCGAAAGCAACTGCCACAGATCAGTGAACATACCCTTAATAGCACCCAGTGTACAATTCCTTCCCCCTGGGGATGTCATAACTCTTTGAAAACACACTTTGTCCAATAGCATCTTTTGTGGGGAGGGCAAACATCGCTACACCGTTTTACTCAACAGGGAAAGAGAACTATAGCCTAAGGCTCGGAGAGTTGTGCACTGTTCACCCAGTGTGCAAGGGGTAACGCAGGAACAGCGTGGATGCTGGTCCCATGACCACCTACCTGCAAAACCTTGAGAACTAGCAGAAAAAAATATGTTGATACAGTTTGGTAACAGCTTCAAGACATACAGTAACTAAGCACCATTTTCTATCAGCAGTAAGACACCCCACGGTGTGGTGATACATACTGTTCAGTAGGCACACACAGCAAACCCACTCACTCTGCAGCGACTACCCTGGGGGCAGGTTCCTACCAGAACATCCCCTCACTCGACACAAATGTCCCTGCCCTGACAGAGAAACGGATGCGCTTCTTCCTCCGCAGCTAAGGCAAGAGTTAGTGCCTTTGTCACTTCAAAGAAACTCCCAGATCATCACCCAGGTTCGAAGAGGCTCAAAGAGAAGAGGCTCTGAACCTGTGAGCTGGATCCAATTTTTTGCAAATAACCACTTTTGCTCTTTCCTTCCCCACCCAGCAGTAGGCTGGATCCTCAGTCCCAGCGATACCAGCTTTTGGGTCCTTCAGGCTGCATCTGTCCCAGTACACTCCAGCATGGCTAGGGCCAACCCCAGCACTGGAACATAACCAGCCCTGGGAGTAAAATTTTACAACACTCCCTAGCATGAATTGAGCACCTTCTCCTTTATCTTCTCTCCCAAATAACTCCTGCATGTGTTTAGCAATTAGGTCGTGCCACCTCTACAGGCACCTTGGGTGCAATGCCCCTCTGTTTTGGGGACTAAGATAATTTACCAGCATAGATGTGGGCTGCTCCATAACAGTTGCCTTCAAAGTTGGGGACATCGCTGGGCTCCTTTAGCTTACTAGCATAGAGGGAGCCTTAGTGTACCTGGGTCTTTACTCCGTGGCCTGTCCCCACCTCGAGTTTGCTTCCACCACTCAACTTTTCAGACTACTCTTCCAGACACTCGTTCCACCTTGAGACTAACAGCCCTGTCTGCACCCACGTGCCGGACAAACTTCCCCAGCGCACACACACCCACGCACCCACACGAAGATTTTCCAAGCATACCTCAGCCCTGACCTTCTGCAGCCCCAGCTCTTCCACCCCCGAGCCCCCCCCCGAGCGCAGGTCACCAGGCTGGCCAAGGTGGACCAGCAGCTGGGCACCTGATAGCCCAAGGAGCCGTGTGGCTCCCAGCAAGGTGCAGAACCAGCCAGGAAATGTCACCGGTGACCTGGGCACGTGGGGCTGCGGGGGGAGAAGCACTGCCCCGCTGTGCCGCCTAAGCCCCTGGTGATTTGCAATCCACTCACTGTTGTAGCTGCTGCCGCTGCTAGTCTCTGCCGGTGCCGTGCCTTGTTGAATCGGCCCTTCCGAGGCGGCCCTCCCTGACAGTGAATGGGAGGAGAAAAAAAAAGAGGAGGGAAAGGGAGGGGAGGGGAAAGGAGGAGACATGGGAGGACGAAAGATGGTCAGAAAAGGGAGAGGGAAGAATCTTTAACTGAACTTTGACTGGCTGTCGCATCCTAAGAGCTCATCGGTCTGGAGGCACAGGGAGAGCAGTCCCCATGGCCCCGCTGCACCTGCATCCAAAGCTCGGTACCTCCAGCCGTCCTGCAGTGCTAGGGTCACACGTCGGAAGGTAGGATCACCACACCCTGTTATGTCTTACTGCTTACAAGTAACAGGGGTCTTAGTCTCTGTCAAATCCATTTGGAAACCTCGGTTTGGAGCCCTGCCTTCTCTCAGTCAATGCATTTCTCTTCTGGCATCCGCTCTGCAGCCTACCCCCGCCACAACCTGCGCGTAGACACAGCCAGCCACGCTCGGCAGAGGCTGGCGGGCGTCCCCATCACGCTGCCGGTCCCACAGGCAGCCTAAGGACCGACCGACCCCAAGGGCAGATCCCCATCCCAGAGCGGTGTCATGTAACTGCTCATCATCCACCTGCAACCTCAAACAGACCCGATACGGGAAAAGGGACTCTTTAGCCCAGCTTATGCCAAGTGCATGCAAAAGAGCATGTTCCTCACACCTTGCTGGTTACAACGGAAAGCCACGGCAGCGTACAGCAGGTGAACCTCTCACGTATCACAGGAGGAAAACTGCACAGCAGAACGACCTACCGTCCAGAGGAGATTTCTCTTCTGCATTCTTGTCTTCCTCCGCCAGCATGACCTCCTCTGTAAAAGGTAAACCAGCAAGATTCAATTTCACATTTAGCGCATCCTCGCTCTAAAACCAGCTGCCACTAGCATTACCCCATTGTGCCACCAGTTATACCAAGCCTGCGGAAGAAGGGATGGATGACAACCATATTTTGTACCCTGTGCCCCTCTTCCACAGGGGGAGGAGGCCAGACAAACCGTTGGAAGACTGTAGCAATTCCTCCATGATTTCCCTGCTCACCCCCAACAACCCACTCATTTCTTTACCCAGCTATCGTCCCCAAGAGACTTCTGGAGACCAAGAACCTTCCTTCTGACCCAAGTAAGACCACAGGTCTCCACAAGCCAGAGGATGGTCCCTCATGCCCTGCCACACTGGAGACACTGAGAAGTGGTAGATGCTTTACACCCATTGCTGTTCTTCTGTCTCCATCAATAAGACCAGGACTCAGCCCGTTGGGAACAGATCTGTGTCATGGCACAGGGTAACACAAGCAGGGATGGCTACCACATTGCAGGAGACAGTATGTCACCAAAGAGCCACTGCATCAAACCCTTGTCCAAATAAAATCCACAGCAAAGTTTCCATGGGGGAGTTCTGGCTAGCACAGCTCACACAAGAACACCACCATTCATTTTCTATTCCTGTGTAACTCATCTCCAAAATACAAGTTTATACCTTCCTACGAGAAAAGAATTCAAAAAACACTGAAAAATTCAACCCCCCCCAAACTGACTCATTTTTATCTGCATGAAAAGCAACCAAATTTCCTAAGGTTTCACAATAAAAATGTTAGCAGCCAGGTCAATTTGCAGTACACACCACACTGCACCAATATCGAAACCATACAGCTCATACAGTCTGAGCCACAGATCTGACCTTGCTGCTGTAAAATTTGGTAATGGTTTTCTAAAGGACAACCTAAAGGAAACAAAACATTGAGTTGGCAGCTGGTAAACCGTACACTTCCTTGTAATATTATAAATGACATTTTTTTTCACGTTTGGCACAAATATAATTTAAATTACAAATGTAAAATTGGGATCTTACTAAAACATCTGACACTGAGTTCCCACAAAATTTTGCTTTAAAGTCCATTTAAACCAGACTAGATGGAAGGCTAACTAAAAAAAAAATTATTAAAAAAAAAAAACCCACCCACAAACCAAAAAAACACAGGCCAAACATCAAAGCGTGTAGTTGAAAGCTGTCTAGTATACTAGAGGGATCAGCACTACCACACAAGCCTTATATAATCTCTTTATTAATCATTGGGGGGAGAGAGCGAATGATACATTAATAACAGAGCAAATTGAGAAGGCTGAAAAATAATATCCAGGACTAGGGAAGACTGGAAACCCAAGCAGAGGAGAACAAAATAAGAAAGTGCAAACTAGTGCACCAGAGGCACAGAGGAAAGGAGAGTTGCTAGAGGGTTACAAATGTCAGTTGAGCTAAAAATCTGCACTTTAAAAGGCATGAAATCCTTCCAAAAGCCCATAAGCCAATACAATCCAGGTGCTTTCTGAGGCTCTTTAAGACAGGTTAGAAAAGTGAAATGAGCTTTTTTAGACAGCTCAAGAGATTTCTCTCTCAAACCGGCCCCTCAGAAACCAAAAGGTTCTTCTGAAGTCTTGCCTAGGGAAAAGCCGTACTGGTATTTGGGTGCTAAAAATATGGAAGGAGTTAAATGGCAATTAGCGGTGAATATGACTGCCCTAAAACACATAGAAGGGAGGTTTAGATATGGAGACCCCTTCCCAAAGGCAGCTGAACAAAGGCCTGTAAACGTGAAACACAAAGCAAACCTGCGTTGGAACAAGCATAAGCTTGAGATGCTACTACAGTGGACATTTTATACAGATTTTTCTTAAAGCCTACATTGCTCATGGAGTGTGATTTTAAAAGCTTTATGTCGTATCTGAAGGTTATATACCCATATTGCTGCCACAGAACTCTGCATAAAAATGAGTCTAGCACCTAGTACCAGTAAAGTCGATAGTGCCATGCAGATGTTTCTGCACTCCTGGCTCCAGGGGTTAGTTCTGCCATCAGTGTTTTGGGGTTCTCCATTTCATGCTCCTCTACATAATGCAGATGTGGTTTTTTCCTATGCAACATACTAGCACATTGCAGTGAAAACGCAAAACCATTTGAAGTGGAGTGCACATTTGGGTCTTACAACAAAGAGCAAGCACGGGAAGGCGAACACTTCCCAGAGGAGCAGTTCTGCCACTCCGAGAACGAAAAGCTGACTTTTAGAGAGTGTTTGGTAATTAAATAGACTAATACAAGCTACTGCAGGGCATGGACACACTGCCACGCAAGTGGTGAGCAATGAAAATAATGAGCTAGCAAAGGTCAGAAGGCAGGCGGCTGTTCTTCTGGGGCTTCTTCTTACGGGCGAGCGCAGCGTAAGAGCCGCGTCTGCGGGAGGAAGGTCTCGGCAAGAGCCAGCACGCTTCCCAGTTCGTGCTCGGAGGTGTGCTGGTTTCAGTCATGTCTTGTTAAAAAAATTAGAAGACTCCAGGAAAGAAAGCCTGTTCACTTAGATGGAAGCTCTGTTCTGCACTTGATTTGTGTCAGTGCAGGAGGAGAATCATGGTACCGGTTCCTTTCAACGATCTCAGAGTAGGAAAAAGAAATTCTTCTTTGCCCATGTCTAAGCGGCCTCTTGTTCCGCACGTTCCTGTAACAATTTGTGCTGACGCTCCGCTGTCCTTTGGGCAGCAGGGGAGGAACAATCCTGAGTCCCCAGAGGTGACCTGTGAACTGTATGGACACATAACCATCGCGATTTGCCACGGTGTGATAATGCCATCTGATGCTCCTGTGCCCCCCCAAGTCAGATGGGTGAGGAGTTTAGCCGTACTGAGGTTTCAGAAACCAGATTGATAAATGCCAGTGGGACCTGAATTTCTAAGGTGTGACAATTTGTTATCAACATATTTTCACCTACAAAGTACATGCTCTTTCGAGACACCTCTGCAAACGCGCCCCAAATTCAGGGCACCGAGCTGGTGCCAAAACATATCTCCATCCATAGACGTATCTCACCAAGGCTCGGTTTTACTGTTCCCTTAAAATAAACAAAAGCCAGGTTTCACGAGTGCAATTCCCTCAAGCCTGACTTCACCACCGCTCCCCAGTTCTCCCCCTTGACAGTCACTCCCTGTCTTGTCTTGTATCCTCTGGGACACCAAGGGACCACCTTTACTCTAGTGGGGCTTCACACAGTTTTTAAAGCCAGCTAAAAAGACAGCTCAGCAGGCTACTCATCATTGCTAGGCTGTTTTGAGGGTTTGGGTTTTTTTAACCATACAGCATCCTAAGCAGAGGATCAGAAGTTGTATTGCCTTTAGTCATCACTGTAACACAGAGACCGGAAGAAGATAATTAGGATGCTTGAAAAACCTCCAAACAACAGTGCCCCTGCAGTAGAAGAAGCAATATTCACACAGACAGTATCAGACCAGCAACTCCTCGCCTCCAAACGAACGCACAGGGGCTTTGCTAGGACATCAGAGTAAGAGGTGTTTCAGCAGTAAGATTAATTGCTGGTCATTAAGTACTGACAACACACAGCATGTTACAGGACTGGAAATAAAGGCAAACCTTATACTGAGGGACTGGCAAGCTGAACAACACAGGCAAAGCAGCAGAGAAACACGGTGCCCCCTCTCCCCTTGGCATGGGGAGACAGAACATTGTGGGCTCAAGAGCGGATTCCAGGAAATGACTGACGTTCAACAGGCAAAAGAGGTTAGAAGAAAAGAAGAACAACTGAATTTAACCATTGAAGCTTCAGACTTGTTAAACAGAAAAAATGAGTAAAAATGCAGCCCTTCGAAGAAGTCGTCACTCTCTCACAGGGAACTGTCATTTGTCTTCCCGGCAGTCATCCTCCCTTGCCATCCCGCACGCGTTGCTGCTCTCTTTCATCTATGTAGGTGCCTTTTCGCAGCGGTATCAAGGGGCTTGTTGCTCTCTTCCTTCTACAGAAAGCTGAAACCTGAGGTTCATAAACCTTTGTCATCTCAAGGAATGGCATTCAAGTTACAGTGAACTGGAAGAGAGAGGTTAAACTCATTCCCAAAGCCTGCTTACTCCAGGAGAAAAGAAACACTCAGAGTCAGTGCTGTGCAAAGTGATGGACCTGGAAAGAATTAAAATGCAAAAGACATGCAACTTGATTAGGTCTGAACTGAAAGACTTCCAGTCTCTGAGCAAAGTATTTTCAAAAACGATGCATGTCCTTGTAAGATAAGAGAAACTTCCTCAAAAGAATATTTGTGGGCTTGTAAGCACTTTACTCTGTGCAGAGAACTTCTGGTTCCACACTCTCAGTTGGAAATGCAGCACGACAGCCTAAAAGTTGCTATGGTTTTGAGGAGTTTAATGGAGAAAGCCGTGGTGGCAAAATCATTTGCATGGATTACATTGCTTGGCTTCACCGCTTTAAAATTCCTCTGACAGGCACAATTTCAAACTGACTTGCTACTGCCTTTGCACAGAGCCCAGCGAGAACACGGCATGAAGAGCAGAGCCTGTCCCAGCACGCCGCAGGTGGAGCAGGACAGGGTTTGCTCATCATAAGCCTTTATTTGATATTGGTTGAATATCAAATAAAAAACTGAAAGTTTTTTTTGAAGTTTTTATTTGAAAATAAAAGCCAAAAAAACTGAAGAAGAGGCATTTGGGGAGCAGAACTGCTGTCTCGTGCCTAGAGGAGCAACACAGTGCAAAGCATTGCTTTTTACACATATATCAGCTGACTTCTAGTGGTGGGCAGAGCTGTTCCCTTCAAAGAATTTACTAAAAAACAGACAGTTGGTTTTATTCTTCAAGATTAAATTTAAGATTACAAGTCTGTTTCTAAGTGATCCATACAGGTCACTTCTAAACGATCCAGAGTCAATGTTTATGAGCTTAACATGGCAACTGGCATACGAAATTTTGGCCTGAATTCTGAGATGCAAGAAATGATAGGAATTGATCATTGCTTCCCACCTGTAACTTGCACTAGTTTTGTAAGACTGAAAATGTTACAGATTTGAAGACACAGATTTACATCATATAAGATGGCATTTCTTCTTGACATCCTCAAGAGGAACCTACCAAGTTACAATTGTCCTTGCTTAGACTTGATGTCATGATATGGGACTCTTACATGAAATCACTTGGTATCTCATTTGAAAATATTTAAACCCTCCTGATTGCCCTATGTATTCATTCTTCAACGTGCACCTGAGATATAAGTCAAGCTAGAAATCTCATACCTGGCCTCTGTATAATGCTAAGTGAAGAAAGTCAATTCAAACTCTAAGGAAATTGGTCAGACCGTGAGTTGATTTTTTTTTTCAAGTCATGCACATTTAAATTCAGCACTTCAGCACATTATCTGTGTTACAATCTTCCCTTTAGTTCTCCAACCCTTTGTTAAGAAGCCATTTGTTTAAGCACTTCATCAATTAAGGCTTCCTGTATTAAGTATAACTCACACAAGCATTTGCACATTAAGGTTGTCACTGTCTAAAACACCTTGGTATAGATCCCTCAAGCAGATGTGCTGCTGCCAGTATTAAATAATCCACATTTAAAACAGACTGAGCTGTGTTTGTTTCAGTTTCAAGCACAGCTGCACCTCTGGCAATTTATTAATAGTGAGCTGGCACCAAAATCTTTCAGCTGTGCCAAGGCACCTACCTGAAAACCTCACAAGCACTTTTAATTAATACTTTGTTCTCTTTTATCCTCTTATTTTACCACTAGAAAAAAAAATTAAAAGTACCACCAGAAAAAAAGAAAAATATAAAAGTCAAGAGCCAGACTATTGAAGTTTCATTCTTACAACACAAATATAAGACAAGTCATTAGACCAGGTCTGGAACATGCTCGAGTCAGACAGCACTTAAGCAGTAGAAACCAAAGACCCTTTGGTTGTTTTTTTTTCTGGGGGACTAAACAGTCTACAATTGCAGTATAAGAAAGGGTTGATAGCAAACAACCCCAAAGTTTTATCTGAACCACCTTTTTAAAGCAATATGTACAGCAAGAGATAATATAACATTCAAATAACAAATAGAGAAGGCTGTGAGAAACATAAAAGACACTCAAGAGTGGTCAATAAATAATGAGCACAATGTTAAATTAAAATCATAGTTCACCAATGGGAGGTAGTGTACAGATGAAGGAGTGATTTTAGTCACTCAAATACTTTCCTTGGTCCTAAACCAGTTACAGCCCTTGAGGCAAAAACCTGAGCAGCAGTGAGAACAAGGAAACCTCCTTTCCAGCTCCAGTAGCTACTCAGAATATGTAAAACATTACGGAGAAAAATCAGGCAGATTAAGTGTTAAAATGCCACTTTACAAATCACTGGAATGCAGCTTTCCACTCTTCCTACCTCGCATCAAAAATAAATGAGAAAAAACGAACAAACAAAATGCTTAGAGAGGATACTATAAATATTAGAAACCTAGAGAGCTTTCCATGGGAAGCGAGAGGATTGAGCAGATTGGTTCTGCGTGCTTTAGAGCTGAAAAAATAAGATGAAACAAGGTAGAGAGAGATCAGAGACAGAAAATTAATAAAGAGAAATATGAAGCACGCTCCTGAGCTCTTGTTCTCACTGCAGAAAGGCAACGTGTTTACAATCAAGGACAGGACATACTGTTTGGTGGGTTGGTTTGGGTTTTAACACCAAACCAAGCGTATGTGGAACTCCTTGCTACAAGATTCAAAGAGGTCAAGGATGTTAGAAGGATTTAAAAACAATTAGATATTCACATGAATAATAACATAACCCTCCAGAGTTACACTGGAGCAGAAGACCAAGAGCTTTTGCTCACTCTTTTATGCAAACAGCTTATTGTACCTCAGTGCCCGGGGCTGCTGCAAGAGATTTCTGTCCTGGCTGGACTGCCCATGACCATCCCCCGTCCCAGTCCCCCCCTGCCTGTTTTGTTCCCCCCAACCAAGCAGTCTGCAGACACGCAGTCCTGGACAAGGAAGACTGATTACCTAGTTTAGTAACTCATGATCATTTCATAGTTGAAACCCTGGCCTCTAAAACAGAAATGGGGAATGCCCACTGACGGCATAGTCCCAGATTTCAGCACCTGAATTCTAAACACGCGATTTTCAGTTTTGGTCAGCCTTCACACTACCTTTTGTATTCAAAGATTTACTAACGCTGCTAGGTTGCTTTTAATTATTGTCATTATTCAGCTGTACTAGGAAGCTTTTTTATATTCCTATTGTATTTTCAACAATGCTTATACAGAATATTTTTATTATTCCCTGATTCGGTTATTTTGCATACACTTTCCTGTTCTAGAAAACCTTCTGATCTTCTGTTATTAGAAGATTAGAAACCTTCTGTTATTCTGTTATTAGACAAAATAAAAAGGTGGGCATTTTACAGCATTTCACTCTAAACTGATATGGCATTCATACAGCACTGGCAACACAGAAAAAGAAGAGCCAGCCATTCCCACAGGGATGCAGAACTGGAGCAGAGAAGGGCTGTACAGTTTAGAACTTCACCTCAACTTGCAGACAAGATCAGCTAATGACCTCTGCACAGCTCTTCTGGGCAGAACAGCCACCAAAATGAAACAAAGCAACCCACATCTTTGCAAGAGAATTCTCATCTTTATTTTACTGATGAGGAGACCAGGATTTAGAGATCGAGCAATCACAAGAGCCTTAAAAGCAAGATGGCACTAGAACCAAGGGAGAGCCACAGTGTACTCTGCTTCAGCCACTGGATAAACCATTAATTAATTTGAATTTGAGTAGCACAAAAGCTGTAAACAAATGGGAAGACAAATTGTAAGTGGAAAGAAAATGAACGATCATTTTTTGAATCCTACAGAAACACAGGATGAAGTGTGGTTGCCTAATTGAGGACAGTTGCTGTTGAACAGTCACAATGAATAAAAGCCCGTCAATACGAGTGGCACCCGCCTGTCACTGTGCATAGCACTATGGGAAATAACGGGCTTGAGACACCATACAAACTGCTGCTGCTTCTTCCTATTCTACATTTCAGCGCTTCAGTCTTTTTCCTCCCTGGCCAGGTTGTCAAAACTCATGCCCAGACCAGTGGCCCCAGGGGGAGGTGTTGCAGTCGCCCCCTCCAGCGCTCCCTGAGCCCTGTAGCAGGGCAGAGCCCCCGTCCCCACGCCACATGGGCTGGCAGAACCTTTCAGAGGGGAAAGCAGAAGCAAAGCAGCAGGAGCTATGGGAAAACACTCTTCCAAATACAGGCACCCAGGCTGTGCACATAAAACAGGAGCTGTAAAACCCACAGAGCCACTCGCACACAGAATAGCACCAGGATACTCTGGCCCCTGGCCGGTACACGGCTCACGCACGTGCAATGCTGCAGCGAGTTGCTGTGACCATCCAGTTACATCCTTGCACAAGCACATTTTAGCACATCAGGCCTCTAACATCAGCACGGATTTCAAAACAAGGAATGATGACATGGATTTTAGTGTGGTGCCAGCCCACAGTCTAGGAGCACCACTCCTGCCACCCGCCTACCAGCTGACGTCAGGTGAGTCACCATATAATGTTGGACCTCAGTTTCCCCATTTGTAAAGGACAAGGGTGTAGCTGACCTGCCTAGAAAAGCATCTGAAAATGTATTTGAGAAACCATTGCTGCTTTTTCTCTCCACAATTGTTTTGAAATTAATTTTCCCTTTACTCAGATGTTTCAGCTTTTCGGAAAAGTAAGCAAGGAAGCAAATTAGCCCCAGAAGCTTTCTTGATGCTATGTGAATGAATTGCACTGTGGTTATGTCAATATATATCTCAGCTACTCTATAATGCAGAAAGGTTATTGGTAATCTTTACTGTCCGATAAAAAGGAAAAGAAAAGCATGCTATTTTTCGTTAAATTAGTGTGTTTGGGTCCTTGTTAAAGTTGCTCACAGCTTGCAATAAACCGCAATGTTCAGTTATAATAGTTATAAAGCAATGTTAATATGTGCTGGGGTGAGTTTCATGCAAGTGATCTCTGTAGCTCATAAAAATGACACTCCAGTGTATTTTACCATCGTAGCAAGAGAGGCTTATAAAACAGCTGTGGTGGAAAGTAAATAAAATATAAATGACTCATATAAGGGAACAGCTTCCCCACGGTGGAGACTTTGGGCACTGTATCACATTTTATATTATACTGTATTAAGACAATTGCTTTGATCTCAGCAATAACGTAAGTTGGCCCATCTCCTTTATTTTTGCTTAACCAAACCGAGATGTCTTGCAATAGAAACAAGCCCAACAAAACCACCAAGTGCTGGCTGGGCCCTCTCCAGTCGTGGGTTACCCCAATGGCCCCCACGTTTAGGGCCCTTGTCCTCTCTGTCATCACCAGACTCTAATTGCCACAAAACACACTGAACCAAAATCAGGAGACCTCTTGCCTTACCTGCTTTGAAGATCCACTCCAAGTACCCGTTTAGTTCCCGTTCAATTTGCTGCTGCCTACGGAGTTTCAGGAAAGCGCGACGATTTTCTACCCTCTCTCGTTCTTTGGCGAATTCACTATGCAGAGAGAAGAATGAGAAAGCATGCGTCATAAGTGGTCAGGGAAAATACACGGCCCTTCTTTTGTCTTTAGGATTGTATTCGCACAGCTCGTGGAATCGATGACAGCAATAGTGAGCGGAAACCACAGCATGCTACGCATTGCTGTCCACCAAACTACTACTCTGATGGTAGCTCAGCTGTTTCTCTGCCTCCCTCATCCTGAAGGAGGGCTGCAAACTGCCATGTGCATGTGTTCTAGGGCCACACCGTACCCACTGCAATGAGATCCCGATGCACAACCACCTGTCCAGTCATGCAATACAAAGTATTGTCCTCAACACTAAAAACTGTCCTCCATCTCCCTCCACACTACTCACTCCACAGCAGAATTTCCTCTAGAAGCACAATATTATGTCACAGACACCCCAACACTCTCTTGGTGTTGGAAGACATCTGCTCTTCCCTGTTAGCCTTTCCTTGAGTTTTCCCAGGCTGAAGATGACTTTGACAGACACAAGTCAAATAAGAGCTACAAGAGAGGATGGGTGCTCTGGGGTCAAGGTGAAATAGCCCAGATGCTCTGGGTTGAGGGTAACAATGATCCTGCTATTTACTAAAATCACATGGAAGGCAAGTGTCTAGATATCAAATCATTAGAACAGGACCGTACAGAAGAGTTCGAACCTAAGGTTAAACCAACCATTGCAAAAATCTTGTCCAAGCTCATCCCACTGCCCACTTTGAAAGGATTCTGAGATGATACTGCATCCACCACTGTAAGACACCCACGTTGGCGGTTTCCCCAAGGTAATTCTTAACACTTCTGGGAAGTTTCTCATGTCCCACCTGGAGATGTACATCCCTGCCTACCATGCAAACCAGCCCTTGCAGCCTGTCGCTTTGCGCACACACTGCAGTGAGTCCCCCAGTGGCTCTAGCTATATGGTTAAATGTGGGATCGGGCATTTGTCCCCTGTGTATACCAGTGGCTAGCTCATTCTCTCATTTCACATCTTAACTCTGCTGTGTCCTTCAAATCTTCAGTTAACTGTTAATTGCTGCAAACCTGTAATTAACCACTGTTCTCGACTGAATATCTCACCTAATCATCTGTTCCTTACACACACAAGCTCCTCAGAAGCCAGAAAGAGCAGGAGATGGGAGGAAGGCAGAAGAATGGAGGGGCAAAAGGAGCTGCAAGTGCCAGACGCAGCTTTACATTCACAGTCTACACTTTACCCTTCAAAGCTGACACTTTGGCTTCATTTGGCAGGACTGTCTGACCCACGGAGAAGGGACTGCAGGAAGATCTTGGCTCAGCCCTGCAACACACACCGATACCAGCCACTGATGCGAGAGCTGCTATCGGCTGAGCCGTTATCTTGATTTTAGCAGCACATCCCCATCTCCTGACTCCCTTCTCCTGTCCCCCATCTGACAGCACAGCCCATGACCGCATCCTTGAAATAGAACAAACCAAAACATTGCTCTTAACCCACAGCTCCTCCTTGGCATTCAGCATGTGTCTGCTGGGTGATTTGGGATCCTGCACATGTCAGCTGGATGTGCATTTTCTCCCTTTTCCTTTTTAATGTTCTCATTTCTGGTTCACTGGCTGCTGGTTGGGGCCATGGACCTCCCTCTCAGTTTTGATTTCTCTCCAGAGTGGGAGGAATGAGCTCAGACAGCACAAGGTGACAACGTGCATTTAAATTGCCAGACGTGGAGGGGCCACACTTCCTGCATTACAGGCTCTTGTCACCACAGATTCCCCAGAGCTGGGCTGTGCTGGATGGGAGCAGGAGGCACCACCCTGTGAGGACTTTCCTGAAGGACCACAGCAGGCAGGCAGGACAGCAGATGAGCTGCGTACTGCTCCCTCGCCTACCAGGAGCGGGCAAGGGGGGAGAGCTTTCCTTGCAAAGCCTTTCATTCTCTGCCAGCTCCTATCTGGCCTAAGGAAAGTAAGAGCTACCTAGGACTTGTCCCTTTAATCTCAACTTCAAACGTGTAAGAAAATGAGGGAGAAGCCGTGCTAAGTTGCAAAACTTCAGTAGTTTCTGTGCAACCATGCACGCTTTTCACAAGAAACCAGTGAGGAATGTTGCTGAGGTTAAAGCCACCTGCACCCTTGTGCTCCCTGGAGCTGGCAGGCTTGGCACTGCTGTAGGGGTAGGGAGGGAACTTCCAGGAGAAGGCAGTGCCTTGGATCTCCGCTCATTGAACACCTTCGAGTGCTACAGAGCTGTAGCAAAATCATCCAGGCTGAAGAGTGGAAGGTCTTGCTGTATGGTATTCCTGGCAGAGAAACGCATCACTTGCCCTTTTCTCCTATTTCCAGGAGATAGGAGAGAGGTTTGATGAAGCTGGAACTTGTCAAAAGGCTGTGGTTTCTTTCATCAAATGTATTAACAAAAACACGTGTGTCTCTTCCACTACATTCATCACCATTCAGGAGCTGAAATATTCCCCAATTGCAGCAACTGGAAAACTCCCAGATTTTCTGTTTGAGAGCTTTTCAACAAAATTTCAGAACATAGTCAAAGAAAAGGGGGGGAAATTGTATCAAAATGCCATATTTCATCTAAAAATATTTCAGCTGAAATTCTCCTGCCAGTTCTAAGTGAAAACACAGAAAGTCCTATGGGAATGTTTGGTAGCAGTAAATAAGTTTCCTCTTCTACTCAGCTTAATTGCTATTTATGCCATTGACTTGCAAAAATCTCCCAAACCAGCAGATAGGAAACCTGAGCAGGAAACATGCTGCCTCCTGTCTGACTGCACCTCTGGGACTTTCTTCATAGTGGGTCCTCCACATCTTGGCCAGTTCTGGAAGGAGTAATAAAATTCACCCATTCTCACCCTTGGCTTTCCTCAACCACTACATGCCCCCAACCCCTCCAAAATCTGCATCTTTCAGCACCGTCCAGAGAGGCGTTAAGCAGAGCAGAGGGAAGGTGGGTACTCCTGCACGCAGCACAGCAACAGGAGGCACCGCTTCGGAGGAAGCCGAGCTCTGCCTGCGTAGATGACTACAATGCATTTTAGTTACAACATGACAGTGGTGACTAACTGATTCTATAGAGACAGCAGGAACAAACAGAAATCAAAGAAAGGGCATTCATCATGGAAACCACACGCCATCCCGTCGAGCTCAATGTGTCCCATTTTTCTTCTCAAGAGTGGTCGGTGCTTAAAGTCACCAGGAAAATGGATGATTGTTGCTTATCACCTTGGTGGGTGGAAAAGTGAAATAAATCTCGGTATAAATATGCACTGGAATAGCCACTCCATGGAAATGCAAGAGCCCCCTGCAGCCACAAAAGAGACAGGGTCAACTCATGAGTAACCACCAGGGTCAGTAAAAGATTATAAACCCATGAAATTCTTACAAGTACTTAATCCATGCTGGTCTTAAATTAAAAATACTGTCACAGCAACTAAAACGGAAAAAAAATAAACAAACCATAATCTTCATCCATGATTAACTTTCCTATACGACAGCAGAGAGCAGAGATGGAGCATGGAGATGGATGCGCCTCCTGCTCTTGGGTTTCATGGCACACTCCCAGGGCCAGCGACAGCACGCCTGCTACAAGACTAATCACACCATTAAACCTCTGCAATTCAGGTTTTCCACTTAGAAAGCAGACAGAAATGCTTCCCACTCACAGGGAAGAGGCAGAGAGAGATGATACAGCATCACTGTCATTGCTACCACTAATAGTGCTGATGATTAGCGATGTGTAATAACAACACAGGTAATCAGCTCCTCATTCAGAATAATACCCGAGCTACACATGATCTAATGAAACCTCAAATCTCAAAACGAGAGAACAGCCCTCATCTACTGAATCTAAAGTACTGTTCAGAGTGAGCAGAAAGAAGCTCAGATCTCAGGAGGACTCCACCAGGGACTCCTGAAAAGTAGCTGTAAAGAACTTTAAGAATTTTAAGTCTAAAACAAAACCCCCAGTGTTTTATGATTGGCTTCATCTCCAGTCCAAGTACATCCAAAGAATGAGTAAAGTTGAGCCTGGATGGCATGTGACATCTAGGGACATAGTCCTGCCTGGAGAAATGCAGCCCTCAGGAATGGAGAGGAGCCAAATAACTCAAATGGGTGAGCTGCTGGCGAAGGAACCAGCCAGGACTGCAGATGTTTGACTGAGTTACAGGCCAAAATGAACTCTCCAGGTGGAGAAACAAAATTGGCCGAGACAGAAGGCTTAATTTGTAAGCTTAAGCTTTGTGGCTTGAACGTGGAACAGTGCCCAAGAAGGGATTTGATACTTGTCAGCAGCCTGTAAGCAGCCAGTGTCACTCGGAAGCAGGGAGGGACAGTCTAAGGTAGAGGATGGAAAACAAACTCCCCTGGCTGCCTGACACGTGAGTTGGAGGAGCATCACAACACGAGCTGGAAGAGCAGCAGTGGTACCACATCATGCATGCTGTGCTACTCGGGGGCTGCCAGAATGAGGAGAGGTGAAATATTAAAAAATCCCGTTTCAGTCCACCCCTTCCACAATCAGCGAGGAAGGAACCTCCAAAGAAACTTGGTGCCAATTACCCCCCCTAACTTTCAGTAAGAGCAACACTGGGGTAGGAATTTCCATAAGAGGCTGCAGAGGAACTGTATTAACAACACGCACTTGTAGCACCCCAGACATACGAACATGCTGGATGCTAAGAGAGGTAAGACGAACGCAATACTATCTGCTTTTTTCAGTAAAACCAAACCTCCTGTACTCTTAGTAGGCTGCAACCACTTGCTCTGAGGCTGTACGTCACCTAGGAGACCCTCCAGAGAGCCTTAGGGTGACTTCTCAGCACAGGGACCGCACACACCTCCCAGCATCCTGAGAGCATCCACATGTGAGCAGAAAGGCTTAATTGCATTTTAAGGCTGGAAGTCCATTTCCTGCCATTTATTTTGGTTAGTAACTGTGACAAGGTAACAGAAAGAACCTTTGGTTAATTTTTCCTTTCCCTCTCACACCTGTTTCTGATGCTGGAGTACGTCACCTTGTCCTAATCCAACCATATCCCAACTGCTTGGGTGAAGCCTGTTGCAATAACATGGTAGGCAGGTTCTTGCTGAGCCAGCCTTCCCTGCGCTCCTGCCATCCTGCAGCTCCTGCAGTACCTGAGTGATTGAGTTTGCTGCCTCATACACTCAGTCCTGCAAAGCCCCTTGTGGCTTGCTTCACCAGGGTCTGGTCTGACCCAGGTAATACTGCCCACATTTCATTCACTAATCACATCAGCATCCAAGTGTTCATAGAAAAGCAGATTCTTGCTCCAGGGAAAGAATTTATTCTGCAGGTTCATATCTCTGTCTTTTGCCTTCCTGGAGAACAGTAAATTCTTTATAAGGAGAAGCCTCTGCTGGATGCAACAAAGAAGCCCAACACCTTTATGACTGTAACTGTTTATGCAACTAAGGACACAAAGCCTTGGCTGCACTAAACATTTTCTTTACCTTCTGCAAACCTGTTCTTTGAGAGACAGAGGCAGTGAGGGAGCCCTAGCAAAAAGAAAGAAAGCCCATGGAGAGTGAGCAGGAGCGAGACGAACAGTGGGAAGTGGAAAGAGAAAAAAGAAAGTGCTCAGTGTCCTGGATGCAGATGCAGGAAGAGCCTGGGGACCTGCTGAGCATCCTCACCGTCTTGTGGGTGTTGTGGTGACTCAGGGCAGCAGAGGGAGGCAGGCAGGGGGGTCAGGTGGGAAGGAGGGTATCTGAAGCACAACAGCAAAGCTCAGGATCGGAGCAGCAACAGTGGACACCATCTTCCCTTGATTCTGAAACCTTTCACTTCAGCAGGGTGCCCTGTCACTAGGGAACCTTCATCAACCGCAGCACCAGCGACTCTTTGAACTCTTTCAGAGATTAAAGGACTCACCTCAGCACACAACAGCTCTGAGATCCTGAGAGGGGCTGCCAGGGAGGCAGCAGCAGGAGAACCGCAGTCCTGCAGCGATGGCACCCTGCAGGCCAGCCACCTCAAAGGCACCAGCCTTTGGTGTTTCTCACAAAAGCTCCTCCAGGAGAGGAGGAAAGGCAGCCACAGCAGGGGCTGAATCATTCACAGCAGCCCACAGGAGGCAAGTGGTGAGAGGAAGGGGCAGGGGAGAGCGCATCATTCCCTTCAGTGCACTAACTCGGGTGGATGCTGGCAAGTTAGAAATATAGGTGGAGGACTGTAGAGGGATTTTTAAAGGACTGAGGACATATGTTACCATTGTCCGTGTTGGACAACCCAGGCCTGTTAGTTAAAGCTGCAGAGCAACTTTAAATTGTCCTGGGAACAAGCAGGGTGAGAAAGAAAACAAGCTATGCACAAACAAGAAGCCAGGTGCAGAGCAAGTCCTGGTAACCGTGGAATCAACATACTCTTATCGGCACACTCTGATCAGGCACCTGCAGCATGCCCACTGATCAGTGACACGGATGCCCACGTGGGCAGAGACTTTTATCCAATCACCTGTGTGTAAAGTCAGGTGAGCGGTCAGTTTGTTATAAATATGGCCTGTTTGTTTAATAAAGGGAGCACGGCATGTAGCCATATTGGTGTGATTGTCGTGCCTTGGCCAACTCTCCACAGAGGACCCTCTTTGTCTGGCGCCCAAACAGGGACCCATTTATTCGCTTAAATGCGGTTTAGCTTAAATGCTGTTCGCTTAAATGCGGAAGTCTCCATGCATCAGACCCGAAGGGAAGCTGTCCCATTAGGGAGCTGGAGGTCGGAGGCGGGCAGAACCTGGAAGGCAAAAAGCGAAGTCCAGAGTTTGGTGTAGAGCTGCAGATCGCACCCCTGCTGGTGGTAAGACCACGTAGAGTAAATCACGGCGGGGATCTCCGCTAAATTCCTCTCTGTGAGAGGGAGGGCACTACCGAAGGCCGCAACAAGTGCGGTGGGTCTTCCCCATTGATATCCTTTCTGTGAGGGGGGGAGCTCTGAGAAGACCGCGATGGAATTAAATGTGGCAATTAAACTGCTAACTAGCATCCTCTTTAAGAGAGGGGAGGGTGTTAAAGAGACAGAAGTGGAGACCTTAGTTCGCTGGGCACGAAAAAAGAATAAGAGCCCCGAGCCCGCGTTATTGTTTAGTATTACGGAATGGAGACAAGTGGGCAATTGCCTCTGGGATACTACGATCAAGGGAGGTAGAGAAGGAAAAGAAGCTAAAGCATTAGGAGCTACATGGCGGTCCATAGTTAACACTCTGGAAACTACGAAGGCGGAACCAACATCTTGGTGAAATGTTTATACAACTGTGTAGTACTCTTCGACAGAGAAAACATGAATTTTGTATTATGCATATTAGAAGTCATCAGTGGACCATTGGGTTAGGCGAAGGTAATGCTAGAGCTGATGAAGCAGTCAGCTGTCTGGCAATAACTCCTCCAACAAATAAGTTTGAAGAAGCTCGTAACAGCCACAAGATGTTACATCAAAATGCAAAGTCTTTACATCAACAGTATGTAAATACCCATGGCAGATGCAAAGGGCATTGTTTGCTCCTGTCCTCAATGCAGTCATCATGGACCTAGTTTAGGGGTGGGCACTAACCGAAAAGGTCTGAAGGCACTTCAGGTTTGGCAAATGGATGTAACACATGTACCTGACTTTGGGAAGCTTAAGTATGTGCATGTCACAGTTGACACCTATTCTCATTTCATGTGGCCCACTGCACAAACCGGTGAAAAGGCATTACATGTGGAGAGACACTTAATGTCTTGTTTTGCTGTTATGGGAGTACCTGTAGAAATGAAGACAGACAATGGTCCAGCGTACAGTAGTCAACAAGTCTCTAGGTTTATGACAACTTGGGGAATTAAATACGTTAAAGGGATTCCTCACTCCCCAACCAGGCAAGCAGTTATTGAAAGGGCAAACCGTACCCTGCAGGACTGTCTTCAGAGACAGAAAGTATCGCAGGACATAGATGTAACCAAACGGTTGACTAAGAGAGCCGACTCTCCACGGGGGACCCTCTTCAGAGGATAGAATCAAAACTGACTTAGGAAAAGAAAAATACAAAATAAATCCAGGAGTAAATAGACAAGCAGTGCAATTTCCAGCTGCCTGGACACAAGGTGTCACAGCCGATAGCTGGGAAGAGGCAAACCCAAGAGGACATGGCTCAGCTGTAGCCATAGCCAGCACCTTGCACCCAGCAGGGCTACAAACAAAAGAGAGGAGATCAGCAAGGACATCAGTTTCTTTACCATAACACTGGGTATCTTTACCACAGTAAGGTCTGGCAAGACTTTAGGATGAGTCAAGGTATGTTTTTTCTCACTCACAGAAAAAATCCTCAAGTGCAGAGAAACCTGCAGGCAAAACTAAAAATAATTTCATGCCTCCGACTTACTGATCTGAAAACGTGAATAGAAATGCATATAGAGTACTGTTAAATCACTGGTTTTAAATAATTCTAAAAATCAGGCCCAGGTCACCACTGAACATAGGCAAAACACATTGATTAAAAAGCCCATCTGGAACAAGAAGAAAAAGCATGGAAATGCACCTCATTTGAGCAAGAAGAAAATCTGAGGGAGGTGAAAGACAGCACATCCCAGGGGCGCAGGGATATCAGGCTGGAAAGTGCTGGAATGAGACGAAACCAAGCAACTGATTCACCTGGAAAACCATCAGTTAGAATTTCTTTATGCTGGTGATGTTTGGTACCTCTAAGATAGTTTGCCTGCCCATAGAGGTGGTTTGCTGAGAAGTCAGAGTTTTGAACCCCGTTTTTAAACAAGGAAAGCCCAGAGGAGGACTGAGAGTTCGTAGTGCTGAAGATAAAAGATAGAAGCTCTGTGGCCACAAAGCTCTGCGGCTCATCATCCACCCCAGGTTGTCCCATCAGCTGCACAAAATCCCAAAGACACAGAGCGTTACAGGTTTCTGTCCCACCTAGAGCTGCTGCTGGCCAAGATCACACTGGACTGAAGAAGCATGTCCTTCTTTCCCAGACTGAGCCCAAACATACAGACCCAGCTGGCCAAGTGGCTTAACCCACCCTAGCATCCACTGCTTAGGAGTAAGGACTGGCTCTATCAATCCTGCACAGCTAGGGCTCTGCCTCTGCTTCCTCCTCATTGCTCCAAAGGGGGGGAAACCAGCTGATAAAGGATGAAAGTATCACCAAGAGATTCATCTCTCGGCACCGAACCGGGCTTCACAGTCACTTTTATCACCGAACATAGCAGGAAGATGTTTCAAATACAAGCCAGATACAGGATACGTCTTGTATTTCTAGAAAGAGAAGAGGAACAGCACAGAGGTGAAGCCTTCAATGTGTCTTCCTTCCTTTTGTCTTTACATTCAGCTTGTGCCGATTTCTCTTTGATTCCACCTACTCCAATTTGAAATGCTGCAAGTGCTACAGCTGGGCAAACCTGGCTCGAAGGAGGCGACAACAAAGAGAGAAAAAGGAATTAAAAAGTACTATTTATCTCATAGTATCAGCCTACTGCACATGCTGGATGAAACCCTGGCTCTGTTCATCATGTCTCCACGCCAAAGCAGAGGCCCCAGGAGGCTCAAATTTAGGTCTCCTATATATAATTTCTATATTACAGGGTTTAATTTCCATTGCAGCTTAACAGAAAGGCAAATAAAGGTAGTGCACCTCTCCTACGCTAACCAAAAACACAGAAGCAGCAAAGGATCCAAATTCGACAGGACATTTAGCTCGGTGTGACAAAGGTCACGTGCAAACTCATTGCTCCCTGACCCCTTCTGCAAAAAACACGTTGTTTGCAGCAACGTCTCGGTTAAAAAAGGTGATAAGCAAGAAACAGCAGGAAAGAAATATGGTTTTTTGCCCTGTCTTTCCCCTGCTTTTTAAGGACAAGCTGTGAAAAGACTAAAAGCAATGAGAAAGGAAGCAGAATCTCATATTTTTCATGATGCAGCTCTTCTGCTGCAAATAATTAACACCAGCCAAAGTCAGATCACAGCAGGTAACAGTGAACTTGGAACAAATTTGCAGGGAAAATGAATGATTGTCTCTGAAATGAGGGAAAAGGAGGACAGAAGAATGCTTTGCCATTATGACAAATTAATCAGCTTGATTCTTCTCCAGCCTCTGCACATCTTGCAGGCTGAAGTTTTATGATCTCAATCTGGTAAAAATCCTCAGGATTGGAAAACATGTCAGGAAACTCAGCAGAGAAGTCACCAAGGTAGCCGGTTCAATGGGGTCTCGATGGGGCTGTGCACCCTCCCAGGGAGCTGCCCTAACAGCACAAAAGCCCCAGCGCCCCAGGGTACGCCAGCCAGAAACAGACAGCCCCTAGGGAGACAGGAGCATGGCAGGGCAAATGTTTAATGGGACCCTGCCCAGAGAACATCACCCCACACTGCAGACCGCTCAAAACAGGGTACAGCAGTGAAGAACTAAAGCGCTGTTTACTCTGACCCTTGTTCAGTTGTGAGGTGCCAGCACGGTCCACAGCTGCATCCCTTGCCAGGCTCCTGCTGTCACAAAGATGTTGCATCCATTCGAAATGTCTGCCTGCAGATCTTACACCAGGTGGTCTCCTATAGCAAGAGGCAGGTGTTGCACATCTCAGGCCAGGTCTGGACCATGTTACGGTAATACTTAAGCAGGGAAGACGCAGACTGGCCACTGCAGTACCTCTCCACACTTGGTTACTGCAGCCAGATGAGTAAACCTTAGGAAAGATCATCACTCTTCACTGGCTGGTCTGGAAATACCTCCAGCATCACCATAAATACTTGAGGACGTGACAAGCAGCATTTTTCACACTCAAGAGACACAGGCTCTCAGTATTCACATGCATCATTCACAGTGTGCTGCCCTCCCTGGCCAGTGCTCCTGCTGTCTCGCCACCCTCACCATTCCCCACCGCTGTGTGAAACGGTGCCAAAAAGCACTTAGCCTTGAAATAAGTTAAATCATCTTCCTCACAGCATCCCATGATAACGTTTATCCTCTTTGCATTGTGTAATCCAAAGCATCAAAACAGTCACAAACATATTGTACAGAATCATCCAGCTCATTAACAGGCAAAATTAATACCCAGCTCAACACCCAAGCAGTAGAAAATTCCATAATCCCACCAGCCCACAGAAGAAACCTGCTAGCTGGGCTGCGAGGAGGCTGAGGGCTGGGAGGGGAAAAGCAGCAGGATGAGAAAAACAGCACTGGGAATCACTGCTATGGAGGGAATGCCTGGAAGCTTGGGGGGGGGGGGGGGTGGGGGGTGGAGATGGGCGCCCACCTCTCGGTGGCAACAGCTGCCAGAGCAGGGGGGCAGAGGGCTGCCAGAAAACAGTACACAGGCAAAAGAAGAATGAACGTTGGTCAGGACTTGTCAATTCAATGAGGCGTATTTTTTCCCTCCTCACTGTAAAGTGCAGAAGAACCACGTGCAGAGTGCAATAAAAAATTTATCAGGATCATCACAGGACATTTTCTGCTCCATGTCGAAGCCAAATGCCATGATTTCCCAGCAACAAACAACACTGTGTTTAGGGAGAACTGAAAGGCATCTGGGGTCAATCCTTCTTGGCAGGACTTGGAGCCAGAACATTCCCATGGTGCCATCAGAGGCAGCCAATCTTTTTTCTATGGAAAGGTTGTATTCCCTGGGATGGATGCCTTTATTGCTACCCTATGTCAGAAAGAGTTTACAAATAATCTAATAAATAAGAATAACCACCCACCACAGCCAATGTAAAAAGATGTTTCAAAAGAAATATATTATGGATACAAATTTCTAAACATTTTCACTACTGCTGTTGTTCCACTCTGTGCCAGAAACCTAACAAAATGCTACTCCGATTTCTGGGAACCAAGGCGTCCTAACTTTCTGAAACAAGGTTAGCATGGCTAGGATGGCTTCTCATGGTTAAAACAGAGAACTAATGTTCAGTCTGGTATGAACAAAACCTGGCTCATCCTTTGAGTAGATGGGTGGTTCAGCAGAATTTTAACCAGGTATTTAATCTCCTTTTTTTTATTATTATTTATTTTACATTTCTCTTTTTCCCTTCTTTTGTGCCTGTGACTGGGGAGGTATGAGGCTTGGGCAGCCACCCCAACATGCTTCGCAGCACGTGGAGGCATCTGCTTACCTTGATCAAGTGGGCAGAGCTCTACAGTTCACAGGCAGAAGCAAATGGGCCTACCAAGCATCTTAATGCTACCACAGGGGCGAGAAATCTCTCCTCCCACTTCTGCTCTCCTGGCCCTGTGCAGTCCTGATCTTCTCTTGAATCAGCTATGGCACACAATAAAAGCTCCAGAAGAAAATAATCTGTGTTTTTCTGCTCTGTTGGTTTCTGCTGAGTTTTATCAGCTCACGGAGGGATCAAGCACCAGAGAGAGAAAACAGAAAGCAGGGGGAATAGATAGCTAGGAGCAGAGAGGAAAATCCCCAGCGAGGGACAGAAACCCACACTACCACTACTCCACAGCAAACGGGATGCTGTGCTCCTGCTGGAGAGCCCTGGACCTTCTGCCAACAAGCAAAGGCTGCTCCTGGATTTTAGGAGCTGTTCCAGTCGCAGTCCACTTGCATACCTGTGACCACCACATTACTCCAGGAAAACTCTAAATCCTACCATATTCACAGCTAGAGAACAGCACAGTTTGTCTTTGCTTGTGATGTGCAGCCTGGCCAGGGGGAGCTGCACCCACCTTTAGCGCAGTGGTGAGGGGTTACGGCCCAGCATCTACTGCCACACGCGTCATGGAAAGACAAAGGAGAGGCCAGTGTCCCTACTGCACCATCAGAAATGAGATATTTGCAATAACTCTGCACCCTACATCCTAGGAACACTGGGGAAACCTGCTTATTTGGTGGCACAAGCAGAGCTGAGCTCTGCTGGCTGGCCCCCAGGGCTCACATCAGGGAAGGGAAAGGAACAGAAGGCAGAGTGTGCCATTTGGGGAAGGTATTTAAATATTAACTGATTACAGGAGCACTGGCAGTGCTTTGATCAGCACACATGAGGAGGACACACTGTACAGCAGGCAGAGCCTCATCTAATCTGAATTATGGAGTCAACATGCTTTTAATTACATCTTTAGCCAGGTACTCAGAGATTTGTGTCGTATCAACTGTGGCTTATTTATATACCATGTTTTTACCAACACTTACAGATTTCCACATCTCCTATCACTTCCCTGCCTTTGTTTTTATTATAATTCCAGAAGGATTAGCAGAGGGGAAAGGTTGTTTGCTCTTTATTTTAAAAGAGGTATCATCTCTTCTGTAGCATCTGAAATGCAAATGCTTCCACGTTTTGCTAACAGATGAGACTTCGGATCCTAACTGGGTCAATCTACCTACACTGCTCATACAGATAAACCAGGAGCTAAGCCTACTCATATCTGCCCAATGTTGACATGGGTTCACAAATAACTACAGAAAACCAAAAAAATCTATTAAGAGTTATAGCAAAACTCTGTATAGTCTAGTGTCAGTAGGAAGCTCAATAATGTGTTGTCATTTCAGATTATTTATATTGCCATAATCTGTGATAGTGTCTGCATACCTACTTCAGAAATTTGTAGCTTCCTCATCTCCCACTGAGGAGCACAAATATATGAGAAGAAATAGCTCAAAAACTAACAGGAGTGAAAAATACTCCGGCAAAAGCTTTTTCTGCGGCTTTCCAAGGTACAGACAGCAACATGCTGAAGCTGAACCCCCTAGCACTGACCGTGTATATGGCAAAGTACTGGAAAATAAAATACAACCTGACCAACAGGGGTTTTGTGAAAGAGGACAATAATGAACATCACACACAAGCCTAGGAAAGGAGTGACCTAACCTCGGCCTTGCAGCTCTTTCCTGGAGGTGTTGCATCCCTTTTACCCCGTGCTTCCCTCTTGTAACGTGCAGAGCAGGGCAGAGCACTGCATCACCCCCAGGATACAGCAAGGACAACAGTAAAGGTTATGAGATGCACAGATCATGAAAATAAGAGGCAGGCAAGTGATTGCTGAGTTAACCCTGTGCTATTTGTAGAACCCCTAACCCTAAACCAACTTTGTTTTATTGAAACAGGAACGTGGGATATTGCCAGTCTCTGTTGCAGGAGCCAAAGCTGACAGTCACTGGGACATGGGTGGCATAATGTCCTTGAGTGAAACTGCTATGGAAGTCAACCCAGAAACCCATGCAAGCAATAACATCTGGCAGGAATTTGTTTGTTGGTTGGTTTTTGTTTTTTTTTCCCCTACAGTGCTGCCTGAGGCTTTGGGCTAGAGAATATAGTTACAACAGTTTCTGTCTTCAGAGGGTCTTTCAGTCTTGTCTGGTGCCTTCTCATCACCAGTCCATTCAGATATACCCAGATTCCTTCATTGCTCCATAGCTGCAAGCCCACCAGCAGCCTTCTGAACAGTGTGCTCAGCACCTGTGCTACTGGTGTTTATGGTTTTCAGCCTGTCCCCAAGAATTATTCCAGCCAAGGGCATCAATCCACTATGCAAAATAGAATTTAAAAGTTTCCCCTCTGTGAAGAAGATAGCATCCTTACCTCTAACAAAGGGAAGCCTGATGCACAGAGCTGCATTTTTAATAGAATTTATATAATATTCATATTTTGCCCCAAGCAACGACAGGCTTTCAGGAGGGCCAGACAGAGGTCTCCATCTTTTGGTCACCAAACACGTTTGAATCCAACACAAAGGAACAGGAGCCTGCAGGCTTCTGAGCTCTGTTTTAAATCACAAGTATCATTTCAGCCAACGTGGGCTGACCCCACTGTGGAACGAGAAAGATGAACTACCTAATGAACCGCACTCAGCCCTGGCTCCAGCGCTCGCTTTAAATCATGCATCAAACAACGATGGTCACGAAGCTCTCCTTTACAAAGCCTCTGATAGAACAGGATGTCCGATGAATGGCTTTGATCAGTTATTGATCATGCCTATTATTCGTGGTCTGAAGGAACAGCAAAAAGCATGACACAGCCTCCCCCATGACCCTCTCTTGTAGCAGCACATCTCCCAGTCCTCAAAGAAAACTGCATTGCTGCCTCCCTGCTCCTGCCCCCAGCATGTGCTTTGAGGACAAGGATCCTTAACAAAATAATAAAATCGAGCACGAATCTGTTCTTTGGGAAACATTTTTCTTGCTCTAGTGACTCAAAGAGCAAAGGCGCAGCACTGAAGGGTTTTAACCACTCAGCAACGTTAACTCTTTTCTCTCTTCCCATGCTGCCGAGAGCCAGAAATAAATCCAGATCTTTGTAGATCTATATAATCCAGATCACCTGGACAGGCTAAGAAGAAACTGTGGGCAAAATGAAGTGCCAAAGCCTGAGGCTTGCAAACCATTAAGATCAGTCAGGTTGTTAATTCCAGATCAAATTTCCACAGCTGTTGGGGACATTCCAGCTAGGCTTCAAACTTGGCAGCTTGATCTCTGCAATGGCCCAAACCCAAAACTCATAGGCAACAAACACCAAATCTTTGGCTGAACCCTGGGGTTTGAACATCAAGTGACTAGTGTGTCTCCAAAATCCAGACATTGGCTTAAACAGCTAGAGATTAAAAAAAAAACAACCAAAAACCAACAAAAAACAAACCACTAAAAACAAAAACAACACAAAAAAACCCGCAAGAAACAAACCAACAAAAAGAAACACCAACAAACCACCCAAACAACAAAACCCTAAGATTTTTTCTAATTGCCTTTTATTTGACCTTCCCTTTTCTCCGTGCTGCACAGTTACACCAAATGTTATGAAAATGTGGTTATGAACACCTTGATGTCCAGCTCCAGCACTGAAGTATTTGTACCAGCAGCGGTGGGTTCCTGATGGGTTTTCAAGACAACGCAAGTGTAAGTGTTGGCTGCACAAGCCAAAGTCAGTACAGTTACAGGGAGCTCACTTAACTCTTGGGTCTGGATTCAGAATCAACTCATGTAATGATTTTTCATCCGCCTACCCCCCATCCTATGCCTCTGTAGTCTTATCGAAGTACCCCTCTGCAAGGAAAGGGCAGGGTAGGAAATGTGCGAAATTTAAACGTATGGTGTAATGCACCACCCCATCTTCTCTTTTTCACCTACATCCTCCCACAGCGCTAAAGCCAACAGGTCTTCCCTTTCCATATCCAGGTGGAGACACACAAGTCATTAGTGCCTTACCCTGATAAGACGCCCAGCACCAAGTTGAGCATGAAGAAAGAGCCAATGATGATGAGAGGGATGAAGTAAAGCCAGTTCCAGGTATTTCCTGCAGCATCATTTGTCTGGAAACAAAGAAAAAGGGAGAGAGAAAACCAAATATTAGTACACCTCAGAAAAAAAGTACCATACAGAAACTGCAGGGCAGAAGGGCGGGGGGGGATGCCCCTCAGATTCCCCCAGGGCTGTCCACCAGTGATATACTGGCCAGTTCTGTTATGTTCTCCAGTTAAAATGCCAGCAAAAGGACTGCTGAACCGCACTGCTTATCCCATCGTCCACACCACAATTTGTCACCAGCTCCAGTGAGAAGATTCAACTAATTCCACAGTTCCAAGCTGACCCTGCTGCAGGGCCAAAACACACTTTTGAGCGACCTAGCTCCCTGCAGGCTTTCTACACCAGCCTGCTCCCTGCCCAGCTCAGCTCTGACTTCCCATGTGCTGAGCATCAGCATGGTATTTACATCTGAATTGAGACACACAACTACGGGAGGGAACCACAGCCTTCCTTTAATCTGTGCTGCAATTAAGGCAGAGCTGGCACCGTGCCCAGGATCTGTGCATACGTACACACAGAGCAGAAGACAAGAAGTCTGCAAGAAAACGAGGCATCTTCAGAGAGATTGCAATTCCACATCTGCTTACTCAGCACTTTTGGCTTCTGTCATCAAAACCCGCCTGAGGCTCCCTGAAGCAAGCAGCAGTCTACATTAAGGGGAGGGAAGGGTGGTTTAGTTTATGACAAAGTTTCTGCATTCATCAGCCACAAGGGAGCTCTTTAAAGAACTGCTGAAAAGTAAAACGCCACATGGCCATTTACTGAAGCCAAGTGTGGAGAAAAATGCAAATTCTTCTCTTGTGCATGAAGAATGCAGCAATTTGAGAATCTAACGTTGAGTGTAAGGGAGGGCAAAAGGGAAGCAAAAAGACCCAAAGACATTCCCCTCCTCCTGCAGAGGGTGAAGAACACACACACAGAGCTCACCTACCCGCCCAGCCCCAGGGGCTGGCAGAGACCGCAAAGAAGTGCTCTCAAACACCGATTTGTAAAAAATGCAGCAATTCTAACCGATATTGGTGCCTTTTACTTATTAGCTGTGGTGCTTTTTGGTCACTACTCCCAACTGTATTTGCAAGCATAATTTTGCTCACAGGATTCACAGGAAGAAGTGTGAATTAAACTTCTTGCAATTGATGCCATCTCAAAACATCTCTGCATGAGCAAAACCAAACAAGCAAACCCGATGTGTGATGCAGGTGACCAATGTCGTAGCATTTCTTGCAAGGAATAACATTGACAGCACTAAGGAAAGTAAATACCTTCTGAGCCATTTTTAATATGGTGCATATCTGCACAAATTCTTCCTCAAGGAACACGCTCTGGATCAAACACATGACGAGCATTTCTCTAAACAGTGAACATCTTCAGAAATATCTGTGTCAGTTGATCAGTGACTCACCCGAGAGAAACCGGGACTAACTAGCCTCACCACAAACCACCCCTGCTAGAGGCAAAACCAGCGCGTGACAGACAAATTAATCTGAAGAGAAAACGGGCTGGGAAAATGAGAGCAGACAGACAGGGAAAACTCTGTGCAGCCCAATCTCTCATTACTGTTTTTTAATGCCTTTTGCAATACCCATCACCCCTCCCCAGTGGTGCTACTTCTTCATTCACTGTTCTGTCTTTCCATTCCTCTCTCTCTGCTTTTAGCTATTTCTTTTCCCTGTTCTCCTGCACCACGTCTCTACAGGCGGCTTCGGAGGAAACAAGGACGCTCACCCTCAGTGCTTCTTCCCCGACACATGGAGAAAGCACCTGGTACCGCCCCAGCCTGCTCTCCTGGGGTGGTCAGAGCAACACCTGGGGGTTATATTTAGAGGCTGTTCTTCAACTCTCATTTTGTTGACCAATGTGGCAGCCCTCATCGTCTCCAGTGGGAGCAAGCGCATCCCATTCAGCCCGGCTGGGGACTGCTAGCCAGCCCACAAGGAAGAGCTGGAGGAAGGGAACAGATGGGAGAAGGGAAACCACATAAACACGCAAAGAGAGTGCAGCAGGTTCATTGCTGCCAAATGATCGTTTATCATTTATTTATTCATTTGAAGCCCAAACTTGGCGACAGATCCACAATTCCATGCCATGATCAAAGCCCTTAAAAATGAAATGTGCTGAAATACGACTAATTAACCACTCTCCTCTGAGCATTTGCTAGACTACCTTATGCTCAGGGCAGGGCAGGGACTCGCTCTGTTTGCTCTGCCTCGCAGACAGGGATCCAGGACAAACTAGAGGGCAAAACACTAGGCCAAAGGTTTGACAGAAAACCTCTCCCGAGAAACCAGAACCTTCATGGACATGCAGCATCTTTCCCAGTGCTCCCAAGCGTGCTTGAACCCAAACACAATTTGTGGCACCAGCTCTGCCATGAGATGCTTTAATGAATCAAACCTGTTTGCTGCCAGGAAAATCAAAATCCTCTCCCCCAAGGAAAGCCCCCAAGTCCCACAGGCACTTCTGGCTGCGCTGAGCAGGGGAGGCAGCCTTCTGCCTGCAGAGCCACTGGGGCTTGGGCTGTGGCTCAGCTCCAGGCTTGCTCGTTAAGTAGGATGAGTCAAGAGATCAAATCAATTCTTATGTTCCAGGTAAAAGATTTCACTGGTGTAACGCCTGGCTGACTGTCAGTGCTACTTGATCCTAATCACAGGTCTAACCCGACAGGGAAGAAGGAGAAACTAAATACTTGTCACGATGTGCCAGAATTACACCCAAATACAGGAAGGGCTTACAAGAGAGCTCCCTCACTGCTCAGGAGCTGAGGAACCCACCGGTCAGTAACAGCCACAGGGGTCTTCACAAGCCCCCCCAAGCAGTGCCTACACCAAGCTGCAGCCTTTCTCCAGGAGACAGCACAAGATCCCCACAGGAAAGGTGCTACACAGCGGGAAACTGAGGCACGGGAAGTCTGAGAGACACTTTCAGGGTCAGAGGGATCTGTACCTGAAGCATTTAAAGCCCATACAAACTGTCCAGCCCCTGTAGCTTTCTTCCCAACCAGCCCAGCTGCCACAGCTCCCTCTCAGCTCCAAGCAGCTTCCACCCCCTGGATGTGGCACTTTTATCAAGATGCACCCACCATGCCCATTCACAGCCGCTGCCTCCTTTTCCTTTGATCTTTGTTGGGGTTTGGTTTTTTTTGGTTGGTTGCTTTTACTTTGCTAAAAGTGTAACCTAAATGCCCAACAGCATCCTTCTAGCCTCTTCCAGGTGAGACTGCTTCATCATCCACCCTGGAGCCTGATGCCACTGCTCAGCAGGAGCACCCAGGTCACAGCTGGATGCCAACGGACAACCTTTATATGCTGGCTCTGCACAAGTTGGCTTTAAGCACCTGGGGGCTCTCTCCTGCTTTCACACAGCACCAAGCACATTGCCAGCATGCCCAGGCAGTGACAGCACAGCCACCTCTCTACAGAGACACAGAGAAAGGTGGGTGAATACCGTCATCTACAACAAATGCAGAGGCTAAAAGGCTTCTGTCACACAGGGAGATTAATGCCCTGAGCTCTCAATACAGCCAAAGAGAACGGAGTGTACTCCGGCACAACACGAGGTATTTCCCACAACCAAGGCACAACTTTTGTGCCTTGTCCAGCACTAATGCTCGCTTTTGTCTCCCAGCGACCGAGCTCTTCGGCCACCACTTCGTTATGTTAACAAGATGGCAGCTGCATCTAACTATTAATTCATTTAAAGATATGTTTTGAAACAATTGACTTGAAAGCAGCCTGCTGTTGCTTGCAATGTGCTGCAGAGACCAGAAATGCTTTCGTATTACCTTCCATCTTCCTTTCGGCAGTTCCCATGTTCCGAGGGACACAAGGAGGCAGAGCCCTGCTGCCTGGCTGCCCTGAGATGAGTTTCTCATCTTGGTGGAGCTTCTTGCTCCAGAAGCAGCTCTGCTCCAGCCAGCCCCATGCCCTCACTGTGAGATGGCCAGCGAAGCCCTGCCTGCTCCAACATCCTTCTCCCAGGCCATCCCCATCCTGGCAGCGCGATGCCGGCTCTCTGGGGATCCTGCCTGCTTCCAGCTCGGTGCTCCCCATGGCTGGGGCATCACTGGGGAGCCTCGCAGCTTGCCGAATCCCACACACTGCTGACTTCAAATGGGACTGATCAAAGGGAGCAGGAGCTGGTTTGGTAGGGGAAGGAGCATGTAAATACTCCACAGCACTTCCCTGCCAACAAGGCTTCCATCAGCAGTGGGAAGTTACTGGGAAAACTAAGAGAGCTCCTGCAGAAAAAAGACCCAGCAGCCCCTGAGGAAGGGAAGCCTGTGCAATTTCTCCCAAGGTTGCTTGATCACCGTTTACATCAGTGATGAGATCCTAGTTCCAGGATCCCAAAATAACAAACACACAATTAAGTGAAATTTGGTTTACACACAGCCTCGCACAGGCAAGTGACTGCCCCGGCTTAATGGCTGGCAAATCTTAGGTTTGGGGAGATTTACAGACAGCAAATTAGAGCCAGTCAAACAGAATAATCCCCCAAATCCTGCCCCACTCTTTCCTCTAAGCAGACAGCACAGCTGTCCCCAACCTCCCACTCTCCTCCAGCTTCTGCAACACGACTTAAATCTATATTTGATGTGGCAAAAAAAAGGGGAATTCCACATACCTGGGCACGTGTGCCACCAACCAGCAGCAAACCAGCACACTAAGGCCATGCCCAGGGCTCAATCTGAGACCCGATGGATCTGCAATCCAAAACTGACAGCTTCCCCCAGCTGGTGCAGACCAACCCACCACTACCCTGCACTGCCCACAGCCCCACTCAGTACACTCCAAGGACCAAGAGAGCCAGGCACTGATACCACATGTTTAAGTAACTTATTAAAATAAGCTATTAAACACTTTCTGAACCTGATTAAATCCTCTCGGGCAACACAAAGGCAGCAGAACAACAAAGACCTTTGCTGTAGGAAAATGCCAGGTGGTACATGGCAGGGATGGGATACCCTGACTGAAGGCTGTTGTGCTGCAATGAACCTAAGGAAAAAAAGTCTCACATTTCAGCTCCTGATTTCCAGGCTTCTGAACAAAATCATAATTCTCTTTGCCCTTCTCCCAAAATCATGGCTGCCTCCACTTGCAGTTCCTTTATTCCTGTCCTGGAAGGAAGAGACCCACACGCGAACATCCTGACTTTATGGTAAGGCTATAATTAGTACAAATTATACAGACTTCCTGATGACTTTGACTTGTACTCAGGAAGCCAGTGCACAGGATCAGTGCAAGCTAGGCGCTGAGCACTGCCCACACAGCACGGACAAACCCCCCACAGACCCCCTTCTGCACCTCTGTGGGTGCAGTCACGATGCAAACTCACCCTTGCTCACAGCAGGAGCAAAGGAAACACACTCCAAGCTTCATGGCTCAGGGTCAAATTCCCTTCTGCGCTGCTATGGGTGGCAGGCACCTCTCAAAGCAAGTAGCTGTACAACAGCCTTCACCAGAGCTCCTCTGCCAGCACCTAAAGGCAGCCAAAATGCCTTTACAGGTGTTCTTCTGTTGGCTTGGAGCTCTAAATGAGACCTTAAGGGCAGTGTCTGCAGACGCGTGGAGTCACAGACCATTACACTGTGTGCCAGCACCAACCTGAGTAACAAACCTCAGAAGGTGGTCTGGACTGGTCCTGCCAGCGGGTCTCCAGCCAGGGTTCCCTGGCTGGGCAAAGACGCTGCTTTGACCTCTTCAGGCTGTTAGAAACCCCTTTAGACTTCAAGTTACTCTACTTTTTTTTACCAGCAGAATAACAAAACAACTCTCTCTGCCCCTGAGCAAGGAGCCATTCTGCTGCTTATATGAGTTGCTTATTTCAGCCACTTTTGACAAGAGCAGCAACCCTGAGGCAATTGCCCCGGATCTGAGAGGAGGAAATTCTGCCACCACTTTGCTCAGCACATTGTCCATCAACGTGAAAAACAAGCAATTAATGGGCTAACATGTAATCCTCTGGAAATGTTTCCAGAGTGGGGTTCAATAAAGAAGGGGTATAATTTGACAGATACAGCCAAAGCTGAAACACCACAGACCATTAGCTCTTTAGTATGGTTTTAATCAAAATGTATAGTACACCTAGAGTTTACTCACTTTAATCTAATCAATGGCAGAGCCTGACTTATTTGGGGCAATTAAAGTGTGATTTTCCCTTAGATAAGTGCTTTTGCATTGAGGAAAACTCTCAGCTGTCTTTGAGAGATGAACTCTATTTACCCTTCATCTGATTTTTCACAATTCGCTCCTTGCTACTTCTGTTAATTAACAACGCTATTTATGGTTGATTTATTTCTGTCTGTTCCAATTCTTAGGATTAGGTGAACACAGAAATTACTAAGAACAAACCCAAAAATATGAAAAGCGTGTACAACGAGCACACAGAGCCCTGCCTTACCCAGCACATTTTCTCTAGGCGCTAAGCAACTCCCGCTGAGCTCTTCATCAGAGACAGACAGACCTTGCACAGGAGGCTATAAGGGCAGAAACCCCAAATTTGCTGAGGAAAGCCGTTCCGAGTTCAATCTGCGGAATCAATGACAAGCTACCCTATTCACAACACAGTCACAGACTCAAATGACATTTAAACCAGTCACTTCTCTGAGATGCTACATATTCCACATGACTGTAACAGCCTAAAGCATCGATCTGCACTTCTGGGGAGTGCAAAGTGCTTTCGCAGATAGAGAACGAGGCACAGAGGCTTCATATGAACTGAGCAGGTTCAAGTCCAAATCTAACTCACATCTGAAGTCCCTGAATGCATTTAGCTGTGGTCAAGCGTAAGCTTTGCCTACTCTCATTAAGAAATACTCATTATCATATGCAATGTATTTGTAAGCAAGATCCCTGGTGGCAAGGCTGGACCCCATTCTGCTGAAAGCCGTAAAGTATCTGTCCCAAAATCCAACCTGGTGCAGCGTAGGCTAATGTATTTGTCAGATTAGAGCATGAGACCTTGGCTTCCCCCTTAAAAAGATAATCTCAAGCCTAAAACCTAGCAGGGCTTTGGATAGCTTTATCGTATTTCAGGTTTCATTTTAAACAAATATGACTGGAGGGATTTGCATAAACTTAAAATATTACAGCCTTCAGAAATAAATCCAGGGGTCTAAGGGATAATGAAGGGGCCTTAGTCTCCCATCAATAACATACTGGGAAGAGCTGAGGAGTGCAGCATCTTCCTCATCTCCCTGAGAAAGTCACACCTTAACAGATCATTCAGTAGAGCTGTGAAATATTTTTTCTCTATTCCATTTATTCAGTTACTGAAAAGGTATTAATAAGTATTGCTTTTCCAAAATACTAATTTTTCTCCTTTTATTCCTACTTACCCCCCCCCCCCCCCCCCCAATCTCTTTGGATCAACTAAAAACAGAAGGAGAAAAAACAAACAAAAAACCAAAGAAACACCACATTTTTTAAAAAAGGCTTTTATCTTGTAAGTCTTATCTAGCATTTTTCACCCAGAACCACCAAGCCCTGCACTGAGGTCTTTATTGTTATCCCCAGCTTCACAGGAGGTGAAATTGGGTCACAGCCAGGTGAGAGCAGAGCTGCTTCCACATTTCCCAGCAGACCAGCAAGAGCAGTCCCATCTCTCAAGTCCTGACCCAATGTGCTGGCTTACACAAAATATCTGCAAAAAAAGCATTTCCCCCCATCCCTTCCAGTTTAAATACAATCTTGGCACAAAGTCAGCCCAGTAACTTTGGTTACTGACTTTCAGATGTTACAGTCCATTTGCAGAGAGCATCTGGTATTCAGCTCTTCAGGGACATGACAGCCGGGGATGGGGGAGTGCTGGTGATTGACCCTTCAGAGCAAAATTAAATTGGCAGCGAGGTGCATTTCCAATTGATGCTCAGGGGTTGTACCACCCACGGGAGGGAGAAGACAGAGCACACCTGCCTGGTGTGCTCATCCGGGTGAAGGATAAAACTAAAACAGGTTGGTTAATGAAATTAGTGGTCAGCCCAATTCACACTCCCACACGTGCTACATACAGCAAAACGGGGTTGGATTGGGTTTCAAATCCCTGCCTTGAGCATCCCTCCATCTGGGATCAGTGAGTTCAGGGCAGGTGCCCCTGCATGAAGAGGGAGTGAATTGCCTCAGCCCAGCAAGCTGCAGGGAAAGTTGGAGTCAGTCTTAAACACTGCTCCTAACATCCTACAAGCTGGCAGCATTTTCCACTTAGCTACAATACTGCTAGCCTTGTATGAACATGTTTTAACTGTAGTTGTTGCATGCAATAATAACGTTAATTCGGCCAAGTTTAAACAGAAGCAAATGCCTCCCTTTGTTTCTCCCCTTCTCCAGCCTTACAGAGTGGGGAGAACTGAAAAGGCAAAACCACTGATGGTTTATGCCTTGATCCAAAGGCTTATGGCACCAATAAATCAATACGTAAATAAGCTAACAAGATTTCTTGATAAAAAATTCATTCTTTCCCCAGCTAGTGTGGACTCACTCAGCTGCTTTATTCATGAGCATACCTACCTGCCTGCCTGGCACTGTGAAAGCTCTTTCACTGTCAAAAACTACTGGCCAAGGGACTTTACCTATTCTTTTTAATACTTTTTTTTTTTTTTGTAATCTCTCCTCCCTTTTATTTTTTAAAAAGCTCTGGACTTTTAATTATGAATGTAAACTTGGCATGGGCAATTCCTATTGGAAACAGGTAATGCATGTTCACAATAAGCAAGGTCAGACCTGTGGTGGAGGTACTCGGGAGAAAGCATCACCCCAGCAACCCTGTGAACCCTGGGAAGTTACGGCCCTGAAGCTGTCTGGAACATGCATTTTACAAATATGAGCTCCTTCTGCAAGGCCACACAGCAAAGTTAATGGCACAATGATGAACAGAGCCCAGAAAGACCAAAGCTGTAACCAGAAGCACCCAAATGCATCTCATGGGCTACCTGCAACCCCAAACCCTTTTGTCTGGCTAGTAGTCTTTAACAGCAGACCAAGGCACTGCCTTGCTAATGGCCACAGTACTCAGCCCACAGGTCACCCAGCATCTGCACCAAGCCAGACCCATTTACCTCAACACCCTCAGAAGCGATGTCTAACAAAGAACAAAGAACAAACCTTCCTTACCTGTATTCAATATTCATCATAAATCTAAAAGCCAAATAGCTAGTAAGACCGAGTAATTCAAATAGTTTCACCTAAATGTGACTCAAACCGAGATGCTAAGGGGGCAGCCAATTCATCCAGCAAAACTCCAGGAGACTCTACAATTCAAACCAGCACTGCAGATGCCTCACCGTTATCCTCAAGTGCCTTTTCTCTGAGCACGCAACCAAGTTCTGTTTTGCTAAGACAGGGGAGGGAGCACTGCCAGGTCCCCACACAAGGTTAGCACAGAGGCTGTTGGGGTTGGGTCGTGCAGAGTTTGAGGAAAGATCACCCCTTGAGAAACAGGCACTGCTTTTAAGTTTGAAATTCTCGGAAAGCCGGAGTGCTGTGCTTGTCATTCATTGCTTGAGAAGACTCATGTGTAAGTCAAGATACACTTATAATAAATTCAGTGCTCTCTTGATGTTTTTTTCTTATACTGCAAAGCCAACCAACAAGGCTTCAGATATCTGCCATCTTCCACTGAAAAGCCAAAGCTGTCCCGAAATGCACTCCTAAAGTCATAAGGAGGGAGAAATACAAATACTTATGTATGCACACAGGCACGTGTATTTAGAGCTCTGTTCAGTTTGGTTGCTCATGGATACGTGTGATATTTAGATAAGGATACATTCAGAGCAATACACAGGTTTTGTTGGTCTAGCGAGTAGATGCAGAATAAACTTTTCCTCCCACTCAGCAGCTCCTGTGGGCTGCAGCCCCTAAGTCAGCAAGACAGGGCCAGTCACATGGACCGATTCCCAGAACACTGAAACAATCCAATCCTCGATCATTCTCTGACTTTGAATGTAGGAAACTGTGGGTCAATGCCCAAAATCACTATCATTAACAACAGTCCTAAGAATAATGCACAGGCTTCCTCATCATGTTCAATGCAGATCTAGATTCTTTCTGATTTCCCCTCTAAACATCGCCGGTAAAAGCTTCCCAAGAAATTTTCAATAGCAGAAAACTGTTTAAATTAATGAAAGTCTTGACTCCATTGTATAAAATTGTAACAATAGGCTATTACATGCATGCATTCTTCAGCAGAGGATTGGGATTGAGCAGAGTATCGATCTATTTAGGTTAGGCCAGCTTCTCATTTTGTCCTCTAATGACACTATCTCCAGCGGTACAGCTTCTCTTCTAGCTAATTACAAGCAGAAAATAACCTTGGAGATACGTCTACAGCCCACAGAACTAGCCGGAGCCGAGGGCTCAGTCACACAAACTTCAGAGCATGGCAAAACCCCCAAGTCCAACAGTCCTTGGTCAATGCAAACCCTCCTGCTCAGGACAGGGGGCCAAAGCTATTTTATCCCTACCATTTTCCTGTTTCAGACAAAACAAAGCAAAACACAGTTGGTCATGATCCTCTCAGCTCCATCTAAAGATGTTTCGCGACATTTTATGAAGATGTTTTAAAGAGATAAGGACTGTCTGCTAGAGAGGAAAAAAAATTTATAACCACAAGCCTTGCCAGACTGTTCCAAATCTGAATGAAGACTGTCTGTGAAATTCCAATTTTAAGTGTTAAAATATTTACTATAGTGCCAATTCATTAAGTCTGCAGAAATTTATGAGTCTAGCCCAGAGCTGCTCTTCTCTGTGTTCCAAGAGCCTTCGCAGGGAATGATGCTGCCGAACAACAAAAGGCTTTGCCACAGACCAAGCTAACAAACCAGCTAACCCTAGAATAAGCAGATACACCCAGCTTTTTTTGTTGCATTGATGAGCAGGTGACTTAACTATTATTAAAACAACATCAAATGCTTCAATATGTGACCAGAGTGGCCAGTGCAGAGTTCTCCAGCTGCTTGGGCTGTGCCTTGAGCTCTGACATGGCTACAAACACATGTGGATGAACTCTCTCAACTTGTACATGACTTGCCTGTCTGTACACTTAGGCAAGGTGACTTTGATTTAGAGTTTCTCATTTCACGAACAGTTACCCCGCTTTCCACAGTTACTGGGCAATTTTCCTCCTACAAAGAATTTGCGGAGCATTTGCTGGATTTCGGCACCAAAAAACACAAGAAAAAAAATAATAAAATGTTGATGGAAAACCAAATCTGGATTAAAAATCACCTGTTTGAAAGTCTCTATAGTGCTGGGAATTTTGTCTGTTGGAGGCAAAATAACAGGTTGCCCAGAGAGGTGGTAGATGCCCCATCCCTGGGAAAGTTCGGGGTCAGGTTGGACAGGGCTCTGAGCAAAGTGATCTAGTTGAAGATGTCCCTGCTCACTGCAGGAGCCTTTAAAGGTCCCTTCCAACCCAAACTATTCTATCATTCTATAAAAAGAAGGACGGAAGCTTGAACGTCACCAGTGCTGACCTTGAAGGCCAGGCAGAGAGAACGATGGCATCTTCTGCCAAAGAGCAACTTCAGCTCACACCTTGTTGTAGCACCCCCATGGCGTAATGCCAACAGAGTGACCGTAGGTGACCTGTAACCTAGCAGACTGTTCCCCGTCTTCTCTGCTGCTGACACAACACAGAAAACAGCCCTGGTAGGACCCATCTGCAGCGGTCCCTAAGCCCAGCACCACCTGAGCTGCCTTGCACGCACACCCTGAGCATCCCGCTCGTCCCACCACCAGGTCACCCAGACACAAGGCCACAGCAACACCCCAGCGTTGTGCCCGTTAGAGCAGCCTGCCTTTGCTCCCTCTCCCAAACCCCAGGGCACGTGGCCTGGAGATTAAAGAACGACTCTCCCAGAGCCCACGCACAGCCAGCCTCTTCTATCAGAGAGCCTAGACACAGGTATTTTGGGTTCTTGTAGGAACTATAGGAGCAAACAAAGTGTTCACTTTTGGTTTTCTTAGAAGCATTCTGTTCTTCTCTTCCACTCCAGCCACAGATGCAGTAATCATGGCGTAAGCAGACTGGCATACTACTGAAAGCATGCAGCTGCCTTTTTCATCCTGCGTAGGAAAGCAATTGTTGGGCATGTAAGAGAGATGCTTGTACCCTTGATGCTATAATGTTGTCAAGCTGCAAGTGAATTTCTTCAGCTGGAGTTTTCACTTCTTGGCAAGCACCGATGATTAAGTTGTTGTTTGGGGAGATTTTCTTTTTTTTTTTTTTTCCAGAGAGCAATTGCTCTGTTGAAGGGGCTCTTTAAGTTTGTATGATATATGTCACTCTCTTGCTGTATACCTCAGAATGTCTCCTTATTAAACCTGGAGGTAGGCACCCCACAATCATTTTGAACATACCTTCACTGAAACATTAAATAAAATGCAGAAGATTCAGTGAGGCACTGAAGCTCTTGCTCAGCTTTACACGTTTGCTCAAGTGCTTTTCTGAGCAGAGCAATTTGCTGATTCAGGGCTGAAATGTCCCAATCCTTTTAGCCTTAGAAAGAACGTCCACAGGGGCACAGGGTCAGCTAGTCTGTGTTTCCAGACGGATGGACATCCAGGCACAGACAGGGACGTGCATTGCACCCACCTTGGCATCTAAACACTTCAGAGACGTTTTAGCCTTAGACATGCTTTGCATTTTCTGTTACAATATCTTTGGATTTCTGCAAAACCTTCCAGGTGAGGAAGTATTTAAAGTCCGCTATGCAGTAACACCCCTAACAGATCTGGGAGTTCAGCCCTTTGGCAGACAGGTGCTATGGCCCTCCAAAATCCAGGAGGAAAGCATGAACAAATGGATATCAGCCAGGGCAGAGTTAAGACTGGTATAAGATCGTTGTACTAACAGCTCATCATTCCACACAGGACTTATCAGTTGTACAGATTCCTCCATTTACCATGTGCTTTTCTCTCACAGGCGCCAACAGAGTAGTTCAGCTAGTCGGGGGGACTTCTGCTGTTTCAAGGGATTTTTCAGGCTGAACTACAAGTCTGTTGATGAACACACCAATTCATTATACTGCTATATTTATATATATACACGATAAGGTCTCATTAGTAGCAAATATGTAACTCTGAAGCCTGATGTGAGGCTTCTCTCTGGCGAAATGGGAGATGAAAAATCCAGTCCATCTTCTGCTCAAGAGCAAGATGCTCAGGACAGTTTTGGCACGGAGCTCCAGTCACAGAGAAGTTTGGTTATTTTTGTGTCATTAGGTTTCTGCCTGGCAGCAGGGCACAGGTAGTGGGTGATCTGTTCATACAAGAATTTCTGAAACTTGGGAAAGATGCTGGGAACTAAATGACTGTCACATACAAGTGATAATGATAATCTAAATGAACTCTGACCTAAAAGACTAATTTTTCTACATAATAATAAACCTCCATGCCACCCAAGCAATACACATGGTGTAACAACATAATGGGATGGAGCAGCTTTAAATTCAGCAGGAAACATGGGTGAAATCCACACCTCTAAAACCATCTGGAAGAAGGTCTACACATCAACCCATTCAAGACCTCAGAAGAGGTATAAATGGGACACAGGCAACATGCAGGCTCTCTGTTGGGGTGGGTTTCACACATGGCAAAGCTCCAGCCAGAACTTCCAATGTAGTTTTGTGCTCAAGTTAATAGTTTGGCTGATCTGTTCTGTGCTTTCCTTGCAAGGGTTTGGTCATCCCTAAGTCAGTCCCTGCCTTCTGCACACTTCCAGTACTGGTTCTACACCAATCCACAGTCTTCCCTTCTCCCCCAGCCATTCACTATCGCACCAATCCTGCACTCACAGCTACTGCCAGGCTCTTGGCTGCCTGCTCCTAATCCTGCCAGTGCTGCCCAGCTTTCCTGTAATTGATTGGTGATACTGAAACACAAATCAACATCAGCCCCACAGCAGCAGCGAGAGACTGGGAATTAACTATCCCCTTTGTGTGCACGTACAAGATGGCTGATTCTTATTAGCAAATTAAAGTCATGCTAACTCAATAGTGAATGCCATTTAACACTAACAACATTAAGGGATTTTCTCTTCTTTATGAAACCACAGGGAGAAAGAGAACACAGTTACATCCATGCAGCACCTTAGCACAGCACAGGAGCTCAGCTCCCATCTCCATCACGAGTGCACGACACCAGCATGTCACACATGCACTGCTGGCTCTGTAACGCAGTGCCTGGTCCCAGGCATCTCCCCTGGCACTCAGTGCATTTCCTACAGCAAACGCACAGTGACAGGAAAAGTTCAGCACTGACGAACATCAGGTCCCAAGGTTAATCTTTCCCCAAGACAGGGCTATGGGAAGTTTTACACTGTATGTGTAACCTAGCTGTTAGGCAGATGCTGTCTGCTCTTGCATCTGAGATGCTCTAAAAAGCTGAGAAGTCAGAACAGGCTTTTTGCTATGCACAGACTGTGGAGGCACATTTCTTCACACACCTCTACACATTGCTTGCTTTATCATCGTTAATTTTTTTCATCCCTTTGCTCCTCACTTCCCTCAGTGTGCTGAATTATTAGATCTTCAGTAGGTCTATGCCCACTTTTTTGAAGACACAGGCAAATCTTGATGCCCTGGCCACATGCTGTGTTCCCAGAGAGCGTTTCAGCTCATGAGACACAATTTCAGAAAGCCTAAGTGAAAGCAGAGCGCCCTTGTTTCCATGCTGCCCTTGTACAGCTGTCAATGCCAAGCATGGCATCAGTCCCCTGGTCTGTTTTGCTGGTACTGCTCTCTTCCAGCCCTGGGTCCTGGCATCCCACTGACACCCCACATTCAACTGGAGCAAAGCTTGCCCTTGGACACAACAGAAAATGCAGTGTAAAAGAAAAACTGTATCAGAAATGCACTGTGTGCTTCCCAGTAGCCAAACCAAACCTTTCCTTGGGCTTATTCTTCCTGTGAACATAATGTAAGGAAATCACTTCCACCAGGTTTTTTCCCCCTTTTCCTGTCTGCTTACGCTTTTGCTGTCTAAACAGTTTTGTTCATAAGTATGTTAATTCAGGACAAGGAGAGCAGATACACACACACGAACAAAGAGTGATCACAGGAGACTGAACTTGTCATAAAACCCCTCAGCCACTAACACCGCAGGCTGCCAGCACCAAGACACACAAATATTACCATAAACAAAACTTCATTTATTCTCATCCATCTCAGTATCTAGCAATTATGGATTTGTGCTTTACTGGACTGGCTTCAGATCACTTACAAGAGACAGAAGACAACAGCGTATTAGGTGTGTTCGGAGACAAGTGCAATTTCAAAGCCACCTTCACGGAGTCCCACAGGCTTTGCTATTGCATTTGCTGCTCTCCCAAAGCAGGTGTGACAGTCACACATGAGGAAAGCCAAGCGCATAACCCCACAGGAAACCACAATCATGAGCAAAGGACCCTCAAAAATCCACTTAAGTCACCTTCAAGCGTTAACCAGGTGCTTGAAAGTGTAGGGGGGGGCCTGAGCCCAAGAGGTATCTCACAAGCAGGCAGGAAACCATGAGGGCATCACCTTGGATTCTTCAACTCACAATTGTGACTGATGAACAGAGTGTCAATAGTTCAATCTTCATAGATAAATGCCCCCAGAAAGGCACATGTGAGCTCTCCAAAAAACTGGATCAGACTGACTCTTTTCTGCTCCTACAAGCCCCAACACATCCACCATCCTACCAACAAAACCATCTCTGGGTTGGGCTGGAAATGGAACATCAATTATATACCAATCTTCCATTTCTATGTATTTATAAGAATCAAGAAGTTCAAGGACACAAAGGGGAATGAAAAATACCAAGTGAATCATAACTTATTCTAAATTCAGTGAGGGTAGAGTTCTATTTGGGATACAATTTAAGGTAGACTTACATTTTATTTGAACTGTTTGTTCCTACTTGCAAGCATATTAGGTTAGGCCCAGTCCACAGTCTTGAAATACCCACTGGACACTAATATTTGTCGGTAGAAAATAGAAGAAACATGAAAATCTCTTGCCATTAAGATCAAAAGAGAGTGAGTGTACACTTTGACATTTCTCCTTTTCTGCAAGGAGTCCCTATTTTGCAAAGCAAATTCCACCATGTAGCTTTGAACTCCTGTAGAGAAAAGATAAAAGGTGAAAACCCAGCTCTTTGAAAGTCAACATCAAGACTCCGGCCAACTTCAGGTGAATCAGCTTTGACCCATGATTTTCTGTAGAATGGGGACCACAAACCACACTCCTCAGCTCCTTGGAAGCTCATCAGGCACCTCCACTGCAAAGGCATGACTACACTTCATGGAGGGGTATAGACCAGCTAGCTCAAACAGTGCTGGCTGTGCAAGGACTGCAGCGAGGAGCTCAAAAACCCTCCCAATTCACTCTGTGTACAACGGAAAACATTGAGCTCCAAGCTAACTGCAGCTACGGTGCTAGGTCTACCCTAGATATCTCATGGAAGGCTACCAGCGTGCTGCTTCTCTGGTTACAGGCTTTGTAATGAATGCTTCTACTTGGCATAGTAAAATAATTGTTTTAATTGGGGAATTCATGGGCGGGCAACAAGACTTTTCAGGCTTTTCTCACTTTGCAAAACAAGGGGAGCTTCCCATGGCAATCAGGATTGTGTTTTACAGTGAGTAATAAGGTTATGCAAGGCATGGGAAAAACTGAGCATTGCTGCTATAGAAGAGCAAACCAGAAGTTATTCCACTGTCTCTTCAAAAAGTTTCACACCTCCAAATAGCCTATATCAGCAATATGCAATAGGTGAATCCACCAATGTTCCCACACTAAGCATGGAAACAAGATGCTCTACACATCATTGTTTACTAGATCAGGAGGAAGACCAGAACTCAGAAGGACTCGGATCCCAGGGCACCACAGTTTCTCTTGCTGAGCATCTGCCTTATTTCCTCCCACCTTGGCATTTGTCCCATTTCCTCCCACCTCTGCCTTGTCCCCAGTACTCAGACTCAGTTTTCTTTACCCAGATTCTGCACCTTGGTTTGCCAAGAACTTGGAGGCCATCACTGGAAACATTCTCCCTCAGCAATGCTAACATCCTTAAGCTCCAGCAGCCACTGGTAGTTGTCAGATGACTATGCTTAAAGCATGATAACAAGTGCAACAAGGTAATACTTAACATATTAAAATGCTTGAAGGGAACTAATGAATAAATTTATATAATGGCCCCAAGGGATTATCTGATCACCAGTTACCACTTACCTCAGTAACAGCTTAAGCACAAGCAAAGAGGATGCAGCAACCCCTGGGGTCTCACATCACCCCCAACCCCAGTGTGATGCTCCATGTGAACACTACTGACTGCAGAAAGTGCCCACCCTGAGCAACAGTGCCCAGAGCAGAGCTTGTGTCAGCACCACCAAACCAGGATGCAGAATGGTTGCACCAGCCCGGTGCAGGGGCTGGTCCACATTGCTGAGAGGCATGACTCCTCTGGGTGCATGAGCCTGGGACCAAACTCATCCCAGCTGCAAAGAGACAGGTTTGCTACTCTAGGGCAGGTTGTACTTGAGCAGCATCGCTGCCCACAGTGAGCTGTGCTCTAGGTAGGTTTTTCCCTGATTTCATGGTCCAGAAGATGCTCTGCCCAAACTTCAGGGACCTCTGATCTATCTGAACTGGACTAGATTGAAAAACTGTTCACAACACTGGACTGTGACACTGAGTCCTCCTACACTGATGAGGAAAACAGTTCCTTACTCTATTTTAATGCATACCGAGATCACACTGGAGCCTTGAATTAGCAGAAGGTTAAGTGCACTCCATTTGCTGGAGAAAAGGTTCTTCCCTGTACTCAGGACACAGCAACTTTCCCAAATCACCTGTTGCTCCTTGGACCTTTTTGAGTAGAAACAGACCACAGCTGACAGATCTGCAGCTCACAGAAGTGCTTGTTTGGAGCAATTGCTCTGATGCTATTGTGATTCAGGAAGGAGCTTCCCCCGGCTTATTCTTAAAGCATTTCACCAGCTGATGATTCAGGTTTTTTGCTTCAAGCATAAATCACCTTCCAGATAAAGTCTTGCTAGAAAGCTTTCACCAGCATGGCAGTGCTAGGTTAATGGTTGGACTCAATGATCTTAAAGAACATTTCCAACCCAAAAGATTCTATGATTTGCTCTAATTAAAATGAAACTGAGTATAAACAGTGGATCAGCAAGGAAATACTGGGCTGAGATCTGTGGACTTGCATTCTCCCTGCCCTCCTAAATAATTTGTCACAGAAGGCACGAATATTTGCAAGGTAGATTACTTACTGCAAAGCCAAGTCTTTGGTGCTATTTCTCTCCAAGTCTGTAGGAAGGCTGCACCTGGACCACAAGCAAAGTCCCTCGGAACTGACTGAATAAACCTTCACAACAAACCTCTCACTTTGGAAAGACCTGAGCCAAACCATCAAACTCAAGCCCAAGCTCCCCCTTTCCTGAAGACCACTTTACACAAAACTCTTCAGCTTGCCTGATGCCACCACAGCCCAAATTTTTAGTCTCAAAGCTACTTTCAGGACAAAGCAAACTCTCTCCCTTGGTGAAATTAATGCTGAACTGGTAAAGCACATCTCACAGAATCACAGAATGGTCGAGGTTGGAAGGGACCTCTGGAGACCACCCAGTCCAACCCCCTGCTGAAGCAGGCTCTCCTCCAGCAGGTTGCACAGTCACATCCAGGTGGGGTTTGAATGTCTCCAGAAGAGACTCCACAGCCTCTCTGGACAGCCTGCACCAGTGCTCCGTCACCCTCACAGTAAAGAGGTGTTTCCTCACAGTCAGTTGGAACTTCTTGCACTTCAGTTTGTGCCCGTTGCCCCTTGTCCTGTCACTGGGCACCGCTGCAAAGAGCCTGGCCCTGTCCTGCTGACACTCGCCCTTGAGATATTTGTGTGCATTGATAAGATCCCCCCTCCTCAGCCTTCTCTTCTCTGGGCTAAGCAGGCGCAGTGCTCTCAGCCTTTCCCCCTAAGGGAGATGCTCATCATCCTTGTAGCCTTTGCTGGACCCTCCCCAGTAGCTCCCTGTCTCTCTTGAACTGGACACAACAGTCCAGATGTGGCCTCACCAGGGCAGAGCAGAGTGGGAGATCACCTCCCTCCACCTGCCAGCCATGCTCCTAATGCCCCCCAGTCACCCTGAAACTGACACACACACACAGCCCCCACCGCTGCCAACTAAAAAAACCCTAACTCTTCCAAATATCCCACCACAAATGTAGTAGCAGGAAAACAGGAGCAATAACAAAGCCCTATTGATGCAGGACAATCAATCAATCACAGTTTTGCAGAGGGAAATGAATGGCCCATTAAGGAAGCAGTCATGACCTCAGCTTCCCCGTAATGGGTCTGGGTCCTAGACTGCCTGGCATCAAGGGGATTTCAGCCCTAAGGACAGACCCATGTGGGGCTCTGTCTGCTTTAGCAGCAGGAAGGGAGAGGGTTTGCACAAGCAAAGCAACAAACCCACCCCAACCAAACCACCGTGTGGCAGTGGGCACACAAAGGGAGGGGAGAAGGAAGCGCTCTGCTGAGCCTCAGGAGCAGCAACCTTCCCACTTTCTAGTTAGGGGGAGAAAAAGCATCAGAAAGCATTTTCTTACTAATGCACGATCACAGTTTACATAGACTGCCTCTTGTGGTCCACAGCCTTTTGCAAATCTTAATTAAGCAAAACATTGAAAGTAGGTTCACAGCTCAGCTCTGATGAGTATCCTGCACCCAGGGGAACGCTGGTTTCCTTGAGGACTCCAGAGGCTGAGGCTGGCAGGGGAACTAGCTCCACCACTGCAAAGTTTTCCTGGCCAAAAACATTCTCCTCAGCAGTGGAGAACCCAAATGGTGAATCAAAGCTCCCTGAACAAGTAGTAATCTCTGATGTTCACTCCTGTCTGAGCCTAAATAAAATATGCTGGTTTACTTCTTGTGCTCCACAAACCAAGGTAAAGGGCCCTGACACATGTTCGTTTATCCCACTGCTCAAGTTCTGGATGCAAGAGGCAACATCTCCCAGCTTCCTTCCATATCAACCCAGTAGGGATCCAGCTGACTCAGGCAGCATTAATGTACAGTTGCTGAACTGACTGGTGTTGGATGGACAGTCTGATTGCATTGCTGGTACCTCTGCACAGTCTGACAACTGCATCCACAAACACCCATCATGCTGGGGTTTCAGTCATTGCTGCAACCTCGTTTGGGCTTTTGTTCCATTTTTAAACTTGATGAACTTAAGAATAGGCACAGAAGAAACCAAGATGAAAGCCAAGTGGCCAGAAAACAGCAGATGACTGAAGCTGTGAAAAAGTAAAGGGCTGCACAGAGTGGATCTTCTCCACCCACATCTTTTCTCAGCTACTAACTTGCAAAAGCACAGCCAGCTCTTCAGCAAGCAGAGCAGCACAGGGAGGGGGTGACAGAGCGTGCAGGGCAGGGCCAAGGGAAGAGGGGCAGAGATCGCTGCTGGCACTAGTTACATGAGCATCATCTGCCAAGTGGTCCTGTAGCACGACACACACTGTTCACCCTCCACCCAACAAGGGGACCATCCAGAGACCCTCGGATCTGTCAGAGACATGAACCCACCAAGTATTAAAACCTAAGCTGGGGTCTCAGTCAAGGCTTGACATTATAACAACAAATCAACTGTGTCTCATCCAGGCATCTGTTTCCAATTAGATTAATGGGTATCTAGAATGATACTATAATTTTCAAAACAACCCCCAAAATCAATACCCCAATAGTAAGCTCTGGTTTTTGCATGTGGTACAAAAGGCAGTTTGGGAGAAGATGATCTAATACACCACGTATTGATTAATCGATTCCAGCCAGGATGCTAATGGGCTTTTCTTACAACAGTTGGCACTAGAAGGAAGGAGCAGGATTGCTGAATGAGAATGGGCAAAACTGGTTGCGTGATAAAGTTTCAGGGAGAGGGGAGGGCATGCTAGTGGGGAAATGGGCCCTTCTAGAGATTGCTCTAAGTGGGTAGAGACCGGGGGAAAAAAAAACAGAGGAATGAAACAATGAATGCAGAAGGTAATAAATCAGATATATCGGCTACAAACACAGCAGAATTGTACCGTGCAATTTAGTGTCGTTGATATTAATAATACTTTCCTGTTGCTACAGAAACCCTCACGGGAAGGTCTGCGAAAGAGCCCAGCATGGGTCTAGAGTCTATAATGAAGTAGACTGAACACTTTGTAGTCCTACCAGCCAGTGAAATGGTCCGGAGGCATTATTAATGCCTACCTTAGTTATTTTTCCACTTTGGCACTTCTGGCTAGGACAGCATGGGGTAATTCAGATCACCTGTGCACGGCTGCCAGATTGTCCTTCCTTCTACAGTCACCAGAAAGAAGCAGCCAACATAGCCATACATTGTTAATCATCACCACTTGCTCCCTCCTTCCTGTCCCTGTACTTGTTGAAGTCCTCTACCACCATTGAAAATGGGAGTACAAAACAGCTAGACTATCCTCCAGACCCCAACCACAGAACTTTACACCCACTGCAGAAACGTGAAGACCTAAGTAAGTCACAGAGCTGGGGAGAACATGTCTGCAACAGACACACAGGTCCCTTACAGCTCCCAAAGAGCAGCCATCACACTTTGCAAGGAAATATGACACAGATGCTGGAAACCAGCCGACAGGCTCTATTCCCAGCCTGTTAGCCAGGGTGAGGTGCTTGCCTCTCAAGACTGAACACCTCAAAAGGGTGGGTAGATATTTCAGAGACAAACAAGAGCATTACACTGCCTGAAAGACAGAAGAGTCATTCAGTTGTTACTACTTGGGTGAGGTTGCCCTACTCTTTGTAAAACTGGAAATAGTAAAACTGACCAAGAGGTTTTGACCTTGAGTGGCTGTGACATGGTCCAGGCTGGCAGAAGTCACAGCCAGTGAAGACCCTAGCAAGAAAATTCAGCCTGATGTGTCTTCTCTACAGCCAAAAGTCATGTCAGGTGCAGAAGTGGCTGGTAGGGCTTTGTAAAATTGTATCAGAGTTGCCAAAACTAGTACTGGATCTTGATGCTAACATCCAGTTGGTGCTGTTCATTGGTGCAGATTACAAGTTTGACCACAAAGGCTAGATCCAGTCAAGAGAGCCCCTAAGTACAAAATATTAATGAGTCACTGGTTTTGCCACCCTATATTGTGCAATTTAGTAACTGATTTTCTATGGGACATCATGAGTGAGAACATGGTCCTAATCACCCCCCCATGCTGCAGCAGAAAACACCAGCATCTTGGAGCAACACACCAATTCTTACACACGCTAACACCACACTGACACAAAACATTACGTTGCAGGTAAGCAAGTCTGCAGCCTCAAACCACCACAGGCCACAACAGTGGTTCAAAAGCTCTTACAGAACCCACAGGAAAACCCTCAGGAAAACAGGAACTATCCTCCTAAAAGCAGGATGAGGTGATAATCAATACGGGGAAAATGCACAAACTGATTATTTTTTTTTTCCCCCAGAAAAACCGTTTCTGAAATAACACAATGCATAACAGCACCCCAGGAGTGCTACAGCCCCATCAGTGACTCACATTGTAGAGGATGTCTGTCCATCCCTCCATGGTGATGCACTGGAAGACGGTGAGCACAGCAAAGAGGATATTGTCAAAGTTGGTGATGCCATAGTTGGGCCCTTGCCAGTACTCCCTGCAGGTGGTCCCACTCTCACACTGCCTGGCAGGAGGCTCCTCTCCGCAAGGAAAATCTCCCACCTCATCACCTGCAGAGAAGAACAGCAGTGAGAAGAGTTACCGACCAAAGCTGCTCAAGCAGCAGGTGCTGCTGCATCCTCCTTGCACCACCACATCAATGTAATTTACATTTCAGGCTTCCTTGTGCCACTATGGGCATGTAAAAGACATTACACCTATGCAATCATTTATCTACTGCTATGTTATAAGAGATGTTTTAGTGGCAGGGTGGAGCAGAGACATCCCTGGAGTGCCCATGATTTATAGTTTGGCTCAGTGTTCAGCCATGTCATATATATGAAAGGCTACCAAAAAAAACAGTGCAGTAAAAGCAAGGATCTGACAATGGTGCATACTTCAAACACCGTGAGCCAACAACTCACCCTCATACAGCATAGCCAAGTGCTAAATATTGGCACTACAACATCAAAGCAAAAGGGCAGGTGCTGCACCAGTGGCTTAAGCGAGAGCTCTTTGTGGATAGCCCCAACATTGTCCAGATACAGATGTTAGACCACAGCTGCATGTGAGTCCCTGGCTTCATCACAAGGCAGTACCACCACAGCAGCCTGCGAGGGGGACTAAGAGCTCCAGCCCCTCCGTAAGCTTCATATTTCTGCCCAAAAGGGCAATGCTGTGGACCATAGGTACACATGGCAGGGAAAGCATCCAACTGTCACCTTGTCTGCAGCAGGGATGAAGTTTCTCTGCTGAGTTTCATTTCAAACCCAGAGAAGGCAAAGGAGGATGAATCTGTCCTAGTTAAGGACCACAAGGGATGGCCAGGAGGATGGCCAGCATCTTCGAGGGTCAGGTGTGAAGTCTGAAGCCTTGCAGCCCTCCAGAGACATTGCAAGCACCAACAGAGAGCAGTTTGGAAAACTAAAGTGCTGGGGTTTCAAAGTAAATAAATATACTAAGTAATATTGCTATTTACACAGAGATGCAATTCGGGAAATATTAAAGGGTTTTTAAAGTGACACGTTATGGTAATGGAGCAGCAAACTGCACAAAATCAAGTTCACCAGGGGGAAAACAAGATCAGCACTAGCAATAATTAGGAATAATCATTCCATAGAGCAAAGCCTGCAGGAGGAAAACAAGATTGTCACTGTGGCTCCAGGAGATATATATATTTATGTGTGTGTGTGTGACGCTTTTTCCTGTTGACTCAACACCTTAATGCAGGGCATCTCTCTCCAGCTCCCATATGGGTCACCACAGGCTTTCACAGGGGCTTAGTGAGACAAGCCTGCAAAAAGAAAATACCAAATCTGGCTCTCGCAGACCATTTGTGAGCATGCCTTAAAAGAGATTCCAGTTTTATCTCTGGCCTTTTGTTGCCAGGTAATGCTCTGAAAATGCACTGCATATCTACCATGAAGTGTTGGGGTGGGTTTTGGTTTATTTTTTACCTTTTTTTAAAAAAAGAACAGAACTGGTCCCTACTGCCCAGGCTGGAGAAGACAGAGAAAAGGGGACTCTCAAAGAAAAGCGTGTTGCTCTCCTCTCCTGAAGCACATTCAAGGCACTGGGGCTGGCTCAACTGCAGGGTGGCTACTTAAAAACAATGCTGTGCCGGCAGAATAGTACAGCATGGAGGATGCAGGGAGAGGAAAACAGGGTGGACATCCACTGGAACATGGGCTAGTATTAATTTTTACCCATTTTTCATTAGAGAAATATCTCCACTAGCTCACAACAGCCTGTCAGGCTGAGTAGCAAATGCCTTGAATAACTCTTCTGCCATATTTCAGTCCCCAGCCTCTCTCTTCGTTGCGGTTTATTAATAACCTACCCAGGGCTACTGGATTAGCAGGGTTATAGCAACATTTGCTGTTGACATCTGCGCTCGGTTCCCCTCATGATGTGCTGAAGTAGCAGCTGGTACCTCTCACGTGGCTCCTGATTCCAGGAAAAATCCCAGTTTGCTCACTTTGGGGATTTGGAACAGAAACAAGCATGAGCAAGTCCTCCTTCTCCAATTTGCTACCCTCTGACAGAGGCATCTCTTTAATGAGGCTCACATTTCCACACTCAAGCCAGCCTTTGGAGCCCATGGTATCAGGTCTGGGCTTGTTAATGTACCTCTTTGTAGCTGATGAGCACTTAGGTTTTAAAAGGCTCAGCTGATGGCTTTGCAGGATGCTCTGCTGCTCCACTCACAAGGGACCACAGCGCCAGGAAACCTCACCGCTCCCCGCCTTTCCAGAAACACCATCGTGCCATTTCCCGCTGAGCAGGTGGAATCGATCCCCATAATTCATCCGACAACCAGCTTGCTACCCTTGGGAAAAACAGGGGCCAGTGCCTGTAAACGCAGGCGCCTTCCCACACCACCCGGCAAGCGGATTCAGGGGGAGGTGGGTCGGGCCACGCCGCGCCCTCCCACTGAGGTGCCAGGTGCTGCGATGCAGAGATATGCAACACACACACCAGTTTTTCGGCTGCACGCCCAATTCCTAGCTGGAAGCCACCCAGCAAGCAAGAGTCACTTACACACGACATTACACATGACAAAAATCTGTCCTGGCACAGAGGTCTCTCAGTCATCACTGATGTCAGAGAGTTGTCTGCAGAGAACACAAACAGCTTTGGGCTTTATTTTTCCCTTTTACGTTAACTAGTTTCTGGAGGGAGGAAAGAAGTTGCTCTTCTCTTTAGCCCACTGGCTAAAGTCAGCCCATCAGCGAGAGAGCCTCAGAGCTCAGCAAACTACCTGCAAACAAAGGATGCAAAAAAATCACCCACTTTGGTTGCAATTGAACAGACCTGGGAATGCAAACCTGCTCGTAATTGCTTTCTCCCTGCCATGTCACTGAGAACGCTTCTGCTTCCTACACATCTATATTGTCACCGATACTATTCCTCTGCAATTGCTGCAGTAGCCCCAGAGGCTGTGCAGTGGGCTGAGACCTGTTCTGCTTGGCGTGAACACACATCCCCCTCACAAAAAGATTTCCCTTTCCTACAAATCCAGTCCAAAAATTCATTTCTTCCAGGAATCATTGTGCTTCGCTTACAAGTCACAATATCTGACTGTCCTTTACAAGTCCTGTTGTTTTTCTAACATTTCATAGGAACATAAACAAGAAAAAAAATTCACCCTGCTTTTGAAAAGCTTTTTGTAAACTGAATAAATTAAACTGTTTCCATGTTGTTAGAAAGCACTGTGAAGGATGCCCAGAGATTTGGCAGGGAAGTTGTTTTATTACCATTTGAATGCATATAAATAAATCAATATTAAGACCTATTAGTGATAATCACTGAAAATACAAGACTGTGTTTTAAAGACTGCCATTTGTACCTTAAATTGCAATCTTTTGGAGACAGGAACAATATTTTCAACTGTGAATAGCCCAGATAACCAACACGTATTAGCACCACTATAAAGGAATATTAAAATATCACATGGAAAAAATTGGCTGGTTGGTTTTCTGTCTTTTATTTATTTATTTATATTGCAGTGAGTTCCGAGGCAGGGACAAGCAGCTGGCTTTGACATGGCAGCCAGTCCCAGCCGAGGGTCTCTGGGCATTACTCCTCTTCACCTCCATCTTCTAGGGTCTATCACTTCCTCACAGGTAGACACATCATTCACTCTGCAGTGCCCCATTTTCCTTGCCCTTCTTTGTTTGAAGGACATTTTTATCTTTTCTCCATCAAAGGGGTCCTTGCCTTCCATCTATTGTCCTTTTTTTTATTTTATTTTTTGGTTGCTCCCAGTCTTTCCAATCTTACTATTTACACCAAAGTTTTCTCATACCCATGCAACTTGCCCCAGAAACCTTGCAAGGAAATTCAACATCCAGCAGCTCTTCAGAGACCTAAACCCAATGAAAATGTAAACAGAGGCTAATCACTCAAAATAACAAATAAAAATAAAAAACCACAACCCCATACCCTTCAACAAGCTGTAACAAGAATTTGGTTTGTATTTCTACCATGAAAAATTTCTCCCATGAGAGGAGGCCCTAAGCACCTTTGTCTCACTCTTGTGTAGACTGAGAGCAACCCACTAGCATCAGGGGTGGTGTAACAGAGAGAGGAGACTATGCTCCAGCGGGTGTAGGATGAGCACCAAAGTCTGTTAACTTGTAGAATAGGTGGGTAAAGAGGAAGAGAATGCAGTGAACATGGAAGAGGAAAAAGGAAAAGCAACATAAAAGCAGGGTAGAAAGCATCCCGATGAGATGCAGGGGACCAGAAGCACAGTAACCATACACTGGGAGGGGGGCAAAGCTCAGAGCTCACCTGTCTCATTAGAGAAGCAGGTTTTATGAAACTTCCCCATGTAAAACTCCAGCCCGATGATGGCAAACATCACGATGGCGAAGAAGAGGAGCAGCCCGATCTGAAGCAAGGGCACCATCGCCTTCATGATGGACTTGAGGACAACCTGCAAGCCTGTGGGGATAAGGAAAAACATACAATCAGTGGGAAGAAAAACAAGGGTTTGGGGGTGGGCACAAGGTAGGAGAGGGGGGCTGTCCAAGGGGAAGTTTAGGACTGGTGATGCCAAGCAATGCTGCTTTTCCCAGGGCACTATAAAAAAGATGCTACAGCCATAGTGCACTCAAGATGCTAGAGAGAAAATCGGGAGCTTTATCTTTTTCTGACCCCTTTTCTTCAGCTCACAGATTCAAAGGTCTCTTAAGCCTCAGAGACACAAAAAGCACTTTTCCTGAAGCCAGTGGAGTTCCAAGACACAGCCTGGAGCTGGATCAGGTCCTTAAGGCAGATCCTGCAGCAGCACAGATGCGGCAGCAGAGCTGGGCACCATGGCACCCCCCTGTTCCAGGGAGGGCTCAAGCTGCACAGGGGCTGCCTCTGCCTCCCTGACACAATAGCCGTGATGCTGCCATGCCTATCACACCTTGCTTCTGGAGAAACAAAACCCTGTCTCCAGAGCTATCCATCCACAGTTTTTCCATTGGCACTAAAACTCATTTTCAATTAAAACCAGGGGCGATAAGGCAAGAGAGGCTGGAGAGATGGAGGCGTCAGATAACGTCATATAGATGCATGTAACAAAAAAAAACCTTCAGCGATAAGCAGCAGCTGAATGCCACCTTGGTGGCCTGTCCTAAGGTGTAGAGAATGAAGGATCATCATTGTCTTGCCACCTTGTACAGCAGCACTGAGGTCAATACCGGGGCATGCAGGAAAAAAAAGCATGATCTGTTGGATGGGAAAAGTACTGAGAGAGTAGAAGAAAATCATACACCAAGCTTGTGTATGAATGTACCTCAAGGTTGTACATTTTATTTACTACAGGAAAAAAAACTCAGCACACAGCTTTCACAGCATCACTAAAAATAAGAGAGCAAATAATGCTCTGTGGGAAAATACTGTGCTGGTCCAGGACACATCACTGGGTGGGAAAGCACATCCTCCTGGGGGCAGCGTGCCACCCACACCAGAACAGGGACACCCCTGAGGGGCCACCTTACTTCTCTGACATCCTCAGACTGTCACTATGACAACACAGGCAACAAGTCCATGAAAAACCCGCCAGCAGCATCTCCTTATTAGAGATCTTGTTAATAAACGATGCTTTTCCCAAGCCTAGCTAAGGACCTCTTCCCTGGGGGAATTCAAATTCAAGCCTTGCCAATGAAAGGATGCTGGTTTCAGGAAATTTTGGAGCTGTTAGTGCAGAGCATAACCCCTGGCAGGTTTCCCCAGCACCAACATTTTAGTGCTGAGGCAGCCAGGGAGGTGGCAGAGCTGATGTCCCAGCCCGCTGCCCAAGAGGAGAGGGGGCCGTCTGGCTGCCAAGGGGTTAACGCAGAGAAGAGCAGAGTGTCCCACAGAGCAGCAGTTCCCTTTCACCAACTCTTGCTGGAGGGAAAAATCTCTCTGTTCCACAATCAGAAACAAAATACACTCCTGACAGCGATCCCCCGCTAGCGGGTGGAGCAGCTGGTAAACAGCGACAAATAAAAAGGCAGTGAGCAACGGTGTGGGGACTTTGATGGCTTCAGGGCATCAGCACGGCATGCTGCAGCTCCTCACCAGAGCACTCACACCCTTCACGTTAACATGTCAAATATATCAAGTCACCCATTGAGAAGGCAAAGCAAAGTCCTACCTGCTTTTTCCTTTTGTTCCGCGCCCCCCCCCCCCCCCCCCCCCCTTATTAAGGGGTAAAATCCCTAGTGCAAGATGCCCAGCTGGTAAAAACTGTCAGAAGATCCAGCCTCAGGGCTGGGAGCCTGAAAGCTGCAAAAATGTGAGTCTCAGGTCTTCACACCCCAGAAAATTAATTCAAGCCCAAAGGCAAAGGAGTCCCTGCTGCACACCTGCACATTCGTGAGCGCAGCGCTGAAATCGGCTGGCTGCACACAAAACGGGATGACAGAAAAATCAGGACCTAGCAAGGGCAGGTGGCACAGACCATGAAGAAGCAAGCGAAGAAAATGCTGCTCAGAAAAGCTATAGAGCACCGTTGGCTATGAAGACGACCTTATCACAACACTCACTTGGGATTCCCGACACAAGCTTCAGGGGTCGTAACACTCGGACGGCTCGCAGGGTCCGCAGGTCAAAGTCCGTCCCAGCAGTTGCTAGAATCCTAATTGTAAAAGGGGAGAGAGGGGGAAAAACTGAGATTAAATGCAAATCCCTCTTTCCAAAGCGTACAGAAGTGTTGTCTAAAACCAGCAAATATTCAAGCTGCTCTGAACTTTATACCTGCAATCACATTGCAGATTGTGTCCCCTGAAAACCATCAATTCACACACTCCTCCAGAGCTGCCGAGCCTTGCTCAGGCTGTAAGAAAACCTGCAACATCAGATCTGCAACATCAGCCTCCTTACGAGGCCATTTACACACAGCGAGCATGCCTGGCTCTGGCTGTTACAGAGCAGCACCCTGTGCCTCTAGGAAAGCACACGCCATTTTTCCGAAGGAGACTGTGAGAAGGAAATAAATCCCTCAGTTATGCTAGAAATTACCTGCCAGAGCTTTTTTTCCCTGTGATAAATCCAGAAATCCCTCGAGTACTGATGTCTGGTGTTTCCTAATATCTAAAGCACTTTCTAGTTAAACAGTTTACTCGGTGTGCAAAATTCAGGTTTGTTCAGAGCATCTTTTTTTGAGGAGAATATCCAGAGAACTGGATGCAAGTATTTCTTCTGATACACTGCAGTAACTCTGATAAGAAATACAGCTCCCAAAGCAGAATGATTCTTAAAATTGTAAGTGCTCTGCATAGAAAAATGAAATGTCTTTCCTGGTTTAGGGCACAGTAAAGGAAGAAATATTGTCACAGTGTCCACAAGTCACAGTGATGCAAACTCCTTAAGCAAAGACCCTGTGAGGCAAGCTACCTACAGAGAGCATGGCAAAACTGTGTTCGTTAATTACTGCAGCACTTGCTATGATTCTTCAACAAAAATATTCTTAATTTGAGACCGGGCTCCCCTAACACAAGCCAACCACACAGTTACTTCAGAGCAAAACACCTCTCACCAGCTCCCCATGGACTGCACCATTTAACGTGATTGTAAGCAATTGCCATTAGATTTTACCAGGTTTGTCCCCAGGCAGTTCTACCAAGGTGGAAGTGGCTGAGCAACCAGTTCACCAGTGGGGTCTGCAAGCCCCCAGCCCACACCAAATGTACAAGCTGCCAGTACTTTGTTACCTGCAACTGCTGAAAGTGCTGCCAGTGGGGACCATAACCACTCACTTTGCCAAGCCTTCCCCAAAAGCTACAGCAGCAAGAGGGACTTGCAAATCTGGCTGGAAAGCAGGATTCCAGAGGTGCCATGGGCCACGGGCAGAGCTGGAAGGATACTGCTAATCCCAGGCAGTCCCCTGGGGATTAAGCACCCAGACACAGCAAGCATCCCATGCCGGAGCACAGAGATGCTCCGAGGTGCAGAGCACCCACAGCGTACACCTGCGATTTATCTGTGCCTGCCCAGGTGCCCTTTTTCTCAGTTCCTGGTAACAGGCTGCTGAGCATTCAACAAAATGGCCAGCTACCATAAAAAAAAATACAAGAAAAAGACAAGCTTTTTAAAACAAGACACACTGATTTCCTATATAATACATAATATGTCTGGCAAATTCAGCAGCAGAGGACACAACTGTGTTGGGAGCACTCACAGCACAGCTACACTCAGATGAAAACCCTGTCCTTGACTTACTGACTGACTTAGCACTGTTGCCAAGCATGGGGCAGGGAAGAGCAGGATCAGCATTGCTGTGCGGAAAGGGCCAGACTCCATCAGCAGGAGGTGCTGAAGATCAGGAAAAACCCACGCTGAGATGTTGGATGGCAAGAGAGGCAGCAGCAAGCCAGGACCTGAGGAGCAGAGTATCTATTCTATAGGACACCTGTTCCTACATTTTCACAACCAGAAAATTCACATTACATCAGCTCTGTCAATGCTGTTTGAGCATAAGCAACAGGAGACAATTTAAACCAAGAACCATCACATGCAGAGACTTCTAATTTAGTCTTCTGCACCCATGCCAACTATTTCATTGCTCTCCTCCCTTCCATCCATCCTCACAACTTAAATGCTCACTTATAAACCTCTGCAGCCTGGGAATAGCACAGGCACTTCAAGTCAAAAGATAATCTTAAACATCCAGCTTGGATGTTGCTACTAACGGCACAATTAGTCTCAAGTGAGCTAAGATGGATTCGTGCTGTCATCAGGCAGAGCCCTCGTTCCTAGTACAAGCTGAGAGGAGGGGTGCTTGATACATTCATCTTTGATGTTTCTAAATTCATGGACAAAATGGGAGCAAACAGGGGACACCATCAATTAGTCCCATGGTGCCAGTAAAACGTTCCAGTAGCTGGAGGTCTTCATTCCAGTCTTGTCTTCCTAATAGGCTTGATGCTAAAACCAGCCTACTCAAACCATGGCAACACCAGCCTCTCCACCTCCCCAGTCAAAACCCCTAATCATTCCTTAATTGCCACATCACTGGCACTGTGGGAACCTACTGTAGCTAACCTACATGGGGTACCCTACAGCCTACCATCTCCCATGACTGGAGAGCTGGTCCATGGATCATATCAAATCACAGCTGAATCATGCAAACCATCTATAACTGCACAGCTGAGCTGCCACTGCTACATCTGTCCACGAATCAGCCGCTCCTGAAAAACAACACAACCCTGGCCAGAGTTTGCCTAGAAAGGGAAAAAAAAAAATACAGCTGCATCCTAAACAAAGCCACCTTTCACGTAAGAAACAGAAAAGCAATGGCATGAGGTGGTAGCTCTCTAGGTCTAAAAATCCACATCTGAGCCTTGCAGGTAAATGAGGCAGATGATGAGAAAACCCAGGGGGGCATCCAACAGGTTTTCTGTACCAGTTGGAGCGGGGAGGGCTGGACTTTGCAGCCTTCTTGCACTGCTTGCTCACAACCATCGCTCTGCTGCCCCTGACAGGCTCTCCGAACAGGGGAACCAGGGGAAAGAGGGTCCCAGGGCTTTTAGAAGTGCTGTGGGGTCAGTGACCACCCCAGGAGCCCTGGCACATGGGGTGGCACAAAGGACCCGCGGCAGCTCTCAGCAGCTAGAGCCCAGCAAAGTGGCTCGGTGGGGGGAAGCCGTGCCAGGGCGGAGATGGTGCCTGCTCTCCATACAAAACCAAAGTTAATTTACAGCTGCTCAGCAGTCCATTCCCCTAAACCATTCACAGACATGCATGGAAAAACGCCCCAGTGAAGAAAAAGCTTTAATTAACTTGATGGCATTTGCCTAAGTGCCTTCTTTCTGTTTTACTTTTTCCCCCACTCCAGCTGAAAGCTCGCAGAAGCCACTGTGAGTTAGGCCAGAACAAGTGGGAAATTATCATTAAAAGTAAGAGAAACAGAGAGATCAAAGGAGCAGGCTGACAAGCATGTCCTGACAATCCTGGCGAAGCATCCCTGGCTGCAAGCGAACAGCTGAGAACAAAGCAGAGGTGGCGGGCGAGCCAGTGCCGGAAGAGGAAATCAGCTACCAAAGGTTAAAAAAAATAGCAAAAAAGAGAAGATTTTTAGGAGATAACCTCACAAAGAACAGCTTGATCTGCTAGCAGGCTGAACAGAAACACTGGGATTTGGTAGGAAGTTGTCTTTGATAGCATTTCAAGTGTTTAAGTACAACAAAATCTCGTTAAATAAGTTATTCCGTGTAATTTGCCTTTTTTAAGAGCAGGACGGCCAGTCACCAAACCTTTCTTGCTCAGATGCTGCTGTGCCAGATCCGGGCATGCATCCTGCCAGCCCAGTAGTGCTCAGGACCACTGCACTCCTCGTTTTCATGGCAACTTGGTGAAATGCTGCTTTCTCCATCACCCCCTCCATCAACAAGCTCTGACTGACACCTGTTCCCAGAGACAGAGGTCGGATTTGTGAGAAATACTTGACAACTTTTGTTCTAGCAAAGCCTGGAATAAATTATAAAAGCATCTTATTCCTTTGGGTATAAAAGAAAGCAAAGAACGAAGGGAAAGTTCCTTTCCTGAACATTATGCTAACATAAATAATTAGCAATCCATTTCTTAAAGTACCTCAGAGCTCGGGATTTCTGTGTACTGATTTAGCCAGACCTGCTGTCGTACAGCACTGCACTTCTCAGAACTGCCCGATAACAAATCTCCTGACTGAAGCTCTGACCAAAGAAATTGCCTTGAAACTCCTTCAAGCTTAGCCCCAGATCTCTAAATCCCGAGGGCTGGAGTGGGGAAAAGCCCTGCTCCTCAGGATCATCCCCACCTTGTCCTCCTCCCACCTTAATGGCCTTTTAGTGGATTTATTTCAGCTTTTCCAGATGATATCTCAGGGAGCAGGTGGCAGAGGTGCTTTGCATCTCCCCCAAGGCAGGAAGAGGAGGAGGAACAGAAACACAGGAGATGTTCTGAGCGAGAGCCAAGATGATCAAAAATACAGGGGTTTCTATACGTATCTCTGCTTATAAAAGCAACCACACCTTGGGTCCGGCCTCTCAAAGAGCAGCCAGGGAGGCCACACTTGACACACACATATCTGCAGGTGATGGAGCACATTTTCCGCCTGGTCTCCTGGCATCACTGCCTATAAATCACAATGGAGGTGGCATGAGACGTGCAGGAAAGAACTGGACCTGGCTGCAAGTCCAGCAGCTTCAGCATGTCTGCTTGTGAGCAGATAACGTACAGCTACAGCAAAAAGCAGCACGATGAATAACTGAGAATGATTAACGCTTCCAAGGGGATCTTGCCACTGTACAACACTGGTGCTAGGGCAGGTTCTGCTAAAGGAGGAATCACGGGCATAAATTATAGGCATTTTTAATGTAAACTTGCTATTTATTATATTCTAGTCCTAGAAAGTATGTGGAAACAGAGCCTTTTTCAGAGACCTTATCCCAAGCACCCTTTCCTAAGAAGTGGATCAATCTCTTCCATGAGATTAGGAGAAAGACTGAACACGCACCAGACAGCTTCCCTCAAAAAAAGATAAACCTAGCCAGCAGCACAGCAACTGTCTTAGGAAAAGAAATAGCAGCTATCACTTCCTACCCACAGATTCACCCCACCTAAAGCAGCATCGCCCCCAAAACCATGACAGATACAGGAGCACAGAAAACTCCAATAAATCATCCCCATCCCGACTTTAGGCACAGGCTGCTGATCTTTAACAAGCCCCAGTGACCCCCAGGAAATGGAAACCAGTGGGAAAAATAAATAAAATAAATACCTTAATAAGTATTGGCTGAGCAGTTTCAAGACTTTTCTCCCTCCCATGGGCAGCCGGTGGGCTGACCGTTGCCTCAGTCTGTGCTACCTGCCAGCTGTAATCCTTGCCCACCTGCTCCTTCCCGGTTTCTCCTCTGCTGCTTATGGGATGGAGAAGGACCCCAACCCCATGGGAGCTGCCACCACCAGGATCGCTGCCGTGGTGTTCATGGTAGCTAGCAATCCAAGGGAACCTTCTGGTCCTATGCCACTGTGGCAGCACTTGAGAATTTTACAGTAAAAATTAAGTGGAAAGAAATAATTGTTTTCAAATGAGAGATTCTATGGAAAAGATTCATCTCCCAAAAAAAAAAAAAAATCCTGTAAAATTCATCTGAAGTAGCTGGGCTTTTTAACCAGCATTTTCCCTTCAACAGCATATGCAGAGCATTAAAAATTTACAAAAATATATATTCTCCATTTCTTTTCTTTTCCCCTGAAACCATTTGCCATGGGAGGCTGCTCTGCCTGCTGCTTTCCTGAACGACCCCAAACCAGCACACAGTCTGCTCCTGGCTGGAGCTGGCAAGACTTTCCAGAATCAGGAATACCAGAAGCGCACCACCCCACACAGGACAACCACTGGCCTCACTGTGCACATCCCACCTCTTGAATTAATGGTCTTTATTTGAAAACACCAACTTCTCCAGTGTCTGCCCTGCACAATGGCCAGGAACCACCTACCTACCAGCAGGAGAGCCTGGGACAAGTGAAAGTGGCCAGCAAGACAGAACTGGCTGTCAGGGAAGCTGCTGCCCAAGCGAAGGGCTGCAAGGGCTGTGCACCCAGGCAGTGGGTTGAGGAGCTGCAGGAGGAAAGCAGCAAGTCATGATGAAATGAATTAGGGAGGGAGAACAAGGAACAGAGTATTTTTGGAGGCATTGCAAGAGAGCTATTAGGTCCTCACAGTGCTGACCTCCAAGGACTACCAGAGCATCAATGGCAAATAGGCAGCACCATGGAAGACACGGTGTCGTGATCTCTGACAACTTGTGGCAACAGGGCATCACTTGCCCCTGTTTCCTTGTACGTATCAACCAGCAGCAGATAAAGTCTTGGCAGCAGATGAAGCCAATGAGCAAGACTCCCAGGGAGAAACTACACCAGTTGCACACACTAAAAGCTGCAAAAGGATGCGGCGAGTAGTGGGTGTCTGTCTGCTGAGAGCCACCTCAGCCGCAGTGCAAATCAAAACGAGTATTTTTCACCTTCCTAACTCCAGAGCACACACTGCTCAGCCTTACGCTGGTGACACGATCTGGCTGATTCCCTTGCCCGGGACTTGAGGGCAGCGCAGCAGAGGCAGCCAGCCAAGGGGTGCCCGTGAGCCAGCCAGCCCCTCGGATGCAGGCAGCCGGTTTGCTCCGCACAGCAAGCCTGGCTTGCGCTTGGACTGCAGCGACGTGGCCGCCAGCCCCGCTGCTGCCTGGTTCTCCCAGCCACGGCACAAACCTGCGTGCAAGCGGTGGGTGACAGGAGCAGTTGGAAAGATGCCCCTTTTCACTCAGCTTGATTTCATGGCATGCGAGCTTTATCTTGCCTACCAAAGAGACAGAGTCAACACCAGGTCTGAGCCGATAAGTAGATCTGGCATGCTAATTGCACCATTTAATTTATGGCATTACCAGGTTCTTCTGTTGGCTCTATCACTCCACGCTGGTGCCTTCCCCACCAGCTGCCCACAGTCCCTCCCAAATGAAAGTACCCAGCTTGCCAGCTCTGCCTTTCCTTTGGATGGCCACCACCAAGTCTGAGCATCCAAGCAGATATCTGCAGATTGTGTCTCAGCCTGCTGCTTCCCTTCAAAGCACGTCCACACCACCACGTACTGGCTCCCAACCCTTTCCTTAATACCAGCCTACTGAACAGCAACTCAGACTGATCCCCTTCCTCAGATAAATGTGTTTGTGCCAAAAATCACTGTATCCATCAAAACGGCCTCACTATGGTGAAAGAAAAGCCTGTCTTTAGCTATAACACAAAGGAAACAGAGGGTAAAATAAAATATACCGAGGAAATAACAATATTCAATAGTACGGGGTTGCACTGCTTCAGAGGCACAAACAGCCAATTCATTCCTTGGTGTCACACCAAACAAGCACATTTCTGAGCCTTTTGTAGCCAGCGTTAAATTTGCCACCAGCCTTCAGCATACAGAGCTGCCCAGATACGAATGCAAACTCTCTCCTCTTTGCATGGCAGAAATGCTCTAGAGTCCTGGGAGGAGACACAACAAAATGAGAGCAGAATGCTCCCCCCGCTCCCAAAACCACCAGCAACCTACTTTCCTGACTAATTCCTGAGCCAGGCTCCAGGGAGAAGAGCATCTGTAGACACATCCTCCTCCGCTACAGCAAGACACACAGCACCTAAGCAGCGTGCAACACTCGAACAAAACAAATGAGGTTTTGCAGAGTGCAGGTTGCTGAGGGCTTGGCTTCTGCCCAGGATGAAGGAAGATACTCTGGTTACGAGACAATTGCTCAAATAAGTCCTTGTTGCTTCTAAGCAGGAAAGGCATGAACATACCACACCGCAGAGTAGAAAAGGTGGCTCATTCTCAATAAGCAATAAAGGCTGACAGCAAAATGCATATGTCTAAAATATTTTAGCGAGCTTACGCTGGGAAAACTGAGCACTGAGGAGTTAAAACCATCCTGCACTTTATTGTGGCTAGAAAGTAGGTCATACCTTGAGTCTCACTACATTAACGTTACAAAGGAGAGATGGCTGCTTTCTGTCCTTGGAAATGGGAATCCCAGTATTTTGTTCCTGGCATCAGAGGATATGGAGAGCAGGAACTGGGAGCCCAAATCACTTTCATGGAGACATCTGGGGTCACACCCCCCACCCTACAGCCTCTTGTGCCTGGGCAAGCTATGAAGGGGGTTAGCTCAGTAGCAAACGATTCTTAAAGAGGAGAGGGGGATTTCAGGGTCAGCAAAATGTTTCAAGTATTTTCACTTTGGCAGGAGGTGGAAGAGAGAACAACAAAACATCATCTGGGATTGTTTCTTCCATTTGTCAAGTTCTAAAATGAAGTATTCTGATTTTTAATGTATTCCTTTCTAGTGAAAGCAATTGATGTCATGTCTGCAAATATTTTGTACTTGATTTAAAGCTGTCGTTTTCCTGAAAAATACAACGCCCCAAATCATGTCTGCATGAAAAACGTCACCCAAACCAGACACTACATTTCATGGCTGTGCCAGAAAGTCTGGAGGAGCGTGGCTGCTCTCTGCTAGCTGGCAGCTTGGAATTGAGCAGAAAGCATGGGACAGCTGGTAGGTGGATGTATTTTTCTGCCAGGTGGGCTAGCAGGGCAGCACAGACCCTGCAGGAGGTAAGAGTTCCAGGTCACTAAAAGCACATCTCAACCCTCCTTCCCCATAGGACCCACCCAACGAAAGCCTCTGTGCCAGATTGCCCTGGGAGCAGTGATGGAGCCTGTGTTATCTGGAACCAGAACCACATCACCCTCTCCATTTGGCCAGTCCCCAGAAGTAGCTGTTCATGAGTTGAGCAGAAAATGCCATCGCTATCAAATTACACTAGAGCTGAAAAAGCAAACCAAAACAAAATGGGTCAGAATAAGAGCTCAGCCTTCCCTCCTGGGGTGCTGAACTGGTGGTGCTGCTGGAGAAGGACGGGGAGCAGCAGTCAATGAAGGACTGGTGCAAAGGACAAGGAAAAATATCTGTCAGTGCTGGACATATTGCTCAGGACGGAAAGGAGACTGCTTCGAGGTTACTGTTGTCTGGGCCTTTCTACACCACAGGCTTTTCTTTTCCACCAAGCCACCAGCTGAACCACACACTAGTTTCCAGAGGGAGTGCTGGGAGGGATGGCCTCCCTCCGCTCCACCTTGTCACTGCATCGCTGGATCCTGTAACAGCTGAGAGATGGGCAGATAATGAGCAAAGATAAACACGTCATGCAAAATGATAACCTAGAAGATTCATATAACAAATGGGAAGGTAGAGAGCAGAGAGGTAGTTAATTCGTGCTGCCACATTTGCACACTTCTTGTGTTCCCTCTCCAGCACTTGGCCAGCAAAGCCCTCACTGGTGCAGCCAGACGGATGAGAATGGCAAAAATGGATCATCAGCATCATCCACCCCTGGATGTACCCGTGCACTTGACTAACTGGAGACCCAAAACCACCCGCAAACTGAACCAAGCCAATCTAGCAAGAGAGTTTAACCAGAATTTCCAGTGTTCCTGTTCCTTTTTTCCCACAATATAGTAAAATATTGACTATCAATGTGTTCCTGCTCCCATCACCATGTCTGATTGCTCCTCCAGGCCATGTGATCAAGCAACTACCATGTTACACCACCTTGTTACACCCTTAGGGGCAGTGCTGACTCCCTCACCTTCACCTGCCACCCTGTGTCTTCCAGACAACAGCTTGAATCAAGGTAGATGATGTTCAAGTTGAGTTCAACCAGGCAAGAAAACTGCATGCCATCCATCTCTGGCAAATGTTCCTATAGGAAATTACTCTGACATCCCAGGTTTTGGAGAAAGACAAAGACTGGAAGGCTATCTGGGACCTCTACAAGCAGGTACAGAGCTGGGTTTCTTCCCCTTGGAGGGAGGCTGGCCAGGGGGTTTGCTCCTAGCCATGTCACAGATAGTCAGGGGACACTGTCACCCAGGTCAGTGGTCTCTGAGGGAGGTTTTGCCTATGAATGCTCTGAGCAAGCAGAGACACGTATGGTCCCCATGCACCTCCTGTCCAAACCTGCTGCCTCAAAGGACCCAAACCCCAAGCATTTTTCAGCCTGCAGCAGGTGCCCCTTGCTGAGAGATGCTGTATCGCCAGGTCACACAAGCAGGCAGCCCCAAAATCGACAAGGCTGGATTAACAGCCAAGAGACCATGCAAAAAATAATATTAGGGCGCTCTCTTTGTCTTGCAATTCCTCAGCTTTTGTAGACAGCTGGGGTCACACTTTCAAGTTTTAGTGTATGAGCCACAGGAAATACACACTTTCATATAAAAGCTGAAGCTCTCCTCTTGTCACAGGGATTAATATTAAGGCACCAGATATCATAAGACTTGCAATATAATATCACTTTAATGCACACCTCATTTTCACTCCCAAAAGACATCATTCTCCTTCTTAGAATATTTTTTTTTTTTTTTTTTTTTGGCCAGGACTATCACAGTAAACATGCAATGTTGTTCTGAGGAAAACACAGTTTGCCAAGACATCTAAAATATTGTGTATTCCCTCCATCTGCTTCTGCTAAATAAACCCTGGGCCTTATCTAATATAATGAGTAGATGTTGGCAATAATTGCACAGCCATCTGTACCGTGCTTTAAACCTGTTGCAAGCTGGGCTGTGGACACAAGAAAGAATTTATTCCTTCCATACTGCAAACAAAAATTGTAGCTTCCCCCCTTCTGTTTTTTAGGATAATTTAGTTATATCAGCTCCTATGCTTGGTGCTTGGGGAACAGTATTTCATGAACGTGACAGATGAACCCCCTCTTTTCCCTAGTTTGTATAGATAATAGATAAAGCTCAGGTTCTGCAGCCAACAGGGATCGGCGCAGTCCCAGGCGAGCACTGTCTGCAGCACAGCAGCCTCCAAGAGCTGCTTCTGCCCAGCATGGTGCAACCACAACACAATACGTTTTGGCTTCCCAGAAACTTTTAAGGCTTAATTCAAAAGTCTCTTCTGGCAACGCTCAGCTGTTAGAACCATGGCATGCAAGTTACCCTCACCCAGATTTGCTAGGAAGTCAATCACCAGGTCATACCCACTCAGACTAAGCCCATACCAATGCAATGGCTCAACAAGGGGGTTTTGTTGTTTTTTTAAAACAATGCTGCTCTTGCTCTGGTTGAGTCAAATGGAGCTACCACACCAGCTCCCCACTGGCAAAGCTGAGGAAACAGGGACCCAGATGCAGCTTACCAGAGGGTGCAGCAGCCTGCTGGCAGATGTGAGGCAAGAGGGGGATGTTTGGCTGAAGTTAACCTCTGTAGGACATGACTGGAAGCACCTGTCAGAGAGCAGTAGTGCTCAGCTACTTTGCACAGGAGTCAAAAACCACCAATGTCCTTAAACTGAAAAAACTGGAGAAGCAGCAACCTGTTGCCTATGCAGTCTAATTAACTAGATGCACCCAGGTACACACTGGTCTGGAATCAACACATCCCAAGAACGCATCACAGCTTCGGCATGCTCAGGAGGCAACACCAAATACCTGCAAGGATCACCCCGACGCCAATATAAAACATGCCCCCTCCCAGCGTTGGTTTGCCAGTCCTGCTTTCCTCATCCTCCTCCCCACGCTGCCATAGCCCACTCTTTCCCCAACCTGCCCATCCCTTTTCACCCACCAGAGCATGATAACCCCCCTGCCAAAGCCAACACGAGCGCAGACACCTACTAGTCAGCAATGCAAGAGGGCAGTGCCACCAGGTCCCACCGAGCAGTGCTTGTGGGACCTCAGAGGCCACAGCAATATCACTGGTGCAAGGAAGTGACATCTTTATAACGGGACAGGGGAATGTGCTTAAATTAATCGGCAGTTCAGATAACGGAGGCTTTTGCTCTCCACTGGGCTGTTAAGAACACCGGAATTGCTGCAGATAAAAAGTCTGGCAGCATTTTCATCATAAGCTCAACATTTCTGGGCTGTATAATCCAGCCATTAAAAAATACATGCTCTGGGCTGAAAGCTGACATCTCAGGTCCCAGCACAGCAGCAAATGTTTGTGTTTTTCAGATTTCCAGAGCAGTCCCTTTGGGCCCATCGGGCAGTTACAAGCCAGCAGAGCGAAGATGGATGTTGCAGTTTTCCAGGGGAGGTTACACTTGCATCAGTCGTGGGTTTCGGAGCTTCATTTTACTCCACTGACCAGGCAGATGAGTCTGCCTGTGTGCTGCAGCCATCTGAAATACAAGCAGACAGCAGCATCCAGCAGAGAAGACTGTATGTTCGTTGGCGCTGCTGATTTGCTGCGGCAAGTTTTCCCCGTGACATGAAGACAGACCTGAATTATGGGGCAGGCGAGAAAGACATCTGTGGGGAATTTCTTAGACAGCTGCAGGAGAGGCGAGAAGTATCCTGCAGTCCACAGCAGCTTTCTGACAAGGCAGCACACAAGAATATAGCACCGAGGACTTTGGGATGTAGGCCAACAGCATCAGATGCTTTTTGTTGATGCAGCCTATTGCTGTGAAATGGTCCAGAAATCTCCCCCTAGCTTTTCAGCACCAGAGTTAAGTGTTTCGTTAGGAGGTAAATCATACCAGGCTTACCTCTACAGGCAACAGAGAGAAAAGCACAAGCACAGAAGAAGAAACCAAAAGCTGTGCTGGTGATCTCTGGTGTCCAAAATGTATGAGTTGGGTTCAGCAAGGGGTAGCAAGAGTGGCTTTAAGATCTGACAAGTTTAATCATCAAGAGAGCAAGACAAGTCACCGCTTCACTCCATGTGCTGTTTTCTTTTTACAATATGCCTTTCTTGCTTAACCTGTGATTTTTAAGGAGGAGATGCTTCACGTTTCACTGGGTTTAAATCTTAGGGGGCTGGTAGTAGCCAGGTCTGCTCTCTGCCCATTCAGTTCCCCTCCTGACTGTGACACCCCCTCCACTAAATCACCTGCAGCTCTGGGGCTGCACCCGCCAGCATCAAGGCGGAGAAGGACCCCTGAGCACTTTCCCAGTCTATCAGCATTACGTTAATTGAGAGTTTGCACAGAGCAGACCATCGTCTAGACAGTGTTAAGCTCCAACCAGGGAAGGTGCGGGGAGGACACAGCATGGTTTCCAGAGTAAGCATTTCTGACATTTGCCTAGTCATCGCCTTCCCTCCAGTTTGGTATCCTGAGTGATTCCTTCCTCCTGTAGCCCTGGAAACAGCAGGAGGCGGCAGCTCCAGGCATGGGCTGCTGCTGCAAGGTGGCACTTGGGGGGGGAACTGCACTTTGTCCCCCTCAGCCATCCTTGCCACCACCCAGTCCATCTTCCCACAGCACATAGCTGACAACTTAATGTGGTAATTCCTGCATCACACCACACAGCAGGGAACTGGGATGCTGGTGGAGGGCTGGGGAGGTGTCCTGGTTTTGGCTGGGATAGAGTTAATGTTCTCCCCAGTAGCTGGTACAGTGCTGCGCTTAGGATTTAGCGTGAGAACAGCGTTGATACCACAGCGATGGTTTAGTTGTTGCGAAGTCGTGCTCACCCTGAGCCAAGGACTTCTCCGTTTCCCATCTCTGCCAGTGAGGAGGGGCACAAGGAGCCGGGAGGGAGCAGAGCCAGGACAGCTCACCCGAACTAGCCACAGGGCTATTCCATACCACAGGCCCTCATGCTCCGTACAGAGACTGGGGGGAGCTGGCCGGGGGCCACCGATCGCTGCTGGGGGACCGGTTGGGCATCGGTCAGCAGGGGGTGGGCAGTTGTATTGTGTCACTTGGGTGCTATCCCTCTCTCTCCCTCTCTTCTTCATTACTTTTATTATTATTTACTTTGTTTCAGTTATTAAAGTCTTCTTACCTCAACCCACAGGTTTTACCTTTTTCCAATTCTCCTCCCATCCCACCGGGGTGGGGGGAGCAAGCAGCCGCACGACACCCAGCTGCCAGCTGGGTTAAGCCACAGCAAGATAAAATGCATCCATGGCACTGAGATCTGGGGAGACACCAGCAGTGAGAAGCACCTAAAAAAAAAAAAAATCAAGTCCTCCTTCCATCAGGGCCCCAGCTTGTTTTGGGGGCCTTCAGCAACTTGCTCTGCTTTCTTCCTGCTCCCATTCTGCTTTCCCCAGCTTTGCCTACAAGGACCAGTCCATAGCTCAAGACCAGATACTGCCAGCAGCTCTGCAGCACTCCAACACCCAGCACAATGGCATTACCATCATGTTTCAGGGCTCTAAGCACTACCTCGATTAAGAGAAACAGCAGAAAGCACACAACACTGCATTGTGTAACTCCTACATTAAGAGCAGCCTCGGCAAAATGCAAATAGGTGGCATCTTAGTGGCAGTAACTCAAGCAAATCAAGAAGTATTGCTAGTTTTTAGAAAAAGCACTCAGCAAAAAAGGTTTTTGTGCTGAAAAATGCCTTTTACCACCAAAAATGTTTGTGTTCAGGTAAACATCAATTTCAGTTTTCCATTGGGAAATAACAAAACACTTTGGTTTCATTTTTACTTCAAATATGACTTCAGATTTTATTTTTATTTGGTTGTTTTTAACTGCAATACTGTAAAGCTGGCTGAAAGCAGGCATTTTTGCTTAAAATCAGGTTGAACCCTCCCGGGGAAACTATAGCTTTTGAAACAAAAACTTTTGGAACCAAGATTTCTTCCCTCCACTATTTCTCGCTGGGGGGGGGGGGGGGGGGGGAGGCGGGGCAGAAAAAAAATCTGGATTTGTGGGCAGCCATCCCTCAAACCTGGAGGGAGGCTGCCCTCAGCCCAAGGTAGTTCATGGTCCCTTCCCATCGGTGCAGGGTCTCAGCGTTTGAGGTGGAGACAGTTGTTTGGTGGCATCTCCCCCATGTTCATTCACCTTCAGAGCTGGGGGGGCCAGGACAGCTGGGGGCAGCAGGTCCCCCCGTGAGGCAGCCCAAGAGTCAAAGTGCTCGTGCTCCTGCACAGCCACCATCACCAGCTGGATTTCCCAGGGCTCAGGGAAACCCACTCACCTCCTCACTCACTGATGGCTCAGATGACTGATTGCACATGGATATTTATACGAGCTGCTGCTTGTCACAGCAGTCTCCAGCAAACCACATTTTTGGCAGGAGGGGAAACTCCTTCAGTTCCTTGCAACTCATGGAGAAGCAATGGATTTATGTTGGCCTTTTTCTTCTGTTGTCATATTCCCTGGTAGGCTGGCATGGAGGTGAGGGCAGGAGAGTTCAAACACAAATACAGGTTGCTGAGAACGAGCAGAGATCCAAGGCAGGTTTGCACCATCAGATCAAGGAGAGAGAATGCAATGCTGGGGGGCAAGATCCTCCTCAGAAGGAGCAAGCTTAGCAAGATGAGTCCTTCTCCTGGAGGACAGATCTTGGAGCCATGCAGGACACAGATCACCAGCAAAGCTTCCAGCAAATGAGGACAAGTTAGGTTGTGGGAGGGGGAGAAAAGGAGGGGAGGAGAGAGAGAGGCTGGAGGATGCCAAGCAAAATCAATTGCATGGCTTTGCCAAGAGCACAGGAGAGTGCAGGAGTGATAAAGTTTGCATCTGGGTTTTGCAGATGACAAAATTTACAGGCTGGGGTAGAGTCAGGATTTGGCATTTATCTCAGGCCCTGCTCTTAAAAAAAAAAAATAAATTAAAGCAGCATCGTAGCCTGGAAGCTCCCAAAATCAACAACGGAGGTGCTCGGATGAATCAGCAGCAGCTCTGAGGGACAAAGGAGACCAGGGTTCTGCTCAGGTAGACCTGCTCACTACTGGCAATAGCTTTTTCACTGTAATTTGGGCGTGGAGATAAAGACATACAAGTTTGATCACATATCCTGCAGCAATTACAAATCCCAAATTGACCACAGTTTGGTTACTGCTTCTACTGCAGTTGTTTCATGGCAGTGGGTCACCTAGTTGATGCATGTCACTGCTGTCCCACCATGCTTCGTGCCACCCCGTTGCCCCTTTTAGAAGCAACGCTAAATGCACGTGTACCCTGGCCATTGTTGTCCCAGCCCTCAGCACCTCTGAGCCACCATCCTCACATCATGTTATTTCAGCTTAAACCACATCAAACCGACCTGCCAGAACCCATGTCTCCCCATCCCCAACACATCCCAGAGTGTGAGGCAAGCTAGGCCAAAGATCAAGGTGGTGAACCCAAACTGAGAAGAAAGCTGAGACCACCAAATTCGTTGACTAGTGACTGTCCCCGAATATTTTTAACTCCTCACGGAAACAAGAGGCTGGACCTGCACACACAGCTACATCAGACCCCTGGAAGTCACAGCTGAGCACAGCTTAGGAACTCACACCATTTCCATTTCCCTGACCCAGGAACAGGAGGGAAGACTTTTCCCTTTTTCATTTTCTCCATCGTTACACGAATGAGACAGCAGAATTTTAATGCCATTTATGTTCCGTGAAAGAGAACAGCAAACGGTACTACCCTGACCTTTTCAGTGTTCTGTAACACCATCGGCTGCCCAGATCCACTGTCCCCTCTCCGTGCCCAGCCGAGCAGGGTGGAGGGGGCAGCTGGTGAGAGCCCTGCCATTGCTCAGAGTAGAACCGCAACAGGGCTTTCCCAGTGGGAGAGGGCTGCGGAGATGCCGCCTACAGCATCAGCCCTCTGCCTGGGATCGGCGGGTTGAAAGCAGGAGCCTGACACTGGTCCCTGCCATGCCACCTGCGGCAGAGGGCACCAGGGTGGGGAGGAGATCACAGTGCCCCGGGGAGTTCCCAGGGATTCAATTTTGTCTTTCACAAGCCTGAGGAAGACAGCAAGGAAAGATACTTCTGCGCTGCTGGAGGGTGGCTAGCTCTTTCCACAGCACAGAAAGGAGATTCCCTTGGTCTCTCCAGCTGTGCAATGAAGATGCAGTGAAGTCCCACACCTTATGCAGCCCCACAAAGACAAGCTAAGCCCCAAACCCACAAGCCCAAGCTACTTCCCAAGCTTTAAAGTGGGTGCTGTCACCTGGCTGGGGAGGGGGACAGGGAGCCCTGCCTTCTGCTCTGCTTGCACCCTCCTCACCTGCGCAGGGACCTGCCACATCCATCACTGCTCCTCCGGCAGTGGCAGAAGGGGCTGCTCAAAGAGCAGCGTTGACAGGCAGACACACACAAAACCTCAACAGGGAAATTGCTTACAGCTCACATCAATCAAACCAGACCAGACCTCCTCCCTGCTCCAGTTCCACAGCCCAATTCGCATCGGAGCGTGGCACCTCCGCCTGGGATGGGACCATCTCCCAACACAGGCTCACACACCAGACAGGACATCTCCCTCCAAGCTGCTTAAACAGCTCAAAGGGTTTTTCCCCCTGCTCCTTCCTCTTCCCCAAACATTTAACCTGAGGTCTCCTCTAACAAACTTCTCCCCACTGCGCAGAGAAAATGGCTCTGACTGCCATAGGCGAGGGATAACCAAGTAAATTTTAATCCTTGCTGTTATTGTATTACCACCAGAAGTACACGGATTGAGATAAAAGGCTCACCAGCCCAGCCATAATTCTATCAGAAAGGTAATTATCTCTTCTTCCACCTGACTTTGTGCTTGCTTTCTATAATGAAGTTTCCAGCTCATGCTTGCAGCAATGGAGCCAGCCACCACAAAAAAATCGCTGGGAAATGTAAAAGCTAATTGTCTGTTTGGCACGTGAGAACCAGCGAATCAAGTCTGCGAAGGAGAACGGAGCTGGAGAACCCTGAACCAGGAGCAATTCAGAGCTCCTGGCTGGTGCTGATGCCTGTGCCCAGCACGGAGCTGGGTCCTGGAGGCACCCCCAACCCTTCAGCTGTAGACACAAGCACCCCAAATCACAGCAGCATGCTTTCCAATACACATTTCCTTCAAGGCACCTGCCCCATGGATCCTGCTCTTTCAGACCCTTTCCAAACCATCAGGAGGGCTATGGGGATGTTAAAATAAAAGAGACATTTTCACTTTTTGAGCCCACTGATTAACACGGTAAGGGTGCCATCCCATCATCGCCAAACCAGCTCACCGTGTTGCTGGCTGTAGCTGGCAGGTTACAAATAAAAAAAAAGGAAACTGAGGCACAGAGCGGGAGAGGGACTTCAGTGCAAGGCCATGGGCGTTCCCAACCCTCACCCCCGTCAGACCCCACCAGCACAGTCTCTGTGTGACCAAAGCTGCTTTTGGCCCCTGAGCCATCCACGCTCCTGTTTCTAAGCGCAGAAGCGACACAAGGGCTGTTCTCCAGCAGACAATAAATTATCCAGAATTGAGCGAGCTAAATATAATTTTAGACAAGCACACATTGTACAGATCACAACATGAAGATGTTGGCTTACATATGATGGGTGCGCTATTTCACAGAGGGGTTTTTTTATCCTTTGTACTATTGCTGAGTAGAATAAAATTACCATTGGAGACACTTAATTGTACTAATTATAATCTTTTGGGGAACATTTTGAAAAATTACTGTCTTTTACCAATGCATAACTGACCATATGATGTTCTCTATACTATTGCCACCAGAGTTTCTTCGATCTTTCCAAATTAATAGATAGGACAGTACTTTGCAAAGGCTCCCAGAAGGATCGGTTCCCAGCCAGCACAGCAGCTTGTGCTGTTTGTCTCATACCATTGCAGAAGAGGATGGGTTTTTTCCCCTTAATGATAAATGATGCTCTAATGATTCGGAAAGGTATCTCAAAAAGCCAAAAGTGAAAACACATTTCAGCCGAGATTGCTCAACACCAAAATTTGCTAGGACTGAAAGCTTGGTGCCTGTGGGCCACTGCCCCCCACTTCCAATGCTTTCTATTTTAAGGTGGACCTAAACTATCTCAGGACTTTGCTCCCAGCCCTCAGAAACCAGCCAGCAGCCAACACCTCCAGACACCACAGAAGAACCAGCATGGACATTGGCCTACACCTCCACCAGTGCTTTGCTGGGCACCAGCAGATGACCTTTCCCTGTCTCTTCCCACTCAATAGCACTCATGACCTATGCAGAAACATGGAGTTTAACTTTCCCCTTGTGCTGTTATACATCTCATCACCTCAGAGTGCTGTGTCCCTGCATCTTCATGGTGATATGCAGTCTCACACAGCATCAGAGCTTTTCTGTGCTTGGCACCAACCCTCCCAGCTCCCTCAAGGACATAGCACCCATCCCAAACACCTTCTAACATCCTCCCTGTGCACCAAGGACCCTCCTGAGGACACAAGATGCAGTGAGAAGCCATTTTGAGGGAGTTTCTGCTCCCTGATGAACACCCATGTGAGACCTGCAGGTTACAAGCAGCAGCATCACCAGGGCAGGGCAGAGGGATGGAGGAGGATTGCGATGCAGGAGGATGCAGCGGGAAGCAGCAGGCACCTGCCGCATCCCACACCTGCCCTTCCAGCAGCATTTCCTGACAGCACATGACTCCAGCAACAGCTTTGCAGAATGTTCTTCCCAAAAACCCAGCCAGCTCATTCCAGAAACTGCCTGGAAAGGAATCTGCCACCAGCTACACACAGAGATGGGGCAACGAGGAGAGGGGATTTGGCTGGAGCTAGTGCTTTTATTAGGTTTAAAACTTTCAGTCTGTAAACAGCTCTCCCCAGGTAGTTACTGGGTGCAGCTGGATGAAGCAGAGGGGAAGAAGTAAAGACAGATAAAATCAGTTGTGCTATCTGACACGATGTTCCTTCCCCCTGCCCTCACTGCTCCCCTCTACATTCAAAGGCGGCTGTTTAGTGAGCCCTGTGTGCTTACAGAAATATCTCTCTAATCCTTCATTTATCTGAGTGATCTGTCCTGCCCATCATTTCCAAGGGGGCACTGGGAGCAGCACGGGAATCACAGAACAGCAGGATTTATCCGCTTCTCATTTGGGCAACGCAGAGCCCGGGGCTTGCCTGGAGCTGCCTGCAGGGCGGCATGACCCTGCCAGCTCCAGCCTCTCCCCGGCACAGCCATCTCACAGAGCTCTGCACTGACACCACAGCCAGGGCCAGGCACTTGAAAGGCCCAGGGCTACAGAGCCGATGAGACTTCATCAGGTTAAAAATGCATATATTAAATTACTTCTATGAGAAACCGTATCCCCCAGCTCAATACCCAGGCAAAAGCTGGACGGGAGTCAGTGACTCCCTGCAGCACAGCCACTTTCAGCACCTTCACCACAGGCACACAACAAGCAGTTTTGGAGGAGCAAACAAGCAGCAACCACTCGCTGCACCATCTCTCTGGGCCAGGCTCTCCTCGCCCACCACCAGCGCTGTGGGATGCTCCCCCCTGGCCAGGTCGAGCCGTGGCAGCACTCTGCCATGCTCCCCACCTCAATGACGGATTGTCTTCTGCAACATCCAGCCTCTCGGCAGGGTGCGAGGTCAGCAAATCCTCCTCCACGGCTCAGACTGTGTTCGCCCGCAGCCCAGATAATTGACTCATCTGTAGACTTTCATCTCTGCCCTGGGCTGGGAAGATGAAGTCAAATTGCACCTTCAGAATTCAAGCTGCCTCGTGCCACCCTTGCCCGTCAATAAATCCCTACCACCCTCACACCCCGCAGTTCTCAGCACAGCGATGGAAAGATCAGGCCAAAGCACTTGTGGAAATCTCTCATCTGTCACACAGCTTGCTCCGAAACTTGAGCATCCTTTAACCTGCTTTTACTTACTTATTTAAGCAGGAAAGGAAGGAGAAAAACATTCCAGGCCAGCTTGTGTCAGCAATTAGAAGCATGAAATATCTGGCAGGAGCAGCTTTATAATTAAAGCTTTACCCTGTCCTTCTTCCCCTGCCGAAAAGAAACTGCTGAAGACCAGCCAGGTCTGCAAGGTTGTGCTGCTCCCGGGGAGCCTCAGAGGACGAGCGGGCTGAGGCACGAACCTGCCGGCTTCATGCTGACATCGGGCAGGAGCGCGGGGGCTCCAGGCAGCGCGCTGACCAAGAGGAATTCTGTCCCACGAGATCTCTCTTTTGACTGGCCTGAAGCCTTTTACCCCTCCGACAGGGAACAACCGGCTGCCTCGTTCCCTTGACTTACGAGCACAATCTTCCCAAGACCTAATGCACCAGTACCAGCAGCACTCATGCTATTATTCACACCCTCCTCATTGCCTTCAGACTACGCACATACACACACTGCACACCTCCAGCCTGGCACTACAGACCACATTGCCCCCCAACCCTTTCAAAAACAGTCATCCAAACCCACGCTTACTCTGCATCAGCAGCCTGCCCACGCTCCCCCCCTACAACCACCGCCCATGTAACTGTAGGCCTTTCCTTCCACACACCCAGTTGCTCCCAGTTTGCTTCACATCAGCTATCTTCTGATCCATCTTTTAATTCTGAAATCATAAACTGCGATTTCTACAGTACTCTGACATTATACGCTCTCAGGCTGGAATAAATAAGCTGACCCTAACGTCTATTTATCAGTGAGATTAGTCCCTTAGAAGCAGAGCCTGTGGTGATCACTGGTGGCAATAAAAATTTATAACTAAATTATACTACAGTATAAAACTCCAAACATCCTGAAGGCAGAAGATAACAGCAGCGTAGCAGAGCTGTGCCATCCCTGGGCAACAGGTATTGCTATCAGCCAGGCCAGGCCAGCATGCACAGACCTTCCTAGGTCCCGTGTCCCAGGACCACAGTGACCAGAGCCACCCCCTCCCCACAGGGCGCTCTCACTCTGGTGGGTCTGGGGAATTGGCGAGACCAGCTCTGCAATGAGCCCGTCCTAGCTCAAAGAGACCTCCTTTGCCCCCTAGAATGGGTTCAGAAAGACAGCAATAACCATGTTAGCAAGTATTTTAAAGAGCCCCAGGCGTACGAAGGCCGTAAGGTCCCTGCAAGTAGCCTGTAGTGCGAGCTGGGCTTTTGCTTCATGAAACAGTGGCAGCGAGGCAGAGGGGCACCACAAACCATCCTGGGGCATGGTGACATGCTAAATGTGGGCTGCTGAACAGCAAAGCTCCTTCCTTTCAGGCCTGAAGAAGCACCTCGGCAGGGAGGCGGTGCAAGGAAGGCTGGCATTCCCATACAGCCAGCACAGCCCATCCCCGGCACGAGGAACAAGCCCAGCTCAGGCATGCCCTGCTGCACCAGTGCTCCATGGCACAGGGACTGTCGCTCCACGTACACAGCGTTCATTTCAACCAGCCTTGAAGATCCTCAAGGCTCACAAAATTCAACTTAATCCTTTTGGGTCCCTCCACAGACATCCTGCAAAGGCCATGCGCTGAGAAGAGGAGCACCCAGGAAGGGTGGGGTGAAGCACCACGGAAAACAGCTCCTCTTCCTCGGCAAGGCAAGCTGGACACCTTGCCCAGACTTGGGTAACAGACTTGCAAAGTCTGAAATGCATCTCACAGAGGCAGCCTTCCGTCACTAACGTAACATCAATAGTAAGAAATAGCAATAATTTACACAGAGCAAGAGTGGTGCTAGCTGTTTTACTCAGCAGGCAAAGAAGAGGAGCAATGCAGATGTCCTTACGCTGAATGAAGTTACCTCCATGGGCCATGCCAGGCATTTCCACTAGGACCCATGTGCTGGTCTCCCCCCTCCAGGCTGTAAGTACCAATGCCCGCTATAAAATTTATTACCCCAGTTTGAGCAGTTTCCTTTGCTCCAAAGCTTCCAGCTCCAAATATTAATAGCATTTAAATGAGGAGCAGCTGATGCCTGTTCATATTTCACTTCCAAACAGTACATAGCAAAAGGGCTCTGGGCTTGGCAGGGACCTGCTCCCAGTGAGGAGCCAAACCTGCCTCCCCTGCCTCCCCCCCAGCACAGACTCCCTCCTGGCCACCACGGAGGAGGTGGATAACGCAGAAAGGCAATCCCCACAGCCCATTCATCAGGTGCTGGAGGTTAGAAAGAGGCATGAAAAAGTGTCAGGAGAGGTAGACTGGTATTGCTGTCTCTTCCAGTCGATGGCAAGCATTACTAAGATTGCCCCATAGATGCCATTTCCCTACTTCATGTGCAAAACCCCCTTGAACGTACAACTGCCTTTTGTCCCCTCCAACCTCCAGGGCATGCCATCCTTCCCACTGCATATCTGACACCTGCACCCATGAGAGAGCTGCATCATCCCCAGACAGAGCCCAGCTTCACACAAACCTCATCACTGCCTCGAGTCCCTCCAAATTTTCTTGCAAAAGCAATGTGTAACCCAGCGGCATAAAGGCTTCCAAAACATGCCCTCAAACCCTGCACGTCAAGTCAGCAACATCACACGTTTCCCCTTGCCAAGCCCCTCGCTTCCCTGAACAGCAGCTTTGTTGAACACACAGCTGTGATGATCTAAGAGAGATTTTTCATCTCTAAAAGGTGTAAAGGAGAACAAAAGGCAGATATACATATATAACATACACATATATAACGGGGCTAATAAGAACACCAGCTCCTGGGCTTGCAAGCCAGCACAACGTTACTGAAATCGCTCTGTAATTCATTACCCCTAAGCAAGCCAACATGTTTCAGGAGCTGGATTCACATGCAGCACCTGGGGCCTGTGGCTGACCTGCAGAGAAACCCCACGGACTGAGAAAGGGACCTGGGGAATTACAGAGCATGAGGGAAATGGGCTGCTGCACCCCCCCAGCACAACTGGCAGGATGCATCCTGCACTGGGGGCCCGGGCACCATGCGGGAGACAGATACACAGCCACCCCCCCAGCACTTCTCCTTGCTGGCAGAAACCACTGTGGCAAGGGCTGGATGATGCGATGAGGACCCACGGGGACCTGTGTCAGGGCACTTGCATGCCACAGGCTGCAATGAATGAGGTTACGTTCCTCTGAAAGGAGGAGAGAAGATGCCAAAATTGTCTACACCTGCCTCAGCCATGTGCAAGCACTGACAAGTGGCAAATCAATTCTTTAGCAGGGCTTATCAAGGCAACCCAAGAATATTTCTGCTGAATATTCAGGCGGGAGAGTGGGTCTGGCTGCCTGAAATGCAGAGATAACTCTGCCAAGACCAAATCCCATGCCCACCTGCCCACCCCAGAGCCAAGTAAGAGCTTAACACACAATTTTTTACCTTACCCCCACCCCCCCAAAAAAAGAAAAAAAGCCCCATATATATAAAATCTGTAAATCTGCACAGAGGCTAGTAACTGTTAGCATCTGGAGATTTGCAGCATTTGTGTGGTAAGTGCATGACAATTAAAGCTATCCATAAAGCGGGCCTCTCTTTCCATCTAAATCACAGCAGTACATCAGAAGGAGTGGAAAATGTATTTTGAAACGATATACCTCAGATGGTGGAGAGCACCATCCTCTTACACTAAGGGGAAAAACAAATTAATTGATACAGGTCAAACCAGAGCAAAACTCTCAATTATTCTATAGTAATTACCCTAATAAAAATTTAACCACACATACGCTAACTTGGTAAGGTTTAGCCTCAATATTAGCAACACGAGAAACCCATCTTCTACAGCTGCCCAAGGGAAAAGTCAGCTACATCTCCCTCACACAGCCAGCTATTCGGGGCACATACAAAAATACGTTGCCAGCACACACACGTGCAAATTCCTAGTTTGTGTGCAAACACAGCTATCACCGGAGGAAAATAAAATCTGTATAAAATACATTACAGCATCTTCAATCCACACACACTGTTTCCCATACAAAAGCACTGGTGTGCATCCTAAATAACATGAGTCTCCCATTCAACACCCTCTGAAGATGAGAAATATTATTTTCATTCGCATTTTAAACACCGGGAAAGGAAGAGAGCTGAGCAAACTGCTTCTGGAAAATACTTTATCAAAGGAAAATGCATGTGGAGTGAAACCAAAAGTGCTGGCTAATTTGGGCTGAATACAGTAAATAGCCTCAGCCAGGAAAAATGAAGAGCTGAAGGAGTAATCAAACATTTCCTTTCAGTGTTTGCTAAATTAGGTGGTTCAAAATGGTGTTTTAACTTCAGTAGTTCTCCATATGTCAGCATAAACGAGCTTTAAAATATATACATAAAAACAGGAAAATGGAGAAACCCATCTTATTTTCACATCTTACTAGAAAAAAACGAGAAAGTTACCTAGGGTCCACCAAGCAAGCTGGAACTTATTTTTCTCAGATTATTGAACAGAAATGGAAAATAGACCAAGCTCGAGGAACCAGGCTGAGAGAGATGCCTGGAAGCCACTGGACAGCTGAGTCCACCCCTGTGCCAGCCCATGCCTGGACCTTCGCAGCTGGGTGAGCAGTACCGTGGTGGCAGTGGCTTCAAGGTGATGGACACCCTGAGGTAGGTGCCCTCACTGCCACCTGGATCAGGAGCTGGTCTTGCCTAAGGTGGCAGTTTCCCCACAGCCAAAGCAATGGGACCAGTCTGCAACATCACTCCCTGCTCCACCAGGCGCTCTGTAACCAAAGCTGCCAACCCACATGTCTCTCCATCTCTCCCAAAACCCAGGCTCTCACCACACAAGACAGTAAGCCTGTCCTGGTGGCTCTGCTTTTTCCGGAGATGAGCAAAGCTGCAAAAGACTCAAAGAAGAAGAAAGGGTGTTGTAGGAGTTACTACCCACACCTCATGCATCCCTTTTCACTTGTTTTTCAGGGACCTGGTTTCTCTCACCTGTTGTGTGGCTGCAGCTCATCAGGAGCTAATGTTTTAATAGGGAAAATGTGTGAGGAACAAGCCTTCAGCAGATTTAGGTGATGTTTTTTGGAGTAGCTTTGCCTAGAAGAATGCACCCCTAATAACCCCCCAATTAGGTTCAGTTGGGTTTGTTGACTCTTAAGTCAGATATTTGGGTGCTAGGGGAAAAGATGGGATTGGGAAAAGGGGGGCTTAAATTCAGAACCACACTAGAGAAGGATGAAACACCGGTGCCACCCCTTTTCCCCCAAGCTCTCAAGGTTGATGTGCTTGCTCAGGGCACCGGAGGCCACGTTGCACCCGCCAGCGAGCAGATATGGGCTCACTTCTGCCAAAAGGGGGTCCTTGTTCCTAGGATGTGAGAGCAGGGATGAGTGGTTCTCAATGCGTCCTCTCAAAGCTGCTTCCCTCCGAGCAGATGAACCTGTGCTGGGCAGGAAGCAGAAGACAGATGGCCAACATCAGTGTGGGTGCCTGAAGCACCTGCTGAGGAACCCTCCCTGGTCCCTGCCTCAACAGCTACTTACGTTGTTTCTGTAGAGTAGAAGAGCTACTCCACCAGAAGGGATTCAAAACGCCCAGCAGCCTGATGATTAGAGTACTCTTTAAAAATGCAACACTGCTTTTGATTCGTGTCTTAAAATCGAGCAGAGCTTAGCTCTGAAGTTTGCTCTCCTGAATGCAAAAAGCTCTAAGCACGATGCTGCAGGGAGCTCTTGGACAAGTTATGCCTCTTCACTTGGAACTGTTCCACTTGACATAAATACCTTCAAACCATCAGGGAGGCTATCAAAGCGAGCGGTTATGGCTTCACCCCTGCAGCAGGACACCTATATTCCTGTTTACCAGACGTACCATTTGACCAAACACCAAACCAGATCAGGTCAAGAGGAACCTTAACACAGGACAAGATGTTCTTATTTTGTTCCTCCAAGACACGAAACCTCCATCTGTCCATTCTAATTGCCCAAACCAGAAACTACTCCTCATGTCCAAGCTGGTCCCAGACTGGGGAAAGTTCATTCTGCTCCACTATTCCTCCCACCGGCAACAACCCTGGAGATAGAAGGTGCATCCTGCAGAGGCACGCTGCAGCACACAAGCGTATCACTCCAGTAGCTACCCAGCTGCATACTGGTGCCTAAACAACTGCACTGGGATCGCTCTTATCAAAGGGAAATGAGATTAGCATTAGCACAGCATCCATGCACCTTTCCACCTTGGCTGATGGTGAGAGAGCACGTGCAGATCGGGAGTGCCACATTTGGACTGATGTGTCCTGGGCAAGTCACAGCCCAGAGGTTTCAGGCCCGTTGGAAGCTCTGCCTGTGTGAGGTGAAGGCTGTGCCATCACGCAGCCGGCAGCGTGCACCACTCACGGACACGCCAGCTTTGCTGCTCTGGTAAAGGTACTGCTGCCCTTCGGCTGCTCAGTTCCCTCTGGCACACACATAACTCCCTGGTGGGTGTTTTATACCTCCTCTCCCTGCCTGAGCCAGCAGTCAGGAGTCTGTTAAGGCTGCAATTAAATCAGCAAACTCCGGTATTTTTCATGTTATAGAAAAAAACTCTTCAATTCCTGACAGACAGTGGAGCGGCAGGGCGGGTGGGAGAGGTAATGTTTCCTATTAGGCCCTCTGGGAAAACAGCAGCTTTCAAGAATTCATTCATCATTAGATGATTGCTTTAAATAAATAAAATCATGTGTTTTCTTGCAGCTGTATCATTTGGTCTAACAGAAGACTACACCTCCCCAAACACCCACACTGCCTGACCAGCCCCCACTGCTCAGCCCTGGAAATTTGTGATTTTAGCTCAGGAGGTTGCCAGACTCAGGTTTTCAGGCAAAACAGCAGACATCAAATAAGAATTACTCAGACCTCATCCCTTTTCACTCTACACCCCATCACCACCCCAAGGAGATGCTCCCCCCAACCCCAGAGATCACTTGGGGCTTATTTCACAGCAACCCTTCAAGATGTCACATCTCTCCCGACATGCAGGGTGAGTTTGTTCCCTGCAGAAGGAGCTGGGGACTGAAACAGCTTTAAGGTCTGCGGCTGGCAGAGATGCACAGCACGCCTGGCCCTGCCTATGTGCCTCGGGGCTTGAGCCAGCCACTCTCCCAGCACCATCAGCTGAGGATGGAGGCAGGCAGGCAGCCGGTGTAACCCCATGGCTGTGCATCGCCTGCTGGGATTTCCCAGCTTGATTTCCAGCAGCACAGGGCAGAGGCAGAGCTGGACTCCAGATGCCTGTAACTGGGCCAGGGCATCCATGCTGCCAGACCGGCATCAAAAACCCTCTCTGGAATTAAGGATCAAAGACAGGAAAGGAATGTAGCAAGCACAAAAGTTCCCATTGACTCCTGCAACCGCTTCCACATGCAAAGAGCCGAGCCTGGCTCCCATGTGAACCCTCTGCTCTTTAGCCAAGCTACAGCTCCGCAGTGTAGTGCTTCAGCCCCATGCAGAGAGCTGCTGGTGCAAGCTCTACCGGCCAGCACAAACCTTTTGTTCCCCTCTCCTTGCACTGCTGCCGCACCACGGGCAGCACCCAGCCTGCCAACCACCGGCAACATGATGGCTCCATCCTGCTACAGGGGCTTTGCACAGGGTACCAGAAGGGATGCGCTGAGGGATCTCAGCCCCGCTACAGGGGCTTTGTACAGGGTACCAGAAGGGATGCGCTGAGGGATCCCAGCCCTGCTACAGGGGCTTTGCACAGGGTACCAGGAGGGATGCGCTGAGGGATCCCAGTCCCGGCAGGGAGCAGCAGCAACCAGACAAGGGTCAAAGAGCAGCAGCTCTCCTCAAGTGGCTTCAAGCAAGAGAAGCAAATTTTGCTGAGCTTGGCAGGCTGTGGAGGAGGTGGTTGGGAGGCAGGAGGTTATAAAGCTTCCTCTGTCTCCAGGTGCAATTGAGCTAAATTATGTCACAGAGTAGGAAAAACATTACGAAGAACTGTGCCAGGACATTCATTTCCAAGGACACCCAGGTCACAAGAAAGGAAAATATTGATTAGAACTGGCTGTAAATTTTCTGTAAGAACACTTTTCTGATAGAAAACAACAATTAGATCATATCAAAGTTTTCTATTAGCATGGGTCAAACTCAAAAACTTTCTTTAGGAAAACAGTCCCAATCTGTCTTAACATTTTTTTGTCTTAATTATGTCCCAATATGTCTTAACATGTTTGTTCTTAATTTGAAACCACGTTTACTTTCATTTTATTAAGACTCATACCAAAACTAAATTCTAAAAATAAAATTTAACAACTTATTTCTGCCCCAAACAAACCATTTTCATTGTACTGGAAGATTCATAGTTCAGCTTTCCAAAAGTGGATTTTGACATTGCAAAATACTTTTCACAGTGGAAACGCCAGGTTCTGCCCTGAGTTTGAACTGGTGTAAGTACTTTTTGCCCGAAAGCCTTAATAGGATGAACTAATTCTATAGAGTATTTGTGATACTTGTTTTAATTGTTAAACTGATATCAACTGTAATCATACCTTTCACTGAGAATGGGTGAGGTTAAGGGTAGCTTGGGCGTGCTTTTATGGAAACATTTTCTCATTTGGTAGTTTTGGGGTTTGGTGGGTTTTCTTCTTTGTTGCATGGGGTTGTTGGGTTGGGGTTTTTTTTAGGTTCCTGGCTGCAAATTACGGCAAGATCCTGTGCCAAAAGACTGGAGATCCACTGGCAAAATATCCCTCCACCTCCAGCAGACCCAGCCGGGGATGCAGAGGGTGACCTGTCCCCATGGATGGGTGGCAGCGAGTGCCCTGACTTTACTGAGCAGAACATGCCATGGCAGCACAGGGGTCTCGGTCCTCCAGATGTTGCCAAAAGTAGAGCAAAAAAATGCAGTTTTAAGAGTAACAAAAAATAAGCAAAAAGCCCAAGGACCAGAGTCACAACAGCATTTATGCATCTATCTCCCACTGCTTTCAAAGCAAGCCAGGAACCAAATCTTTTGTGGATCCAGGCTGGGGATATTATTTCTCACACCTGCTCTGTCCTCTCTGTTCTTTTCCCTGTTTTTCTTTTTTTTTTTTTTCTCCTCTCTCCTGTCATCACAGTTTATTTCATTCACCATCGCCTTTGCCTCACTCCCTCCAGTACTCTGAAGGCATTCATTTAATTTCCATTTTTCAGACATTAAAAGCATTTATTTTGAATTCTGGTGCCTTCAGCATGTGAAATCAGCCTCAGCTGCACTTAGAAAATGCCAGCCTGATCTTGTTATACGCCTGTTCTTCATACAGTATTAAGAAAGACGGGGGAACATAGCTGCCTTTCAAATAACCCTGTTCATTAACCACGCTCCAAGTCCACAAGCTGAATGCAGAGGATGCAACACCGAATCCAAACCCCGCTGCTCATACTGCATCCCTTCTGCTGTCTGGGTTTTGGAGGTGGTCAGGAGTCCTGAAGTCCGCACTGAATTTTTTCTAGCATCGTATTTTAAACAGTGACCATGGAGCGACCGACAAGGAAGATGGAGCCAGGGGCTTCCAGAGCAGATGAGATGGGGTGTGCCCGTACCTCCACCAGGTGCTGCAGAGCCACCACCTTGTCTCCCCAAAAAGACACGTGTTCTTGCAGATCTCGCTGGGTCTAGGTAGGAAATTCCTGCCCCGGTTAGAGGCAATCATCCCACCTCAGGGATGCAGCTCAATGCAGCTCAGCTCAAACTGCTGTTGAGACAGAACTAAGCCAACTCGCTCTGCTCTGCCTGCAGCGAGCCAGGAACAAGAGATCTGGGTCTGGGTGACCTTATTTCACCTCCCTCCATTCCCCCTTGAAGACGTGGTGCAATTTCCTGTGATTTTCCCTAACGTTACCTCTTAATGGGGCATGGGAACCTGCAGCTGAGGGCAGGAATTTCTCATGCCAGCCCACCCCGATCAGCGAAAGCACGTCTGCAACACTTTGCACAAAGCAACATGCCATACGCATGCAGCCTCAGCAGCTTGCCCTATGTTGCAGAATAAACACATCACCACCATCACGATAAGCTTATGCTGTGGAGCCAGGCTCTGCAGCGAGTAAATCCGATGGAGCTGTGCCCCAGGCAGAGCCGGGGACGGATCTCACCCCACTCCTCAGAGGCTCCCCACCGCAGGGACTCACACGATGAGCATCATAAGCAGTTTATAAGCTGGGCAATGTAAGCAGCACCACACTAAACCCACAGAGCGCTCCCTGCTTTGTTCACCAGTGCTGAGTGTGAATTCCACAGTGATACAAGCTGCGGCGTGAGTAAGACCCGACTTAGAACAGGCTCCAGGGAAGCAGACGGCACCTATGCTATACATACAATAAACCCAGCCAGCTTTTGCAGGCTTTTCCATTCAGATTGCTCAGCACTGGTATTTCCCTTGTGTGTGCACTAACACACACAAGCTGCACAGCCCTTTGGTCCCTGCTTATCCCAGCAGCTTTACAGGTTGATTAGGACTGGAGGTATTTTTTAGCCTTCATCCTAAAGTGAAAAAGCACCCAGCCAAAAAAACAAACCCCAGAATTATTAGACTGATAACTATCAGTAGTGATTAACAAAGAGAAAAACAACAAATGAACTCCCAAAACACAGGAGCAGGGAACAATATAGGGTAGCTCTTTGAAAAGAAAGCTTTTCATCAGCCTCAGCATGGCATCAAGCCATTTGTCTGATACATCATTTTCCTTGTCTGACACACAAAACACCCTGGTGTAAGGTCTATAGCCACTGACAACCAACAAACTTTTATCATTAAAAATAAAGCAGGATAATCTACTGTTAATATGGTCTGGCTAGAGAGCGGCAGACACGGCCAGGGCCTCAGGGTCATACCCATGTCCCCCCCCAGGTGCCAGTCCAAGCACACGGCTGCAGTTTCACCAATAGCTCCTGCAGCACTTCCCATTGCTGCTGGTAGATTGGCATTAGCTCCTCTCTCCCAACCAGGCAGGCAACCTGGAGAGACATTAATTGCCTTGCCCAGGGTCATGTAACGAAGCCGCTGGAAGCCTGAGAGAAGGAGTCCATAGACACTTGACTTCATTTCCTTATATTTTTCCCACTGGATCAGAGTGCCTCATTCACTCCCAAGCCACGCTGCATCCACTTGGGTCTGCCCGGGCTCCCTCTCCTGCCAGGGAGGAACCTGGGAGAGGAGCCCTGCTCTGCAAAGCGCTTAAGCACATGCTCAGAGTTGAGCTTGTGCTCAAGGGCTTAACAGGGAAGTACAGCAGGAGCTGTTCAAGTGCAACACTTCCCAGAATAATAAGGAGATAGAGGCTAACGCAGTATATAACCACTGGAGAGCCTTTGAGGTCTCACACACCCTAAAAGCAATAAGGATCTGCTAGGCTCCCATGTCCCTTCCCTCCCTGGGCACATGGGGGAAGGTGTTGGGGCATGGAGAGCTCACCGGCTCCAGCTGGAGCCTTCAAAGCAGGCAAAGATCAAAATCGCCCCGCCTGGATCCCGCACCCATCTCCAAGCTCCCTCTACTGTTCCCAAGCGCATGTTACAGTCCTGATTCCTCTTCTCCGACCACAGCAGAAATGTCCTACTGCCACCAAAAGTTACTTCCACCTAGGCGGGTCTACCAGCGACATCAGTGGCAGCTACACCAGGAGTAGGAAATAAAGTCTCCAAAGGTACTTGCTGTTTTATCTGGGATGAAGGTGATAAAATGAGAAAAAGCAGAAACACTTGGGATGAAATAAGGGGGGAAGAGGAAATCACCCTGCTGCAAAGCAAGGAAAGCAACCACATTAAATAAGTGTCTGAGTTGCAAATAACTGTCCCACTCAGGGTTCCTCTGTCTCTCTGCCTCCCCCAAGGCACTGCCCAATTCTTTCCCTTTAGCAGTAACACTGCCATCTGCAAAATCCTCCAGCAAATGCCCAGGGCATCTCTCGGGGTTAGTATGAACTCTAATTCTTCTCCCACAGGTCCTTGTTCTCAAACCCACCTCAGTGATTTGCAGTGACCAGCCTGTCCCCAGTTCAGAGCTGCAGCAGAGCAGGGTGACCAGCACCACTGTCCGTGTCCCACACAATGAGCAGTGTCCCCAGTCTCCTCAAAGCATGGCCCTGCTCTGCTTTCTGCTGGCCCGGGGGAAGACACCACCGCAGCCCAGCAGGGCAGCAGAGCCTAGCCTGGCTAACAGCAGGAGCAACAGTAACCATCCAAGGTCTGCTGCAGCCTTCAGCAAAAACTCAGCAGAAAATGAGTTATATCAGAATATCCTGAATTCCTGTTATTTTCCAAATTCTTGTCATTTTCCAGACTCTTTAGAGGTGATTTCATGCAAACTCAACCCAAATGACACCCGTCATCTCCCTAAGCAGTTTACAACCCTCCAGGCACTTGGACCACCCTCATAAATTTCAATCTGGTTTTCAGAGGGAATGAAAGAACACAGCTAGTGTAGCTTAAAGCCAAATAGATGTTTACTTGAATCATTTGTCTCCCCAGTGGTTTCCAACTGCATCTTCCTATGTGGAGCGGCACAAAAGGAAGCCACAGGTTCTTATTATCGAGGAGGCTAAAGACAGCTCACCCCTGCTGCACTGCATGCCCTGGCTACACAGGCTTCCACCAGCGCCCGCCTCAACTGGTAAATGATTCATCTCAATCTCCGGAGGATTTTTCTGGTAACTGCTGCAGATCCACCTTGGGATGACAGAGCAAATCCAGCAGAAAACCAATCTTGTCCCTTCTTTTTTTTTTCCCCCCACCGAAAAGAAATAATTTCAGGATTGGGATAGAATCAAAGCTAAGGATGTTCTGGCTCCTTACGCAGAGATTTTTTTAAACCTGTTTTCAGCTGACAATGTTAAAGCTGCTGCCCATAGATTTATTGGTGAAATTTATGAGCCAGTGAGGAAAGCCACCAAAAGAGGAGGAAACAGAATCAATTCCAAATCTCAGGACAAGAGACATGTTTCAGTAGGATTCAAAGGTGTTAAAAGTCGGTAAGCCAGAGAGAAAAAAAAAGCACAAAATAAATACATATACCCTCTAATCCCTAAGATACTTTGTCCAGAGGCCACCAAACACTGTGCTGCAAACTGAAATCAGTAACTCCTAAAGGACAACCAGGCCCCATTAGCAGACAGATAAGAAATGAGGACAAAAGCAAGAAAGAAGCACAACAAGTTAAACAAATACAAAACATGTGTCATAGCATTTATAAGGGGGAAAAATGGGATGCACGTTTTTCCTTGACTGGAGTTTTATTTGCAATTAACCCAACAAAGGAGGCAGTTCCTCAGGTCTCCCCCGTGGAATGGCTATGCTGCCTGCAGGCTGGAGCAGGGACCAGAGCCACCAGAGCCACCCCACCGCCTCCCCAGCACACCCCCAGCCTCTCCGAGAGCATCCTGCTGGCTTCTCAGCTTCACCTTCGCTCACGGTGCTCCTGGGAGAGGTTCAGGCACCTGGAAGAGGACAGGGCTGGGCATGCACAGCATGACCCACCAGTGCTGGACATTCCCACCACCACATTCCAGTGTCCAGCAATGTACCCACACCCAGCAAGGTTTCATGCTAACACGGACCACACAAGCTTTTCTGGTTTAGACACAGCACCAAAGGAGCCTTCCTCAAAGTCCACCTCCAAAGCAGGAATGACAAGAAACACATGAAGCATCTTATGTCCACGTGTGAAGGAAAGGGCAGTGGTTGCCACCACCTCTGCCTAGACCTGCCTTCCCTTTTGTCTAGCACCTGACTCTGGAGAGAGCATCGTCCTGCAGCGGTGAGGAGGGATACACACACCCCTGTCCTCCCACAGCCATCTGAGGAGCAAACCTCTGCCTCCAAACCAGCCTGGCAAGGCTACAGACCAAGGACAGAAAGAGAGCAACAAGACTCCAAAATTGGTTTTGAGTCCAAGTGGCGGATTTCCAGTTTCTCAGATTTTGTGTGTGTATCTCACACATCAGCCATTGTCGTTCAGCACCTGGGGAGAACAGGCAGTTGATTCTTTAGTCTGAGTCACTTCTCTCTTCAGCACAAGCATGAAGCTCAGCAAGACCTGGTCTGCCAGATGTGCTGAGCTACACAGACAGTGCTTCCTCCGCAAAGGCCGCTTCCTCCCGAAAATCCATTTAGAAATGCCTACAAAGAATCATTTACTAAAGAAAAAGGAAGTTTGAGGTCCCGGTGAGAGAACAATGATTATCAGAAAGGCACTGAAGGGCCAGGGCAGCACCGTGTGGAGGACACAAGGACTATGCGAACACGACCTCAGCCACCGACTACACATTCTCAAGGAAACCACGCCAGCAGTGCTTCGATAATCCAAACCATTTACCCTAGTCCCTGAGAACACAGCTCCAATGGAAGAAGCTAGCAGGAGGCAGAGCTGGGGCCAAGTGAGAAATACGAACCAGCACACCAGGCTGCAGAAATGGTCTAAAACATCCCAAAATAATTAGCTCCTCAGCATACTTCATTTATCCCTTGCAGCAGGAATGAATGAAAATGAAACTGTATTTAACCAGCAGCTTGGAACCTTTAATATAGAAATATTTTCAAGCTGGTAAGGGGGAGCATAGCTCCAAATTTCTGCCAAGTTCTCAAGGGATGGATTAACAGAGCAGTAAAAATAAATAAAAAAAAAAAAAAACAAACAAAAAAGGATCGAACGGGAACACCAAATCAAGAGAATTTATGGGAACTTTTTTAAGGTTCAAGCTGGTAAGGGGGAGCATAGCTCCGAATTTCTGCCAAGTTCTCAAGGGATGGATTAACAGAGAAGTAAAAATTATTAAAAAATAAAAATTAAAAAAAAGGATTGAACTTGGAACACCAAAAGATTTTATGGAAACTTTTTTAAGGTTCAGCTCAGTTTTGGTTCCAGCAAAGGGCAATGCAGGGAGGTTATTGCTTTTGGCCTGACCCTCAGATGAAAAATAACCCACAAGGTCACAGCCTGGCAGAGTGGCTCACAGCAGGGGTGGACAGTGGCTGAGCAGGGCTGGAGACAAGGAGGGATGGCCAGTGCTGAGCAGGGACCGTGACAGAGGCTGTACCGGACTCAGCACTACACGTTGGGGCCAGATGGACCAGACATACACAAAGAGATCACAACGGTGAGGGACATCACAGGCAGGCAGGGCACAGCTTTCTCTTGCAGCACCATGCTGGTCCTGTGGGATTTGCACCTGGCAGCATGCAAAGCTCAAATTCCTTTTGGAAACGCTTCCAGCAGCTCTCCAAACCTGTCCTTCAGCTGCTGAGTCCTTCAGCAACTTGCCCTTCACGTAGTCTGCCTTTATCAGAAGGAATTTGCCCACAGCTAGCTCTGCAAAAGCATTCTTCAAGTGAACTCGCAAATTTTCCTCTATCCTAGGAAGCCACCTGTAGAAGAGCCCTCCAATATTCACCACACTAAGACATCCCCCACCAGAGCATCCTCACCCTCACCTGGAGAGAACTTGCTGGGACAGAGGCACTCAAACTACAGTTAGGGTTAAAAACTCTGAAAAAGGGAAAGGAAAGACCAGGGGGCAATTAATAGGGAGCAATCCGTTTCTTTAGTGGTTCCAGCTCCATCAGGCATGAAAGTTTAGGATGCTTTCGGGGGAGGGAAGATTTTTGTCTCAAGGCAAACTGGCCTACTCACTCTATTTATAGAAGAGAGGCAGCATTTTAGCCCTGCTGCGGCTCAGCAAGCCCAATTAGATGCTCTGCACATTATGCAAGTGCTCCAGAGCCAGGCTGGTCCCCTGGCCCGACTCCACGTGTGGGGGTTGGCTACCAGAAGCACGAGGAGATGTCCCATGCAGGGCAGGAACACCCACCCGACATGGGGGTGGCAGAGGCCCTCCCCCACTGCAGGCACCATGCTGCAACACGGGGACAATGGTGAGAAATGCTGAAGCACAAGACATCCCTCTTCTTCACTGGTGCAAACTGGGCTTAGAAAACCAATATTGTACAGAAAACCAGGAGCCCTAGCTTTCCCCTGAACCCCTCAGCTGGGAAGCACGTGGAATTGCAAGCAAAAGAAGCAGAAAATGGGATTATTTGAAACCTCCTATATTGAAGGGAACTGCAACAAATTCTGATCTCTGGCCTAAATACTACTAACTGGCTGTGCACTGTTGGGCTGCTCGGGGCAGGATGAGGCCATCTCCTCCTCCCCCCGTCAGCTGACTGACGTCTGGTGAGCCGGACAGGGGCTGATGCAAGCAGGACTTTGCCTTCAAAGTGATGTCTGCTTTAGGGACCAAACCAGCCACTTTGGTCACCAGGCAAAGTTCCACAGGAGGCAGATGTCAAGTAGCCACCTTGATGCAGCCAAATTAACTAATACTCATCTTTCCTGCCCTTATCTTTGCAAAACAAATTTAGCCTCCTAAAGAACTCTTTGCACGTCTCTTATCTCAGCTGTTAACAACAAGGATAACAAAGGGAGCCACCATCAATGGGAATTTCACCCTGGGAATTTCTTTTAGGACAGGGTGACAGGAATCCAGCCTGCTCCTCATTCACAGCCAACCAGCACAAGAAGGGGACATTTAACAACAAAATGTTACAAGTCTCATGGCTACTGAAAGTCCTCAAGACTGAAAATCTCGTTTTTGTAAGGAAACCCCAAAGCTAGGTATGGTATACATATAGAAACACCAGGTCCCTCCTTACATCCATCAGCCTGGTCCTCAGGAGCTTGCTGGGGGAGCAAACAGGGATGGGATCAAACTGAAGGGCCATAAGGGTGAGCTGGTGCCCAGCAGTGAAATGGGAATGGTCTGGCTTTTCACAGCATCTGCCACCTTGCCCAGCACAAGGGACCAAAATAAAGTCACCACAGAAAAACATTTAAATCTCAACGGGATAAATTACCAGCCAGAGTCAACTCCTGCAGAGACAGGGGCACTTAACGCACTGAGCAGTGGTTAGAGCTGGCTTTGCTAAACACAACACGGTATAATGTTTTCTAGGGATAATTTACCAAGACCCAGGTATTTCCTGGACATCTCATCACCCCACCGGTGTGCCTCGTTACTTATTTATCATGCTCACTTAATATAAACCTTTGAGAAACTTGTTAATACTCAAAATCTAAATGCCACAAGAGTTCATCCTGCAATAATCATAATCTTAGGGCCAGAGGGGACAATCAAGGCATGTCACTCAGGAATCTGTTGTTAACCTTGACCCTCAGCATGAACAGAGCAAGATCTGTAAGTTGTATCAAGCAGCTATGGGATGGATCTGCAAGGAGTCAGCCTCCACCAGCAGGGCTCACAACACCTGCAGAGACACCTTAAAATTTACCTTCTACACATGGATCCAGCTGAATTTCTCCAACATCACCATGGTGCATCCTGTGGTGTGGGATGCCAAGAGGGCAGCCTTGCTTGCTGGGGCCGAACAACGCTTCCCCATGCAGCACCATGCCACGCAGCAATATCCAGCATAACTCCAGCGCCAAAAATACCACCAGCACATGAGCACAACCCTTTGCCTGAACCAGTCACCTCTGCTAGGAGCAGGGGCAGCTCAGCCAGGGCAGAATAGTCCCCGTTGGTGACACCCAGGCTGTTGCCCCTGCAGGGTATCACACTGGAGCGGTCATACACAGCTCATGCCTTGCAGGGTTGGGTCCCTCTGGCACAGCATCGTATCCCCCAACGTCAAAACAGCCCCTCTGGGGCACCTTGGGCTGTGCTTCCAGCCCCTCCAGCTGCACAAACAGCCCCGCCCACACCTAGTTAGCTTAATTAAAAGAGGGAAATGTGCTATGCTGCCATCCAGGCACACAAAGAGCAAAGCATCAGAGGGCTCCGTGGGAGACCCCCTGTTCCCAGCCCCTGGGATGCAGCAGGAGGGGACAGGCTGCAGCAAAGGGAACAGCAGGGTCACACACAAACAACCCCAGGGAGTGACCCAGGCTGGAATGGAGCCAGCAATTAACACGTGCTCTTCACTATTCATTGAACTAATCTTCCAATGGGTACTAGAGACAGTAAAACTAGCTTTTAGTCCTTGCTGAAGGCCAAGAAATGGTTGAAGTAGGCATCAGGCTGGCATTTCAGCCTGCCCCAGAGGGAAGCAGTGGTCTGGGCTTTGCCAAGCTGCCTCCGACCCACGCTGCATGCCCTCACTGCAAGCCTGCAGGCATGCTGGTGAATGTGAGGGTTTGGAGGAGACACCTGGGAATTGTCCATGCACAAAAGCGTGGGTCCACTGCAGGAGCCCAGCTGCATTTGCTTTGGCCTTGGGGGGGTGGGGGTGGAGATTCTAAGAAACAAAGGCACCAGCACAGGCTCTGGGTGTGGGAAGGGGTGCAGATGGCTGAGACTGACACTTCAGGGAAGAACGTGGGATCTTAGCAGGTTCCTGAAATATTACCTTTGTCTGTCTAACAAGAACTGGGTGATAGCTGAGCATGTCCCAAAACAAAAGCTCCTAATGAGTGCTAGCAGCGTCAGGGAAAGCTCTAATGTACCAGGTAAAGACTGAAAAGAAAATGAGGACCCAGGCCTGCAAACATAGGTGCACACCAAGATTAGAGTCAGAGGTCAAATTTTAACGTTTGACAGTTTATTGCTTCTGTTTGTGTCAGGCTCCATCACAGCAGCACAATGAATATGGCATCAGTCCTCGCATGGGGATGACACCAAGTGACAGCCAGCCATTACTTACCATCCCCCAGAGTGCAAAACCCACTGTTGACTCCAGGGCGGAGAGAAGGAAGGAAGGAAGGAAATGTGATCGTTGCTTAATGATTTAGAGCCAGGGGCTCCACTCACAGGCTTTTGCACCAGTGTCTGTCTCAGTGTCCCATGGGTACAAACAGGGATTAGTAACAGCAGTCTTCCGACTTCCAGGGATTCTCGCAAGGTTTAGTTAATATTTTCAGATATTCCAGTAAAGGCAGTTAAAAGCATGTAGCATCGTTCAGTTAACACTTTAATATATTTGCCATATAGCTACAGTGTCCTAAGAAGACCCATTTTGTAGGAAACAAGGCTGTCCTTCCCCACATCTAGAGAGGAACAACCCTCGGTTGGAAGGTGGCACATCACAAAGCAGCAGTGTCAGTGTCTGTCCTTACTCCTCCTTCCTACACAAGGGCAATAGCTTTTAATGTGAAAAATTAATAGAACAATGCTGAATATCAAGGATAATGCCAAGTACGTTGTCTATAAGATACCGGCAATGCAGCTGCCTTCTCAGCAGTGCCCTGAGTTGCTCCAACAAGAAATATCTAGATTGCCACTGCACCAGTGTTATCTTCCCATGGATTAAACACACCTTGGGTAGAAGGCAAGGTAACTGCCACTTCCAGCTGGGAAAGCTGAGTACAGGTCAGCTGGCACAGCAGAGGAAAGGCTTCCTCCATCCATCCCCTCACCCCCTTCTCCCCAGGTTGCTCAAGGGTGTCACATCTCCCACATCTTCCACAGCTGGGAAGGCAGCAGTGCCCACACAAACATGGGCTGAACTGGCTGGTCAAAGCTATGATGAGAGTCTGGTCATCCCATGGTTACAAGGGGAGCAGACTGACAAGAAAGCAAGTGAAAAAGTGAAAAAAAACATTTCTTTTTTGTTCTTTCAAAGATCAAGTGCTTCGGGTGAGGACACAACAGTTTTCCCAAAGCTCTAAATGCATTTAATTCCTTTTAGATGTTAAAAGGCAGGATCCCTCAGAGACCCACCGAACCCAGTTTTTCCAGGCCAGTCAAGTGGTTTCCACACACCAGCTCTGTCCTCGCGTGTCCGCTGGCAGCACACGCCGGGGGGGTTGCAGGAGAGCATTTGCCAGTGAGCCTGTGCCAGTAATTAGGCTGTTTCTCACAGTCTCCCCTGCCTGCGATCTACCATGCGAACCGGCTCCTGGCCAAGCAAGGTCAGTTTATGATCCTTCCTTCCTCCTTCCAGGGGCTTTAAGCTACCTTCAATTTCTTCCAGCCTGCTCTCAGGAACTTTATTCCCTCTCATTAGCGAGGTGGTGCTAATGATCTCACCATCATATACAACAGCCTCTGTGCTCCTGCTACCCCTCACCACCCCTACCAACCTCTGGGCTCCACCAGCCAGGAGCTCAGAAAAGATTCAGCTCCAAAAGAGCAGCTTTCCTTGGTCTCCATGCCCCATCTAAGGTTGCCCACTAGAGAAAGAAACATACTTCAGGGCCTTTTCTGCAATGGGTTACATATGCACAAGAGGGTACCACACTTATCCAGGAGGACTCTCTGTTTCCCAAAGGCCATCAGCTCCAGGACCAACATCTAAGGTTACTAAGCAGTGTCTCTTGGGAACACAGGTCAGTCACAGGTCCTGTTCCCTTCCAGAAAACCCAATTATTCACCTAATGGGCAATTTGCTGCCATCTGGACATTCAGAGCCTGACCCGTGATATGCCAGACACCCCAGTGAAGTCAGTATTTGGCACCAACAGGGTGCTACCACTGCCTGGCACTACTGGAGACGTGGATGCTGACGAGCACGATGGCACAAATCAAATGAGTGTCAGAGCTTTCAGATGGATATTCTCAGCCTGCTTAGCAAGATCTCATCCTCTTCCCCTCAAGATGAACGTAGTTTGAGATTCAGGTGTTGGGCAGAGCAGAGCGTGGGAGGGCAACCTATATTCTATGCCTTTCCCTCCAGAGTTAGCATCAGCTCTTAACTTTTATGGGCCATCAACTTACACTGCTGAATGTAATTTTGCTTTACAATCCTGCACGCTGAAAAGAGCCCAGAGGTTTTGGCCCTGAGCGGTTCTCTGGGAGAATCAGCCCTTGGCACTTGCGCAGGTTTTTCACCAGCAATAGAACACCTCAAGGTTGTTCCAGCAAAGATCAAGTCTACTTTAGCATCAGGTGTTAGTCACTGAGGCTATCAAGGAAAGGAGATGGCTGTGAGAGCACCATTGTCAACAAATCCTCCCCTCCTCTGGCTGCTTGAGTGACACCTGTAAGATTGCAATCAGGATTCGCTGCAAAGAATCAGAACTGAATCAAAGCTCCCCGCCCAGGCCCACTAACCCAAGGCAGAAGCACCACTCTAATAAAGCGGCACAAAACATGCTGCTGATTGGATTCCATTAGCTCTTGGAAAAGCAGAGACCCACTGACCTCCTTCCCTTTCAGCAGCTGGCCCATGACAACGTGCACCCTTGCAAAGGTGAGCTAATAGAAAGAACATAGAGGCTCACAAAAGTTTGGGAATGTAATTATCCTGCTTTTTGACACCAAGGTGGAGCTGAGGACTTGGCAAAGGACATGAATGAGTGTGCTCACGCAAGCTGGGATAGCTGAGCCTGGTGCTGGTAACCATGTGGATGAGTGAGTATGTCCGAGCAAAGAAGTGGGCTAGAGACATGCGTGCTACGACAGCAGTGCTGTGCATACCTAACTGCTCCCTACTAATCTTTATCCCAAATTCAATACAGGCTCATTTTCAAGTCAAGAACTGCAAAGGACCCACAATCATACTCAAGAAGGCAAAAAAAAAAAAAAAAATCAGAAAAATCAGACATGGGAAAGGAGGACCAGGGAACGGGAAGCCAAACACAAAATTATTTCCAGGAGGAATAACAGCCATATGGAAAAAGTTACCAAGATGATGAATTCTGCCTTCAATATGTTCAAGAAAGAAACTGCATCAGACCCAGTCTGGGGGTGGCCAGATCCTTCAAGAGGGGAAAAAAAAAAAAAAAGCTGCCACCCCAGCTTGAACTTGAACATTTGGTGTTTCATTTGCATCTTGGAAGGAGGCAACTGTTATCATTCAAACTTCACATTCTCCTCTTGGATCTCTGCCTTCCCGGGTCACATTTGTGGCTCTCACATAACCAGGAATCCCCCCGCTACAATATGCTTCTCCTGGCTCGGCCCTGAAACCAAATTCCAGAGCAGCTGACATGGAAATTTACCATCAAACAACTATTAAAGTTTTACCTCAGGCTGTAAAAACTGGTTTATGTGCTGTGCATAAAAAATGTAAATATGCACTCATCTCACGTGTTCGGTGGCAGCATGCCACAGAGCTTCACACTGCAGTCTCCTCAGATTTCGGAAACCAGGCTGGAGGAGTGTAGGGATGGTAATTGAAGCCCCAACCCTACAAGTCTGCAACTCCCTGCGTATGGCTGGAGACTTGCTGGCTGCATTGCAAATTGCAAAATCCACCTGGACAAGCCAAGGCTATTTTAAACGATTAATTAGCTTAGCTTCATGATTTCCATCTCACCCAGGTCTCTCCCTCTACTGCCACATCCAGTTTCATTACATGACTTGAAAGACTGCAGGAAAGCAAAGCCAGCACAGCCATGGAGGGTTTGCACAAAGACAACTCAGGGTAGCGTAACCCAGTAGCATTCCAGCTACCTGAACACACTCTTATTTCTCTCTCCCCAATGCACAGAGATGCCCCCTGAGGCAATTTCACTGTGTGGAACTGCCCCATGGAGACATTCCTCTCTGAGACCTAATCTTCTTATGCAGGTACATCATTTAAGTACTTAAAGTTAACTGGGATGAATCCAGGCTTTTCTCCAATTAATGGCAATTTCTTTTTCTATTTTACATCTCAACTTCATCTTCTTTCTTTCTTTCCATGCAAATCACCACCCACTTGCCTCCAAGGGTGGACAGTCTTTGCCAATACAAGTACCCAGCAAAGGATTAAAGCTAGAAACTATTAACCATAGTTGGGTTTTTTCCATCACCATCAAGCTCAAAACGCTCTTCTATTCAAGCTACAAGTGGGCTGATGTATATCTTCTGCAGATGTCTGTGTTCAAGGGGAAAAAAAAAAAAAACAAACCAGCAATGAAATCCTCTTTTGGCTAATAAACAGAAAGTAATTGCAGTTTGTTTCTTTGCTGCAAAAGGAACTGTGCTATTGATGGTGTTGGCTGAAAGAGCCTCATTTGTACCAGCAACTTGTATCATTAGCTTTACGTTCTCTTGCTAAACCCTACCCACAGCATAACCATATCTCCCTCTTATCTGTTTTGTCCACCCAACAGCTAGACAACGATGGCAGAGATTGTTCTTCTTTCCCATTCCTTTGTATATCACATAACACAATGAGATCAAGCTTCTTTTTTTTAATTCCTACTCACTACGTAACAAAAAAATAAACATAATTAGATACCCTCCAGTGCAGCAATAGTCACAACTGCATGCTAGGCTATGAGCCCCATCTATGAAAACCTATTTTGCCCAAGATGCAGAAGCAATTCTGCAGTAATGAGGAATCCAAAGAGATTTTGCCATAAGCAAGGTTAAACAACTGCTTGTTCCTTTCTCCTCTATAAAGCCACTCGCTGATTAATTCAGAAGCAAGGTAAACAATAAACAGTGATTATGTGCATAGGGGTGATGATTCAGCCAAAGAAGCAGATCAGCATTTCAGCAACAGGCTACAAACATGTGCTTTATTTTCTCAATGATGATTCTTCAGTGAGCAATAGAACAAGATGTCTTATAAAGCCATCAGGCAACAGCATGGTCCCTGTGTCAAGAGCTGATCACATGACCATCAACCCAAAACACCTACGTGAAAGCTTTAAAAAGGAATAAAATTCTGCCCCATAGGGGATCACACATTCTAGGACCAATTTTTTACATCCAGGCAGCAGTAAACACAGACCAGCTGGGACATTTCAACTAGCAATAGCATGGAAGTGCCTAAGAGAACATGCTGTGTCAAAAAGATCTTCTGGAAAAGTGAAAATGTACTGGGGACACCTGCAAAACAGCTACTTTTTGCCTGCATAACCAAGCTCTGCAAAATGTAAATGGGCAATGCAAGAAAAACGTGCTAGGGAGAGTTCTCTGTAAAGCCATAAACCCCTGAGCCACCAAGGGGGAAAAGAAAATCATGAAGGAAAGCATTTCTGCTTCTGTTCTATGCCTCATATTTTCATTTTCCCTCATCACAACCCTGATTTGATCATGTCTGTTACTTGGATAAAGAGAAGATGGAAATGCTTTCTGTTGCATCAACAAAAGCCAGCATGAAAGATAACTGCAAAGGCAGCGAGCCAGCTCTGAGGTAGCTGTAGGTCAATGTTGTTCTGCAGCACTCAACAAAACTGCCTGGACTTGAAAAGAGTGAGATTTTGACCTCCTCAAATCTGCAATCAGAGTGAATTGTACTCAAAGCAGTTTGCTTGTGAGTCCATAATATTCTTTCTAAATGCAACTACCTGGATGTGGATGGGGAAAGAGACAACGGCCGCATCTGGTCCTTGGAGGCTGTTGCTGGGCAGCTGCAAGTTGTATGAGGATGTCATTGGAATTGAAGGTACATGAGGATGAGTCTGGTAAATTCATCTCCATGTCTGTGGCTCATTCCCTACCTGAGCATACCTGGAATGTGCGCAGCAGCACAGCCCAGCAGCCCCACTTTGCCTGCTTAGATTCACCTGCCACCAACACAGCAAGTGTCTTTTAATAACACCTGCAAGGTTTATTATATTAGCAGCAACGAAGAGGTTAACTAATCTAAGAAATATATCCACTCTACTTAAGCAAAGCAAAGCAGCAAGGGGGCCCCATGGTGTTGACAACTCTAACAGCAAATTAAGAAGCTAAAATAAAATGCACCATCAAGCAAGCAGCTGGAGTGAGGCCAGAAATCAGAAATAGATGTAAAGAAAACTGTATCAAGAAATCAGCTCCAAGCAGGCTCATTGAGCTCAATTACTAGAAATTAGAAAAGGAAATGGAAAAATTTATATTGTAAGGACACAATGCATTATGTGGCATCAATAATGGCTGCTCTGTTTATTCTCTCTCTCCTAATCATGCTTTTATAGCATGGGATTTGCAATACCAGATCGGAATGATATCGATACAGGAGGACAGCCTACCACTTCCAGGCAGAAATTCACAGCTTACACTGAAACCATCAAACTAGAAGTGAAATGCGGCGGCCAGGGTCTGTGCCCATAACCCCACTGACACTGCCATGTGCTCACATCTCCGCACTCAGCCCCACTCACAATGCTGGAGACGGGCTGAGGAAGCAGAGAGTTTTCCAACAGAGTTCCAAAAAGGATTCTTCTTCTCATTTTTGAGGCAGTACAGTCCTGCTTTGAAACTACTCTGCAGCCAAGAGCACTAAGAGAGGAGAGACGCTTATTTAAAAAGAAAAGCAAACTCCTCATGGGCAGCTGTGCAAGTCCAAACAAAGCAATGGGAAGGAAAAAATACAGAAGGCTTGAGCAGCCACAGCTGCAACCAGTGAGCAGGCAGAAGCTGTGGATCTGTGCCCACACTGAAGAGATTTGGGGTCGTGTTATCCAGAAGCATTCAGACCTCCAAGCACAGCTCGCAGCAGCTTCACCTCCCTGCCTGCGGTACCCGCTCAGGGCTCTCCTTTCTCAGGACCTCTGCTGAGCCTGCCTATCTCCTCCCTCCTCCTCTGGAGGAAAAATTGCCTGCTGTCTCAGCAGCAACATGGGAGTGACCCATAACAATGGTTACCCCTCTTGAGGGCTGGAGAAGGGGAACAGGGGAGGCAAAGATCTATTTTTACATCCCAGCCTTCCCCTTGTCACCAGAGTTACTGCACCTGGCCAACCGAACCTCACAGCCTCCCACTCAGGTAGGGTCAGGACTGGGAACCAGTCCACATCTCACTCAGAGCTGTCACTTACTGCAGCACAATATGGCAAACTATACGTGCTAGGCTGAAAACCAGCCAAGATTATGTGGTGGTGAGTGCCAGATCAAACACAACCCATGGCTAGCTCAATCCGTCAGTGCCCTGGTGCAAAGCGCTGCCCATCTGATGCTGTAACATTTTCTTTTCCTTTGAATCACACAGTAAATGACTCTCCAAGTCACAGGAATAGGCACAAACTATAAGCTTAGGCTGCTGGGCATAACCTGAAAATATTTTGAGAGAACAAATCCACTTTGGCTGCTGTCAGTAGGACCCAGAAGGATGCCACTAATGTGACAGAAAACCCATGTTCCCTTGTAGAAAGCTGCTGGCAGCACATTGGGTTTGGGTGATGAGATGCAGAAACACATGGACAAAGAAAGAAAAAGCCCATGTTGTCCATGTGCCACCAGGCTCACTCATCTGGCTCAACAGAGCACTGGAGCATCCAAATCTTGCTCAATCATCTTTCGTGACACATGGACCTTTGTCTCCAGGTGTCCCAAAGACAGGAAGGTTGGGAACATCACCAAAGTCTGAAGGTCTTTGTGTTTCCAGCACAACACAGCACTGCCAGCAGCATCCCACCCTTCCTACACACTGTGCCCTCACCTGCCATGGACCTCCCAAGAAGGTCTCTGGTCTATTCCTAAAGGGAGCTACAAGAGATGTAAAAAAAAAAAAATTATATCAGAAATTCAGAATCCTGCACCTCCTCTCTGGGGAGCCAGAAACTAAAAGAGGTTGAAAGCAGCTGCCTTGACCTGGTAAATGCCATGACTTCATGTAAAACCACTTGCGATGGCTCAAGCTTTCCAAAGCGTTTGGGAGAATTTGTCCTCAGCTCCTGAAATCCTTTGCCCAAAACCAAACCTCTTCCAGAACGGCCTTGGCTTTGTTATTGCTCATTCTCAGTTTCCTTTCAGCTCTCCTGCTACAGCTCTACCTCTACCCACTGTGTCCATCTCTCACTCTTATTCCTTGTGCTCAGAGGCTGCAGGTAAAGAAATGCATCCACACAAGAGAAAGCATTTTTCCTGAAGCAAGGCAGGACCACAGAGGGTCCCCCAGGAGGGCAGCTCAGACTTGTCACCAGGTCTGAGCAGTTCCCATCCCATATCCCAGTGCATGACGGTATTCAAAAACAGGTATCACCGACTTGAGCAGGACACCAGCCACCTTCTCACTTCGTCTCACTGTAATTTTCATTCAGCTCTCCCCTGGCTCTCTCCAACTCACTGTTTAAATTGACTTAATTTCTTCAAAATGTTTTCTTTTATTAGATTCCAGGGGAGGGAAAAAATAAAAATCACATGTGCAGTCACACAAGCAAAAGTAGAGACTGATCCCTGGGTTTGCTTATTTAGAGGGCTTATTGGTATATCCATCTAGAAGTTTACTCCTTCAAAGCACTGTGTTCATTGGGGTCATATTCTTCCAACAAAATTTATCTATTCCTCTGAACTGCACTTGGAGGCCTCCAGTGCACTCAGCAGCTGTCTAAAGAGCCTACAAAATAACTCTGTCCTCCAAGGATGTTTAGTCTCACATTAGGCATTTGTTTAAGTGAGTTTTATTGTATTGACATTCCTTATCCCTAAGGAAGGGCAAAGCAAAAAATATCACCTTGATGCTTTCGTGCTGTGCAGGTCCACGTGCAGCCATCCAGCACGTGTCTACCTGCACGTCCCCAGCATCTCTGGTAGCTCAGGGGCTACTGCAGCCTGGCAGACATTTGCCCAGCCCACAAGCTGCTGGTCCGAGTCCAGCCCAGAGCAGCAGGGATGCAGAACCACCATCTGATGGCTGGTTGGTGGTTTGTGTGAAGCAAATGGGTTTGGTCCAGGTCCTAGCAGGCAGGTGTCCGTTGTGTCTCAGACCCGCTATTTGTGAGGAGAAGTCTGGATGGATGCCAGGCACAAGCAGGATGGGGTCCTCTGAGGTCTGCTGGCGGGGAGGCACACAGGCACCCGTCCCGTGCTCAGATGCTGTGCTCCAAGTCTGGCACCTTGCACTGAGAAAGCCACAGATGCAGTTTCTCCATTGCATCCTTTTTCCATGCTCACCAGACCCATAAGACACCCAAGCTGCACAGCAGAGACCCCCAGAGCCACAACCATCCCAGCTCCCTTCCCACGCATGACTCAGGAAGGTGGTGGAGGGCTCGCGAGCAAAGCAAGCAGCTGGGGCTCACACGACTATTTTTCTTAAGCAAAGGGAAGGTTTTTTTTCTCCAGGAAGGCCATAGCATGCCAGAGAAAGCAAGAAGGTGGCGTAGGCCTGAAGCACCAAGGAAGGCATCAGGGTCCATCAGGAGCAGGAGAGAAGTTGTCAGGGGAAGGGGGCGATGAACACACTGGCAAGGGAGGCTGCAGGCGAGCAGGGGTGGGTGCTGGAGATGCTGGGGAAGCTGCTGAAGGGGTGGAGCAATATAAAAAAAAATGAAGGAAGAAGGGATTCTTCGTGTACAAATTAGGGCTTGGTAAAGCAGCCCTGATTTTCAGATGGGAAAGGAAGGTAATTGCCTTTGGACAATCAACTTGAGGTACAAAAATCCCAGTCTGCCCAAGCCAGGTTCATCTGACAAGACCAGGGGAGGAGGAGAGCTTCCGAGGGAGAGGGAAGAGAGCGTCAAGCACAGAGGGGAGGCAGCTGGGGCTGTCTAGCAAAGCCAAAAGCAGCCCTGCACTCAGCCTGTATGAGAACCACAGTCCCAAGAGGCACCCAGGTGATGTGTGGTGGTGGGATTTGGTCCACACCCAGCAGAAAGCCATACCAGCTTGACCAGCTCCCTCCAGAGTGGGCACCTCTGTGCAGGGACTTGAGCTTTGATGCTCGCAGCAGCACAGGACGACAGCATCACTCCCAAGTGGGCGGTGCAGCCTCATCCTTCATGAATGAAAATTTAAGAAAACACCAAAAAAAAAACCCCACAAGAAAGAATCACACCGCCCACTAGCAGGTATGCTATAAATACCGTGGCAGGGGGTGTCTGCAGAGGAACTGGAGATGTTGACTTCATGGCTCACTTAACAGAGCCGCATATGCAACTTAATTACCATGTAGAGCACTTTGCTGAAGACATTAAGCTGTGCTGCGTAGGTCTGAGCACACAGAATCGGTCTGGCTGTTCTGCTGTGGCCACGCAGCCCCACAGCAGAGCAGAAAAACTACGAACAAGCACAATTCCCTTTCCTAGAGAACAGGCAGATAATTGCATTTATACTACAGTGGCACCTACAGGCATCCCAAACCTGGAGAGACTTTGCAGCACTATAAGCTCCGCTTGTAAGACCCTGGACAAAACCACACCACCACAAATCCTTCCTCAAAAAATTCAGATCTAAGTTGAGCCAAAGAAAGTTGGTGCAGCTAAATGCTGACCTTCGCTTTCAGTATGGAACGTGCTGAGCTTTGCAACAGCTAGAGTAGGGTGAAATTAAAATACTTGGCAAGCGTCAGCTGAGATCACCTACCTGATGTGCTCACTAGACAAAGAGAAAAGAGGAATCCCAGCAGAACCCTTCAGAGGAATCAATTTAGGGTAGAAAAAGTCATTGTTCTGTGGCTGGATCAATGCTGGTCAGGGTCCAATATCTAGTTGGAGCTGCACATAAATCACAAGACCAGCTCGTTCCTGGATCAACGTGCCCTATATAACAGTGATCAGACCCCAATCTTTTAATTGCCAAAGGCCCCCCCAAAAAACCTTCTAGAACACAGATTGCAGCAATGTTCATTTACAAAACAAAAAAAAAGGAAATTATCACAAAATAGCACAAAGAGACCTGCCTGTTAAGAAAAATGTGTGGTTTTACTGTTGCAGAGAAAGAACATTGTTACCTGGAGAATGAGGCTCGAGGAAGAGCTGAAATAACGGGAGCTGCTGGCAGAGGGAGGGGAAGGGCATGCTAGATGGCTTACAGAAAGCAAAACAGTCTTGGACACAGGCAGAACCCGCTTGAGGGGTCCCTTGGAGGCACTTTTACCAGTATCCTTGAGTAATAAAAGAGAACGTTGTGGACTCTGCCATGGCAGTGGCTGTGTGCAGCAAGTCTCAGCTTTGCCCTGCAGCAGCAAAGCAAAGGAGCAAGGAAACATGGTCCATCTCCCAGGAGGATGCATTGGATGCTCATCGGCCTCGCATTTAGCCTGTGGGTGCCCCAGGAGTACAACAGAGCTCTGCTGCTCGGGCACATGAGGTAAAACAACCTCAAGTTGCCAAGCAGAAGAACAAGCTCGCTCACAGCAAGCAACTGTGGCACAACCAGAAGCAAAGGCTGCCCAGGGAGCAGGCACCGCAGGGAACCAGGGCTGGCCGAGCCCAGACCAATGCCTGGGGCCACTGGAGAGTTTTTCTCACCATCTGGCTCGATGGTAAGAGCTGAATCTGGGAGCCCCATGGATATTACCTCAGGGCTCTGCAAACACCGTTATTTCGTGGTATTACATGACTTACAAGAACCTTACTTATAGGCTTATACACTCAGCACAGCCAAGGCTTTAGCAAGTCCCCAGACTGCTTTAAGGGAAAACAATTAAACAGCTCTAAAGCTACCTGTAGAAACCTCGTTTCGGCATTATCTTCAAGTTTTAACTTGCAGTATTAAGATGCTCCCGTACTTTACTTCAGCTTACTGTTGAGAGCTAATGGGATGTAACTTGTGATTTACCCCTTTCTGAGCACAACATACCTGGCAATCATAGCTGCTCAGTCCTCCAGCTGCCTACAGAGGAAGGCTCATGTTCCCGTTTTCTCAGTGGATGTGTTTGGAAAGAGAAAACAAGCACTTTACCACGGCAACAGCAGTGCCAAGTGCCAAAACACAGGTTGCTGCTGCTCCCACCCAGCCCATGGAAGAGTCCAACTGAATACATCGCTCCTCCAAACACATTCTTCCAAGAGAGATTAATAAAAGGTTTTCCATATTCAAAAAAGACGCACACAAAACTTCCAGTGCTAAGCAGGCCAATGCTTATACTCTCACTGGAGCTGTATGACTGGAGATCTTCATTCCTGTCACTCAACCTCTTTTATCAAGAATACTACTTCAGCAAGAACCTTTGCATACAGGTAAAATAATAATAACCCAAAATATTTTTTCCACATTTTTTTGGAAGGACGTACTTTCCAGAAAGGAGGTAGAGGTCAACCCTGAAGCCTAGGTAGTTCACACAGGAGCAGCCAAGTACTCAGTGTCAGTATCACCCTGTGGAGCCAAGCTCCAAGGCCAGTTCCCAGGACAATCAAATAATTTATCCACGAAATATAAATCAGAGCTAGAGCCATCTAGCAGCTAAGATCCAGTGCTAAGTATTTTGATTTTCTCTCACCTCTGCTCTATGTCATGGAGACATTGGTCTCAAATATTGCACTACTGGCTGTAAAAACCAGGATAATAATAATTGCCAGGGTCTGAGCACCATTACATTCATTATCCCCCAGGGAAAGAGCACCCACAACATTTTCCCTCTTAGTGCTTTTTGCCAGGGCTGGACATACCACTGCATGGAAACATGGGGCAAGAGTAAAGCCCTCCCAGTGGGCAGCCCTGCCTGTGCCCTGGGGCTGGCAGCAGGCAGGACCTGCCCTCCCCAAAACTCCTACTCTCTGTTTTTACCACCTCCAGCAAGTGGCAGGACCTGGCATCCTCTCCCTGTGCAGGAGCACCTGGCCGTTCCCCAGCCTTGCCCAAGGTCTGCTGCAGACCTCCATGGGTTTGTCTTCATAAGGAGGTAAGTTGTGGGGTCTGTGGTGATTGCCCTAGGACAGTGGGAAGAAGCCACCTGAGAGGTTACCCATGTCCTTGGGGCACATAGCTCTATGTTCTCAGTCTCACAGCCCTTCCCTCTGACCAACTGATTTGTTTATCTCATACAAAATGTAAGCAATAAAAGCACTTTCAAACACTTACTTAACATTCAATGATTTAGCGCAGTGGATGCTTAGGACAATAACATCAGGAGATCCATGGCATAACAACTATGGTTGGGGCCAGCCACAGCTGCTTTTGGTGCTTGCAGAGGTCGTATTTTTGTACAGTTATACCTTGTATTAATTCCCACACTAGCTCTCTGTGTGCCTCGTGTCATGGGAAAGGTCACAGCTCCATCACCCCTATGGAAATCTTATGGCTTAATCCAGCAGGGATGCATGGCTGAAATGCCAGTGACCAACGTACCTCTGTCTGAACTAGAGAACAAAACTGTAATTACTCTGTAATTCACATCCTCCATGGACTGGGCACAAAGAGGGATGAACATAACTAACCAGTTATCAAAAAGCAATGTTTTGATGATGCCAGATCCAAAGGATAGCATCTCAGTCTTACTTTTCCAAGATAAATTATTGCCTGAAGAGCAACAAGGTAGAGAATGAAGTTCCTCTTGGAAACCAAAACAAACAAACCTTCCCCTGCACTCGCAAGTCTGGCCCAGCTTGAACTGCCTTTCTAGATCCTCTTTCTCTAACTGAAAAAGAAAGGAAGGGAAAAAATATTGCTTACCAAGATGATTAAATAAAATGTTAGCTATTCCAGCTACCCACTGGCTCTGGGTTTGACGTCAGTGCTGAATGCATTAACTATATTTGTCGCTGAAGATCTAAAAATATCTAAGGCATTAAAAAAAAAAAAAATAGGGCAGTGCTGGGAGAACTGTAGGTCCTTAAGAGGCACAGAGCCCCTCCAAGTCTTTATGCAGTTTGCTGTGCCCCAGCAGCTGCCCGTGGTGGTGCATAGCCCAGAGGATCGGGAATGCTACGGAGCAGCTACTGCTGATGAACAGCCAAAGGGAAGAAAATGGGATGCTGCCCCACATCTGCCGTTAAGACTGTTGAATTGCCAAGAAAGCCAAAGATGTTTGAAGCATTTTTCCTCTTCCCCAGCCTCCCAAATGGATGAACAATGTAGCTGGTATGTTGGAACTAATAATCTGTATTTTTAGGGGTGACTAGAGGAAAGAAAATTCCCTTTAAATGGTGTAACAGAACTGTGTTCTGAGTTTGGGAGCCAGCCTTGCTCTTTGTCAGTCCTTTCCAATGTTTTTCTCCTTTCACCAAGCTCAGTCTGTTCTCAAAGAATACTATAAACACTATAGGTGCCATTTCAAACAGAAAGCAGTCAAACCAGAAAAACAGTAAAGCCTAAAGAACTTATTTACTTCTGTTTCTTTTCAGAGACAGCACCAGGCGAGTCAAATATCCTTCATCCCCCTTTACAGTTTGCTAAGAGTCAGGCTGTTACTTGAAGAATTCCTATAGGGGTTCTTGCAGGGTTGTAAATATCTAAGCAGGGACATCAGCCGCAGAGAGTCTGGGCTGTTGCATGTTGCTTCAGGGTAGATGCAATAAAATAAATAAAAGGGCCATAAAACTTTGGCTACAACAGAAACCCAAGAGGAAGTAAATCTGGGGTTTGTTTAAAGTTAGGGAAAGCAATCTACATCAACAACTTTTATTTTTACTGGTAATATTGGTGCAGGCCTTGATACAACGAAGCCTGTAAGCATGCACATAACCACAGAATTAAATCCTGCTGGCTTAAGTACATTACTTATGTTTCACTGATTATGGACAGACTCAAGGATGTGCTTTGGACTTATTACAGAGACCTTGCGTGGCGCATAGTGAATTACAATGAAAAGGAGCACAGGTCACCTCAAGTCCCTTCCTGTTGCTGTTTATGTGGCATTTGAAGAGGAAAGTTTGCTTCACTAGTGTTTTACAACAGGTATACTTCTTACTTGGCTAGAATTTGCATGGGAAAAATAGTGGCAGGAAACAAAAGCCAGAGCACTTGACTCCTGCACTTGAAGAAACCATTATAATAGCATTGCTGGATAGTAGAAGCACACACACACAGTGATTCTGCTAACTCTCTTAGCCAACATCCTGGTAATGCAGCAAGGGACAGCAAAGAGCAGCTGGTCTGTACACATGGATGCTGTGGGGAAATTTCTTCCCCCATGAGGCTGGAAAAGGCAAAAAGATTTTTTCCCTCTTTGGAACCTCTGCTGGCTCTGCAGCCTGAGTCACAGGGGTTTGTGCATCTGCAGCCGGAGGTTCTAGGTACAGGCTCCAGGGAAAAGTAAATCAGACGTGTTATTAAGCACACATACCTGATGAATGACATGAAGCAGAGACCAGCAAGTCAAAATCAATTTCCTGGCTCTGTAAGCCAGCACACAGTTTGTGCAACGAGAAACACACCGCCCATCTCCAGCCCTTGCATTGCAACCCTCCAGATTCTGCCCAGGGGAATACAAGCCCCTGTCGCTTCAGATGCGTAGTGCGGGCACAGGCAAAGCCCCACACAGCTGTCCCTGGGAGTCAGGGTGCCCTCCGACAATATAGTTTCTCCAGCACATCAGACACGAGCCAGTCAAGGAGCAGAAACAACATCACAGGTCTTAAGTGAGTTATTAGCCTGCAGTAATAGAGAGCAAACACAACGGCGTTGAAATGCCAACAGCAACAAGATGGAGAGCAAAATGTATTTCCACAAAAACATGGATGATTCAAGGTTGCAAACCACCTAACATGGAAAGCTTTAATGGAAGCATAGATGGATAAAAGATGCTTATATTGCCATCTAGAATATTTAATTTTGTAACAGCAGCTGCGAGCCTGTAAACTGCTGAACCCCTAACCTGAGCCCCAGTAGAGCCCAGTTACCTCCTCCAGCAGAATGGCAGCTCGTTCACCTCCCTCTGACACTTTCCCTTCTCTATTGCGCAAGATTAGCATATGTCCAATCTGTTGAGGGTTATGGAAGGAATTTCTCACTCAGAAAGGTTAATAAACAAAGAAGTCCTGCAGTAACAATACAACCACTGTGTGAAAACTTAATTGGATCAGCAATACATCAAATATGCCAACACAGGGACAAACCTGCAAAATGATTGTTTAATCTCAGCCCTAGGTCATGGTTTCAATGAGTGCCTTGCAACAGAGACTGCTTTTAACTGCGCTGAGAAGCTACAATATGTTGGAAATGAAAGCTGTTGGTAGCCGTCTCTTTCTTTTTTTAAGCAAAAAGTAATTTCTTTAGAGATTTTAACAACCCAGACAAGTATGAACTGTAATCTTCTTTAAAACAATGCATTTTAGGGAAGAAAGTCTTTTTTAAAGAGCAAAACCAAAACCAATACTTATTCAGTGTCAGTCTGTTTGCAGTTAAGTTAGACTGATGAGTACAGGAATAAATCCACCAAACCAGGAACAGCAGAAAGAACCTCTTGAGATCACCCACCTAAATCTCCATCATCATCCTACAAGGTACTGGGGGACACAACCCACAAGGTCCCAACATTAAAAAGTTACATTTTCAAAACAGTTATGAATGAGTTGATTTTTCTTGGAAGCGTTGCAGTGAACCAACACTCCAGGAAAGCCATCAGCATTGTCCAGTGCACTAGTGCTTAACTTCAGAGTAAGGTTTCTATCCTCAGCTCTCAAGTGGTGTGAGCAGCCCCTGTGGTACTCAATTTACAGCATTACTTACAGGAACCTAACCTCACTTTGAAGCATAATAGATTATCCTCATCAAAGCAACTAATTTCAACAAAGGGGAGCAAGCTGCTAAAAAAATGTGTCTGGGTGTCTTGACAGTAATTAGGAAAATTTTTAACGTAAAGAGCAGCTGACACTGACAACCCAATGACTTACCATGGCCACACCTGCTTTAGTGAAGTGGATACTATACTGGATTTACTGAAAGGGCTGAAGTTATTCAGCCATCTCAAGCAAAGGACATTTTAAAAGTGACTACAGGAGAAGCAAAGCACAGAAAATGTCATTCCCTCCCAAATGTATGGAGGATTATAAATTTCTTAGTGACTGAGGGAGGGGGAGGTGTTGGGTTGGTTTTGGTTTTTTTTGTTGGGGTTTGGGGTTGGGTTTTTTTTCTCTTTCTGTGGTTTACTCCATATCTGGGAGGGAAATCGATTTTGATGCAGTATTAGCAAAATGGCAGCTTCCCTGGGAGAAGCCATTCACAGTTACGAATACCAGAGTGGTGGCATTTCTCATCAAATCACTCCTCTGAGAGTTGAGAATAGGAATACTGAATTGCAGTAGGAAGAAGACAGTGAAATCTTGTGCATTGAGCGTGCTCAGCGGGCCAGGTGCTGGTCCCAGATATGCCTGTGCAGAACGGGCACAGCTCCCTGAAGACTAGGGCAAATCTCGAATCCCTAGGATAGATACTCCAGGGGCAGCAACGTGGTCTAAGTGTGACCTCTGCATGGGTATGTACCCATGCACAACATGGCTTAAATATTTTCATTGTCCCAAGTCATCATGAAATGCCAGCAGGAGCCCAGTCCATCGCCTCATGCATCAGCAGACCACCCCACAGCCATCTGTCTGTCCACACGTGAGGTTCTGTTGCAACATCAGTTTGGCTCTTTCCCACCAGCCTTGCCCCAGTCAGAAACACCTGATAGCTTTCCACGTGCTGAAGGGATGGCAGCAAGACCCCAGTGCACCAGATTCAAGATCCAGGTTTGTAAAAGCTGCAAAAGGTCAGGAGCTTGGAAGCCTGAAAGGTGCACCTGCTTTGGGCAGGGTTGGGCATGGTACTACCAAGACCGCAGTGCTACGAGCATCCAATGCTCCTGTGAGCACAGACAGATCCCACCATCCCTGCTGCGCTCTGCCTGGCACACACATACTCTGTCCCAAAGGGGATGATGCCGCTGTCCCACAGATTCCCTCTGTCGCGTGGCTTTCCATTATTTAACTCTCTCAAAAGGCTTGTCCAGACTCATTCCTAAGCTCACCCTCATTTGTTCACTCTGGTTCAGAGCAAACCCTGCCGACATGGCAAGGACCCCCTGAACCTCACCCCACCCAGTCCACACCAGGGTGTTTCCACTGGCCTGTCCCAGCATGTGCGGCCCATCAGTGCTGTGGCATTTCACCTGCTGGCCCTGCTGCTGCCTCCTCTGCAGAGACACTACCCCGTGCTCCCCCATCCCATCCCACCCCACACTGGGAGGCTTTGCCCAGCACACTCATCTGAGGGGACAGACCCTTAAAAGACATTCAGGGCACAAATTCCTGAAGCCCAGCTGCCTAATAAGCAACATGGTCCAAACAGGACCAACATGAGAAAGAAGAGACAGAGCAGGAGCCAGGCTGGGTGCAGAAGGGAAAGCGAGGTGGGAAATGCCTGGTCCTGGCTGTGACTTAAGGTCAGGTCACAGACAACCAGAGTCCATGAGGATTTTCTCCCATGTGAGGTGTTTATGCCTGAACACAACCAGCCCCTCTCTGCACCACCACCCCTTCTCCTATTGCATGTCCCCTGCATCCTCAGGCTGAGGAGAGGTGATCCAGTTCCCTCCAGGGACAGCAGTGCCCTCTCTTTTGTCTCTGCACCAGTGGTTATAACCCCACCAACACCTACACTGCTGCCCGACCACCTCCCTTCCCCGGTCCAGGACCACTGTAGGATTGTTGCCACTCCCCTCTTCCCACCACCTCCCTTCTCCCAGCCACGAGAGCACTCATCCTCCCTCTTCCACCTTTCAGCCTGAATTATTCATCGATGTCAGCAGCAGTGCAGAAGTACAGACAGAGAAGAAACCTGGTGCAGAGACACTTTGGGAAGCTGTCGCCCTGCTCCTGGCTGTGCAGCCGCCGCCAGTCCCCCAGGGCTGGGCTCCATCCACTGTAATGAGCTCCAGAGGCCACTGCAGCATCCAGCCCCCAGCCCCAGGCACCAGTCCCAGGAGGAAACAGCACAAGAGCAGCTCTCTAATGGTGTAGCACACAGGCAGCGATCAAAAACTCCTGCTGAATATGGAGGAGAGGAGATATATGCTCGCACATAAAACATAAATGCTGTCACACATCAATATTGATGTTTCCTTGCTCCCACAGACCCAGACCAAGGATAATTACATGCAATTTTTATGCTGCCTCTGACATACTTCAGTCTCAAAACATCAAAGCACTGGTAGGTAATGCTACAAGTTGCCAGGAGTAGCATGGATCAAAACAGAGCATGTGGAGAGAAGCAATGGCTGGCAAGGTGGGTAATTGCAGCAGCCTTTCAACACTGCAGATGCTGCCTGCGGTTACAAAGGGAATAAAGTAGGTGATCACAGGCCAGGCCCCATTATTTGCCATGTACAACCCCAGCACTCTTGTTGAAGCCTGGAAGGGCAGGGGAAGCTGGCTGAGCACCCCAGTGGGGTACCGGCAAAGCTGTGCGTGGCTCCAGAGGGGAATGCCTTCAGAAAACACCAAGGTGCCAGGGAGAAGGAGCAGAATGCCTGACCCAGAATGGAGGGGTTAACAGCGAAATGAGCTGGAGGCCAGATCCCTTCTCAGCCTCCCAACCCCAGCACGAGAGCAGGTTGCTGCAGTGCCTCTGGGGAGCCCAGCTGAAAGCTTTTACTGGGCTGGCACTTTTCCACACCACCTCCATCCTGGAGAGAGGCACACCCCCAGCTTCAGACCGTAAATGCCTCTAAATCAGACACTGGGAAGCATTTTCCACAGCATTGGGAGGCAAAAGTAGACTCTTTTTGTCAACACTACTGACAAACAAGCCCTTATTTTCTTCAGGCCACAAAAGCGTCTCCACCTGTGGCTGCATAAAAGCAAAGATCACACACAATACAGCTAGGACACACCGTGTCCTGCTCCATGCAGCTTGTTCTGCCACTCCACAGCTTTTTGGGGATCACTGAGGGATGCCATCAAACACAGCTGGGACCAACTGCCCCCTCCAGCTGCTTCTGCTGGCCCCTCTCTTCCTTCCAAGACAAGGCAAATTTGCCACTAGCAACATCCACATTCCTCTGTCCCAGAGACACAGATAGAAGCTGCATCCGTAGCTGCAGCACGTGGTGAAACTGAACGCACAATTTAACATTTTTTTCTTGAATGACAGTTTTAATGAAAGACATTTCAACACTTTAAAAATCAGCATAAATGATCAGTTGCTAATCTTGTTCTCCCAGTAACTCTAGGAAGTCAAAAATAGACTAGGCAGAATAAACTGGGGGCTGAAAACGGAGGTGGGGATGAAAGTGGGGGTATGTTTTGCTCCTCTTTCTGAGAAATCACATAGCAATTGCCACTGATTAAAAACCCACTTTTTTTACAAAAGGCACAATTTCCTGTGCCACCAGTGTTGTGCAATAGTCAAGGCTGTCTCTGGGCTCAGCAGAGGGAACCAGATAAGCCACTTTGTACATTCCCCAGTCTCTAACCTTTTACACCCCTAGCACAGCTTGCAGACCCCGTTCATCCCTGCCATCGCACATAACCAAACACACAGCGAGGACAGCACGGCTTTTACCACAACCTGGCACACCACTGGTGCTCAGGAGCTGTAGCTCTGGAAATATTTGGACCAGAAAGTTTGCAGAATGGGAACAGGAAGAAGGACAGATAGGTAGATGACACAGATTTTCTACCTCTAAATTAGCGCAAAGCCACAAGATGCTTGGTTCAAGACAAATACCAACAGGACACCATTGCATTCACTGGACAGAGCTTTTGTGTGCACGCAGGAGCCCGGGGGTTACAGCACTGCACTCCATCGATTAATGCTTCAGGCCAAGGGCCAGTTATTGTACTCATTTCTTTGGCCCCAGACAGCACAGGGGAGGATGGCAGGTACATAACAAAGAGCTGCGCTGAGCCCTGGTAGGAACCAGCTCACCTCAGGGGCCCAGGACGATACAGCAGGTGCTGTTCCTCACTCTACAAGGGCGACAAGGCATCCTTTGCTTTGACTTTGCTCTTTCCATCTGTCCTGTTCCACTCAAAATCTCACCCTGGTCCTGTCACCATGGTATCTGAGCTCCCAGTGGCAAACTATTAATCTTTACAGCATAAGAAGGGACAATTTTGACATCAATATATGACTTGTAACAGCTGCTATCTTCATTATAGCACCTTTCTAGTACTTCTTTTCATTTCTATACTTTTTTATGAGGCTATTTTCTTTATTAGTGCATTTTTATGGCTTGTACAACATCTTAGGCACCTCTATGAAGGTACTTTATAAATAAAATTGTTAATAAGATTAAGGATTTAACATCAAGAAAAAAACAGTTAAGAAAGTTATGAATCCCATGGCCACAGTTAGATGCCCTTCTTGTTTGTGCAGATCCTCGTATAGCCAGCAGGTTATTAGTTTTGGTGTCGACACTTCTAGCAAAACAATTGGAGTCTCAGCCTATCTCTGCATTTCAGATACCTAACTAACAGGGCTTTTGGAGATATTATACTTCTTGTTTTCCACACAATTCAGATATCAGTTCAGGAACCATAACAGGCTGCTTTTTTTCCCTTTTCCTTTTTATATCACTTTCTTAGAGGCTGTTTAAAATTTTAATGGTACCTGAGCCACCAATTATCTGCAGCCAACAGGACAGAGAATACAGCCCAGCATGCCAGAAAGTCCTAGGATATACAAATGTGCTGCTCTTATGACTACTTTATTTTCATGTGCAGCAGACAAACAGGAAAATCGGGGATACTAGGGCTGGGTGACCCTAGATCACAAAGTTACTGTCACACATGCAGCTGTAGTGTAAATCAAGAAGTACCAGACAGACCAGAGTGTGCTCCCCCTCCTCTAACATGCCCTCCCAATTTATGGGGGACTTGAAGCCTGGCTGAAGCAAAACTCTGCACGAGGAGTGCAGAAACTCTGTTCTACGAGGAAATACAGCTCTGGTTTGGTTTAACACAGGAGACACGGTCTTTGACAGTGAAGTCTCAGACTCAGCCACCTTCTTCAGCAATATCATATAGCAAGCAGGTTTCGTGGCCCACCACTGATGATAACAACAGAGCCTTTGCTCCCTTTCCAAAGGGGTTTCATAAGCTTTATCTGTCAAATGAACGGCCATATCCTTGTTGTTATGGGGAACTGATGGACAGTTTAGCAGCCTGAGGTTCAGCAACCAGCTACCTTCCAACAGCACATCATGCAACATCACAACAGCCCTGGTAAACTTAGCTTGGCCAACACCCCACCATACCTCACACAAACACAGAGCTTTATATACAAAAAGCACATGCCTAGCCCCGAGAAACCTGCATTCCTGAGAGACGCAACAGCCAAAGACCCAGACCTACCATCCTTTCACAGAGAGGAAGAATTCAGGAGCAAGCACATCTTCAGCCCCGAGAGCAATGCCAGAGTCCAGCTCCCAGCTCAGCTGCCTGCTGCCCCCAAGCCTCAACCAGCATCAGCCTCTCCTTGGCACCAGGAGAGGAGCTGGTCACCCTCTGCCTTTTTAAACCTCCTCCTCCCCTCTCACCTGACACCAGGACTACAATTAGGGCTTGAGCCACCTGGATACGGCTGCAGCCTATTACCTATCCCCTAGCTGGGCTGAAGGTGGCTCAAGGCCCTCAAATAAAACTTCTGCTAAACTCAGTGATGTTTCATTTTTCCCATCAGCGCTTCCAATACTCTCAAGCACTTACCTAACAAAAGGGATCTTTCATGAAGATCCCTGGGGAAACAGGGCAGGTGCTGCATTGACACAATAAATTCTCTGAAACCATCTCTGCATTCAGAGGCTGCTTGTTGAGCTGAGAGAAAGCCTGTTACAGCACCACAAGTGCCAAGATTTAAGGACAATTACATCACTTGCATCTCACAGAAGGGCAAATAGAGAGCACAGCCAGGGCAGAAGCATCCCATGAGTGGTGGCACCCTAGGGACAGCTCAGCACCTGAACAGAGGCAGTGCGTTCACTTCTCCTTAGCTCCTCCACACTGCTCTGCTGTGAAGTGCTGTTTCAGCTCTGAATCCAAAAGTCTCCCAGACCCTGGAGATAAAGTTTCTTTGTTTCTCAGAATCCACCATCCAAGCCCCATCAAATGAACCATCAGCTTCTCACAAGCAGAAAGCTTTGGCCCAAGAGGTCCGTTTCCAGTGGTAGCCCGTAACTGCTTCTCAGAAAAAAACACTATCAACCCACGTTACATCAACCAGCGCTATTCACAAAAGAAAAATATTTTTTCCCCGATTCCTTCAGGTAATTATATTTTACCCTGAAGCATAAGATTTTATTATGTTTAGTCCCATTTTAATTAAAGCCTGAAGAGAGAGCATGAAGAGCATGAAGTCTCAGATAGGAGTGATAACAGGAGATGATGCTCAAGCCCAGCCTTTTGCAAGTCAGCATCTGACCTAAGTTAAAATCATTCAAGCACGATAGCAGAAAAAAGAAGCCCTTCAGATTTTAATCTATTTGAAGAGGGCAGAAATGCTGGCTGAATCATGAACTCTGGGGAATATGAATGCCTCCCGAAGGAAAAGAGGGCTTTCTTGTCAATGTTCTTTAAAAAGAAAAGAATGTTTCATGTGGGTGTGTGCTGTTGTTTTTTTCCACTGTAGAGCAAGTGTCCCATCTTATTTCTCAAATGGTCTTTGTTGATGCCTCATCTATTAATAATCCTTCACTGGAAGGGGAAAAGAAAAAGCAAGCTTCTGTCAGACATACAAGCTGTTAGTCTGAGATGGACAAAAATAAACCCAAGCGGCAAAATTAGCTGCAACACAGGTCAGTTGTCTGTAGTTATTTAGTGGCTACAACCATAACCTTTACTAAATTTCCCTTATAGAACATGGAGGTGGACAGTGCTCTGGATCCATAAGCATCCTGGAGACGTGGAATAAATTTTGAAGGTTTCCTGAACTGTCCAGCTCTGTCCACTACATCAATATTCTCCATTTGGGTCCAAGAAAACATTTTGTTCTTAAAAACACAGAGGAACAAGATCATGCCCCTAGTCCCCATGGATTCAGGACATTCAGGGAGCTGCCCTGGGTTGAAGTGCTTCTTAGAAGTGTGCTCTGTTTTTTCCATAGCATTCATTGCAAGTGGACTCTGAGCCCCTCAGAAGCAGTGGTGATTTTCCCCAAATCCTTTCTCCAACCCAGGGCAGGATTACCTCCACTCTTCCACAGGCAGGGTCCCTGGCTGCCAAAGCTGGCCAAGTAGATGAGGGTTGGTCACGGGTGGTGGGAGCTGAGCCCATGTTTTGATGATGCTCCATCCTCAGTCACCTCAACCGTGGGAGGTGGGCAGCACCTTCAGGGTGAGCCTGGGATGAGCTTAAATTTGCAACTTCCGAAGTGAAACCTTCATTTGTTTTCACAGGTCTTCTCTAAACTGAGGCCCTTTGAAAAGGAACAGAATTTGCTGGAAACGTCAGCCCAGAGCTTTGGTGGTGGGTATGTTAAAATGCCACTGGTGAGATCAGTCATACTTCTGAGAGGTGTGAAGTGTATCAGGGAAGCAGCCAACTACCTGCGTCACATTGCAGGAGACTTGATGGTGCCACCACATTTCCTGCGAAGGCACAGATGCTGTCTGAGCCCACAACAGACCTGCTTTCTTGCCTGCTCACACAGCAACTGCGGGAAGAGTCAGCATTACTGAGGCTCCGAGGCACTTCTCAAGATGGCAGCTCTCAAAACAGGCTTTAGCCTGGGGACACAGAGGTGAAGAAGTGAGAATGAGAAAGACGTGAGCTGAGAGTCCAATGATCACCAGGGCAGAGTGAGGTGGGTTTCAGCATATTATTACTTCACACAAGCTCAGCTGCTTTGCCAGCTCCATGATGCACTGCAGGGTCCCTGGTCCCCAGGGTGCATCCCAGTGTTTGGGACTGTCTGCCCTCTTTTTCCTGCTGGACAGGAGTATTCCTGCTCAGAGCAGAACCACGATGATCAGCATCACTTTGCCATGAGCTCTGCTGCAATATTCCTAGTCTTCCTCTTCCCCCCTGCAGGATATTGTATTAAATCATTAAAATAATTGTTTGTACTTGTCAGGTCCTTTCAGAGGTCGCAGTCTGGCTTGCTGGGTTGGGGGGTTCCATTTTCTCCCGGAGTTTGCCTTCCTTCTGCAGCAACCATGCAGGCATGACTCGGGTAGGTGAGCCTCACTGAACATGTCGTGCTGTCTGGCAGGAGCAAACCACTGCACACCGCGACAGGGAGAGACTACTCCTGCCACAGCAACAGTGCTGGAGTAAAGACAAGTTTGGAACCATATTTTCTTTGGAGAAGGCTAAAGAGAAGACATCCATTCCCAAATAACACCACAGTCAAAGCTAAGCTGCTGTACCACCCTCTGTGGCGCTTGGTGCACCAAGCAATGGGACTGAGCCTTCTTCTGTGGGGCACGAGGGAAGGACAGGGTCCTTGGGGGTCCCTGTGCCCGACAGTTTCTGAGTGGGTGGGTGAGCTGTCGCCCTGTGAACCATCCCAAGGGAAGGTGTCCAGCAAGCAGCCTGGGTGAGGACTGCACCAGCCCCAAGAGCAGCGTGTAAGTGATCCCCCATCATCCCCCTTGCACGTGGGGAGATGTTCATCACCTTCCCTTGCCAGCATGCAAAGCCTTCAGGCCACGCTAGTGAAAAACAGGTGAGCCTACTCACAAAGCCCTTCCCGGTGGAGCAGAGATGGGAGCTGCAGCAGCTCCTTCACAAAAGAAAAGGGCATGAATTACTCACCTGGAGTCAAGACAGATCTAACCAGCCTGAACATCCCTAGCACAGCCCCTTTCCCACTGCTTCCAACGCCCTTCTCTCACACATTTGTTTCCTCCCACATCCTGCACCGTATTTCAGCCTTCACCAAGCCAGAGCTGGCAGCCCCTGAGCTTTCTGCACCAGGGAGCACAGAGGAAGAACATGAGAATGCACATTTCCATGTGCTTCCTGGCCTTCCAGCTTAGGGTGTCAAACAGCAGCAATAAACAATCAAAATATTATTTTACGAGATAATGCCAGCTATTGCCAAAGCCAGCATGAAATACTTTCTACCTAGAGCCATTTAATTTCAGTGGTACGAACCCTCAGCTTGTTGCCAAGATATAGAGCCCAGGCTGCAGTATATTAGCATAGGCTGCCTTATCTGCAGGGAAATAAACTCAGACCTGCTGAAAACAGTTGAGTGGAATATCACCATAGAAACTAGGCGAGGAAACGGGTGAAGTGTCTCTCCCCAGCTAATTTCAACATGACAACAACCAGAGAGACCAACCGCTTTGGACCGAGGTGGGCTAGGCGAGAAGGATGCCTGGAGCAGCGCCAGTCCAAGAGCAGATGTGTGCCGGTGGGGAGATCCCCCACCCGCCCCTGGGCTTTATTTTTAGCCACAGGCAGGCTTCCTCCCCAGCCACCCACCATCCCTCTGCGACACAGCGTCCCCCGTGATGCTGCCGTTGTGCTGCGGTGCCTGGTCCCGCACACCTCCACCACGCACGCGCGCTCCCACCACAGCTGCGGAGTACGCAGAGACAAAGCATCTTTTTCTTTTTCATCTGCACAGTTCAATAGAGGAGGAAGGGAATGGTCTGGGAACAGATCACAGAGTCCTGAACCTTCTACCTACAGCACAAATTTAAATCCATCCCCAGCCTGGAGACGATCTTGTAACGCAACAAGGCCTTTTCTGGCGTGGGAGATGCCTCAGGGAATCAATCTTCAACAGCAGCCTGGACCTGGAAAAAAGGCAGGAAACCCTGGAGTGTTTCCCACTTGCCTCCTTCCCTCCCTTCCAGGCTTGCAGGTGCCATGAAACACAACCATGACACCATGTCTTTAATGCAACATTAGCAATGCTGGACTGTCTGGAGATGTCACATACTCAGGTCCTCAGCCTTGATAATATTTAGAGATTAAGCTTCCCAGCTTGTGTCCTCTGCAAAAAGTACAAATATCATTCTTCCTTGCATGTGTTTGTTTTTATTATTACTATTTTCAGTAGTTACATGCAATTTCTCCTTGTGCTTCAAAAGTAAGAAAAGGAGCCACTGATTCACTGGTCTGTCATTTCTTACTTTTTACATCTCTCATGTCCCCATTTAGTCATGTCTTTACATTAAATGACCCTAGACTTCAATGCTGCTTTAGTTCTACTGCTTTTCATCTTAACGACTTCTATTTCTACTCCATATACTCCATTAGATGCAAGGATCAGAGAGTAGCTCAGAAAAGGGTCTTTCATTGGTATTAAGACACTTTTTTTTTTTTATCCCACTGTAACCCTAGTGTGTTTATTACTATTTCCACTATTGCCATGCACTGAGAAGATTTTCCATTTCTTCTCCACAACATCACCCAGATCTACCTCACCCCCTTTTCCCCACAGTTACCACTCGCTTAAGGTGCGGTTATCATACCAGAAGCTCAAATTATTCCTTCCATGGCATCAGTTGTCTTTCTGTGGCTGTCAGTGCTGACTTCCACCTGCTATCATCCTGCCAGCTTGGTCCCTGCCTCCTGAAATCCTTCAGTCTTGGCTAATCTCACTAATTACATGAGACTTTGACCCTTGCATCTTCACAACCCACTTTTCTGGACCATTAACAAATACATTACACATCAGTGCTAAAACAGATGCTGCTAGGGTTTCCTGCTAGCGGAGATGCAACAATTACAGTTTTACATGCAAGCTTAATTTCTTCTGAATCACATTCCCAAAATATAGATGTATAGCTATCGTACTGGGGAAAGTAGCTATATTGTCTGGCAAACCAGAGATTAATGACTGACCTACATGTTGAAATTGAGCCTCTAATTGGTTTCAGATCCAATTCACATTTGTATAGGACCTAGTATAACGCAGTCCTGGATCATCTATGGGCTCTTTGTAGATAAATAGGTTAATAAAATGAAATGGTATGTAGTAATTTCTTAAATTAAAATATTTTGGACATGATGATTGGAAGCTAAGATTATCCATGACTGAGCCCCACTTCTGCTGAAAAACTGTAACAAGAAATTAACTTAAATTAAAAGCACTTCTTTTCAGATGCTTTAAATTTAGGAACACTGAAAGAAAGCACTTCAGTTCAAAGATATCTGTATGTGCGGGGGAGGTGGGGAGGAGAGGGGTATTATATGTATACATATAAATACATATATTTTAAAACATGTTTTTCCACTTTAACAGCTCTACAAATGGCTCCTCATTGGACAATCCAATGTAAAATGAAAGAAGCATCTGGTCCCAACAGACTACACCCTGAAAAAAGAACCACTGAAATAAGTGATTGACAAGATTTTAGGTTCCTCCTCTTAAGTTAGAGGAAACCTGCCCTGGTCCTTCCTGAGCTGAAGGGTGAAACTGGTGGGACAAGCACCAGGAGATAAAGAGATGCTGAGAAATAAGGGTATGAATGTACCAAACCTCCCAGCTCAGAACAAACAAAAAATTACATAAATATATATGAACACACATTTCGGGGCAGAAGAAATCCCAGGTAGAGAAGCGTTTGGAAAAGGATGGACATGCCAGCTGCTCTTCTCCTGCCCGAGGGCTTCCAGGACTGGCCTACAACTGGACAAGGGCCATCTCAGGCAAATTGTTTCATAGACAAGTGTACAAACAGGCTGTAAGACAATCCTGTCACTGCACAGCTGAAATCCTAAAAAAAGACCAGACAAAAGGAGACAAGCATACGGCACGTTCGGGGCGGTGACTGGCAGGTGACACACTCAATCCAGGAATTTGTTTTGAAAACTGCGTGATTTTTTCACTCAGCTTCAGCTCCTTTTCCCTCTCAGGGAGAAGCAGAGGGGACACGTGAATCCTCAGTTTGGGAGAGGGGGTGGCTACTGAGTGGTTTTTTGCCTCAAAGATTGTTCCTCCCCTTCCTCACCAGAGCCCCATTTTACGAGCAGACAGCCTGCCACAACACATGTGAAACACTCAAAGCATTTTGTGTAAAATAAAACGAAGAGAAAGTTGCCGCCTTCTGATTTCATTGAAATCCAGAGAAAACTGGGGATCCGTCCATGGACGCTCCCCCCCAGTACAGAGGCTGCAGGCAATAAGGGGAAAACAAAACGGAATTAAATCTTCAAGTACCTCTTTGGCAATTCATCTATCTTGGGAGGAACAGGGAGGTCTGATGACACCAGATGCCCTTTTTCTAAACCTCTGAGGCTTAAAGTAATCATTGCAGGGTTGTTTTAAACATTTTCCCCATGAAATTTGGTGACTATGGGGCAAGAGCCACCTATGCTTTCATCTCCGGGAACTTTGCCTGGAGATGCATCTTTCTGACTCTTGCCAGATTTGGTACATCTTCTGCTTGGCTGCAGCCCTTTCTGATTGCTCGTGTTTGAAAACGGTTTGACTTTCTCTTCATGATACAAAAGCACCTGTAATGCTGCACGTTTTCCAGGAAAATGCTGGTAGAAGACTCTTAACCTTTCAGCATTTCTTTTTTTGTTTCTTTCTAAGGTCTGAACTGTTTCAGCAGACCCTTCAGATGTTTTAAATTGAATTTAGCAGCCCAGCCCTGCCACCAGCAAAGTCCAAATGCTATGCTGAGGAACTGGTTTTCTTCCATGTATTTCTTCTGGCATTACAGACTGCGGAAGACCAGAGACATGCTGCTGCTTTGTGTAACAGGTGATTCTTCCTATCCACACGCTTCCTCAACACAGGTTTGAAAACAGTCCCACTAAACAGAATAAAAGCCACTTCTTTTTCACATCGTGCTAGATTCTTTCTATAGAATACCCTTTCAGGGCTCGGTGCAAAGAAGCTGTCAGAAATATTATCTTCATTTCCTTATTCTCCTGTATTTACTTTGTTCTGTTTCCCTGTCAGGTTTAAGTACTTCCCACGCCAGCAGGCAGGTCCCTTCTAATTCAAGAGGAATTCATTTCCCAGGAGACTAGCAATGGAAAATCCTGATTGCAGACACTTCCCTGGGTGGAAATCATAATTCTGAGTGTAGAAACAACAGAAAGAAATAATTATTGCCACCTGGAGCTGGATAAAGGAGCTTTTCAGTTTGATGATCCAATTGAACAAGTTGAGAAAAAAGTTTGCAAGACAGTGTGCTTTCTTAGGGGAAAAGCATTAAGAGAAGCCAACCAAATATTTAGTTTGATGGGAGTGTAATAGATTTATGATGTCTGAGTCAATTTTTATTTACCGTTTAGACCAGTGCTATTTCAAAGCATAAAGTCAAAGAGTATAATTTCAAATATGTAAAAGCAATATATTTAGGGGCATCCAAAACGAAGCACTTAAAATTTCCTTCCTTCCCCATTTTTGTGTTGAAACCTCCATCTTTCAATAATAAATAAATAAAAAAAAAAGACCACTCATGTTTTACTCCCTTACGACATTGCTTCTTTCCCTATGTATGCTCTTAACTGTCTCTTTGGCCTTCCGGAGAGCCCTTTGTTCAGCACAGTGGGTGAAAGTTTCTTGAGCTGGAACAAATTTGAAACAACTCTTACAAACAAGTCAGAACCAGAATTTAGAAAATGATGATGAAGGAGACCTCATGTGCCCCAGCCCCTGAAACACGGTTAAGCTACAGCTAAGAAACTTTCCACGGTAAGAGTCCAGGTAACCACCAGCCTTTCAACAACCTCTTGTCAAACTCACCAAGCACCCAAGGATATAAAACATCATCGCTTGCAAAACCGGCTCTTTTTTTGCCAGATTTTCCCGAAGCTGGGAAAGACAATACCTTCTTTCTCCATGCAGCCCCTGTTTTTGCAAGATACTTGAGCTAAGAAAGCTCAGCAGCCAGCATCGCCCACCCACTTTTATCCAGCACTATGAACACATGAAAGGACGCTAACACTGCCCATAAGCAGAGGTCCTGTTATTTTTCAGTTGTGCCATTTCCAGCCACCAGGACCGTCTGAATAATCTATCTGACATTAAAAGCAATTCTGATACCAGTTTCCATTCCTTCCCTGCCAGCCTGTCTAGATGAACCAGACTGCAGAGCTCTCCACCAGGCTCCACAGCACCAAGGAAAACGTGTTGATCCCAACCACCCTGAGCCCTTCAGAACAATCCCTGAGCATCTTGATATACCTTTCCCTGTCCACACAAAAGTAATTGTGCCCTTTTGCTCCTTCAGGTCAATATTTTCCCCTTCAACTCACCAAGCTTTTTCTGAGGGTTTGTTGGATAACTTGTCTGTGCAAAGAGGCAGACAGTACCACCTAGACTGCAAGGAAAGCTGCTCACAGCCTAAAATCTGGATGGAGAAGCCTGTGGATCTCATTTAGAACAATCTCAAGGAGATCTCTAACTTCCTTTGAAGAAAAGAATCATTAAATATTTGCTCCACACTGACTGAAATAAATTGAAATACAGGAAAACAGGCTCTCTGTGACTCCATTCTCATCCAGGTGGCGACAAGATTCTCTTGACGGTAATGACTTACACCATTGAACAAGACCAGAATCACATCTGGTATTTCTGCCTGACTAGGAATGCATTCAAGGCTCAAGAAACTGGCGTCATCCAGGAGGAATAAGTAAATCAACTGCTTGTGGAAGAAACAGTCATTTCTGGGAAGGCAAACATAAAATCTCCAACGCTGATACAAAAGAACACCATTGGTATTTTTCATTGTCATCTGTCCATTTTAAGCATGCTTTTTTTTGCCCTTTTTTTTTTTTCTTTTACTTTTTACAAGCTGGGAGGGGGTCAGCAAACTCATTCAGGAAATATCAGTAATGCTTCCTGCTGTGTTTGAGACCCCCAGATAACACTATTGTTCAAATACACAATGACCGTAAAGAAATAAAGTAGTTTTCCATCAGAAACCACATTTCCACTTCTTTACTTCATCTGTTGGATTTCCAGATTTACATAACAAGTAGCTCCCAGTGACAGTGCTGAGCTTTTATAAGAGCCAGGGATTCTTCATCCAGCCTGCAATGGGTCATTTTTCTCATCATTCAGAAAGTAATTGGTTTTATGTAAAACCGAACTGTGCAGGTAAAGCACTCTGGGCTTAATAATCACGATCCTAAACGTGTGTAGCACCTCTCTTAGCAAATGATCCCAGGATGTTTTACAAGCTGTAACAGTCACTTCACATAACAGACAGTCACAGCCACTGGGTTGGATGGCAGGGAGCAGTTTCACAATGTACAATGGTGCCCTGAAGAGCCAGCGAGGAAGCTGAGGAGAAACCATAGCAATTAAAGGTGCAAGGAAAGCTTACAGAGGCAGATGCTAAGATGTGTCATTGCCAGGATGCTAGGACTTAAAAAAAAAACCAAACAAACAAACCCAAAACCCAAAGAGTTCAGCTAGAAGTGCCATGTGGGCTCAGTGACCTTGCTAGGTTGGGGCCTCACTTTTATATCTGCGCTAGGAAGATCTGCAATGAACTGCACACCGAGCTTTAGAGGGGGAGGAATTTAGCATGCTCTGTACCCACTCCCCTTCCTGGTCTTAAAAAAGCAGGCAGCTGCCTAAATCAAACATCAAGACAACTGCATTTTTGTTCTGTGCTGCTTTATTACTATTCTACTACCTCCCTCCTTCATTTCCTCTCCTAGAAGATGGGTAATAGCTATGTTTCTCTCATCTTTCATGAGATATTCAATAACAGTCTGTTTGCCAGCTGCCACAAGCTCCTCGATGAAAGATGCACAGAAGCTGGAAGCACGACTGTCTCTGTCAGGCCTCAAGAAGACTTGGTTAGGGGACATCTTGGTGGAGCCATTTTGACCTGGCACATGGCTCACACAAAGGATTTCAGCCCCACGAAAAACCTGGCTCATAACTTAGCCCATTAAGTGAAAGTTTCTGCTTAAATATCATTAGTTGTGCAGCAAGAGGTAGGTGCTATGAACAGAATGGTGATCTCTGCCCTCCGGAGCAAGCTGGTTTATAAGGCGCTAACTTCAACCTTAACTCATGACACAATAGAATTCCATTTTTACAAATGGGGATATAGAGGAAATTTGGCCCAAGGTCAGACGTTATAATGGAGGAGTTCTTGCCTTGCAGCACCTCCTTCATTCCATTTCATCAGCCACTCAATCATCATTTAATCCAAGGATACTTATTCATTCTGGATTCTCACAGCCCTGCGGGGAGTCTTTCACAGTGTCATCTGAGATATTTAAAGCTGGGCAGCTGGCAAGGACAGCTCAGAGGATGGCATCAGTTGTCTGCATCAAGTTCCTTGACCCTTACTTCAAAGAGCTCCCTTGCACCAGCTGAAAGAAGACTGCTAAATGGCCCTTATGAAGATGAAATGGCCCAAGAGCAGCACACATTTGCGTAGATCATCAGGGCCATCTTGCTCGTGATCCTAAGCATGAGAGAGGAAAGTTAAATCTTTTTTGAAAACTTTTCTTAGAAGACCCAACACAGATTTGCAGCCTTCAGAGATTCATGCAGACACAGACATCTAAGAGACTATATTTAAATTTTTAAATAGCTCTGGTTGATTGGGTCAGTCCCTGTTTAATGACACAGACTGATGGTCATTCAGCTTGGGGCTGATTATTTTCCTGAAGCTTCTGGCACCAACTAGTCATTATAAAATGAGGTAATTGTGGAGCAGATTCATTAGCCCACAAACAGGTTCAGGTCTCTCCAATACATTACCCAGCCTTTCCCATCCTTAGAGGCCCTGGGGTGGGATACTCTATCTGTCTGCATGGCTTTCTGCTCATGATCTTTCTGTTTCAAATGATAAGGTGGTGCAAAAAGGCCAATCACGGGGTTCGGATTTATACAGAATAGATTGAATAATACTATACAAACTGAAATTTCAAAAACATAACAGTGCAAACCACAAAAGAAGAAACAAGGAAAAAATCTGATTGTTAGCCTGTAAGACAGAGTAATAATCCTAAAAATTGTGGAGATATATACATATTGCTAAGGTTCCTTTCAGGCACCGGAGTCAGTCCCTCATCTATAACCAAGAGAGCAATTGTAGAAATAAGCAAGATCAGTCACAAAGTACTGGGGAAGTGGGAGGAAAGACTTTCCTGGAAGAGAGCGGATTGAAATTTCCACATATTCAGTGATACCAGTGGTTTCTCGGTTGTACATGAAATACCGGGCCCAGATTCTCCTTCATTGCACTGTGGGCACTGAGAAACACAAGCAAACTGGACACACAGAAGGACATGAGTTACATTAGCCTATACCTAGGTTTGGAGTTTTGCCTTTCCTTTCATCAGCAAAAATCCTATCACGAGATGTTCCTAGAAGCATCTATTCACAGCCACAAGAACACAGTAGAACACATTTGCAACAAAAGATGACTGCAGCCATTTGTTATTTGCTCCAAAAGGGTTGAGGCAGAGCTGCAAAATTGACATGCTGTTTGGAGTCCTAAAAAGCAACAGGGCTATTGCAAATCACACTGGTGTCCAGGACAAAGTCATGCAGAGATGTGCTCCAGCCACACTTCCAGCCTCAAACAGTTCTACGAAACCAATTAAAAGGGCTGAAAAAGTATCAGGACCTGGAGTCTATGTATATTTTTAGTTCGGACCAGCTTGAAACAGACAGCTTGAAGGACCTTGTGGCGTGAGGGGATAGAAAGCCTTATTCAGAGGTACAGAGGATTCGTTTATGGGACAGTAATTACTCTGCAGTAAAGGACATTAATTTGAAGTTACTAGGGTTCAAGATATTTCATTATTCATCTTGCACCCCATTTGCAATGATATCATTTCAAAGTGATGGATTCAAATTTACGCAAGTGATGCTGGAATAGGACAGAGAAGATACTTTCTATGTTTTATGAGCATAAAGAGATCCATAAATTTTGAGTGAAAAAAGTCATTACAAAGAGAGAAAATATTTTAGCTGTCAATCTGACTCTCTTTATTGCTGAAGGAATAATTCAGCAGCACACAGGAGCCCTGCAGACCCAAACATCTTTGGGGCTGCCCTACAAGCAGCAGCCAGTAGGTGCCCACCAGCAATGTTGTGCCTTCCCAACCTCCTGCCCACGGGGTGTACAAATGGCACAGCCATGCCCCGACCTGTGTGCATCAGTCTGCGACAACAGGGAAGGACATGTAGAGCACAATGAGCTGTGGGACAGAAAGGCCCATCTCTTCCCACTGTACAAACATGACACCTTTCTACCTTCACCCCCTTGAACTGAGTGCGGACCCCTAAGAAGCCAGTGGGACCTCTGCCAGCAACCAAACCAGTCCTAAGCTAGGAATTCTGTACAGCAACACGATCAAAAGATTTTGGGATTGATCTGAAAGCCATTGAAGTCAGCAACAAGGTTTTTAAGGATCTACCACCTACAGCAAACTGCTAAAGCCTAACCACAAAACCTTGCCTTTCCCACTGGCAAAAGGAAAAGGCTTTTCCAAAGACATGACTTGCCTGAACAAGCAGCAGTGCAGTGTGTAAAAGGGGTCTCCACCAGCGTACCATCGCAAGGGACCACACTGATGTTGAAAAACCTCTTTTGTGCACAAGAAGAATATTTTCAAGCTGGGAAAGAGGAGGATCACTGGGAGCTCCCTCACCTTCCCATCACACTCTCATCTGTATGACAAAACACACCAAAATCCTTGGAGCTGTAGGTCCTGGCAACACACACATGGCCTGTGCCACAGAACAGCAGCACCGCACAACTATAGAGCCTGAACCATTATAACACGTTTAGAAGGGCTGAGTAAAGGGAAGGAAGAATAAAACCTCTGCTTAGATTTGCACCAGAATTTAATTTATCCGTTAATCACACAAATCAGCCCAAGTCAGCTGGGGCTTGCATCTCCCCTTTGGAGCAAGAGGCATCCAAGTATTAACACAAAAACACCACTGTTTGCAGGATCACATGGCCAAGAATGTGTTGCCTCTCCAAAAAAAGATATCAAAAATTACATTAGACTTGCTATTAGAGCAACATAGAGAACACAATCCCACCCCAGCAAGAAAAGAGTAGCTATTTACTCCTAATGGTTTCGTTCCAAGAAAACTAGTTTGAATATATGCTTAACGTTTCAGACAGCTTTTCCTATGCCTGCTAAGCACTTCTGCTTGAAACAAATATAATTGTAATTTAATTTTATATATACAGCAACAAAATGCAAATTACAAGAGCAATAGTCTGGAGCCTTCATCCTTTATCTCATCTGTATCCCAGTCTCCCCACTTGCAAGCTATGAATGTCTGTTCACAGATTTTCTTCCTTTTTTTTTTTTTTCTCTCCAAGCATGCAGCCAAATAACTTATGCTACATTGTGTTTCTTTCCTCCAATATAAATAATGTTCACTTAACAGTGAATGCATTAGAGAACTATGTTTCCATTGTGTTGTCATTTCCAGAAATATTCTTCTTTTGGGTAGAAATTTTCCATTCTCGGTCTCAACTGAAAGGCAATTTTTCTCCCCACTTATTTCCATCCTTGCAGTTTATCCTGCTCTTATTTTAAATTTTAAAGTAACAGCAATATATCCCAGTAAGAAATGCAGAGAAAGCACAGACTTCTTCCCAACCTGTAACTATCACTTAATTTGATAACTATTTATAACCTGTCTGACAAACAGCTGAATTTTTCTGAGCAGGTCAGTAGTGTCACGGTGCATCTTTCACTGTAACCAGTGCAAAGCACCAGGAATGGCACAGGGAAGAGGAGGGGAGGGAAAAATGCCCACAGGATTCCCCAGATTTTCGTATTGTGGCAGCTGGGAAAGCAAGGAAGTGACTACCCCCCAGACAATCAGACATATGTATTTTATATTTTAACAGTTTAGTCTTGTTTCCCCAGATGAACATGGGGCAGGGGGTGGTGGCGGCCCGGGTTAGTTTTTTGAGCCACCCTATTCACAAATTAATCCTCCCAGATTCTTGTTGCCAAGTGGTCAAACAGGTAAATTTTTAAGGCAGCAGCTATAGCCACTAATGGGCTTAACCACTTTGGGGTTACAACCAGCCCTGCAGAGCTGTTGTCTCAAAAACGAATTGGACCACCTGGTCCGCATAGCACCTGGCACCAATGGGGCTGTGGGCCCCAAAACACTGCAATAACGCTGATGAAGATGGACTTGACAGTCCTGGGTTAACTGTTGGACTTGGTGATCTCAAAAGTCTTTCCCAATCTAAATGATTCTATGCTCAGCATCTCTCAGTGTAGGTTTACAGACAGCTGGGAACATCAGCAGGGATGTGGCAATGGCAGCCCACCCCATCCCCTCCTGCAGGTGGGCACCAGCCAGCTCCCCTGTGTCATGCCATGCCATGTGCTCATTTTTGCTCTGTTGAAACAAAAACAGCCTTTGAGTGCCAAGGCACCATCCCATCTACCACAGCTCTGGGCCAAATGGGAGTCTGGGAGGTTCTTTCACCAGGCAGCTCACAGCTCTTGACCAGGGGTACAAGCCAGGGGTTGAATGGGGAAAAAGGTGGGGAGAGGGAGAAGGTCTTCCCCTGCTTTATTTAATCATTTATTTTTTTACGTATATTTAGTTTAGACAATTTTCAGTTTGGACAAGTTTGGAAATGAAACCAGTTTCAAAAAAAAAAGGAAAGTTTCCACACGAGTCCTTACTTTTTCCCTCCACAGCTGAAAGAATTCAACATGAACATCAACTGCTTTTGTCAGCTTAAACAAACATGAGAAATCCTCCCCATCACACAAAGACACGCTCTGCTTACAATTGTTTTCTCCCTTGCTCCTCCCTCCTGGAAGGAGTACGCGATCTAGGCCAGCAGCTTCAACCACTTTCCAGTCCTAAAAATAAACAGTGTTTGTTCCTTGCCCCTTTTGCTTCACAAGATCTCAGATGTTAAATATTCAAACAATCCACATATAGAAAACTGATTCATCTCAATTATTCTTGGACATTTTCCTCCTGAAGTACATATATACCAAGTAAAGAAATAATACCACTAAGGTTTTTTTTCCCTCCACAGTACAGCTATATCACCAACAACTTAAAAATCACTTTTCACTAACAGATGGCAAACAGGGCTAAATGATGGGATGAGTGGTTGAAGGTTTCAGATGAGCATTCAGTACAAGTTGCATAAACTGTCATCTTTAAGCTAAAACGTCCACTAAGACGTTCTTTACCACCATCACCTACGTGATTTTTTTCTTCCTGTATGTGTCTATGCATCATGAGACGAGAAGTACACGAAGTTACCAACAGACTTAAAGCCAAACACTCCCACCTCTTTTTATTGTTTATAGTTTTCTACTTTTAGGTGAAGCTTTCTAGGTGTCTGAGGGTTTTTCAGTGACTGATGGAGCAGAGCCCCTTCCAAAATCAAGGAGGACTGTAAGAAAACTCCAGCGAGTTTATGAGAAGCCCTAGAAATCTTTCATTTTGGATCGGTGCCCTGAAACTTGACAGGGAACAAGCCCATACAATAGAAACGAGCCTATTGCCATTCCCAAAAATATGCTTTGAAAGTATTACGTGAAAATTAATGGTTACTTTTGTCTTTCATATTCCTGTACCTCCCTTTCCACTGTAAAAAGGAAACATCAAAGTCCATCTCACAGGGTTGTTGTGAAAATGAATTAATGTTTGTGTGAAGCACTCATACTATAGCAATGAGGTCCATAAAAAAAGGCCTAGAAAGAAACAAAGACTTCCATCTTCAGCCCACAGTTTGAGTAGTGAGCTGTAAATAAGACCCAGGGCTGTGCACTGAAGAATAAAGATGGCAAATGAGATTAGCATGGAATCTTCTGCAGCCCCAAACAAAGCTGGAGCCCAGCAGAGAATCATGGGGGTGATCAAAGACCATCACAGTGCCAGACAGGGTTAATTCCAACATTTCCCCATTTCCAACAAATTGCTCACTAAGCTGAGGATAGGTTTGGGGCACAGAGTCTGCTTTACAACAGGACAAGTCAGCTTGGACATGGACTAGGTGTCTGGTGGGCTGTCCCTCCTCCTAGGAGTAATGCCACAGAGCATTTCTGTGCTCCCAGGAAGGCCACCTCCTCCCTACTCGTGACACAGGTGCAGCCAGGCTGAGGCAGACCAGAAGCCTTCCTCCCTACCATGCTGCACCCAACAGGAGCAAAGCACCGAGAGCAAACAGAGCTGCAACACCACCCACCGCATGCGTGCTGCACGCACGGGTTGTAAAAGGCTCCAGGGGCAGATGTGTGGCAGAGATGTAAGTTAATATTCGACAGAGGGAGGACACCATCTGCGCCCCGGCAGCACAGCCTGCACCATCCCACCAGGCACCCAGGCTGATGTTCATCTGCTCCATATGCTCCATCGCAGGCATCCCCTGCACCTCTGCTGATGAGCGCAAGCAGTGGCTTTCCATCAGGGATGGACAGAGCAACCTGGCTCCCCAGGAGGTGGAGACCCATAATACCTCAAAACAACTCCAAGGACCACAGGTGTGCAACCCTCCAATCAGCCTAAGCACGTTGAAATTCAGCTTCTGCGGGTTGGGTCATGGCTCCGTGCCAACAAGCACAGAGCAATCAGGGAGGCTCATTAACGGAGAAGACATTTCAGCAAGACTCCATCTTTAAGGATGCTCTGTCTGCTGGCCCCCATCTACCCAGGAACCAAGTATCACAGCAGCACAACAGAATTTTTTTGCTGGATAATTTTTGTTGACTTCCCCCCTGCCGCCCCCTGCTAAATTTAGGTCAACAACAACACTTGAGTAACTCAAGCCGAGTTTGCCAAAATGTTTCCTTGAAGGAAGAGAACATGGAGAACATTTCATATGTCAACATTGTTAAATGGAAACCTTTAGAGTTTGGTCTTTTCTGCTTGAAACGATGTTACATTTTAATTTCCCAGATAAAACTGAAGTTATTGAGAACATTAAAAGCTCAAAAAAATTCCTTAAATCAAGATCAGACAAAAACGTTACTCCTCATTTCACCCAGTTGTCTTGTCTTTTTAATCTGCTTTTCATCTGAAACTCAGTTCTTTCAGTGCTTGTGCATGGCATGGAACAATTTCCCTGATTTTGCAGAGCTATAAGCAAGCTGAAATAACAGTTATTTGCACAGCCAAAGTAGTTGTGCCACATACATTTCCATACCTATCAGACAGCTAAATTTAACTGCTTAATTATGGGGGGAGAAGAGGGGAACAGTAAGAAAGGCTGCACCTGGCAGCAAGCAACCATCTCTCAGTGCTACAGGAGCAGCACTGGAGCCCTCTGAATAGTCTCTTCATCCTTTCATTCACCTGCTCGATGCTGGAACAGGATGTCAGATCTCAGCTTGTACATTTTGTCCCCATCTTAAATCTACATTTGAAGAACTACACTAAGTCTAAAAAAGAGAAAGCTGAGAGGTTTAATTACTTTTATCCATGTTTGAGAGGCACTCTTAAGTATAGCCAGGGTTCCTGGAATTGCAGCCCCAGTGCCAGGGAGAAAATGAACAGCAAGAGACAAGCTAAAAAAATCCTCAGCTCCCGGATATTTGCCTGAAACACAGCTCGTTTCCAAGAAAGCTGCACTGTTAGTCTGGCTGGGGCTAGTCTCAAGCAACGACCTTTCCATCTCTCTACTACAAGGTTACACTCGTATTAAGCTCATGGATGTAGCAATCCGCCTCGCACAGACACACAAACCAGACTTGGGGCCGGATGAGGTGGGAAGTGGCAGGAGGTGGGTTTTGTGCTGCTGAATTTGCTTTCATCAAAGCACAAGGGAAGAGGATCTGCATCCGGCACAGACTGCAGCTCAGCGCCACACGCTGCAGGAGCCAGCTACCTAACGCCCGAGCCTCAGCAGCACCCGATCGTGTCTTATGAAAGGCACGCCACAGTTACCCAGCCTCAAGTTGCAAAGCCAAGCCTGAACGTTTCAGCAATCATTTCCATCAAGTCACCTTCCCAGGGTCTGCAGCATCTAACGCACAGCGAGCCCCAGCTGATTTGCAGGCTGCACAAGGTGGTAGACAGCGGTGCCAAGGGAGGGGAAGGAGCCTGAGGAGCTCACATGCCATCTTAGATTTCAGCCCTGAGATATTAAGGGTGATAACACACTGGCTGAAGCCCTTGCACAGGATGCAGCTCTGGTGAAGGGTACCAGATCAGCAGTTTTCTACCTGTCACCCTACGTCAATGCTTTAGCTAAGGCAACAGCTAGCTCTTGTTAGTTGCACCTTGTATGTCCTTCAATCCAGGCACACAGAGCAACTATGTGGGTCCTCACCCCACTTCTGTCAGGGTTTTAAAGGTCTTATTGGTCGTTCTGCTTTTCCTCAAGTCCCTCATTCCTAAGGAGGAAAGCAGACATAAGTATGACCCATGGTTCCTGATGAAGATGAGCAGGCAGTAACAGCCAGGAATTGCTTGTGGATAAGAGGTAGTACTCAAGATTTGTAGGCTTTCTCTGCACCTCACACAGACACCCATACACTGCCTGACACTTGGCTGCAAACACCATGGGACTCTGCCTCATGGCTGAGTCCTTCAGACCACTTGCCTGCAGCTGAGCTGCCCACGCACCATTTGGAAACACTGGCACGAGGCAGCTGGATTTCACAGATTTCTTCCCTTCCTACAAACATTCCTGCAGAAAGAGCCAGGAGGCTCCAAGCATGATGGAAAGTGCCCAGCTGGGCTGTATACCAAGGCCTTGCCTCTGTCCTGGTGAGGATGCTCTGTCCCTCTCCTGTGCCTTCTTCATCCCAAGTCACTGTGGTACCTCAGACTCCTTCCTAGCCTCACCTCAATCCATCCATCCCAGTGATGCCAGGCCCCAGGTAAAGAGCTTTCCCCAGCATATTCACTGCCACCCCAACTTCAGTCACAGTTCCTACACCAGTGGCAGGACCAAAGCAGTGCCACCATGGCCAGAAACGAGCCAGACTGATAGGCACATGGCGCTCTTCCCCCTCTAGCACATCCCCAGCACCCATTAAATCACCCCCCATGGAAGCCGCAGTGGATGTTCTCTCAGTCTCCCCACTGTACAAGGTCCTGATCAGCCTCACAACAAGCTGCACACATGGGTCACCTTCCCCTGCCATACACAGTGCCTGTACCACTCCTGCAAGGACATTGAGCCTCGCTCCACTGCAGCCTTCTTTCCATGGGTCAGGATCCTCTTTCACAAACTGCATGACAGTTATTGTGACAACCTAGCTACAGGCAGAAGGCTGTTTCAGTTCTCTCATACCTCTGGAGCAGCAGGCTGGGGAAATACCATCTCCCAATGTCTGAAAAAGCATGTTCACAAACCACTCGGAGCTCTTAGAAGTTGCTTTCAGTTTTTAAACAAAAATATCCACTGGCCAGGCTTTTCCAAAGGAGGAATAGACATGTAACCGATGTTTCACGTTTTCCACGTGAAAAATAGTAGCTCACAGTTGTGCATAAAATGAGATTTGAGAGGATGGTGAATTGCAAACTAGGAATTAGAGATGAAGACATTGTTCAGTGCAGGCAGGATGGAGACAGCATTACTCAGCTGGCCATTTCAGAAAGCCACGCAGCCTCCCTTACTAGAGGATGCAATTATTAAAGATTCTCCAACACGTTCATCCTCACAACACCCCTACACACTTGGGCAGTACTGTTATTTCCCAGATGGGACAAAGTGACACAGCCTGTGCTGGTCACCATGCAGTGACACTGATCTCCATTCACCCAGCCTGATGTCCAGCTGCTGGATAGTCCTTCTCTTTGGGATCAGAGTAAGAACATGGACCATTTGTCACACAATGACACAATAAGCTCACGGACCCCCTGCAACATCAGCAGCATGGAGTACCAGACATCCCTAAGATGTCAGGTACCTGCCTGTACTCCGAGTTGGATGACCAAGGTCAGGAGCTCCTAGACCTGGCAGTGATGCTGGAGTAATTTTAGGCAACCAGCCCAACTGTATTGTTGGGGCATCGCCTATATCAGGGCAAGAGAAATACTCCCTCCTAACCCCACTGGCAATGGGTTTGCACCATAGTGCATGACTTTGACCACTTGCTCCTAAAGAGCTAGGTCAGCTCTGCAGAGCTCATGAAAACAAGGATCAGGTTTGGTCCATACATGTGACTGGGAAGAGCAAGCAGAGCAAATGTCTGCAGCACCAAGGGCCCTGTTTTGCAAAGTCACTTTTCTTGATCCTATCCATATTTCAGAACATCTCCAACTGGGCCCCATTAATGTAATTGATTTTTAATGGCATTCTCAAAGAAACGACGTGAAGATTTTAACAGGCTATTAGACAGAAATTAAGCCTCACCCCAGCCTTCCTCCCTAGGAACAAAGGTTTCCAAAGATGCAGGGGGTTATTCCATTCCTGCTAATGGGCAGGGAGGTGCTACAGTGACCTGGGGAAAAGGGACACTAATTTCCCCACGTTCCACCCCACGTGGCATTGATCCCACCACTGCTAGAAACCAGAGGTTTGTAATTACAGGGAAAGGTTTTCTCATCCTTCCCACACAAGCAAGACCAGAGGACAGCCCTAGAGGGATCAGAAGCAGAAATACTATTTGATGAGCTGGAGGTCTTCCAGGTTTCAAAAAGAAGGAAAATAAAATACATGTCCCTGCCTGTTCTTGTTCTTTGCGCTCCTTCATGCCAAGCAGGCAGTGGCTCATTTCTCACATCAGGCCTCTGAAACCCAAACAGGTGAACCTGGCAAGTGGTTATAGTCCACTGCTTCAGCAGTGCTGCTTTCCTGGTGAGGCTTGTGCTGCAGTAAACCATTACAGCCTCTATCCTTCTCCTGTGGAAAGGAGAAGGCACCAGGCAAGGACTTCAACTTCTCCCTTTTATCCATTCCCTGTATCTGTACGTCATCCCCATCTTTTCAATATCTACTTATGGTTCAAGCAGTTTAAAGCCAGGACATTATCCTAAAGACTGACTTTACCATGGATGACATTTCTCTTTCTCTGTTCAGTCACTTCTGCTCCAGCAAAAGTAGAGCCACTCCTTTTTTTTATTCTCTAGCAAATCAGTGACAATACTTCTGGACATTTTGACTCAAAGCATGTCACCTCCCCCAAAGGTCCAATCTTTCCTCAGGTTAAAATCTGACAGACACCCACATTTGTAATTTCCCCTGTGTGGCACGCCATCGTTTTAACACATTCCCCGTGGTACACGAACACTGAGCTCCATGCAAGATTCTCCCACTCACTGTGAGTGAGCATCTGCATTTCTAGAAGATTATGCTGTTACCATCTATTTTACTTCTGATTCAAATTCTCCTCGATTTCAACATTTTTAAAGACTTATTTTTACTTCTTTTGAGACATTTTAAACTCACTTCTTTTCAATACCGTCAAGCAGCCTTTTTCACTAGTACATTACAAATTTGGGTATCGTTATTACCTTCATTTTTAAAGAGGTAGAAATGTGGACACAAAAGAGGAAAACAGTGGCCTAAAACCCTTTAGTAGCCAATGACATGGACTGAAGAGAAAAACAGGACACCCAAAATCCCACTCCATTGCTCAATCTTCTAGGCAAGAGAACTGAAGCTGTATTCTCTTGGATCTGTCTCAGACACAGCATTATCTGCTTGCTAGAGTCTCGTGTTCTTTCATGCCTCCCAATTAAAGCAAGGAAATTGGATCATGCTAAGCTTCCTTTGTCCTTTTCACCTCTTGCAAAAGTCAGGGGTTACCATAATTTTATACCTGCTTTAATGTTGTAACCTGGGAGGTAAAGAAAAATACAGTGTTCTTTTAATAATAGACTTAGTGGATCATGGAGTGGTCTTACCCTTGCCACAACTGTTGGTCATGTTTAATATTTCCAAATCCTCTTACAATGTACATAACCAATTTAAGTACTTTATTCATTAATATAGAAAATAAATTTGAACTGCACAACAAGCTCAGGATTTACCCATAGTCTAGGCTAGAAGAGAAGTTTGATCACAGAACTTCAGGAATTTGTAGTGCTTCTGCCCAGGGAGCAGGTAAACACGGCTGGGATTTCGCATCAGAGAACAAAAGAAAGGTAAAATTTTTCATTTCACACATCTTTCTCAGGGTAAAGAAAATCTGCATAGATCAGTGATGAGGATATAGATGTTATCAGCTAAATGTTTTTGGGATGATACAGCGTCACTCACTTGGAGCACATGGTTATGAGCCTTTGAAAAGAATGGGATTTAAAAGACATCTAAGGAATTTGCTGGACTTCAGTCTTTGTCCTGTCACCATAGCAGCCAGGATGCAATGGTACATGTCTTTACCAAGCTAAAACTTGAGGGTTTCATCTTGCCTTTTCCCCAGACTTACTTCTCATGACCATCAAAGAGAGGTGCCACCCATCTACCATCAAATGCACCAGCCAATACTGCATATTTCTTCATGGCACGGAAATAGCTCACTGCCACTTTACCCAGCTTGTGGGTGCCACCCTTCACCCAATGCTGGAGGCCAGAAAAGCAGCAGAGGTTTGTCTTTGGCATCAGGAGGGAGGTTTGTTAATACTCCTACCCAGCATGAGAGCTTTGATTCTCAATTTCTGGCAGCTGGATGTGTTTGAAAACACACATGTCTGACTGAAGCCTCATCCAGGACAGGGACAGCCTCTGACAAGGTAACTTCACCTGCCATAATCTTCTTCCATGCTCCAAATCCTGCAAAGATTGGAGACTGTAGCCAAGGAGAGCCCTCTCCTCCCAGAACAAGGTGAAGGTGATGTTCTGCCATGGAGAGAACAGTAATACTCCTGCAGCGCCTGGCATGATGGTGCCAGACCTCACTCCTCTACCAAACCAGAACACTTTTACCAAAGTGGCACCCACATTATAAGAAACCACCTTAGGTTCACATGAAACGTGACAATTTTCAAACCCAGATCTTTCCCTGAAGCTTAGGCTTGCAGGTTTTGAGGGCACACTTAACACAGCACTGGAGTATTGAAGTTTCTTTCTATGCCGTAGCACAGCTTGCAAAAAGACATTTGATCTTTGAATCAGACATTAAGTGATGGAATACCACTACTTCCATTGATATTGTTTCATGTATAAAAAGACAACGTTTAGCCTTGACATATCCTGCTGTATTTCACAGGTCATGCTGTAACAGACTGGATTGCTGGTCCGGAATCATGTCTCCAGCATGATTCAGAAGAAATTACAAGATAAAGAAAAGGACAATTATGAAACAGCCTGTTCACATTTCCACCTAACTTATTTCGGGGAGCACCAGGAAAAGGGCCTAATCATTCTCCTTCAAAAATCCATTTCCTCTCTGGTGAATCTGTAGATGATTTCTACGCTCCTTTGGTCTTAAGACCCAAAACAGACCATTTCAGCTGAGGCAATTTGTGATGAGTTCTATGAGTTAATTACATTTCCATTAGTAAAGAAGTTCTAAACTTCCAATTTCTTCACTGATGCTTTTTGAACCCTGCCAAAACAGATAGGGAAACAAGATTTCCTCTCTCTTTTTCTTTATCTCGCTCTTATGAGACTTTCCTCTTAATTTTAACTCTCCCAGCCTTTTCATTTCTCCTTAAATGGATGCTTCTCCAACCCTTTCATCATTTTCACAGCCTTTGTCCTAACCTCCCATGCTCAAACTTTATTCAAGGATGCTGGTTCAGGATGTTTGAGATGGGGAACTAAGCCAAAAGAAAGTTCAATCTTCCAGTCTTTCTTTCTTTCTTTTTTTAACTGGAAAATAAGCTGAGAGCTCAAATTTGAGTTATCTCCTCTTTGAACCAGAACCAAGCTTTGTCCAACTAAGTATTTCTGATTATCAGTTCAGTTTGAGTGCTCTTCAGCACAGGGATATTTTGCAGCTGAAAAAGTCTTAGACTCCTCCAAGCAACTCATTTCTGTCCTTCATTTCTTTACCTCTACATCACCCCATGGACCATCAACATGTTCCTAAACCCTTAGTCTGACACTGGGTACTTCCTGTTTTGCAGGCCCTTGCAGGGAATTTTGACACATTTAATGAGGTAAAGGGCAGGAGTCAACTCTCCACTAACCTCTGCCCAGGAACGTCCATCAGGAACAACCTTCACAGCATCTGCAAACAGATTTATGGTATAGGTGTCACATGCTGAGAACAGCCCTCTCTTTTGAGAGCACCAAGTACAATTTCTGTTCCCAGTGAAGCACAGCATCACTCCTACCTCTACTTCTGATCTTTTCCTTAAATCTCACACAGCCCAACATGAGCTGACTTGAATTGAGCCAAGAGCTAAACCCATTATTGGCTAAAAACTGGGGGTTCACTCAGGAGTGACCTGAACTTCTTGCTCCAGAGGGATGCTTTTAAAAGTCTACAGCTGATCACAAGAACCACCTACACATACACACCCAGCCCTGTAGCCAGCACTTGAAACCAAGACATGCTCTCCAGCACTGGCAGAAGAATTTCCACAGGAAAAAAACCTCACCTGCTTCCTCAATATTCTACCCTGAGATCACTGAGCAAATAAGTTGATTTCATTTATTAATCAAAACCAAATGAAAAGTGATTTTCCTGACCACCAGCACACAGGTAAATGGAGGAGGAAGGAGACAAAGCCTTATATTTATTGTCAGTCATTGATTTAGTTAATGCTGACCATGCCAGGAAGGAAATATTTCTCACATGTATTTGAAGAGCACTGTTTAGGTGGCCGTGGTCCTTTGTGAGGACCAGGCAACTTTTCAAACCCGCTAGCTCACACTACATGTTTAATGTGCCACATATAGGAAGCAGGAGTTCTTTCTCAGCCTAAGCTGCCAGGCTTCCCCATGGCATAAAAGTGGCCCTTCCATGCAGCCAAGAGCTCATGCAATCTTCGCTTTGCCCCATTCATCCCACAGCCACTGGTATTAGTAAACTCATTTAGGGGATCCTTTCCCTCCATCCCAATTCAGTCGGATCCTTCAGCAGAGAGAAGGTATCCAAGATGGCTGAAGTTAAGCGAAGCGCCTAACCTTGGTGTCAAAAAGCACCTCCAGGTACCCAAACATGAGGTGCTGAGCCTAAAGCTTGGGTTACCTACAGAGACCTGGGGCCACTCATCCACCTGGTTCAAGCTTCCAGCACCAAAGCCTTGCCCTGGCCAGAACGTCCCACACACATTGGCAGTGGTTCAGCAAGAACAAAATCAAAGATCAGTTTTCCACCTCCACTAAGCTTCCCTGAGGTTTTCAGAGAGCCCTGAGGAAGGCAATGCTCCCAAAGCACCCAAAACCTTTGGGGTGGGGTGTGGATCTAAGGATGCATGTGCAAATGCGACACAGTTGCTTCTGGCACTCAGGATTAGATTATAGTTAAAAAACAGGCTGATTTTCTAAATCCTCATTCTTTTCAACAGTCACAGCCAGGTCCTTACCACCTCAGATGAGCAGACACTTTGCCATCAAAAGCTGGTCACTTGGGAATGGGGCACAGCAGCAGGAGCAACATTTGAGAAACAGGAGCCTAAGAAATCCCACACGCTCCTGCTCATCTAATCATGACACAGCACTCCACACCACACTTGGGTGTTTTGAGGTTTGGAGTTGGGTTGTTGCTCTTTTATAAACTGGGGAGCATTAAGTAAATTAATCTTAGAGCACTTCATAGCTGCAATTTTACTTGTTGCTTTGGTTTTGAATTCCTTGTATTCATACCCAGCTATAATAGCGGGTAGGTATGCAATGCTCTCCACCTGTGGAGAATAGCGAGCAGACGCCCCCATGACACGATTGCTGGGGCAGGAGCAGGCGTTAGGAGCAGATTGCAGGGTCCAGAGTCCTCTTCCCACCTGCAGCCTCCACAGCTGCCTTTGCCTGGAACAGCTGGGTCCCTCAAGAGGGACAGTATTTCCTTGCCACCAGCCTCCCTTCAAGAGCTATAAAAAGCTAAAAATACTGTCTGGACTCTGGACTAATGATCCTGCCTAGCTTTGATAAAGCCCTGGCCGTGATGAGAAAGCACAGCTCCCTTTCACTCGGGGTGGCCACTTTCACTTTACAGCTGCCCAACTTCAGGGCCGGCAGGCCAGGGAGGTGTAAGCATCCTCTGATGGTGTCCAGCACCCTCCTCTCTGTGAGCAAAAAGCTTCAAAACAGCATAAACAGGCACAAAACATGGAAAGTGGCACAAGATGGGAATGTGAAGAAATGCTTTTGCTTCCTCTGTCTTTGGAGAAAAGCATTTTGTCCGTGCCTCAGCTTCCTGGCTTCTCGTGGTGCTCTACGGCCATTTATCAGCTGACACACCAGGTACTCAGCACCTTCCAGCCACTTCTAATCAAGCAAGAGAGAAGCAAAGCAAGAGAGAAGTGCGTGAAGCTCATAGTCTACTCGCCTTTGAGAAATGCTCTGACCTGAAACACTGGGCTTGCCACAACCAGAGCAGAGCCAGGCCTCAAGGGTCTACCCTACATGCAGGAGTAGGAAAGAGGTGCAAAAAAAGGGAGGCCTTTCCCCTCCCCCCCCAAAAAAAAACCAAAGGAGCGAGGGGGGCATGCCTGGGAAGGGCTGTCCCCACCTGTGGGTCCTCTGAGGGTCCATGACCATCTGTAGCCTTCCTCTAAGCACAGCCCTGAGTCCTCCACTGCTCAGGAAAGTCTTCTTCTAATTTAGCAGCCAGCCACACAACTAGACACCCACCCGCTTAACTCAGCCTGCCTCTGCCCACTCCCACCAGACTCAGTGCACAAAAGCCACTATAATATAAAAAGACAGAAGCCCTTATTAACACTCCAACCGGTTCAGTATGGCCTGGGACCCCCTTTGCTTGGTTAAACAAGCCCAGAGGGAAAGCAAGCTCCAGTCTCAAAGAACCTGCTGCCCCACTGGGCAAAACTGGCTGTAACAGTGCATAAAAGGAAGCAGGGACGTTTGCCAAGGTGGGTTTAGAGCCCACAAATCCTTACTTCCTGTTCAACATCTTCTCCTTTGAAAGAAACTGCTTCTCCAGCTCCCCAAGAGACCAGATGGCCAGGGGACAGAAAATTCAACAGTCAAAAACAGTTGGAAGTTCCTCTAACTGAGACCTCACATGTTCTCTTCCCTTCCAGTTACCAACCACTTGTTTTCTCTGCCTCAAAAAAAAAAAAAAAAATTTGGTTACTTGCCTTCCTCCATTACTGCCCCCCTACACCAGCCAGATCACAAGTCAACACCCTGCATTCAGGAAAGCAGGTAAATTCTCTTTGCCTTGTCTGATTTTATCTGATTTAATTTCAGAAGGTACCCTTAGCTTTTCTGAGCCAGCACGTATCCATCCGTCATTAGAACATAAAAGAAATTGAAAACAAGGATCAGCTCCATTAAAATCTATAGAGGCTTTGCTCTTGGCGTGACTCATGCACAATGCTAATAGCAATCAGCCTTTGTCCATCACCACCCATACTGTATAACCATGCAAAGAGGCTTACTCGTTTTCCTTGTGACAACTAATCAAGATGAAACTTGTCCCTCTTAAAGTATCCATTTTCCCAAATCCTGTTGCTGCTCAGCTTTCCTTTCTAGCACAGAAGTGCCAGAAGTTCCGTGTTGGAAAAGCAGAGAGAAATCTGCATTTCCCTGCTCCTAGCCCCTTTATTCCCTAGGTATCTAGCTCTAAAGGTTATAAACAAAGCACTGAGCATGGTGTCCAAAGTGATGCTGGCAGGGCACCCAAGGGCTTTTATTTCATTTTAATTTTGTTTTTCAAATTACCATGTTCTATGATTATTTGCAGGTGGCAAGACTGAGGTGTTTTGGGGGAGTGTGCAAGAGCCCATCACATAGGACCTCATAATTCAGAAATCCTAGTCTAAAAGCTTTCAAATTCACAGGAACATGCATATGGAGAAAAAAATGCTAAAGACTATAGACATCTATGTATGTTTGACAGCTTTAAAAATCCCAGCCCTCCACCGGACATCTACTTCTCTCATACTTTCATGGTCGCATCTCACCCCACACCCTGTCTAAGGTGTATGTCCACCTCAAATGGAAAGATCAGAGGTTCACAGCCTGCTACTCAGACCAGGCTGGATGGTTCTTATGCCTCCCCCTTTGACAGCCATCACTGCAACCAAGGCTGCTGCTGCTCCTCATACACTGCACCAGGAATAGCATCTCGGACTGCCTACATACTAAGATGATCCTGGTAACTAGCAAAGCTAGCATCAAGGATGAACAGGTCTTTATTATGCTACTAAATGAGTTAGTCTTCAAATTATTAGCATCACCAGGAGCTAGGAACACATTTCTCAGTCATCCAGACATTCAAGATAATTCTAGCTTTTGTTAATTTGTTCCCGACAGCCTGAGACATCAGTAACAGCACAGAGACTTTGTGCACATCATTTGGCAGCTCCAGGCCTGGCACACACTGTCTCTGCCAGTCCCATCCAGAGATCCAGGCAGCTGATCCAACTGGCTCAAGAAGCTACCAGGACTCTTCGAGAGTGTTTAATCCAGGCTGATTGAAAGCCAAAAAAATTAACTCTGTCCATAAAGGACAGAGCACAACCCTTCCAAGCGCTTCATTTATTTATACCAGTCTTCAGCAACTCTTGGTGTTGGACAAACACTGCACGCTGTTCTAGTCACCGCCTCCAAGGGGATATGATAGAGCTAGGAAAGGACCAGAGCAACAGCACAGGTGAGTGGTGTGGAGAAAAGCTTTCAGGTCGAGGGAGGTTGGGCAGCATAGATCTCTGATTGGGGAAATGCTGGGGATTCATAAAACCATAAGCATGCAGAAATGGGAATGATTGTTCTCCAGATCTTGCTACACAAAATATAGAAGGTGCCAATGGACATCAAGCTAGTGGTGAAAAAGGGGATAAGCAGCACATTTTCTCGTGATATGTAAATGAACCATGAAACCCATTACCCAGGATATGGTAAAGGCAAAAGTATAAACAGCCTGCAAAACACAACCAAGGAAGACTGTCTGCTTGAACCATACAGTTTAAAAGCCATCAGATGCATATTTTTTCTCATAAATCCCTAGACAACTGAGTTTGGGGAATCGGGAAAAGAAGGATCATTTTATCCATGCCTTGTTCTCCATTCTTCCCCTTAACTGCCACCCTATTACACCAGCTACAGTTAGAGATGATGCAGTTTAATCCAGTACTGCAGTTCTTCAGGCTATTGCATTGAAAGCCCAGGACACCAGGAGAAGTCATCCCATGAACTCTAACAGGAACAGTCTGAACCCTCGAGGCCCTGAATCCGGGCTCATAGCTCCATCCACTGCTATCTGAGGGGGCTGGATATAGGGAGGACTTCATTCCCAAGACAACTATGGATTTCTGAGGTTTCCACCCCAAGAAAGGTTGCGCCAATAGCGCAAAAAGTCCCTTTGCTCTTACTGAGGGAAAAGCGCATTAAGATCATATAGTCCCAGGCCAGCTGAGAAATTGCATTTCTACGTGATTTAGAGGTTGATGTCATCACTAGAGCAAATGCAATCCCATAAAAATATGAAAATAAAATGAGCAGGAGCTATAAAACGCATGTGTCTCTCTCCACAATAGGAATAGGCACACCACAGCAGGGCAGCTTTCCTCGATATTCATCTACAACTGGAGAAGTTTACAAGAAATTACTAAAAAAAAAAATCAAGAGATAAAAAAAAAAACAACTTTTGAGGACCAGCAACCTATTATTTTCCCAGGCCTTTATTAATAGCAAATCAGCATGCTTCCTTAAAAGTAAATGAGAAAAAGGCACCATAGCATTGCTGTGGAAAGAAACTGAGGGAGTGTTTTCTGGAACAGCAAGCCAAACCATTTTGGGCCACTATCTGTAGACTCTGGTTTAGCTCATTAGGATATTGATCCTGGCTGCATATAATACAACTCTGATTTATTTTCTGATTAACAAGTTCTACTGTCCGATTTTGACAAACCAAATGTCCATTATTGCATGTAAATAAATAATTTTATGTAAATAAATAAATAATGAATACATATTCATCAACACCAGTGTTGCAGGCACTGAGCAGCAAAATTAGGAGGTTGGAAAAAAAGAGGTGGAAAGGGTTACTGCATGATCACTGTAATATTTACATAAGGGTGAGTTCAATAAATGCAGAGCCTTCTCCCACAGCCTCCTCCAAAACACACCCAGACACTGGCTGGGCTTCTTCCTATGGAAACAGCTAACGAGAGCAAAGCTGCTCTTTGCTTTTATGGGTTTTAGCTAAAAGCTGAAAATGAGATCAGATTCTTCTGACATTCACCATTTACCTTAATAAAAATGTGCACTCAACAGGATTAGCAGGTATACAACTCCACGTGTGGTATCATGAAATGCATTTTCATGATCTTTCATGCTTACATAGAAAAAAGAGAAATCAAAATCCCTCTGTGATATTGAAGATCAATGTAAAACTGAGCTTAGGAACTGAATGCTGATCACTGCCTGGGAAACATGAAGTAACATTTTCAAGTAGAAACCTTGCACATATGGCAATGGAAAGCTTTTGATAGAGTAGTAATAGATTTCAAAAACTGATCTCCTACCTATCTATATTTATAAGAACACATTAAGTACAAGTTTAGCACTGTCCCTTTTTTATTATTCTCCAATAAATTACAGAACCTGCTTGATCATTCTTCAAAACATGAGACTATCTTCCACAGAAACAAAAATTAAGGTCCCACTTGTGTCACCACCCCACATCCCCTCCCTGGAGAGACAGCCAGGGTTGTCAGGAGTAAATGTTCTTCCTCAGCAACCTGCCTTTATAGTCCCAATGCAGAACTGCAGGGTGATGCCTGGCTCCGATAAAGGCCCTTGCTCAGGCTTCCCCCGTCAGCTGAGCTAGGGCAGGGCATGGGCAGATGGAACAGGTTTTGGCCAGTGAAGGAAACCCAAGGAAGAGGAGCTCCTGCTTTCCAGCACAGACCCATGGCAACACAGGAGCGAGCGAAGAACATAGTAAGGATCTAAGAAATCCAGAGGAAAACACAACAGGCTACAGAGAAAACACTAATTCAATCCCCTGTGTGAAGCTGCAGCTCGTTCAACATGATTTCTCTGCTATAGGTCCCTCCATCTCACCACTAGGTTTGGAAATACAGCCCCAGATTCAGGAAAGCATCTATCTAACCAAGCACACAAATAACCCTGTTATCTTCAGCAGCTCTCTCACCCCACCCCAGACACCAAAAATTAGGCACAAGCTCAAGCATCTTGCTAAATCCAGCCCTTGAATTACAGGATTAGAGGCCTGTGGGTTTCCTCAGTGGAGAGGACTCTTGGATTTAAATGTCAATCAGTTTACACCCTGCCTTCCCTGCATTGCCTGCCTGGTGGGAAGTCCATGTACAAGACAATTTCAATACAGCCCAGCTAGTATCACCATTGGAAACCAGCAGCTTTGACGTTAACAGGACTGTACTTCAAAAGAATATGCATGTTTGCAGATGGCAACAGGGTTCCTTATTACAGCTGTCTAATCAAGCCGATATTTCGCAATTATGCTCAGAGATCAAACAGCGCTGCAAGCAGCACTCACAATGAAATCAGCACCAGTAAGACGCCAGTGCCACAACTATAGCATTGCACGCTCGGCTGCGATTCCTCATGTGATGTTTCAGCTACTGTTGCAAAACTTTGAACATCTCACATCGTCACAGTTAGGCTCTTTATGGGTTCGATTTTTTTTTCTTAATATGTTTTGATTCTTGGCCTGTGTTTATAAAAAAAGACAAATCTAAAACATGCCTAAACAAATAACAACATGGCTGTAATTCAAGAAAGCTTTTATGTATAGCCTTAACTTTAAGTACAGAACCACTGGAGTCAGCTGAATTCAAACATGTACTTGAATGCTTTGCTGAAGGATAAATTAAACCACATGCCAAAGTCCTTTCCAGCATCAGGGCCTTGATTATTTTTTTTATATATTAATATTTTTTTTTAAACACACAAAAGGGTATAGCGCTAACTAGGAATCAGAACATACCGTCGGTGTGAATAATTGTAGCATCTGTGCTAATTCTCTTTTCATCCTGGTACCCCCTATGCTTCCAAGTATGTAAATCTGATTCTTCTTATGGCTCCACTGAAGTTTCTATTGATTAAATACCCAGCCCCAGCAGCAGGGGAATCAAGCCCTGCATATTTATTTTCTCCCTTTCAATACATAAAGAATTCCCTTTGGCCTCTGAATTGCTATATCACATGGTACCCTGAATGCAAATAGAATTATAGTCATAATGTATCTAATGAATACATTTGTATATGTATTTAAGCATTTTCCCAACAGCATCCTACTGTATTCCACCAACCAGACCAAGGAATATATATGTTCCTCACACACAGCAGCAGAGAAGGTGTGTGAAATGAGTGCATATTAATAACAGAAGCCAGACTGCAGTCTTCTTGAGGAAAAACTAACTGAAATCCTTCCAAGATGAAGACTGCAAGATCAGGACCTTACTCAGACCTTTGAAGCATTTATTTCGGAGCTTTAAAGCACACTTTGTAGATCATAACCATTGCTTAATGTTTAGGTTTTCATTATCCACTTGCGTTACACTACATTTACATCAATAGATACAGAAGCTGTTGCAATGTATAACAGAAATACCATAAGCATTTCCACGAAAGAAATCAGCAACATCATTTTAAACCATGGTACAAAATGCACAGGTTAAGATTTTTAGCTCCATCCTTTGTAAGACAGGCACCCTCTTTGAATTATTTTTAGAAAAGTTATTTTATAGCTGACCAAACTCATTCCTGCAGAAACTTCACCGATTTCAGAGTTGTAATGGCTTAAACATTAATTTTGTTAGCTCACTCCATGTTGACTTCTAAAGTTACCCTATCACATCGGGAGATAGATTGACTGAAATCAGGTTCAAGTACCTATTGGCCATTAGAACCTGTAAAGTCCCAAGAAATGTCAGTACACATCTGGATAAGACACATGCCAGCACATATACAAATAAATGTCCTCGGAACCTCCTTTTAGTTGGTTCAAACGATGCTTTGAAAGCAACTCGTTCAGCACAATAGTCATTATTTAAAGATAGAAATTACTCCCACCCCAACCCACAGTTAAAAACCAACACAAATGAAAGCAAGAGACCCCTTTAAACTTAGAGCAAGAGGAGGTCACTTACCCTGTGAGGACCACAACAAAATCCATCACGTTCCAACCATTTCGAAGGTAAGAGCCTTTATGAAAAACAAACCCCAGAGCGATGATCTTTATACCAGCTTCAAAACAAAATATTCCAATAAAGTACGGCTCAGTGTCATCCTGAAAAAAAAACAAAAATCAGAGGTGTCAAGGAGATACCTATGCTTCTGCACTAAAAGCAAGAACCATATGAACAACTATGTGCACCAACTTCACAACCTTTTCAGCTCTCTGAACAGACCCAAAACCAGAAGTTTAAGTTTACTGGAACTAAGCACAGGGAAGAATTTGAGAATTTCGTTACTATTTCTCTAAAGGTAAATTTGTTTTTTCACATTGGAAATTCCATTTGCCTTTACTCTGATGACTTCACCCTACACTTTTTACATTTACTCAGTATTCTGGAGGGAATTTTAATACTGAGTTTTGCTCTAAGGGTATATTTAAACTTGAGATCACATATTTCTGTAGCTATTGACATGGAAGAAAAAAAAAATGTGCTTTACAATTCATGCAGGAAACTTAAAGAGGAGGATATCTTAGGGAATAACAGCCAGCACAGCAAGTTTGCAAACACTGGTAGGAAATTATTTACTTATCATTTATTCCATCGGTTCTTCCTTCACTCTTTCTCCTCCATTTTATCAGTTTCCACAGCTGCAGTCTCATTTGTTTTCCTTTCATTGTATCTGATTCAGGGAGAAACCCCCACTCCCTTCCACTGACAGCAGAAGCAGTAAGGCTTGTGGCTCAGCCCCGTGGCGCAGACTAAAGCGTACCACAGGATCACAGTTTCACATCCTAACTCACTAGAGGCAAAAATCAAGCTTTTTAGTCTCCACAGTTTTACTAAATCTTTTTTTTTTTTCCATCTATGGCACCAGATCCCTCAGTATTGTACTATATCGATAAGAATTTCAATGCCAAATGGAAGCACTCACATTTGGAAGGAAGACGTAGGCAGGAACAAAGCAAAAGGTGAAAGCAAGGGGCATCAATTTCAAGAACATGTTAATTACATTTGGCACCTGTAACCAACTTTCAAATGTGCCTTAGATCTCTGTTTTCAGCTGAATTCAATGGAAGTAAAGCAGCCCTACCCAAAGGAAGCAAACCCCCAAATTAAGAGATAAGAAATCTTTGTTGCAGTGGCTTTGACATTTCTGACCATCACAGCCAAAGAGCTGAGCTGCCGTTTGATGCACAGCTGTTTACACTTTTAATTCTACTGATGAAAAAAGGTAATTTTCTTTCTTTTATACAAAAAGAACATGAATGTCAAGTCTTGTGGCCACAGAACAAAGAAAGCAGTTTTGATACAAGAATTTTTTTACAAGCATGACAACTCTTGCTCAACTCTGACCCAGCACTGGCACACAGAGCCATGCTTTAGGCATAGTACTTGCAAGAGAAAGCCAGGATTTGCACACCTAGGAGGCCCATATAATAGCATGCCCTTCCCAAAGGGGCTTACACACTTAGTGCATCCTCAGCAAGTCAGCCACAAAACTTTAATCACTGAAGGTATCTCCAAGTTGTTGCAAAGTGCTACTTCAGGACAAGCTTTTTCATCATTACCTGAATTAAAGTTTTGTTCCCTACAAAGCAGCACCCTGCATCCCTACACACCTCAGTGACCCCACCTGCTCCATATACTTCATCTCTCACCCTGTCTCTACTCCTCTCCACCATTCCTAAACTCACAGGCCCAGCAACTTCACCCCCCGTTCCCCTACAGCCAAGCGAGATGACCGGTCACCTGCAGATCACCCACACAAACACCGCCTGACCAGACAGCAGCACAGAGTGGGCAGCTGCTGACCTCACACTACAGGCCTTCGGCTGAAACGGGGGAGGGCAGAACGACAGAAAACCAAACCCATAACTAGCTTCTCCTCCAGCCAAAGAAGTGTTTCCACAAACAGCAGCACCTCCAAGCCCTCTGCTCCTCCACAGAGCTTTCCTGACACTGCTCAGAGGACACAGAAGCTGCTGCTGACAGACTGAGAAACTCAGCTGCCCATGTCAGTGCTATTTACCCGCAGAGAAACAGGAACAAAGCAAGGCCATGGTTGTTTTCGTGACCTTCAACAAAAACCCTACAATAAGAGTCTTCTTCCAGAAGTTTCTCCACAGGAAGGTCTAGAGGCATCCTGGGACTCCAACCCAGCACAGAAAATGGGGAAGAAGAAGAAGAGAGGTCAGAAATCATCAGCTGTGATTTCAGGAAAAGTTACCTTACTGCTCCTCTGCTTTCCTTTCTGCACACAGGAGCACTCTGACAGCCTAGACTGCATGCTCTCCAACCCCACACCTCCTAGTTCAACAAGTACACCAAGTCTTTGCAAACAAAGGTCTCCTAGCCCAGCCTATGTTTCCATCCCACAGCTACTAGCATGCTTCTAAAAACAGCTCTTCTAACACACACCAGAAAAAAAACACACCTTTACCCACATACACTCCCCCTCACTAACTCCCTCACTTCCTGGAAGCCTTGTATCTACTCTGCTACCAGTCGTATGCTCAATCTAGGTCAGGTGCCTTGTGATTACAGCTCCCAGCTTTAAAAAGCCAGGCTTCAGGTACTCAAGGGTTTGATAGAATATGCTATTCCCAAAGCTAGGACTACACAGAGCTCTAAGGAAGTGGGTCAAAGGAAAACTCCCATCTCTAAGGTTGGCAGTTAGTAGCTGGGGAAATAAGAGGGGATAGAAAGAGGGTCTTTACTAAAGCTTATCTAAACTGACACTAATTTAGCCTAAGAATCAAAGCAGTAACAACAGGCTGAAAAATAAAATGTATGCCCCATTAGGTAGTGGGGTCTGCTGCTGAAAAAAAAGGGTTCACTTGACTCTGTGCAAGGGAAGGAGCTGGAGGGCAAGGACACAGGTGTGATGCCCTGCGCAGCACTGAAGTGACACTGCTGTCAGCTCAGAAACCCTGCTGCCAGGGTGTCCTGCAGCCCCTTCAGACAGGAGGCTGTGTTGCTGCTTGGGTTCAGGAGTGGGAAAGCAGGTGATGAAGAGTATCGCTGTGCATGCCTGAAAGGAGGGTGGAGATTCTGGGTAGCAGCCAGAGCTGTGCTAGCAGGTTGTTTGCTGTGGACACAGCGAAGCTTGAGGCTGGGCCAAACACACATTTAATCAATATGTTTCAGATCAGAAACAACTTCGGAGTCTGGAAAGTCATTACTATTCCTAGTCCATGTCCTAGTGTCTTTCCTTGGCCTTTGGATGTGACAGCCTTGATCGGTTTGGGTGTGTAGGGCTTTGTTCATGCAAAGGTTAATATGAACAGTTCGCATATGACTGCACGAAGCGGCTGTGGATAGGATAAAAAATTAAATCCATTAGTAAAGTGCAAGAGCTGTCATGCTGAATGTCTGAGAAAAGTTATAGTCTGCCCTCACATCAAAAACACCCAGGGAAGCCAAACACTTGGAGCCCTGGCATGCAGATGAACATCCTACAGACCCACTGGTGTCTTCAAACAGGGTGTGCCCCAGAACGGGGCAGAAAATAAATTTCCCATCCTGCAAGTTCTGATACCGCCTCCATCAGGCTGGGACAAATCTATGGTCTACTGAAGTGCCTCATGAAAAAATGAGAAATTAGGAAGGAGACAGGGAGAATGAGCATGCCTCAGCCTGGAGAGCCAAGAGCATTATGAACAAGACATCCACCTGCAAGGCCACTCAGGGCATAGATGTGAAGCTCACATTCCCGCATTTGGATCTCTCACCAGCAGGCTCTGGGCTACTCAGCACAACTCCCTCAGCATCTTTTCAGCTGGCATCACTTCATTGTATACAAACAGCGCAATATTTATTCGGATAGAGAGAGGGACCGACTCTACAACCTATTGGCTAAGGCTTTCAGCTGAGATGGACAGTAGCAAGTCTGTAGCATCTCTGTTCCAGTGGATAATTACTGATGTGAAATAAACACTTCCAGCAGCCAAAGCATGCGAGGCTCACAGCTCAGAGCAGGCAAGCCCTTAGGGGGTAGGCCATTCTGCTGCTACTGGAAGAATGAGCTTATTTCTCTTGTCTGAAGAGTAAGGACTTGAAGTCCATGCTCCAGTTCACCACTAAATGCTTTGACCACCAGACGGTGTTTTTTCAGAGCCCTGGTTTTGATCAGACTTTCCATCCTAGAGCCGAGTGATGCTTTTCCATTCTACAAACTACATACAGAAAATGGACAAAGAAAGATTACTCATAACTCAGCCACTCCAATTCTTGAAATATTGCATATACTGAGACATCACTTGCTCTTCCCATGTGTTTAATTAACCCTGCTTGGCAAGTAACATGAGCACAGAAAACAGCCAAGTGAGACTGCACTGCAGGTTAATACCTTGGATCTCTTGAAAGATTCATAGACGAAAATTTTGATTAAAAGAGAAAAATAATGAAAATGTTTGTATCAAGTCCTCCCTCTTTTCCTCAGATTTAAAAAAAAGACAATCTTGAGATTTTTTTGTCTTTGTATATGTGGCACAAAGTATCCGGGAAGCTTTGATTTTCCTTCAGCAACTCTGCCTACACCTCCCAGTCACAAATGGCTTGTGATGTACATCTCATACCTTAAGATATGATTAGCTCTTCAGTCATGAGCCCTCACTCCAATTTGGAGATTTTAATGAACCCAGGAGAAGGAAAGGTATATCCATCTATCATTAACCAAAAAAAGCCCCATTCCATTCCTGCCAAAGACAGCAATAAAGCACCTGCTGTTGTGCATGGACTTACAATTTGGCTCAACAAACCTGTAAATGTATGGGAACGTTTGCCCACTCTGGTTTGGCAAGGATTTGTAACATTCTCAGTGAAACTTACGGTTTATGGAAGCAGCAGGAGCATTCTAAAGAAGTTTTACTTTGAAAACCAGAAGACAGGTTTTCTTACTCACAATGCTTAATCTGTCCAGCATACGTGTTATTCTATGATAAACCCCTTCAGAGGATTTGATAAAGGGTATGATAAACCTTCAGAGTTGAAAATGTGGTGTAGTGAAAATGGCTCCAGAATGTCTGGATCAAAGACAATGCTGCACAGCAGTGTTTGGGACAAAACTCAGGGGTTAATTCTTCCTTCATCACCAAGGCAGAGCCAGCAAGCTGGAGACTGTGCACTGAATTCATACAGTTGTCTTACACTCTTGGGTGGTAATGCCAGTGCCACCCTCTGGAACGATTTGGGCAGGAACTGAAGGTGTGTGTGTTGTAAAATGAAATTAATAAAAGGGGGGAAAGGACCAATAAAAAACAATCTAGGATCCCCTTACGTATCTAGTGACATAGAGGAACACAGAAACAATGTGCTAACCATACCCACTGCTGCTTAAAAGAACATATCACCAAAGGGTTACCAAACCAGAACATCCACAAAACTACTTTTCTCCTTCACTAGTCCATATAACTATGGAAGGCATTTCCCAGCTCTCAATCACTGCCCTGGGTCTAAATCTGTGCTTTTCTCACAAGCCCAGGTTTGCTTTACTAGCGAACCCCAAAACATACGAAGATGTGTTAATGGCAGAAAGATCAACATACATGCGTGTTCTCTGATTTTTTCCTTATCTCTTCTTAAGTAGAAATAATTCAGAGGCTAAGCAAACACAATGTAGGTGGGCAGTATCAACTAGCTGACTCTGAAGCTCTTTCTAGATCTATCACTTACACACTTTTTCCTGTTTCTGAAGAATAAGATTGTGAGAGTTGCCCACTGGTATGGACCAACCCTGGAAACTGCAGCAACCAGCATTCAGAGGCTCTAGCTTTTGGCAGCAAGCCTAATATTATCTTTGCTTGCGTAATTTGATATCTACATGTAAAACACATATGGATCCATTTTTATTTACCCTTTGAACATGCATCAGGATTAATGCATTTAGGCATGAAAGACATTCCAGATCATTAACAGTGGGAAAAAAAGTAAAAGTAATACTACCTATCTTTCCTACAGTGATGATAAATGGATGAATGATTTTGAAGCTATTCTTGTATTTTCTTTTGAAATAAGCTAATTTGGCTCATTAACATAAACCCTGCAGGTAAATTATTTTCTTCTGTAAGTTGGTTTCTTTTTTTTGAAAGGGAAGTGTAATCATCTAAACCTAAAGTTTGCTTTGTAGGGTCCTTGATAAATGCTGTATCAGGAAGATAGCTGTAAGACATACAAACCTAAAAGGTTACTCTGTTCTACCACTTCCTGGGAAAATATCACAGAAGTTCATTTGATTCTACAGATAATTCTGAGCATTTGGCAGTCCCTTCCTGTCTTGGTTTATAGACAATCTGAGTTTGCTGCTCTTCTAATCATAATGTAAGATTCAGCTCTTCTGCAACGGGGCAGGGCTGGTTAGAGTGATGAAGCATTCTTGTGAAGATGGCATTGGGAGGTCAGAGTTATACTTGTTGTCACTGACTTATCTTTTCTGATTGTCAGGTCAATGCCTGTTTGTTTACATGTGGATATTTAAAACAGATACAAGCACTTGCAGCTTTAGGTAACTTACTGCTTTTGTATTAGCCCAGAAAAAAAAAAAAAAAAAAAAAAAAAAGTGAATAAGTGAATACAACTCACCAATCTCTCTGACATAGGTGTCTTGTCTCCATCTGGCAAATGTTGTTCCAGAGCCAGCACAATACAATTGGCTATGATTGTAGCTAAAATCATGTATTCAAATGGAGTGGGGACCAGAAGTTAAAGAATACACTAGACAACACAAGGAGAAACTCATTCAATTCCCATTTCTACCTAAACAGTTACATTAGTTGAGCGTTCTAAGATCTCTCGTCTTTTTTGAAGACATTTAGTTTCCTTGTCTTCCTCAGTTCTTTCTGCAATGACTTTGGAAATAGGAAAATGGCTCTCTTCTTTGAGAAAGTTAGTGACTTAGAACCTAAGCTGCTCAGGAAATTTGGGAGCAAGAAAGCAAATGGTCCAAAGGAAACAAAAAGCTATTAATAATTTTTAAATGACACCAATAAGCTAAACTGCCCCAAAATAGATTATACAGTTGAATGCCATCTGCTGAATTATTCTTCAGAAATTCCCTGCCGTTTAACTGGAGTGCATAGTGAAAATAAGCGATGGGCTAGAAAAGTTCAATTTAGAGTGTCTACAGAGAATAACCGCCGGCGCGATGTGGGGATGTGCGAGGAAGGGACCCCGGGGAAGGGACCCCAGGGACGGTGAACCCGGCGCCAGGCAGCCCCCTGCCCCTCGCCGTCGCCTCCAGCGCGGAGCTGTGACGAGCCCCGGCTCTCCCCGGGCGGAGCGCGGGCGGCGGCGGGACGCCGGGGCTCCGCTCAGCACCACGGACAGCTGCACCCAGCACCAAGGACGGCTCCGCTCAGCACCGTGGGCAGCTCCGCGGGCAGCCGCGCTCAGCACCGCGGACAGCGCCCTGCCCCGCCCGCCCGGCGCGGCTCCGGCGTGGGGCGCGCTGCCGGCCCGGCCCGCGGCTCCGCAGCGCTGTGGGTCCCCCCACACCTCGGCAGACAGACGCAGGCCGGCCGCCCGAGGGGCAGGAGGAGAGGGAGAGACTGCGCCTACCCTTGCAGGAAGGGCGATGCTCTGCCTGCCACCGGAGCTTTGGGGCCTGTTTATCCCGACTTGAATGCAGGGAAGGAGCAACGGATAAGGAGCTACAGCAATCTCTGCGATGTTATAATACGGACAGAAAAATCAATATGTGCGGGTGTGTTCAGGGGGAAGGGAAGTGCATTCACTCTACTGGTGTGGGTTTTTTTCCTGTTAGCCCCTCAGGAAGTGAAAACTGGGGAAGCCTGAACTGGAGCTGGCCTCTGTGGCAATTGAAAGTGTTGCTAGGAGGCTGAGAGGAGGCCTGGCTGCTGGTAGCTGAGGATTAATAGGTGTGTGATATCAAATGAAAAGAAAACAACCAGCTCCCTTGAGATCGCCAGTGTAATGCACTCCTGTATGCACACACGCGCACACACACACTATATCTACTCCCTGGTAACCTCAAATAGGCTGTTTCCCTTCTCCCATGGCTTACAACCCCACTGTGTGCATCATTACAAGCAAAGCCCCCTTCTGAGGAAGATCTCTGCAGCTCACTTGGCCTGGGAGCTGGTTCTGAGACAGAAAGCATCTGCCCCTTTCACAACACAGCAGATGATCCCTCTCTCCACTTACTACCTCTCTCTGCCACAAAGCTTTTCTTTTTTATTTTTTTTTTTTTTTAGTACAGCCTAAGCTTTGGCTATACACCTAACCAAAGTGACAAGATTCGTGTTGATTTTAATTCAGGATTCAGAAGGTGATCCACTAAAAACCTAGCTGCAATGATTGTATTAATGGGATTCATAAGATATCTTGGCTATCAATGTCCCTACTATCAATGCAGCTTTAATGCCAAGGTGTCACCATTTTTATCCCATGTTCCTTCTTTTATTCAGAGTGAGAAAGAAGAGTTGAAAGGCTCTAAGATGGAAATAAGAATCAGGATACATTATCCTGAATCTCACAGAACCCTTCACATTTGGCTTCAATTGTAGGAAATGTAGATCTATGCAACTGTATCTCTCATACCTAAGCACACACCAACATGCACGTATGTCTTACACACACCCCTGGCATCGTCGAAAGCACGCTCTGCGTTCCCACAGAAGCAATTTCCTGTGATACCCAGCTACACGGCCATACATTATGTCGGACACACGGATCCCTGTCACACACACCCGTTACACACACTGGCTCACACATGCACGTCTACATTAGCACCAGACACTCATCCTCAGCTGCCGAGAGGGGGGTGTCTCTTTCCCCTGGTCTCCCTCCCCACCTTCCCCACCATGCCCACACACCCTCCCTGAAAGGATATGGCCATTCTGTTATTCTCTTGGCGTATTTCCGTATAACATTATCTTCACTGAAGATGAAGAGGGATCTGTTGACTGTGAAGCAGTTCTGTTTGACAGGGATGGGGTTGTAGAGAGCCATAGTCCTGGCCCTCTGAGCCATCGACTGTTTATACATCCTTTGGCCGGCTTGGGGGCCACCTTGCCGGCTGCTCCCTCTTCCAGCCCCGGCCGGCCCTCCACCTCCATAGCGGGTTGGCAGATCATCCCCAAACCGAGCCATCCTCTCAGTGCACGGAGCCGGGCGCTACAATCCAAACTGGCAGCCGAGGCGAGAGGAAGACGCATCACAGCGCGCAGCACTTCTCCCTCCGGGGGCTTCAGTTGCGGGATCGGGATTGATCGCGGCAAAATATATAAATTGATTTACAAAAAAAAAAAAAAAAAAAAAAAAAAAAAAAAAGAGAGAAAAATAATCCCTTTCCCTTCCTCCACCCCCTCTGCTTCCCCGCCGCTGTGGCTGCCCGGGGGTGGGAGGCAGGCGCCGGGGCTCCGCTCACCTCCCCGCACCGGTGCCGTCTCTCCGGCCCGACCTCATGGCCGGGGCGGCGGGGGGCTGGCGGCGGGGGGCAGGCGGCCGCGCTCCCTTCCGCGGAAGCCGGCGGAGCGCTGGGCTGGGAAGGGGCTGCGCTGCTGCCGTGCCCGCCGCGGGAGCGCTCCGCCGTGCCCAGCCCAGCCCAACCCGGCCCGGCCCAGCCCAGCCCGGCTCGGCACGGCCCCGCCGCATGTGATGCCCGGAGCCAATCGGCCGCCGCGGCTCCGCCCGCTCCAGTCACCGGCACCGGGAGGCGGGCAGGGATGCAGGGAGGCAGGGACGGCAGGCAGGGATGGAGGAAGACAGGGATGAAGGGATGGCAGGCAGGGATGGAGCCGGCCCGGCCGCCGCCGCCCACCCCGATAAATACAGCCGAGCCGCGGCCACTCCCCGCGGGGAAGGAGGGATCGACCCCCGCCCCCTGCGCAGGGCTCCGCGGGCGCGCAAAGCCCCGGCCGCGGGGTGCCGCTGTCTGGGGAGGGGGAACAGGACAGGCGAAGCTGCCCCTGCGCGCCGCTGCGCAGGTGTGCGCTGGCCAGACGTGCATTGCCCAGCTGCTGAAGCCGGGGGTGCCCCCAGACGCGGCAGGACCCGTCCCCTGCCCCCTGCCCCCAGAACCCCCAGGGGGAGTCTGGGGGCAATGGGGGTGGGGATATGTTAGGCAGGGAGCTGGGGTGTGGGGTGATGGGGGTGCTCATTCCAGATCCAGCCCCAGGACCCGTGGCAAGGACAGAAGGGGGGGATGAGCCCCCGCACCAGCACAGGGGGCCCAGGTGGTGCAGGATTGGTGCACACAGGCTGGACTGGAACAGAGCTGTGCCCTTCTGGACAAGTTACTTTGTTTCTCCTTGGTTTGCATGACTCCGGCAGGGCACTGGATACCTTTAATCCTGTACGTATGGATGAAATCCTTTAATCCTGTTTATTCCAACACCCTCTGTTGCTTCCATCCAGCACAAGTCAGAAAGCTAACTCCTCCTCGTTCCTGGAGCGCCTCACGTCAACAGGCACTGCAGCAGCTGGTGAGGACATGCTTTCCCATTTAGGCTAAATCTGGAATACAAACTATTAACTTTTAGAAGGAACCCTCCAGAGAAGTCAGGGTAGTCACAGAGGGGCATTGTCACTTCTCCCACAGAAAGGAAACCCTGGACTTTGCTGATAATGTGGGTTTTGCCTTAGTCATCCAAGCCATCTCAGTTCAAAACCAACGCACCAACTAGGCAAATCTGTAGCAATAATATCTGTTGGCTTCAGCAGACTGCAAGAGGGCTGGCAACATCCACAAATGGCACAAATAAGGGCTGGCAATATCCAGAGGGTGACTCCCCAGAAGAAAGTGGTTTCTTACCCAGGGGTTTGGCATCTGAAGGGCTTTCTCACACCACAGCACAGCCAGAAGATACCCTCGGAGGCAGCACTGGCTGCCAAGGTGACCCAGCAACAGCACTAACCCAAGGAGCCACAGAAGGAAGCAGCAAGGGAGGAAGGCGCATCACAACCTGCTGCCTTGAGGGTCTGGTACAGGAACAGCCACCAACCGCCCCGACGCGAACGTGGCCACACCGTTTCTGCAAAGCCCTGGGAATTGATCAGCAATTGAAAGATCAGCAAGAAGCTCCGGTATGGATGTTGCCTTCCCATGCACATGCTGGGAATACAATAAGAGGACTTTCTCCAAACCCCAGGTTTGGGTAATTTGCAGATTAAATTGAGTGCTGGAGGTTTTGGGAGAAGCTTTACCTGGAGAAAGAAGCTGAAGACTTTGGGAAACGAGGCCTCATGCTTTGGCTGCCACCAGGCTGCTCCAGCTCCTGCTGGCTCAGGATCCCTGTTACACTCGAGCAGACCCTGGGCAGAGATTAAAATGTTTCCTCCTGTCAGCCTTCACCCCCAAGCACCGCGGAGCTGATCCACACAACTGGCTCATGAGGGAAAGTTTCTTTATTTTGTGGAGGGAGGAGGAGCATGTGGGGCACTCACAGGCTGAACAGAGCAGAGGAATGTTGGGGTTTTTTTTCTTTAAAGTTTCCCCTAAAAACATTTTCATTCTCACTGCATTTTTTCTATAATGAATTCATTTTTTCATCTGGAAATCAAGTTTCCCCCAGCTGATTTATTTAGTTGTCTAAATTTTTCACTTCTCTGCTTCTGGTCACTAAATCTAATATATTCTGTGGTCTTGTGGTTTTCAGTGGAAAAATCTGGCTCTTTTTATCAGCAGTCACTAGAAGGGGAAATGCCATTTTCAGTAATCCCCCACCTCTTCTGATGGAAATCATCATCCAGAAAAAAAGAAATAAATTGGTTTCCAAAATCTTCATGTCTGCATCCTTCTGTGTTTGCAAAATGGGGAGGGTGGATGAATGACATGACAGATCTGAAAAGTTAAAAAAAAAAAAAAAAAAAAAGTGCTGTCTTCTGCCTCAGGTGGGATTAAGAATCAGGTAAAACTCCTAGAGCCACCAAACCATCCTGCCTCTCCCAGGAACAAACTCCCCACCATGGCATTGCAGTGAAGTCAGCAGACAGGGTGGTGGGGGTGTTTGTGACGGCAAGAAAATGATGCGAGCATGTCATGGGGATGCGCTATAAACCAGTTTGCCCTTTTCTCAATATGCATGCTCAGGGCTTCTTCCTTTTTTTTTTCCCACACACACACACCATAGGGAAGATCACACAGATTTTAAGCATTGAAAGTCTTAAAGACAAGAAGGAGATTGCAATTGCAGGATTATTTAGCTTTGAGAGGGGAAGCATCAGGATTTATTTGGCCTTTTTAAGATTATGAAAAGAGCAGGGGAGTTAAGAGAAAGCAAAAAATTTAGAGCACTGAAACAGGTCAGACATCTATAATCTACCACTACAGGAGGGCAAAGAGCATTTTATGGCAAGTTCTAAAAATGGATTTGGTCATGAGTAACTCCTCATAAACCCCGAAGACAGAGGTGAGCATATCACACTGCTCTCCAGCACTGGCTGTCTTGGCTTCAGCAAGGAGCCTTCCTTCTTGCTGAGCAGCTTGGCCAGGCAGCCAAGCATTTCCCTGGACTTTCACCCCCATCCCAGGCACCAAGCCTGAGGCGGGTGACTGGGCTTAATGGAGCAGCACTTCCACCTGGAAAGGCAAAGCCTGCCTTGCTGAGACAGGGCAGGGAAAAATAGTACAATACTGCAGGTCTTTGCATGTCAGATGACTGGGACACCTAGATCATGGCATGCACCAGTGGCACTATTTATTTGCTGTGGCAAAGCAGCTCATGGGGACGCTTGGGACAGTCTGGATCCATCTCTGGGAGGTTTTCTGGTTGAACCACGAAGTAGACTTCCAACTTGCTGTGCTCCAGAGACATGAGCACAGGTACTCTATATAAGGGACTGTAGCTAAAATTTAGGGACATTATCCCAGCATCCCCTCAGCTGTCATCCCCCACTGAGCAGGTTAGGAGGGATACATTTGCAGAAACAGCAGCAGGAAAGTAAGATTTCTTCCTTTAAGAGAGGAAGGGACTCCCACCACACTCTGACTCCCCTGGGTCCTGGTCCCCTTGAGCAGCTCAGAGGGAAAGCCAAGGTTTCCCGGCACTCCCTGTGCCCAGGTGAGTTCAGGGATCAGAGAACTGTAGGTAGGCTGTTATTTGCTCTCAGAATTTGCAAGACTGAGGAACAGAGCAGCCACCTCAGTCCCACACACCTTGAAGCTCTGAACCCAGGCTATTCTCAAACAGAGCAGCTCCCACTAGCTTCTTTCCTTTAAAAAACAAACAAACACCACAGACTTCACATCACCTTCTAGCCCACAGGAAGGTCCACAGCTCCAGGCCAAGAAAAGCAGCATATGGAGCAGCCAGTGAATCCTGCTCTCCTCACTTGCATGCACACGTTTCACTCCAGCTGTGCTAGAGGAAAACCCTGCTGTGATGCATGTAGAGAAAACTGTTAAAGATTGGTGCTTGAGTCTGCCAGAAGATGCAGTGTTATTATGCAAAAGAATAAAAGGATAAAAGAGTGGACAAAGGGAAAGAGAGGCCTCATGAAGACACAGCTCCTCCTACACACACGTCATGATTGTGGTGTCATCTGTAATCATGTCCTAAACTACTGGGGCCAATTACCCTTAGCTGCTGCACAAGTGCAGAGTAGGAGGCACCCTGCTCCTGGGAGTTCATCAGTTGGGCTGGGGGTATGGATAGCAAAGCCCCTGGGCTGCAGCTGGCTGGCGTGGCAGTTTCATCTCTGCATGATGGGGCGCAAAAACCTCCAAGCTAGCACCATCCCAAGGCCACAGCACCACACTGCTTTCCCAGCCCAGATCAGATCAGATCAGATCAGGCTTATTATTTACAAGAGCTTAGTCTAAACCATTAAAATGGAGGAAAAGGAAACAGAGTCACGGTGCTTGCAAACACACAGCGGGTCATGGAGGGAAATCAGGTACCATGAGTGCCAGCTCAGCACCTTCCCCACATCACCTCTTAACCCTGAATGAACACCAGGAGCCAAGAGCAGTTGCACTTACTCTGTTTCTACTGAACTTAATTCCTCTGTAGACAGACCATGACACAAAACCCAGCAGCCGTTACTTGACTGTGGAAGAAGTTAGTGCAATTAAGTCCGCTGGCACCTTTGTTTCATGTCCCAGGTAGTTAAATAGCCAGGCAGTCTACTCAGAAAGTGCTTCAACAAGCAGGATCAAAGTCTGAAAAACACCACACTAGAAAATTCACAGCAATAGAGCCATGAATTCACAAGACACAGTGAAGCAAGGTTGTCTGTGCGTTGAAGACAGACAAGAAACCTCCTGTCTGGTGCCCAGTGTCCCACTTACAGTGTCAGTGCACCACATTCCAGCCCCAGCAACACCATAACAGTGTTTACTCTGTGGAAAAGCAACCTGCCTACATGTACCCAGTGCTCGGAGCAGGGGAATTCTGATAAAATGATGGATAAAAAGTACTATTTTCACATCAGGCTTCATACTTTTATTCTTTGTGGCATTTCTAAGATAATTTCTACACGACTGGTCTCCAAGACTGACCAGCCAGCAGGGAAAGGCAACAAGTTCACACTTTTTTTTCCATTGCTTCAGACCTCAGTTCAGCTGAGGACTTGATCACCAGAGAGGGGGACTAGGTAAGCTTTAGTCTGTCTTTCAGTATATATATGTCTGTGGCACAAAATGGTTAGACATCTAATCCTCCTTAAGATTCAGGTCTGTCCTCTGCTTAGACTCTTCTGAAAATCTGCCTAGATGCTTCTCAGCTTCTCAACATCTAGTGTTGAAACACCTTTTCAAATCTGACTTTAGACAAACTAGAGTAACGTAGAGGCTCAGCTCTGCATGAGCATCACTCTTGAAATCCAAGAGTGAGAAATATCATAAGGACTGATAAAGCACCAGAAATCTACTGGTCCAGATCAGGAGCCAGATGGGCTGGCAAAGGAAAGTCAGAGAAGTTTTGGAATTTCATCAGTCACTTGCCCAAAGGTTAAAGCAAGCAGAAGACAGCTTCTCCCAGTTTCCTTTCCATATAAACTGAGCAGTGTCTGTACTTGCCCCCACAGATGCCTGCTGTATATTATTGCAAAGCTCCCAGCGCATCAGGTACATGTCAAATCACACTGCAAAAGGAATCACACTTTTCCTGAATTATTTTCAGGATTATTATTGAACACAGGTTGATTAAGGACCAAGAGCTTGTCATCTTCTCAGTGACGGGCAAGAGAAGTTCTACAGGCATAAAGAGAGAAAATATGGAGAAACGAACACACAGGCAAACAGCTCAGTGTTTATAGCTGCCAAGTTTTGGGTTGAGATGCCCAATGACAAATTGTAGGAAGGCCCCTTTCCCAAGTGCCTCTAAAGTTTTGAAGAACTTGGGGACAGAAGAACAATATTACACAACAAGAATAACACATTGCAAAGCCTTCTTCTTCCTCAGTTGTAGGGTGGCTGTTGCTGTGAAAGTTCATATTCTAAAACTAAGGAGGATGATCGTTTGCTTTCTGGGCACCTGCAGCTTCTGTGGGTGTTTCTGCTCCTGACATCTGCAATAATTAGGCATGTGTGTATGCGAAGTCTCTGAGGGAGGTCATGTCGGGGGAACAGGTAACCTCTACAGTATTTTCATGCACTAAAAATAAAAGCCTTTGCTCTGGAACAGCTGGAAACAGCCGTCTGGGCACATTTACCTCCCAGACGGCATCACTATGGAGCAAAGAAGCAATATAGGGTAATGATAGTATCGGAAGTGCTGCAATTGCAGTAAGTGAGAGTTCACCTTCATCCTTCAATACTGACTTAGGAAATCCTGGCAAAGCTAAAATCAGGTTAGGTTGGTGGCACTCACCTCACACGTCACATCCTCTTGCAGAACACTGTTGCAGGGAAATGTTCTTCAAAGTATCTTTGAATCCTTTTACCAGCACAAACCAAGTCTTCCCAGCTTCAAGATGGTTTTCGTCCTTTTAACTGAGGAAAAGGAATAGGTTTTAGTGATGCAGTCAGATGACAGAAAACAAGGATCAGTTTCCTCTATGGGGTCTTCAGTTCATATGGCACAAAATAAAAGAGACTATGCATATTAAAAGTAGGCTAAGTTAGCTAAAAATTGAGCACTTAACTCATTTTGACTAAATGAGATTGCAGACATGTTCAGCCACACATCAAATACGCAGGCAGAAGCAAAGCCAGTGCAGAGGTAACTTCTCCCCCTTCCCAAAACTTCAGTGGCAGGAGTAATCTTAGCCAACATGCAGTGAGTGCTACTGCCCGCTGGCAAAGCGTTGAACCAGAGCCTGGAGACACAGGGTCCACCAAGGTTTTGCTACGAGCACCCTCAGCAGTCCCAAGCACATGGACACACCACAGGCCTTTGAATCGCTGTATTTCCCCCCATCCTGAAACAGGCATCTAGACATCCTTTGCTTATCTTTTCCCTGTTTCAGTTATTATCTCTGTGATCCTGGATGCTCCCTCCTCCTCTGCAGAGTGCTCAGCTCAGCGAAGCTTCAAACCCACTCGGGACCTCCAATCCACCTAACACATAAATTTAAGAGACAGGCTGAAGGTCTGATGAAGTGCTCAATGAGCTACAGTTAATGCGTGGATGCGCTGGTACTCTGTCTAGGACCAGATCAGGAACTATGCAGCAAGCAAGAATAATAAGAATTAAAAAAGCAATGCACACTCCACAGCCTTCTAAAATCTGAAAGGTTAATGCACACAAAAAGGGAGAAACACAATGAAAAGCTCTGGAGCTACAGATTAACTTTCACTTCTCAGAATCTATTATTGTTATTAAGGAAGATATTGAAAGGCAGAAATAGGAGCTAGATGCCCTACTTCCACTGCCTTGCGCTGGGAGTTGGGGTTTTGTTTTAGCCTTTCAATATCTTCCTTTTTTTTTTTTTTCCCCCCCAACCTGCAGTGAAATGCAAATGACAACGACTTTGATAAGCAGCCTGAAAGCTGAATAATATTGACAGGCAGGGAATCCCCCAGGTGTAGGCAGGTTGGTGTATTGTAAAGCAGCTCCCCCTTACAAAATATGCTTTTTTGTATCTTTGGCCAGCCAGAGCCAGGCAGAGGGCAGCCAAACGCCTGCGCCAGGAGATAGCTCCATTTATAATGGTACATCTATTAGGCAACCAATCCGTTTAGCTTGGGTGCTCGTTGTTTATTCAGCTAATGGTGAAAGTTATGTCCACATGCTAGTGTAAATGAAGTATTCAGCTATTTTACAGGCACAGTAAGTCTGTCAGCCTTAGCCTTAGTAATTAGGGCTTGCTGTTTAATTAATCTCTTGTGGTCACACACACATGATACAGCAATCTCTATCACACTCTCTCTGTTGGCTTACACAGTAAAGTGAAGAGAGACTAAGGAAAAGGAAGAGTTAATCCTTTAGGCATATCACTTACCCCCATCACACAAACATTAAATGAAGTAGTGGGGGTTGCTCTTTCTCACGGGTGGGAGAAGATTCTATTCGGGTTAGGAGCCAGCAAAACCACTCAGGACATTAGCTCATTGCCCAAGAGACCCATCACGCCTACAGGCAGGGGACCAAGCAAAACCCACAGTGACGCTCCTTGCAGAAGGGGAGTGCTGCTACACCTTTGGCTTGAGAAGTGCTGAGCTAACAGGGCCACGCTTCCTCCTTGCCACAAGCCACCAGCCCCTGAGCCCCTGTCTGTGGCAGCAGCAGCCCCAGGGTCCATGCCCGTGGACCACAGCAGTGGGGGGATGCTGGGGAAGAGCCATCCTTGACAGTGCCATGCCCTTGGCCAGGAGCAGCAGCAGCCCAAGGCACAGGCAGGGGCCACCTTCCAGCCCATGAAGATGGTAGGAGGGGGATGAGACAGCATGGAAACAGAGATGTGGGAAAGCCTGAAAATCAACCCCCAGGGTCACAAGAGAGGGGAAAACCAGTCAGTGGAGCAAGATTACTGCACTGAAGTGGTAAATAGGCAATCTGAAGATTTTCTTCAGGTTATAGAGCCAGCACAGAGGGGCTAAGAAGGTACAAACTAGCTAATCCCAAATGCAAAAACCGGTGATCACCAGCATTTTGAAGTGTTTATCCCTCTGGCAAGAAGTACCAGCTGCTCGGAGCTAATTCCGGGTGCCAAGGGAGGGAGGCTGGAAACCCTACAGAGCAGGGGGCAGGGCGGGGAGGGGGCAGGAGCACACGCTGTCCCTGAGCTGGTGGCCGAGGGACAGAAACGCCAGCCGAGGGTCTGGCTTCCTAGACTGCCCAGAGCTGCTGGGAAGAAGGTGGGAAACTGCTTTCGGAGGAAAACCATTCCCCTGCAGCCTCAGCCTGTCCTCCTGCCCGGCCCCACGCTTCAGGGGCAGGCATCACCCCGGGGCGGGGGGGGGGGGGGGGGCGGGCAGGCCGCCTTTGCAAGGGGGAAATTGCCCACCACTGACACACATCAATCCCACAGAACCCAGCCGGTGGGCTCTCCTCGCCAGCCCACGGGTGGCTCGGCGGGCGCTGGGCAGCCGCTCGCCGCAGCCTCGGGATTTTCGTCGGGCTCCAGCGCCCTCTGCTCCAGCACGGACAGAACTGAAACTCCTCTCAGGCGCGGCCCTGGGTACCACCGACCCCCACGCCTCTGCGCCCGGCGACCACCGCTCTGGCACCTCTGCCTTTGGCTCTCACCAGCCAGCACGACCCCCGGCGCTCAGGAGAGTGGCCTTATCAATTAAGCAGGTTTCTGGCTTGTACAAGCCTTTGCAAGACTGATGATTTGCAAGGGCAGTTGCTGGGGGAGGTGCAAAGCCCCTTGCCCAGCCAGGGGACATCAGCTCTTCCAGGCATCGGGAGCATCTCTGCAGTCAGCTCTGCTCAGGGCTCCTCCGGGAGCACGGGACACAGCCTCCGGGCTGGCACTGGATTTTAGGCAGCCCCCAGTGCCACGCTACACAGCTCCTCCATCCTCAGCACAGGCACATGTGGCTTCTTCAGGTATATATATAGGTATTTGGCCACTCCTTGTTGATTCCCACAAGCTCTGGGAGCAGAACACCCACTGCCCACCATGAGCTCTTCCTCCTGTGATGCTGATCTTGGGGAAGCTGGAGCCCTGCCAGGGCTCTCATCCCTTCAGAGTGGTCCAGCTTCCCTGCCACAACCTGGGGGACCCTTCTCCTCCTTCCCCAGGATCGGGCACTGTGAGAAGCTGGTCCACATGACAGACAGATGCTCCCACAGCACAGAGCTGCTCCTGCAGCTCCTTTGCATGCTCATATGCCAGAGACTCTGTAAACAAACCAGACTAAAGCCAGTCTGTCTCAGCAGAGGGAAGCTGCTAGCATTTGTTCAAAAAGCTTATGGCTGAGCCTCCCAGAGCACCAAGCCACCCCTGCTCTGCACAAGACAGGTTTCTTCTTGAAAGAGGGGAGCAGCAACTTTGCCCTGTGGCGGGTCCATTCAGTCTCTTGCAGGGATGGAGGATTTTCATCCATGCTGGTTTCCAGCACTGGAACCTGCTGTAGGTAACTGGGACATCATGTGTAAAATTGGACATTTCCAAAATCTTTAAGGAAAGGATCTAGTTCTTTATGGAGCCGCTTACAGATACGCACATGGGTGAAGCCACTTCCTCGGGGATACCTGCTCTGCACCTTGCTGCTGCAGAGGTGAACATCTCCGCCCAAAGTTGCAAACCCCTGCCCGGCTGCTTCCTAACCTTCCTAAGTCTCTAAGACTTCAAGTTCCCACCAGAAAATTATTTTCCTCCATACACCCATCTCTGGTTGTGCCTGAAACTAGCCAAGCCTTTGCAATGCCAAGTGAAAAAGGCACACTTACAACCAGCAAGTGTCATGGATCAGGCACTTCCCTTCCAATGTGATGCACCCTGACAGGAGCTCCTGATGCTCTCATTGCTGGGATGCTGTGCAACAGGAGGTACCACCGCCTCCTGCCACCCAGAAAGTCTTCTGAGGCCAACCTTGGAGAGCATATAATTTACAACTCGAGGAATAACCACAATAGAAACAGTTCAGAGTCCAATAGCTATGTCCTGCTGGAAAAGCTGCACCTTTCTTCATGGTATTTCTCCCAGCTGCCCTTTGAGAATCTCTTTCTTAGGCACTTGCCTCTTCCCTTACACCTGGTAGGTGCCCATGTGCTCTGTACAGGCTTCCAAAGCTCTAACAACAAGAACAAAAAAAATCAAATGGATATACATGTATATATATAAAAACCATACATATATACATACACATGTGTACATATATTTATAGCACAGCACTGGATTCTGTCAGGCCAGGTTTTGGACGCTTCCACCTCAGTACAGGTGGAGGGATGGCAGCATTTCCTTCCACAACAGGGCTATTTAGACAAGAGAGTGCCAAAAGTCCCAGGTTGCTTCATTCCCGTTATAAAGGGGTTACATAAAATGGTAACAGGTCACAACCAGGCATCAGGGACGCCACAGCATCAACTGGTTCTTCAGGCAGTGACATTACAGGTGGCATTAGGGGCCAGCGGGTGATCTGTATAGAACACATGATAAAACCCTGCTGTAATCATTCAGCATCAGGACACAAGGAGGTGGCATCTTAGGAACACAACTCTGATGATTTATGATGCACTCAGGACTCTCCAAAGGCATTATTTATTTGGATTACTGAGAGGACTTAATTATTCCTCCTCACATTAGAGGAGACACTGAGAGCTTCTATTACTGAGAAAATAATTTTAATCAGCAAACAGAGCACATGCCACAACCAAATATTTATCGCCAGGAAAGTCAGATGGCTGAAGAGCTCATATCTCAAACCCTCGCTGCATACAGCCACGTGTGCCCAAACCCCACAGGCTGACCCATCAGCAAGAGAAACTACCTGCATGTGGCAAAGCTGAGCAAGCTCTCCAGAGAGTCGTGCTGCAGAAGAGGCCCAGCAATGCCAGAAAGTGGGAAATCAGAGGAAGAGACCTCTTCTAACAAGTTCACATCACAAGAACTGGCAAGGACAAGGGTTAAAAATTCTCAATAAAAAAAAGCCACACAGAGGTAGGACCAGGAGGTTCATGTTCTTTTCTGAGTTTCAGCAGCAAGTGGAGCCCAGTGGTCAGAAGAGGAGCCTTGAAGGTATCAGGCAGCTTTTCACAAGCACTAAACCTATCACCAGCTTGTGAAAAACAAGCACACTCTAAAGTATTTCCATTTAAAAAAATTACTTTAAGGCAAAGTTTCAGAAAGTCTTTATAGCCCAGTGGGATTCTCAGAAGCACTTAGCAACAGGTACCCAGTTCCTGATGAAGCGAGCACTTACTGCAACATGTTTTCCACCTCTAAGAGCAATGGCAGGCATGGTGGGACACACCTGCTGATGGTGCTGTAGTTCCCAAAGGTGGCAGTGACACCAAAGACACAGAGAATGGCACCGTCCAACTTGCACAGGGGTCACATCTGCTGTTTCCAGTCTGGGACAGTCCAGAAGTTGACATCCCATCATCAACACACAACATAGTGCCCAGAGGTGACAACAGCCCCTCAAATGCTAACGGTTGCTTCCCTCCCCAGGAGCTTACCGGTTAGACTAATGAGGAGCTCCAGGTCTTTTTTCACCTGAATGCAGTTGAAGTTTTTTGCAAGACACAAACTGATGTCATTAAGAAAACCTGTGGGAATCCAAAGGGAAGTCACATGTATTTTAAAAAAAAATATTCAAACCTGTGGTTGTATTATTCCTAAAAAGACAACACTCCTGTGCCTTCACTTGGTTTTCTGTGATAGGAGAAATTGTCCATGGTCTTAAAATAATGAAAAATCTTTCATAATCTGAACCAAAAAAAATCCAAATCCCACAGCCTGTCTCCCCTTGGAAGTTACCTCATCTCAATCTGCTGCAGGACTTGGACCTTCCATGAAGAAAGAAAACTGCACAACTCGGGGACAAGCGGTACCCAACGCCCAGCTGAGGGAGGCGGGCTGGGTGGACAGAGGCCATCCCGCAGGAGCAGACTGCCTTCCACAGCCAGCTCTTTGATGTTTTCTTTAGCATCTAAGCAGCCCGTGTGATCATCAGATCAAATGCTTCTAAATCTTTCTTCAGTTAACCAATCCAGGACCGTTAGATGCAATCACGACTGCTCCTCTCCCCAGGTCAGTTTTCCATGAGCACAGAAATGTGATGGCTCTTCACCCTCCCCAAGAAGGGGTGAGTCCCCCTGTTCCTCTCAAATGACGGTCTCCGCTATTCAAGTTACTCCTTGGCAAAACACAAATGTACAGCTAGTGTCTTAAGTACTGGCATCTCTACAAGTTAAACATAGTAATTACAGCTCACAAGCATTCAGGGGAGGGACAAGTTCCTCTGCCAGTGAACGGGGCATTCAGTATCCACTTGACATCATCTCCTGGAAAGTGAAAATTAGAGGGATCATCACCCAGGTGGAATAGAAATGTGCATTAACGCCAGGGAGCAGGGTGGTCGGCTCAGCTCCCAGCACCATTGCCACCCTGCCTCCCCATTTTGGGGTCACTTACTTGAAGCTGCAGAGCAGCCCAATGAGGGCTGAAAGCCAAGACCCCCAGGACCAAGAATCAGAAGGGCTTGGCATGCAGTGCACTGAGCTTTTCATGCTTTTGAGCAATAAGGACAGAGTTAAGAGTGATCAGAGCTTGTGTAGGAGCAGGACTTGTTGGGTATTGGAGCTAAGCAAGGTTGGTGGTACCTGCTGTACGGGCAGCAAGGTCATGGCAGTGGCTTTGAAGCATCCCTGACAAGGTGACCACCTGTTTTTGTGACCTGAGCTAAGTGGGAACAGTGAGGAATGGTACATCCTTGTGCTCACAAAGCTGCCAGGACCACTCTCTGCTACAAATAGCCCCCTAGCCATTGTGAGGAGCAAGGGTGGGAAGGGACAACAGCCCAGATGAGCCCCACTGAGCCACCATCCTGTACACAGCAGGGGCAGCCCTGTCTGTGGAGGAGGAGTGGACCACATCACTTGAACAGGCAGCCATAGCCACAGAGATTGATACTTCTATCCAAAAAACATGCAGAGGAACAGCACACCTTGTGGAAAAGATGTTTCTCTAAAGCAAGGAGAGCCTGGAGGCATGTTAATAAAGCCTGGCTTTCTGCTAAGATAACGGCAGCAGCAGCCATGGATGGGGGAAAGGTTACAAGTGAAACAAGTCACATAGAAATCAGCAAGCCTCGCCACGACTGATTTACACTATCTGGGGAGAGAAAATCTGAAAGGAGCATGACTATTATACCCACTTTGAGGTCTTTCCTCCCTGCCAAGGTGGAGGAACAGGCACACAGCATAGTTACATAGGTTTTGCTCTTCTCTTCAGTTTATTCCCAGCTCCACCAGTCTCCCCTGCCAAGTCAGCCTGCAAACACCAGATCCAGCACCATGCCCGCACTGCCAGGTGTGGCCTTCACCGACCCATTTTCCAATCTTTCCAAACACCTCATTCATTTTATACTTAACCAGGACAAAAAAAAAAAAAAAAATCAGTATTTTCATCAGAAATCGGTTACTTGCTTTAGTCCTAAAACATTTGATAACACCCAATAACTGAGCAGCCCTGTTCACCGTTTAGAAAATACTGAGCTCTTTACTGTTCCTATTTCAGACTGTTTAATAAAGGATTAGTTCTTGGGAACAGCTGCATTTTTCACTTCACTGAGAAATAAACACATCAGGCTCATTTTGCTTTGAAAGCAGCATAAAAGCAGAAGAGCTCAATGCTTTCCAAGAGAGTGCTAGGCACTCTTGGTGTTCCCTCCTCATCCCACCTGGGAGCCCTGTAAACCTTCCCCTCAGAAGGTGATCCTCTCCCTGCGCAAAACCTGCAAAAATCCATGTACAGGGGTTTGGGGGTCGCACAGACTAACCCCAAGCATCTGTGCAACTCTGAGCAGCAGCTACCAAAGCTGGAGGACCATTAGACTGCATCCTCATTTTCCCCCTCGTTGCCGCCTTCTCTTGTTACCGACACAGCTGAAAATAACATTTCATAAGGCTGCTGGGTTGTCAGTGGCCTGCAGGACGCAGCCTGTGCAAGACTGCAATCCAGCAAGTGTTTGGCATCTCTGATCTGGGGGGCCTTTCTCCTGGGACATGAATAAAAACAGCTTCTTAATTAAGTCTTGGCTATTGATTTCATTTTCATCCTATTAACTGCTTTGCCCTACATGTATTTGCTACACTCCGTAGGATTCCCCTTACCCCCACCCTGTATACATACAAATGGCAAAGATAAAACAGCTTCATTAGTCCTATCTACTCTTCAGGCACCAGCTTTTTTTTTTTTTTTTTCTTTAAAGTGCTCATAAAAGAGCCCCCTTGACAGCTTCCAGGCCTGCATCTCTCCAGCAGAGCTAAGATGCATGAACCAACATCAAGAGCTCTGCTACTTTTAAAAGAAGAAATAAAAACCAGCCAACTCCATACAGCCCATGAAGAAACCCATCTTCTGGGTAACCTCACGCATCAGCATGGGGCAGGTGGCAGGAGCTGGGGGGGTCAGAAAAGCAAAATCCCGACAGCTAATGGCACATGTTGATCCTTTTTGTTTTGCAGAACAGTAGCAACACTTTGTCCTTCAACACTGAGCCCCAGCAGAGTCTGAGCAGCACCAGGTCAGGTCACCCTGTGTGGGAACTGCTTTTCCTGCTAAGAGGAAAATAAAAGCTTTTTTTGTTTCCCCCTACATAACCAGATGTGGGAGAAAGCCTCAGCGGGGACAGGTGTGAAACAAGTATCAAGTTAAAGAATGAAAGTACAGAAAGATGGAAAAAGAGTAGAAAGACAACAGATTGAGGAGACCAAGCAGAAAGCCAGCATTTTCCATGATGCCAGAAATAAAAGGCACTGAAAGACCCGAGTTTACACTGCATCTCGGAGGTTAAGAAACCACATAGTTCAAGAACTTACACAGCCACGTGGTCTTTGCCCCAAAGAATTTGTAATAAAAATTAAGACTTCCAACAGAAAAGGAAAACAGCCAGAGGGAAGACATTTAGAGAAGTGGATAGGGGAGGCATGTAAACATTTGGGGAAAAAGCACACTATTTTCAACTTTTCATTCTCATTTTTTAAACTGTCAGAGAAGGAGACTGAAGGGTTGGCTAGGAAGCCCAGGGAAGATGCTTCCCTGCAGAAGTCAGAGTTGGCAGAGATATGTTGAAGATAAAGCCCAGACAGGTTGGTCAGGGCTTTAAAGCACTTCCCAAACCTCCAGGTGGTTGAGCTTCCTTTGATTTTGAGGTAAAATCCCAGGATTTACCAAGCATGAGTAAATATTTCTGTCATCCAAATCTGGGAACTGGCCTGATGAAATACAGCTGGGTAAGGCAAACAGCCCAACACTTGTTGGTGTCTTAATACCAAGGGCAACTACTTAAAAGGTCAATGAATAATCAATAACCTGAACAGTGAATTTAGCTCTCTAGCATGAATATCTGCTAGCTTTCAAATGCATGGTTGATTGCCAAAGACTTCTGGTAAAGCTTCACATTTGGATCTGGGTTGTTTTTCAAAGCAGAATTGAGTTAGATAATTTGCCTAGTTCTAGGCAGTACTTTGATGTTTACACTGATTTAAGAATTAGCTTGGAAATTGTCATGTGTGCCAAGTTAAGTGGCAGCAAGGACTGCCTGCATAAAGGTACCCGAGTTCTATTTCACCGTCCAGATTTTTCTTTCTCTGTTTTGCTTCAAGAAATAGGGCTCAATAACATCAAACAAGCATGTCCTTAGGTCCAGCCCATGGCTGGAAGAGGTAATCATGGGCATCATCAAAGTTGCAGTCGCTGGTGCTGCGCGAGGATCTCTGTTCTGCAGATCTGTAGACCAGGCAGCACTTATTTCAACTGAATTAACAAGAAAGGCCTGGAATGGTTAATTGAAATTATTTAGCCATAATGTTTTGCCCTTCTCCTCCTCTCCCTGGCATAATGTTTTCTAAATTGAATTCCTTTAACAGAATCCAATATGCAGCAAAACTGTTGTTCCAGAGAAATGTAACATTTCAGGTCTGGCCGATTGCCTCCCCCACGGCTCAGGGAGGCAGCAGCTGCCAGCAGCCCCTTCCCTGTCCCCATCCTCTGCCCAGCACCAGCAGGAGCCGTGCACCGCAGACAAGAGCTTCCTTCAGCCCGGGTCCCTGGGGCAGCGATGCCACCGGGATCACACAGACAGCACGGCTGCAAGGAGGGCTCAGCACCAAGAGCTGAGCCCTGGGCAGCCGCATCGTCTTCACCATGCTGGAAGACCAGGGAACTCTGTGCGCAACCAAGCCATGCATCCCTTGTCTGACTTCTTTTCTGCACACAATTTATGAAGATTTATGGAGACATTGCAAATAACTGGAAAAAAACCTGATTTTTCATAGGCTAGTAGAGCCTGAGATCCAGGCACCATCCAAAACAATGGGCATTTCTACCCACGGGGAGGTTTCCACATCTGGTCAGGACAAATGCAGAGGCAGCAAACAGCATCTTCACACCACAGCAGAGGGTCTGGCAAGTGCTTTCCCAAGCAACCCAGCTGCCACACCAGCAAGCAGCTCCTGGGACACTCACCTCCCAGGCACATAGAAATAACCCTGTGAGATGGGTCAGTCTGCATAAAGCTGAATTTTCGGGCAGAGAAACCATTTGAAGAGCCGTGGCAACCGTATGGGGGGAGATGGCTTGCCTGCAACAGCCTCCTACTACAGGAGAAGCTGGAGAGCCACACTGGAGGTCTCCATCCTTGAAGATGCTCAGCACCGCAGCATGGGAGGCTGCTAATTAGCACCGAGATACACACATTCGGCAGCTAGACCACCGAACTCACAGCACACCCAGCCTGTGGGTCGAACACCACCTTGACCCGCAGACACATCGCATGGAGAGACAAGGCTGGGAAGTCTGCGGGTCACGGGGCATTCTTTTCCCTTCTCTACAATCAGTTAAATTTACAATAGTTCTTTCATAGCAACGAAAATTAACTAAAAATATATATCTGCCCAAACAATTGAGTGTGTTTTCCAGGCTAGTTTTAGAGAAGCAGCTTGGTCCTCTTAAAAAACAGATTTTATACCAGACCAGATATTAAATATACACCAAACTAGATATTATACCAGACTCTATGTTCCCCTGTGCCTTTGCAAGTTTGGCCCCAAATCCCTGGCTTTCTACTCTGTTTGCCTTCATACGAGAGCTGGAGGGTTTCCTCCCACCAGCACGTGCAGGACCCAGCTCAGAATTAGTTGTTAATGACTCGGGGTGAGGTTTTCAATCATCCGTAGGCAAATCAGGAGCACAAAGGACCGCCCAACCCACAGGGAAGTTGTATCCCAATTTATTGATGGGAAACTGAGGCAAAGGGAGATCTTCCAGCTACTGAGAAGATGCACTGTGGAGAGGGATGGGGAGGAGGATCTGTGCCACTACTTCAAACATACAAAGCCTTCACCTGGGGTAAGAGGCAAATGCTTTCGTGCCACAGAAGTTTCTGAACTTCTTTCAGCTGAAGTCTGTGTCAAAGGGATATTCATGATATAAATGAGAATACTCTCCCCAATCCTTTTTGACTCATTTATACAGTCATTTCACTAATGTTGCGGGCCGTGTTTGCTGTTCACAAATTCCCAAGCAATTTATTCCAGCTATTTTGCTCATCCACTTCCAAATGCAACCAGCCCTGGGGCAGAGCAGGACACATTCGTGGCTCAGAGCCGAGCAATTTAGCCATGTCTGCTTTCAGGAAGAGGCTTTATACCCAAATGAAATGCAGGGATAGCTTCGGCAAAAGCGCATCAGCACACAGTTGCCTGAATTCATTTTTGCCTCCCATTTAAAACCCGCCGATTGGCACTGCCCTGCTCCTGTGCAGGCACAGGGTGCTGATGCTGAGCATCATGTATCTGCCCACTGAGTCATCAACTCCTGCTCTTTCTCCACCCCAAGGTGCACAGCTCCAGCATCCCGCTGGGTACCCAACTCAACCCACTCTCCCCAGAAGAGCTGCGGCTGCTCCTGGAGTTTTGCACCATGGGCAGAAAAGCAGGTCCCTGCCGCAGCAGGAGGGATAATGCAGACAATCATCAGCAGAACAAAATGCTTTCGTGCCACAGAAGTTTCTGAACTTCTTTCAGCTGAAGTCTGTGTCAAAGGGATATTCATGATATAAATGAGAATACTCCCCCCAATCCTTTTTGACTCATTTATACAGTCATTTCACTAATGTTGCGGGCCGTGTTTGCTGTTCACAAATTCCCAAGCAATTTATTCCAGCTATTTTTCTCCAACAGCTGCACAACTAGAAAGAAATTCTCTTCCCAGCAGAGGCAGAAGAAAAGGATATTCGTCTTACTATGTCTGGGTAAAGCTTATCTGCTTATTTGCTGTTCAGAATTATATTTACAGAGCACAGCAAAGACAAAGCCAAGTGCACTAATTGCTGTTGCTCAGGTAGAATATTTTCTGCCCATCCTGAGCCCTGCACCAGTGAGGCTTTATACTTTATCTAGTACAAGTGAGCCATGCAGAAGACTTATGATTTACCCATCACCGTTACTTCATTGCCACTATATTTTCTGAAAGAAGGAATTAAAACATCAGTGATTTCTTGCATGTTGTTCTGCTTCTTGAACAAGGATTGCTGATTTTTTTTTTTTTTTTTAGCTTATTACACATCATAGGCAAACACATCACCATTTAAATCAACCTCATTCTGAAAACACAGACAGAGGCTCCTTCAGAGGAGAGGAAGCCCTTAACAATCAGGTGCTTTACACCCTTAATACGGTGGGCTCCAGACACCCACCTTGCTGGGCTCTCAAGGGATTAGCATGATGCAGTAAGCAACACCCCAGCAGAGAGAACTTCTAGCCCAAAAAACTGTATATTTTCCCCCTCATCAACACCACAAATGCTCATCTTACTTCTGCTCCAACTTATTCATCTACAGAACACCCCACTGACCCCCTGCTCACACAGCAAGGCCCAGGTCAGGCATCACCACACAGGTCCCCAGCACTGGTGCTTTAAAGCATTCCCTGGAAGGGCAGCCAGGGCGATGGGGTGGGAACTAATTTATCTGTAAAGAGGATGAGCTGGTAACACTTACCCTGTCACCCCTTTCCCTGGGGAGGAAACAAACGTCCCAAATGCAAAATGCAGCTTTGATCCTTCCATGTCCCCACAGCTCCCTGTCCCTGCCCTGCTCCCACAGTCACCTTCTTAAAATTAACTCAGCCCAAAAGGCGCTCGGCTCTGCCTGGGCTTCGAGGCATTTTATGCCTTTTGCAAACCCACCCTCAGTGGTTCACTGGGCGCGTAGGATCCATATGTGTCCGACGCTTTCTATTCCTGCAGCCGTATTAAAGACTTTTGCCGCCAGGGAATTTGGCAAACAGATCCCTCTTAAAATAGCCAGCCCTTTTCCTAATGTAATCTCTTGTCATTCTTGTCAGATAGCAGAGCTCCAAGTATTTAAACAAAGTCTTGGCTTACTGTCCCAATGCCCTGCTCCTACCAGGTCAGCTGGGGAATTTTGCTGTCATGATGAATTTCATTCCAGCCAAACATCAGGCTGTGATGGCTCAGTAAGAGCATTAACAGCCCTGGGGCATAAACCCCCTGGTCCCAGAAGGGCGAGGGCCTTTGTCTTAGGTACCTGCAAACCTTTCAGGCTTCCAAAAGAGAGGATGGCAAACAGCTGTTTAACAAACCCCAACAGTTTGGGGCTCCTTACGCTAGTGCTGAGCACAGGCTGCTCAGGGTGTAACGCTGTCGGGACACTCATTGCCTGGGTTTCCTTCCTTCCACTTCCCCACCCATCCCAGCAGGGCTGGGGAGCATCCATTCATTATAAATACAAAGTGCCCGGGCACGGGGACATTTCCTTGCTGCAGAGGTTGCTGAGGTCCCCTTGATGCTGCAGTAAGAGCAGAGGTAACCCAAGGGGCTGGTGAGAGGCGAGGCTCACCAGGCTGGGGATGAAGCCCTCGGTCACTGGGGCTGGGTCTCAGTGGGCTGAGCCACATCCTGCGCAGGAGCAGCAGGCTGCACTGTGAGCTCCTGGGCACCCAGCTCCTTGGCACGGAGCCGGGGACTTTGGTTTCTCTTGGCACTGCGGTGCCGTTCCCCACCTGGGCACTGCCACCTTCCACAGCACGCAGGTACCTCCCGCAAGGCATCGCCCCCCGGTGTGCTCCGTCCAGCGCCACCAGCACAGTGGGAGCCCCAGCAGCAGCTCGATGTAGCCGTTGGGTGTCCAGCCCTCTTTAATGACTCTCACATTGGTTAAACAGAAATTAAAAGGCAGAGTCGAGCAGGAAAACTCATGTGCGGGGCTGTCCTTGTTCAACCTCCCCCTCCCAGCTTCAATGGCAGCATTGCGCCCCTGCTCGCAGCCCGCATTAAGCAATATTTGCTTTTCCTGGGCATTTAGTAGATCGTTGCTAATACCTGAGGAGGGGATGGGGGGGGCTGAGTCTGACCTCCCAGAGCACCAGCACCTCGCCCTCACCTACTTCATCGCTCCCATCCCGTCTGCAGACTTTACACTTGACCCTGAGCCTGGCGCGAGGCTCTCCTAGCCAGCGGCCAGGACATCGAGGCCTTTCCCTGCCAACAGCGATAGCACCTGTGGCTTTTCATGCCACCCTGTAGCACCAGAAAGGAAATTAAAATGGTGATAAGGGAGCTCTTTCAGCAGACGGGGGAATATTCTGTGCTATCAGTGAGATAAACTAATATTTCTTCCAGCTCTGGCAAAGACTCAGGAATAAGATGTGGGGTGAGACTGTACGTTTATAAAGATTTTATAACTCTTAGCTGCTGCTCCCAGGCTGCAGGATAGCCATCGCTCCCGGTTCATCGCAAGGGAGATTATAGCTGCGGGAGGAAGGGAGAGATGATGTCTATAAAGAGGAGAAGCCAGATCAGCTTCATTATTTCAGGGTAATTTTATGGCTTCGCTGGCCCAGTTCAGCTGCAGGGCAATGGATGCTGCCTTTCGGGTGCCTCTGACACCCCACCGTGCCCAGCAGCCCCCCGAGAGACGAGCCCGCACGAGCTCACCCACTCCATGACCTGCTCGGTGTGCAGAGGGTTCGCGTGGGTCAGTGCCGGGTGATCCCATGCAGCTGGATTTGATCCATCCTCGTCTCATCTGCCGGCCCCAGAGCAGGTGACTGGCCTCTGCACGATGCTCCCCTATAGCTACAGGGGGGGCGATGCCCACTGGGAGTGGGTGCAGGGGGGAGGTGTGCAGGAAGGAGCCCGACCCAGCGCCACAGCCTGGACCCCAACAAGGCACCCTGAACTGCCCGGCACTGCTCCTGTCGTGGATCCACACATGCCTGCCACGTGCCTTGAGTCGTGAGTGTGGTGCAGCCCCCCAGGAGGGGCCATCACACCCTGTCCCACAGGACCCAGCTCTGTGCAGACCCACTGTGCACCCCCCTTGGTCTGGGGGTCCCCAGCTTCACTGGGAGGATCCAGTGGGAGAAAGAAGGGGAGAGCAGGGATGGAAGGAGAACAGTGTCTCCTCTAGCTCTGTGAAATTAGGGCTTTCGCCCTGTTACCCTCCTTCCAGCCACATGGGTGGGGGTGGGATGCTGTGGGATGCACAAAATCCCCCCACAGCTCAGCCCCACGCCCTGCCTGAGCTCGGCACCCAAATGCAGCATCCAGCCCTGGTCCTGCTCCCTAGGATAGTTACTTGACCATGGGGCCAGCCCAAAGTATCACGTGCCAAGCAGTGAAATTCCCTGGAAAAGGCCGAAGAGTGACGGAGGGCTCCTTTGCATCCTCAGCAGAGGCGAGGGGAGGCTCCTGGCCCCGTGCAAGGCGGCAGCTGAAAAGGAAAAGAAAATCCTCCCGTGCTGGTAACTGCCATGTGCCAAGCGTCTACCAGCTGCTCAAGAGCAAAGCCTGGGGCAGATGCTCTCCCCGCATTAAAAGAAAAGAAATTTCTCTCAAACAAAAGCAAAATCAGAGCTCCTGGCACCTCCTCGGGCGGCCTGGGGTGCACGCAGCAGAGGCTTGGCACCTACAGCTCGGAAGGAGCCATCAACTGGGGACAGAGCAGCTTAGCTTGGGGGAAATGTGAATGCTGAAACTGTTGCATCCTTTGAAACGAAGCATCTCAACAAGCCCCTGCCCCAGTTGCATGAGGCCAGCAGAGCGGCTGAGGCAGCTTCACCTGCGCACCCCAGCCCCAGAGCCCCCTGCTCAGCACCGTGATGTCAGACCAGGCAGCCCCTCTCCACCTCCCCCTTACCTGCCGGGATGTGGTGGGGCGTGGAAGGGGTGTTTTTAATTCACAGTTCTTTGCACCGAAAAGCAAAAGCAACACCCGGCGGTGCTGGTGTTACCTGTGGCTGTGTGCCAGCCGGCAGGGTTCCACCTCCTCCCGTCTCCACCGGGTACGAATCCCCTCTGCGCTCAGGACCACCAGCGTGTGACCCCCAGGAGCACGTGTGCTGCCCACCCTCAACCCCAGGCAAACAATTGATGTCGAGAAAGTTATGTTCAGAGATTCCATTTCTCTGGGGGTTTTTCCACTTCTCACCTCCAATTAAAGCATATTATTTTCATTATAGTGTTTAATTATACAATATTGGAATGTATGATTATAATTAGCGTTAGCCCAGAGTTAAATGGTCTCAAGGTGTGAGGGCACATGGATGTCTTCAAGGGCTCTGCTTGCGTTCCCCACCAGCTCTGGCTGTTCCTAACGGCACCTTTAGCAATTCCAGCAGAAAAAACTCATTTCTCATCGACCCAACGCAACCTGCAGACTCCGCGTTTTACTGACCAGCTGCCTGCAAGCCACCCGCCCGTCAGTGAGGATGCTGAGGGCATCCCCGGGGCTCTGCAGGTGATGAAGGCTCCTGCCAGGTGGGGTGAGAGGTGGGCAAGCGTGTGAGGCTACAGCTGAAGCCCTGCCCATGCCTGCCATTCCCAGCTGGCATCGGGCCGGGCTTTTCCTGCTGTTTATGAATATTTTTATGAGCTATCGACTGGCAGTGACTCAGTCGCTTATTCTCAGGTTGACGGCGAGGGCGCGCGGTGGTTGTGCTTAGTCACGCAGCCCCGGCTGCCCCCACCCGCACCTGGCACCCTGGGGACCCCCCAGCTCTGCTCCCCCAGGACATGCACCCCACAGCACCCCCCAAACCCAGCCCCTGCCCTGGCCACAAACCCGTGGAGGCCCACAGTTCCTCCCTGTGCCAGGAAACAGGGTTTGCTGGCGAGTAGGAGATTCTCCCCCTTGCCCCTTTCCTTGGGCTTTTTCATTTAATTTTATTTAATTGCCTCCATGCAGGTGATGGGGAGGCATGATGGGTCCCTCCGCGCCCTGCATGGCCGGTGGGTACCAGCACTGCCCAGCCCCAGCCAGAGCCCAGGCTCCCAAACAGGACAACTTCGACCGAAGGATTATACAGAATTTAAAAACCAAACACCAAATCCCACAAAATAAAAAGCAGACAGTCACGCTTCTTTTTTCTTGCTTGAAAGTATGCAGGGTTCTTTTGGCTTTTGGGTTTTTTTGTTTTCTTCGTCTTCCTTTTGCACCCAAGGATGAGAAGCTCACACCCGGCCAGAGGTGCCATCCCCGCCAGCTCAGCCCCATCGCCGCAGGCAGACAAAGAGGCCAAACTCCTTTTAAAGCACTTTTTTTTTTTTCTTTTTTTATTGATTTCATTGAAAACAGAACAAGAAAATGATCAGAGCCAAAAGACTGCTCCTTTAAAACTGTCAAAAACATTAACAGAAAAAAATAATAATAATAAACATGACGGCTTTATGAATGTTCTAGAAGAGATGAACAAAAAAAACTGTTACTGCACTAATTACAGTATTTAAAGGTATATGCAAAAAAAAAAAAAATTAAGATAATGACCTGCCCAGCCACCACACAAAAGGTGATGGCAAATTTATTCACACTACAATACTAACAATTTAAAAAAAGTTTTGTTTTTTTCCTGCATTTTTATACTAAAATCACTTTGTTCTTTTTATACAATTGATAAGTTTATATTCACGTGGTGAGCAAAAATCACACCAGAATCAGCACCGTTTTTGTTTTGTGGTTTCTTTTTGTTGTCGTTTTGTTTTTTGTTTTTTTTTTTGGTTTTTTGTGGTTTTCTTTTTATTATTCTTTTTAATGCTAGTCCCCAATGTTTCAGTTAATGGTAAAAAATAAAACAGTTTATTGAAACCTCATAGCATGTGGCTTAAAAATTAATCGAAGGTGCCCAGCATTGAGAAAAGTGATGGGAACAGACGAGCTGGTAGCATCTTAGGATCTTCTTGCCGTGACACGTCCTGTCTGTTCGCCCCAGCCGGCAGACGTGAGTCGAGGTTCTCTATAATATATATCTCATTCATTTTATTTTTTTTAAAAAAGAAAAAAACCTGATTTTCTTAAGAAGTTAGTGTCTTGTACAATCCCCTTCGACCTTCCCTCTCTAAAACCGCTACTGCGATGGGGCGAGGGAAATCCTTCCACAGACGAACCGAACACTGAGACAGTAACACGGCCAAGCGGCGCAGACGAGCTGGTTTGTAACGGAGAAAGCCTGGGAGGGAGCGGGGTCTCAGGGGAAGTGTCTCTGGTCGGCTCGGGAGAGGGCCAGGGAGCAAAGGGATTTGTAAGGGTTGTGGGTTTCTTCTCCTCAGAAGAGAAAAAAGCCGGTGGATTTGGTAACAAGGAGGGTATTTGTTAGAAATGCCCTCTAGCTCCTAGGGAAAGGTCCCACCGCAATGTCCTGTGAGATGCGGGAGAAAATCATGACTTGACTTAAAAAAAAAAAACCCAAACAAAAAAAAAAACAAACAAAAACCAAACAACCAAAAAAACAAACAAACCAACAAAAACCAACCAGCAGAACCTGCCCTGGGGCTGTGCCAAGCAAACCCAAGTGCCAGCACCTCCCTCTCCCTCCCCGCTCCCCCCAGCTGTTAGAAAGAAAGTCCCATCAAGTATTCAAAGTTTATTACAAGTGAACTGGAGATGACTTGGCATGTGCGATCCATTCAATTAACAATATTCGGAGGACGGGCGGCTCTCCCTTGGCTCTGACAACACTTAGCACATTAAGAGATGGAGGCCAGGACAGCTTGCATGGAAAAAAAAAAAACGCAACAGCCACCCCTCCACACGCAACTGTGAAAACCAGCAGCTTTCCAGGACCAGGGAGGGGAGAACAACATCACGGAGGCGGGATTTGCTTTTACTTATTCCTCAAGTAACAGTCGGTGGCACAGCCCTAAGTGTCACGAACCCTTGGCTTTCCTTGAGTGGGGTTTTTTTGTGTGGGTTTTTTTTTGTGGTTTTTGTTGTTGTTGTTGTTGTTTTTCTCTTTAAATGGAAATTCAGACAGTATGTGAATCTATAGGGTTAAAACAAGTCAGTCTCTGTGGAGCGGGGAGCCTCAAAAGGGGCCGGCTGCTGTGGCAGAGCTGGTGTCGGGGAGCCCATTTTCCTGCGTGTCCTGGGACGAGGTGCTCGCCTGCCGCTGGGCCAGTGCTGAGCTCGAGTGTTTGCACTTGGGTGAACCACACTGACAGCTGAAGTATTTGCCTTTGATGTCCCAGAACCTGTCTCCATAGTCAAAGCTGCAAGAGAGAGACAGAGATGGGGTCACTGCAAAGCAGCAACACTGAGGAGCAAAAGGGACCCCGCACCGTCATGAGATGCCGGGGTCGGCGACCCTCCGCGCTGCCACCATCTGGGTTTTTGCAAAGCTTCAGAGCATGGAGTGTGCTCGTGGGATCCCCGAGGGACCCTGGGGACATGGCCCGGGGAGCAAAGGGATGGAGAGAACCAGCTCAGGAGCAGCAGAGCTTTCACACTCTGCGCCCCGTCCTTCCCCACACAAGGCAGCGGCGGCCCCTGGGGACACCACCTACCCGATTTCTTCTCCAGCTTCTATATGCCTGGTGCTGAAGAAGGCAATCCTGGGAAAGCGGAGGTCCTGATGCGACATGAAGACTCGCACTGGGATGAGGTTTGGCTCACAGAGGTGGTTTATAAAGCGGCTGATGTTGCCATAGAAACGGGCATCTATGCAGTACACCTCTCCATCCTAGGGGAGAAACGTGGCATCTTTCATTAGATGAGGTTGGGTTTAGTACTATCCCGGCTACTTGTTTAAATAAAACAAATGATCAAACTACTGGTCGTTCCGCTAATAACTCCGGGAAGCTTCAAGAACAACCAGGGCAGGACACCCACTGTGGGTCTGAAGGGACTCAACACACACACACGTTTATATTCAACAGTATCCTAAAAATAAGAGTTTTCTGCAAGACACTCTGCCCCCGCAAGCCCAAAGACCTTTTAAAATGCCCTGACACTGGCTGGACACCAGCTATCCCCCAGCCCTGCCCTGCTAAAGCACCGGTTTGGCGTAGCAGGATGGATGTTTGCTGCAGACAGACACCTTACGGGTAAAAGCTACTGGTTAGGGGAGCAGGCATCTTGTTTGTCCTCTAATTGAACATGACAGCTAGGAAACACAAAGCCAGAGCCTCCAGAAAACACAGGGTTTTGCAGATAAAAGTGAAAGTGAGAACACAGAAATTCCCTTTCCAGATTGCCCAGAGAGCAGTAATATTTTGTCTTCCTTGAAAATAAAAGAACGCCCCTCAGGGCTTTTTTATTCCAGCAGAGAATGACTGTGCAAAGCAGAGACTTTAATTACAGAAGCTAATTTCAGTTGCGAAGAGGCCAAAAGCAAAAGGATCCATTAGCAGTGCTCAAACTCCCTTTTGGGCAAGCACCTTGCAATCATTAATGGATGAGCTGTGCCAGATCACACCACCTGACTGGTGCAGGAGCCCAGGAGAGATGTCCCAACAACTGGGGGAGGCATCACCCCACACCGTCCCATATCACACACAGTATTACCAGCTCTAGTTTCAAGTCATTCCCGTCACCCCCTTGCTTTCATCCATGGGAAAGCCGTGGTTGGTGAGGACATCACCCACTACCACATCCAGTGACCATCTGGGAAGACCTGTGCTCTCTGCAAGCCGAGGTGTTTTTCTCCAGAGGTGCCTTGACCAACACAGGCGGTGACCTCACCGGGAAGCTGCTGAGGAGGACAAGTCCCAGAGCAAACTGCTTCCCACCTTGCTCTGAGGGTATCGGGAACTGACGGACACATGGTGGCAACCAGGGAGGAAAGGGAGAAAATGTGAATCTGCTCTGGGGGGAGGTGAGTCTCCTTAAGGGCGGGAAGGCACTGGGGTGTCTGAGAAGGGAGGATGGCCAGGAAAGCCCTTTGTGCCCGCAGGGGCCACAGGGATGCAGCAGGGATGCAAGCAGGGATGCAGCAGGGATGCAGCAGGGATGCAGCAGGGATGCAGCAGGGATGCAAGCAGGGAGGCAAGCAGGGAGGCAAGCAGGGAGGCAGTCCAGCCGCTGCCTCCCCTCGACAGAGTGCAGCAGGGCCACCCGTGTGAGCAAGGACCGAGGAGGATAAGCCTCCACGGGGGAAAGGGGTGGCTTAACATAACAGAAAGCACCCACAGCAGCTAAAACTCAACCTCACCTTTCTTCCCAGAAATAGCACGAGTTTTCCCAGCTCTCCAGTACAGAGACAAGAAAGCTATCCCTTCAACCGGCGGAAGCTCAGAGAGCACCTGCTATGCTATGCCTCCGTCCTGGGAACCCAGCAATGGCAGGAAGTTTTGGCGGTGTGACATTTGCCCTCTTTCAGTCCTAGAATGGGAGGTGCCTGCAGGACCTGGTGCACTGAACGATTCACCATGCATGTGGACTCGAGTGACAACTCAAGGAACAGGGATAGCAGAAATGATGACCCAGCCACACCCTTCCACTCCAGCGCAAGCCCATTCAGGCCACCCCTCCAGGACACACCAGGACCCCAAGGCTGCCCGTCCCAGGCTTGGGATTCACACCCGGAGCCATTTCCCATCCCTCAGGAGGTCGCAGGACCCGGCTGGCTCTGCCCTGCCCTCCGCCCGGCCCAAGGGGCTTCTTTTGACCATCACTCAATGACCTGGTGCCTGGTTTTCTAGGGATGCTCCACGTTGAAGATACCCTGAAAAAACAATGCCTATGCCTGGATTTAGGTCTCCCTCCTGGCTTCACTGAAGGCTTTGTAAGAGCAAACGCAGAGGTTCTCCCTCAAGACAGACAGCCAGAGGCCAACCTAAAGGCAAGGCAAGGCCCGGGTGGGCTCTTGCTCATAAACACACAAACCAGGCTGAAGTCCCTGCTGCTTTTCAACTTTGTAATTACAGCTTTACCTCGCTGTTTTCAGACCGAGTGCAAGGCTCATTACTTACCTTTTTTCAGTGGCTGAATGTGTGTCACTTTAAAAAAAACAATAAAGCAAAGCTGCTTTGCCACTAGCTGACAACAGAAACAAGACAGACACTGTTTAACAGGCTTCCTTGGAAGCCACCCCACTCCTCTGAGTCCTCAGCTCACCGTTCTCCTCTCCTCCTTTCCCAAGGAAAGTCTGGAGTGATGGCCCTGCTTAAAAGCTTTAGGTTGCACTTGTCGAAGCCAGATTTCTGCTCCAAGACAGCCCTCCAAGAGCAGCACGGGGTAACTACCCGTAGAACAAGCCACAAGTCCCTGCCAGGGTATCTGATGGATCCCTTTGTAAGTGAACAGGGGGTTTTGTTAGTTTGGTGGTGGTTTTTTTTTTCTTTCAGTATTCCAGCTCATCTTTTTATGAAGAAATTACAGAGCTGCCAATCAACACAGCTGCAAGCCTACATATAAACACTTGAGCATCAAAAACGGAACAGCTGAACTCAGGAACCCCGAACGGTTTTGACAGAAGAGCACCTGGCATCAAAACTGGTGTGGGCAGCACGGACCGCGGTGGCCCAGTGCTGCTGGTAATAAGCCTTACCTCAGCCACTCTATATTTTTATTAAAACGCAGTGAGGACGTGGTCTTCCTCTTTGCAAGCTTTCAGATCGTGCTGCACGTCAAGACGGAGGCAAATATTCTCTTTGCTCTTTTGTAGAGGCAAGACCTTGGGTTTGTCTTGTTAGACACCTTCAGATACAGTACCTTGTTGTCAAGGTCGAAGAGGTAGGAGTCCTCTTCACGGACATCTGCCTCGGAATCGGATATCAGCTCACCAACGTACCTGCAGACAAACAGGAAAGGAAGAAATAAGACGCTCATGCAATCACAAGCTTGGGTTTAGACACCTCTTTCTGGGAAGAGGGAAAGAAAGGGATGCAGCCCAGCCACAGGCAGCAACCCACAGCCTTAGCAGTGCAGGTCACCTCAGAGCCACCAAGGCAAACCGGGCTTTGCCAATTTACGGCAGCTGAAATCTGGCTCCAGACTCCATCTTTTCAGGGCAACACTTTTAATATTAAAAATGGAGCCTTCCTTCCAACAAAATCTACTTTTTCCCGAGGACTTTGTTTCCTTTGGCAAATCACTTTGTTGGCCAAGATCAACACATTAATCCAATTCTCCTTATGTTCATGGTCAGACTCGTGTCCTGGCTCTCCTATACACCACTGCAGTACTTGCGCTGTTTACAGCCCAAAGTAAAATGTTTGTGTCTGTCCTTCCTGTATTTTCCTGGGTGTTGTGACTGATTACATAGGCTACATACCTTTGAAAGTTTTAAAAGTCTTAGGTAAAACCTAACCTGGCAAGATCCCTGGAAGGATCTAGGCTTCCTTCTCAACCCTTCTCAAATCAGAATACATCAGAGCTGGGATCCCAGTAACAACCACCTTGTTGGAAAACCAGGTGTAAGGCAGATTACAATCAGGTTCTCTGACCACCACGAAGCATGTGCTGCTTAGCCTGGCTGGTTTTGATGCAAACCCCCTTGCTGCAGCAGTCCCTGCTGCACTGGTGTTCCCACATTTGTCTCCCCATCTCCGTCTGGAACAGTTTTGGACTGTCAAGGTTCAACACCCCCTGCCCTGACTTGTTTGCAATCGGTAAGAGACACAAGGGGAGGGGTACTGAGCCGGAGCAAGGATACAAGAAAGAAGCAACAGCACAGCAGGTTCTGGTTTGCAAGTCTTCCTGGCCTGCGATGCAATGCTAATTAATCATAAGCACAGGATCCACAATGCGAATAAAAAATCTTCGCAGCATCAAGAGAGACTTCCAGGAGCAGCAGCCATTATCACATTATTCCTCTGCAGCTCTCATAGCGTTCGCAAGCCTTAACCAACTGTATACATTTCCCCCTGTGGCTCAAGGCAGCGTTTCCCTCCAGGGCTGGGGGACAGGAGAGCCACAAGACGTTAACCTGGAGAGGACCCACGTGCTCCGTGACAAGGGATCAGTTGGCTGCAGTTCCCAGATCTGAGCGGTCTGGCCAAGTTGCGCTGCCAGAGCATGAGGCTGCTACCGCATGTGATCCTCCCGTTTGCCCCCACTGCATCTTGTTATTTATTAAGCGCTCCCGTAAGGCTGCGGCATTACTGGAAATCACACGCTCGGTGGTGACCTGAAGTGATAGACGATGGCCACAGAGGGAGAGAAATTGCTGTAGCGTGGCACAGTAGCCAGCAGCAGCTGCAAAACAGCTGAATAATGCTGCACGGAGAGACACTCTGCTGAGGGACAGCCACTTCAGGTTTACAACTCAGTGAAACAAAACCCGACAACCTAATGAAAAATTGTTGGTTTGATGTTCCTTTAAAGACTATTCCTGTAACTCATTTCCTTTCCAAGCCTGCTTACAGATCAGATGGTTCCCTAGTTTCCCTAGTCCGAAAGTTTCCCTGGTCCAGAGTTACGGAGGGATGTCCAAGAGGTACGTGTTCCTACCCAGAAGAGCGCAGGAGCATCAGCCCCTTCATTTAACAACCCCCGAAGTCAAGCCAGCGTCCTTGTCAGCAAGGTGTTCAGCATGCTGGTGGCAAGTAACCACATCTCAAGAGGTTTTCAGTGCCACTCATCACCGCAAGATCAGAGGGTACTCCACACAGGGATCAAAACCAGCAGGGAGTCCCTAGCACAGGCTCCAGCATCTTCCCCGGGGTGTGGGAGATGGGATGCCTGGGGCTTCTCTGGCTGAAGGTGTAGCTAAAATATCTGGCTCAATGCAGATGGTATCTTACTAAAGCATCACTGTTTTGTACAGAAAATATTTGAAAACCCCACCATGCTTGTGCACTGAAAGGAACAGACCAGATCCTCACAAGCCTCTAGTTTCTGCATCCTGCTAATTCACAGCCTCTCCAGTAAAAGCCCTTGACCAGCTGTGCCATTTCCAGAACGAGCCGTTACACCACCTCACATTCAAAACAACCCACAGCAACATCAGCACAGGGTGAAGAACAGCAGCTTCTGAGCAGTGACACATTTAGAGGCCAGGGAGAAACCTGTACCCTGAGCATCTGCAAGTGGAAAGCTTAAAAATTCCACGGGACCCCACTGGGGCAGGGAGGGTGACCCTGCTTTTGGAGTGATTACAGAGAAAAGGGGAGAGGTATCTGAAGTACAGGACAGGCTGAAAAGTAGGGTGTGTTTAAGAAAGGCACTAAAAGAGGGTAGATTTAGATTAGGTGTTAGGAAGAGATTCTTCATGGCGGGGGCGCTGGCACAGGCTGCCCGGAGAAGCTGTGGATCCCTGGAAGTGCTCAAGGCCAGGCTGGATGGGGCTTGGAGCAACCTGGTCTCCTGGAAGGTGTCCCTGCCCATGGCAGGGGAGGCGGAACTAGATGATCTTTAAGGTCCCTTCCAACCCAAACCATTCTGTGATTCTACGATTTACACACAGAAACAGCCAGGACCAGCAGAGTTTTGCAAAATAAAAATGCTGTGAGAACTACAGTTCACATACGTGGGCATATGTGAAAAACTATGAAATAAAAGTCATCCTTACACCAATTATCATCCTTCTGAAGCAGCATAATTGCCATACAAAACTACTACCTGCTCAGGGCTCTAAACCAGGAGTTAAATGCAAAATGCTCTTCCACAAGAGCGAATCCTGGGAGCTGCTGTGTGCAAGCAGCCCCCGAGCACTGCTGGCACTGGGGCTTCTTTGCCAGAGATGAGGAGAAGAAGAAACCAGGTCTACAGGTTGTCCATAAAGAATCACAGGAAGGACATCAATGCAATGCAATCCGGCTTGAGGAGGAGAGGAGAACTGCGAGTCGAGTCGGTGAGCTGAGTAAATAATTTGTGAGAGTGATGGAGACTAGGAGGAATGCACCTGGGCAAGACATAAATTAGCTCAGCTTTTTAGTATGCAGCTCATTTAGATAATGAAGAAGATAGCGCCTACCACTGAAACAGTGTCAGCAGCTCCTGGCAAGGGTGGAGGGAAGAGTTAAGCATGGTTGTGGTATCTGCATCCCATCAGCTCTGATGTGCTCTACAACACACTCATTACACCGTCATGCAGGGCTGCCCCACTTCCTTGGGCTGCCTGTTCACCACAGCTTATTCTTCTCGTGTGTTAGCGTTCCAGTAGGATTTGGTCAAGTCAGCGCCTTTTTTCTTTGAGAGCAGTTTACTCGCAGGCTCTGGCTCAACTCTGGGTGCTAAACCAGGACACCAGGACCTTTGGTATTTAACCTCACCTGAAGATGGACCTGAGACACTCCCCATAAACAGCAGTTTTAAGCTTCACCTCTGAAAAAAACATTTTATCATCTAGCAGCTCCTAACAGGGAAGAAATATCTGGCTGATCCACTGAAGATTTTTCTTATTTCCCCCCCCTTTTTTTTTTTAAATTCTACAATAATCTTCCTCAACCCCCAATCCAATTCTATAAAACATCAATAACTACTTCCACAAAACCCCAGCAGCTATTTCCATGGAGATCATGAGTCCAGCCTTATTTAGAAGGTCTTAAGTCACTGTACTATTGCAATGGAAAGAACATTTCCCAAAATATTTCCAAAATATAAAGTACATATACCACTTTAAAGCCTAAAAACCATGGGGTTTGACAGCATTTTTTTCACTTGACGTAAATCTGAACATTTTTTGTTCTTAAGTACTTTATTGAATCAGGGCCGAAACATGTGCTTAACGCCAAGCGCTTCATTGTTTTGCTGAATCAGACTAAAACCAGAGCTGTGACACTGGAAAACCTCTTGAGACATCAGTATTGAAACGGAAGAAGATCCAATATGAAAAAAGTTGCTTCAAAGTGCCTTGGCCTTAAATGTCCCATATCCACGATGAACATGTGAGTTGAGCACGTTCGCAGCACAACCCAAATGCATTTCCCACCCCCCCAGCACCGTTTGTGTTTCAGAGGGGTGAGAGCTGAGCACCGCTTCCAGCAAGACAGAGAGGGGTGGAGAAAGCTCCATGCCATGAGGAAAAGGACACACAATAGGAAATGGAGTCAGGAAACCTCTGACCGAGGGCAAGCAGCTTGGCTGGGTGACCACTTCTTTGCCTTAAAGAGGTGTAACGACCCAGCCCTCGGGAAGCACGGTTTGTGTGAGCTAATGAAAGCTGAATAACTTACTCGCACACAAAGGTTCCCAGTGGAATGTCTTGCATTGTTCGCACACCCCAGCCCATCTTTTGTGTCCGGTAAAGCTGCAATCGAGTCCTGGAAAAGAGGAAACAAAGCCACCTTAATGGCAGCACTCTGCAGAATGGCAACGACTTTTCTGACAGATGAGCAAAACAGCCAGCAACCTTCCTTCCACCACTGCAAACTCAAAGAGGATTTCAATATCCAACTATCCACCCCCCACCCCAGTTCTCATGCTGGCACCACTGCGGGTACGCTCCACTCCCACTGCTGCTCAGAGCGTGTGGGCAGATGCTGGGATGGAAACTGCCTGGGGACAAGGGATGGGCACCTGTCAACCCCTCCTCCTGCCCAGCTGCACCTTGTGAGGTCCACACGAGGGGCTGGGGAAGAGGGTACGGCACTGGATGCTCTGTGTGGTTACACTAGGATACCAGAATCCCACCACCACCATTTCTTCTCCTTTCCATGCACACCCCCTGCGCTCAGGGGAAGGCAGGGAAGGTGGAAGGGGACTTAAGGCAACGCAGCTCTGCCAGGAGGTGTGCTGCAGGAGCCTACAGTGAGTTAAGAACACCTTGAGCTAAGTGCTCTGATCCCTTTGCCCTCTGCTGAGGCCAGTGCATTTAGCAACTCCATCATATCCAGCTCCCTGGCTGAAAGACAAGGAAGAAACACTGCAACCTGAAACTTCTTGGTGTAAGAGCTGCTCTGTGGAATTTTACTGATGGGGAGTTTATAGGCAGAGAAACAATCCTGTAAGTCATTCTGCCTCCTGCTCAGCCAGAACTTGAGTTAAGTGCAGGATGAACAGTCTCCAGGGCTAGGGAAGGCTCGCTCTTGTCCCCGAGGGAACCAAAACCCACTCTCAGCAACGCTGTTATCGGAACAAAGAGAAACCCAATGCTCACCTTAACTTCATCCTGTTGCTTTCTCCAGTACTTGTCTCCTCTTCCCCCCACCCATCCCATCCTTGCACCGTCAGCTCAAACCAGGGGCTGTGCATTTTCCCATATTCGCTCACAACTCTTGCATCCTTCACCAGGGCAAAACATGACTTCATGAGAACGGCTGCCCTCAGAGAAACCAGTTATTAACACTGTATTTCAGGCTTGAGGAAGCTCCCCCATGTTTTGCCTCATCCATCACAGCGGAACAGAGAGCCAAGCTCAGGTTCAGGCTCTGCTGTCGGGACCAACACCGACAGCAGCAGGACCACGGCTCCGATCTCAGCTTCCCAGCTGAGCTGGGTCAGCCTGCCAGATGGAAACGTGTGTGCTGCCAAGCAGAGTTAATTTGGAGCGAATCTGATAAAGGAAGCACTGAAAATGGAGCAGGAGCACCCATGTGTCACACCGCAGCCCAAACGCGAGAGGTTCCCTGCACTGCCTCCCCAGGGACCTCAGGCACAGCTCTGCCATGCACCTGACGACCTTACCGCCAGCTTTCCAACACAGCTGCTCTCCCAGGCTCATGGCTGGGTTTCCAACCCTTCCCATCTTTCAGCACAACACTTTAGCAAAGCAAAAATGTAAAAGCAACAGCTCTAGCTGTACAGCTCCTAAATAAACACCCACGTAGACAATGGAGCACTGGAGCTTGGCAGGGAAAACCAGAGAGGTAAAGTTCTGTGGAAACACATCGAGCTTTTTCCTTACTTATTTTTAACATTTTGAAATGTCATTGAAACTACAAAGCTTGCAAAAAAAAAAGTGTTGTCAGTACTACAAAAAATTTGCAAAAGGCTTTTTTTCCAGTGGGATTCCTCTGAACATAGTGCAGTGGCAAACTTCTCCATAGCAGAGGTCCAAAACAAAACACGTACATTTTTAGCCTGGCACCAAAACCTGAACAGCCTAATCTGCAGCACCGGAGACCAAAAGGTATTCAGGTATGCAATTCAGGGGGAGTCACGCCAGTAGCTTGGAAATTTTAAGCAGCCAAGTCTGGGCATGCTGGCCTATATTTCTAATATAGACTGCTAACTCACAAGATCTTCTAAATTAAGGCTTTGCCGTTTCTGTTGCTGTTATTTTCTTCACAGATCTCCATCTGAGAAGTTACATCTAGGCTGTTCATGCAAACCCACCAGCCCTTTGTATGTTTCATGGTCAGGCTGATGAAAGAACACTGCGGTTCCTACACGACGTGGCAGGGACAGGGTGCAAATATTAACTGAGCTCATCAACCCACTGCTGCTCCATTCCCACCAGCAGCACGCAGGAACCCACGTGCATCCCACACTGCATGTGCGGTGGTACCTGCCCCACCTCCTGTCTCATCTCGGGAAGTCTGGGGCTTTTGTGGGTTCATGGGTGAGCTGAGACTAGAGAGCCAGAAAGCTCAAAAGTTTGGTGTTGGTCTTGCCAAGATAAGCTGCGTTTGGATCCTCCTTCTCACCTGAGCCCATTCTGCACCACCCGGTTCCTACAGGTTCGCCAGCACGAGCACGCGTGATTACACTCAAAGATCAGTGGTGGCTCAGCCATGTTGAATTCAGGCAGGAGTCGGCCATCCTGAAGAGGAGAGGCATTCAAGACTGGGTTAGTTGTCTGTTCCTGTGACCCCTCCAAACCAGAGGCAGGCCGAGAGCAGAAATTCCCCCAAGTGTAAGAACAGGCCAGAGCACCCCAAGGTGGAGACAGGCCCTGAGCTCCCCAAAATCAGCACCAGATCTCAACTTCTGCAGTAGTTTTCCTCCACTCCGACAGTGGCACACTTGCCACCATCACTGACAGCTGACAAACAGCAAGAAACGGTCTAGATATTTGCTGCCTGGCATCATCCTATGCACAACCAAAACCACATCTTACAGTGCTGTGCAAAAAGCCGGTGTGCATCACCATTATTATCATTTTGCAGTGCTGGAGGGGAGAAGCAGACGCTTAGTCTGTCTCTGGAATAAAGCCTAAACTTCCAGAGTACAAGGCCAGTACACCCAAGTTCTGTGAACCACATTATCTTATCTTCCCAAATAACAGTCCCAAAAAGGCTGCAATTCAATTATTTACCAACCACGTAGGATTAAAGAAGTGATAGATGCAGTTCATCATATTTAACAAATTTGGCTTTTAAGGCTTGAAAGATGTAATCACCTATTACCGTGTAAATAAAATGGCTACAAAGCAAAGAAAGATGCCAACGTTCCCCCTGGGAGAAACTTGCCGAGATTCACAGAACTTCTGATCTTAGCAGAACCTGTCCAAATATTAACCTCAAAACCTCCCTGGAGGATTGAAGCACACTTACCCAAAACAAACCAGGCTTCTGGCAATGTTGCAGTTAAAACATCTTTACTTTGTCTTCATCCAGAAGGATCACAATAAATAAAAGCAGGGGAAAAAAATCTCTCTACCACCCTCCCCTTGTTCAGATATTACAGCATTTCCTACGTTGCTCTGAAACGGAAGCCGTTTCACGCATGGATTATTAAATGTTCTCTATCACATGGGTATAATTAATGGCTCAGTTGGCATGACAGTAACACAAATAAGTAACACTAGAAAAGCTTCCCTGAGTACTCATTTCGTTATTGTCACATACATCTCAAAGCTGGGACTACAACTTTAGGCATTTTAACACAAGAAGAGAGGAGTTGTGCAAGGAACTGTTTTCAAGGTACTACTGAACGTGCAAAGTTCAGCTCACAGGTACTGGTCTAGCCCAAGAGGAGGTTCTGTGTCCTCACCTTATCATACCAGCAGCGCATACTGAGTTGGCCACACATGCAGTTACTGGAGGAGCAGTCATCTATACACACACAATACTGGAAGAGAAGAAAAGGGGTTAACTCCACACCACACTCACTCAACTGAGAGAGCAACTTCTGTGACTGGGTCAGAGAGAAAACCTCAAGTCTTCACTTTCTCCTGCTGCAGCTCATTAGCCAGAAAGATAATCAGTCTCATCAGTCCAGTGGCATCTTCACTCCATTCTTTATTTCTGTGTGCAACGAATGTGAGGAAAGAATCTCACACTGAGCCACCTTCCTTTCTCATGAGAAGATGTTCCCCTGTGTCACTAACCTCCCTCCATGCCCTATGAGCTGTACTCCACACTTGAGGACAAGGCAAGCTCCAAGGAGGGACCAGAGCTGGGAGATGACGCAACATGATGTCTCAGTCCTCCCCTGCTGCTTGCTTCCTCCCACACAGGTGCTCCAGCTGGCTGCTTCCCCAGCACTCCACCAGCCAGCACAGTCCCACCACCAGCTGCTGCACAACAGGGGCTGAGGCATGGGAAGGTCACTTGGGCCACCTGAAAGCTGTGCCCAGAGGGGTCACCCTCACCCTGCGCTTCCTCACCTCTGCTTTCACAACCCAGTTCTTCAGGGACTTCCAGTACCACAACAGAGACCTTGGCCTGGATGCTGCAGTCGGTAGGGAGACAGCATGAGGAAGGTCTCCCACCAACTCACTAACTCTCCAGATACAGAACAGAGGAAAAGGATAAATGGGAGCCACATCAGCCAGCACAAGATGGCTGAGGCTACAGCACACGACTGAATGCAGAGGTTAGCTTAAGTCTTGGAAACAAAGAAAAGCAGAATCTCACCTCCTAGAGCAAGAGCTGGAGTTCAGGACTACAGCCTGAGCTGGAATTTGATGGCAATATTAGTACTAGACATAGACCATTCTGAATGCAAAACCTGTTCTGAGGTGCAGTGCACTGCAACATCTCTGAATGCACACACCAGGACAAGGAAAAACATGTGGATATGCACGATTCCTCACCTGTAAATGAGTGATGTTTCTATCAATGTCCATTGGGGAGGTGACGCAGTTCTGCGAAACATATTTGTAGTTGCTAGGACAAGGCTCGCTGTCCACTGAATTGACGCAGGGAATTGGGATCCGCTCATAACCCCGGGCGATGTCTCTGTCAGTAGGAGAAAGAGAATTGTCACAGGAGAAAAGCTCTGCTGAACAAGGGGCCATTCAGATGCCATCCTGGGGCAGAATTACTGTCTTTGATCACTGAGCACTCAAAGCCTGAAAGCATCACAGACTAGAACTGAGTTCATTTTTTCCCCGCCCCGTCTTACAGATTGTTCTGCTTGTGAGTATTTCCATTTGGAGGATGAATTTACAAACCAAGGTCTGAATCAGCATATGCTTCGTTCTTGCTAAGCCCAAACTGACCTTCACACTAATTAAAAAAGCTAAGCATGCACTTGCAATCCTTTCTTAAACCAGGTCCCCTGTCGCCCCCGCGCAAAGGCTTTATTTCATGACCCACAAGCAAAGCCAGGCGTATTCTCACCTGCTCACAACCTTCTCTATCTGGGCAGGCTTGTCAGTAGATGATTCTTTGAGAGTCTTGTTCATCTGTAGGGCCACCCAGACCTGAGAGTTAAGGCTGGAGCACTGGAGTGGAGTCTCACCCTCCTTGTTCTTTAAAGTGACATCAGAGCCACGGGAAAGAAAGAGACTGCAAAACAGTAAGGAAGGATGAGGTTAAGCATTCCCCACAAGAAACCGTGCAAGGGGAAAACAAGCTGAATTGCATCCTCCAGCCAGCCCTTAAGGGACAAGGAAGAATCTGTAGTAGTGAATAATCACCTGAGTTTTCTTTATTAAGCATGGTTCAGTGAATCCTTCTAGGTGAAGGCGCTGGCAGAAGCCACAGACTGGAGCTCTAGGCACTCACGAGAGCTCCAGGCAAACCTCGCCTTGCTTCAGGCGTGACAGGTACCTGGCTGGTACCAGCCTAACTTCAGACAGGCTTGAAACTCTCCGACAGGGAAAGATATGGGGTGGGAAGAGTCGGCTGGAAACGGAACAGTCCCGCAGAAAACTGGTGTTGAACTTGGCCCTTGTTTATACTCACTAGCTTTTGGTGAGTACACACGGGGACTTCATTCACAGCAGCGATGGAGCAAAGGAAAAGCCCTGTTACCATATTATGCCTGGCTAGTTGTAGGGCGAGTAGGGGAGGAAAAAAAAAGCTTTAATCGAGGATGCCCGACACCCTTCTGCTGGGAAGCCCAGGCTGAGTACAGCCCCCCGAGCCCTCTGCCTAAGGCTCCAGGACCACTCCCCGTTTTCTGATGTTTTACACCAGCTCTGGCAGCAGCTGGTAGCTCAGGCCCAGTGCCCCCAGGAGCGAGGCAATGGAGAAACAAGCCCTCCATCGCAATTTTGGTTTGTGTTTAAATGCCAAAGGCGTTTCCCAGGATCTCCTGAGCTTGCCAGCCTGCATCCAGTAAAAAGAAGTGACCAGGGGAGGGGAGAGAAGTGGCTGGACTGGAGCTGTACTTACACGACACACTCGTAGCGGTTCTCTCTGGCTGCAATATGCAGGGGCGAGTCCCCGTGAATATTCACTGCGTGTAAATCACACTTAGCAGCCAGCAGTATCTCCGCTATGTCAACACAGCCAGAAAAAGCAGCCCAGTGCAAACAAATATTTTCTTCCTGGAGAGAAAGAAAACAGAGTAGAGGCTGTTTAGTGCCTTAAAACCCTATCGCTCTGGGAGCTCTACACCTGCAGGATGCAACATGTGGCTTGCAGTCTCCTTCCCGGCGTTGCTCCTTCTGGCTGGGACTGCCAGGGCGGGCAGGGAAATCTCCGTGCAGACGAGCAGGCAGTTCTCACTCCCGCCGCCTCCGCGCGCCAACGACGGGGAGGCTGCACATAAAGCGGTCCGTCGCCTGCCTTATACATGCAGGCAAATCGTCTGTCTCTAAGCCACAAAACAATCTGGATCAATCCATGAGAGAGGTGACAGACATGAACAAACATGCTGGAAAAGGCTAGAAGCTGAGCTTCCCCAGCCCAGACAGACAGAAAAGCCAGCATGTCTCCCAGTGCTACAAAATTAAGAGAATAAGAGCAGAGCACAAGCTACAGGGTATATGAAGGTACTAGAAAGCGAACCGTGAGCCACAGGGAAAGCAATCAATCCGACTTCAGGCATCTCTTAAATACTGTATGTACTCATCTCTCACTAGCGGCACTAGAAATAGCTGAACACTCATCTTTTTGATGGAGATATTTTAAGCGATGATACTCTGTTTTCTGTTACAGTGCAATTTGCAGCACACTTTGAACACTTCCCCACGACAAGCTCTAAAGACGTCCATTACAACAGTGCAATAATAGTAATGATCACCTAACTTTTCTCCTTTGGTTTTTTTTTTTAAGCAAAAATAAAGCACATCTTTAAGTCACCGCAACTTAACTTATATCCCTCCTTAAATGGGTGTACTGACATACACCAGGGAGTGGGGAGCCCTTTTTCTATAAGGCTTCTGCCTCCCATTATGGTAACATCTAGAATAAAAAAAACCAAACTCTAACCATATCATGTACCGATCTACAGAAAAAATTAATCCTGTCGATTGCACACCATGTGCTGCCGCTCAGACAGGTTACAGACACCTAGGCTCGCTGCTCCACCTTGCATCGGCTACTGCCTAACAGCGGCATAATTACAATCCAAAGCATTTCTCCCAGAGTATGATGTTTCCCAGCACAAGTGACATTGCTTCTTAATGACTGCAATCAGGAGACACCAAACCTAGGTACAGTAACGGATACGCCATACATACATCTACTAAGAGGACATTTTTCTTTCAAGTAAATTGTTGACTGAGCTGATTTGATTTTCATCATTTAATGTGTGATCTTGTAACTGGTAGCCAAAAGGCTTCTGTGACAGATCTAACAAGTCAGTTTTGTTCAGAGTCAGCAGTAGGGCTCTGAAGCAACGCAGCAACCCAGAAAGTCCCCTCGACTTTTGCTTTTAGGCACAGTATCAGATCCAGACCTGCCTGGGAACTATCTAAGCTATCGAGGAGGTTCCTACCCAGCAGGGCTTTCAGACTGGGGACGGCAACTCCTCAGGCACAGCTGGAGCCTTTCTGAGCCCCAGGAGACAAACATGCCAACACCTACCTCTGCTAGCACCCAAGATAAAGTGAGGCGTTTAGGGAGACAAATACAAACCAGCTGCTTAAATCCCTTGGATTAAAAAAGCACTAGGAGCCCTGGACAACAAAACAGACTGCCATGAGGCATGCTAGAGCGTGAACTGATGGTGGGGAAGGTACTTCACTGTAAAAACTCCGTGAAGAAAGCAGTGAAGCCAGTTACCTTTCATTTATCAAACTATGTCACTATCTCAAACTATTCTCAGGCCAGTGCCTGGAATATCTAATCACACCCCGGTTCACACTCAAGCCTGCCTTGCAGGTACTTCTGGGGTTTCAATATCCTTAGAGACAAAAAAGAAAGAAAGAGAAACATACTATTAAGAAAAAAAGAAGAGGAGCAGTGCTGATATTATAATGAGTCTCCTGAACAGAAAGCTGGATGACTGGGGAAAAAAGGAGACAACATCTCCCTTGTATCTTCCCTGCTTACTTGGAAATCCCTGTGAAACTGCCTGGCACAGCCCCACAGGCAGCACTGCTGGGCCCATGGAGCTCCCAGAGACTCAGATATGGAGCACATCCCACTTGAGCAGGATTTACGGAGGTGAATAGCAGGCCAAGAGCCAGCTCCAGCACGTTTTGCCGCCAGCCTGGGCACGCTCGCTCCACACTGGTGGCTACATGCCTGTTATGCCTAGGAAAAGCCAGGCTTGTGCTACTTGCTGGCAGAGGGTCAGCCCAATCCATCCAGAACACCTAAGCACAAGCTTACGCCCCTCAAAAAGCACGCAGGATGCCCCTAACCCTAACCCATGCCCAGTGCACACTGGCCTGTGACCAACGTGGAGCTGGTAAGTCTGGACTAGAGGGGGATCTGCCTGGCGCAGCATGCAAGTGGCAGCACGGTGGACCCAGGTGCGTAAGAAGCAGCAAGGCACAGAGCTGACTGCAGCCTGCAGCGCTGCGTACAGCATCCTTATGGGCTGTGTCAGAAGAGCTGAAGGAAAAGGACTTCTTGCCAGCTTCTAAACTTCTCCCCAGAATACGGAGGAAACTTCTCCCACCAGGTACTTTTCACTCACTGCCCCAAACTACCTGTGTCAAGGGACCACTGCGCCTCCCTGCACTGAGCCCAGAATCTGCCTCCTTGGGTTTGTTGGGCTTTTAGACAGAGATCGTGGTTCATTTCTGAAACGGATTCCAGGAAGAACCTTACATTGTCGCGGATGTTGATGTCTGACCCCTTCGCAAGCAGCAGTTTCACCAGCTCAATATGCTTGTACTCGGTGGCCCAGATCATCGGCGTCCAGCCTCCGTCATCCTGAGGAGGGAAAGGAAAGGGTGAGACATGCAGAACGGGCAGGACAATGCCCTGCTGGCTTCAGCCTCCTGCTGGCTTCACAAGCCCCTTGGCAGCCGCAGCAGGGTGCACCTTGCCTGGGAGCACCTTGCCTGGGAGCCACAGACCCCTTCCCTCGCCATGTCTGTGTCTCATCGCTATCCTTGTCTCCACCACTCCAGGGAGAGGTCCCTCAGGGTCCTGCATGCCCAGCATGATTTGAACCAACACGCCTAGCAGGCTGGAGTTTATTTGCAGCTCAACACACCGGCAATGGATCTCCTGGTTGTTCAAACACAGCTGACTGTCCAGAAGGCACAACAAACATCCAGCTTGTGTAAAAGCTCTTACAAAAGCTCCCCAAGAAGCCTGGGGGAGCTGGCCTTCCCCCAGAACGAGGAACCCCAATGCCTCACCCTACAGCAATGGCTAAGCTCTGCCATGGCGAGTGCCAGGCTCGACCCATTCCACAGCACACCCACGATGCTACCACCCCTGCTGCTAGGAAGAGCTCCACCAGCAAATCCAGGGTCAAGGACAAAATGCAGATGAAGGCACATGGAACGAAAGTTTCCATGAGGTCAGTGGAGAGGATCGCCTTCTCTAGCAACCAGGATGCCCATGGCATTGTCACCCCGTAATTCCTCAGGTGCCCCCCAGCAGCAGGACTGTATTTGAGCAATGACTGCCCACACTGCTGAGACTTGAGTCCTTGACCTGAGAAAAGCAGTTTCTACCCTTGCAGAAAGGCCTCACCTGGCAGTTGACATCCATCTTCCCGTTGGAGAGGAGGTACTGAACAACATCGTAGTGCCCCTTCTTGGCAGCCAAGTGCAGACACGTGGAGCCCTCCGCATCCTGGACATAACCACAGAACAAGCACCCAGGAGACATGGCTTCCTAGTGTTTCCCATGTTGGCATGACACCAGTGATGCTCAGGAACATCAGGGAAGTTCTCAGACAGAGCAGAGGACTCCAAACCCCCCAGCCCCTTGCCAGGAGTGGAGAGAGCACAAACCAACGCCAGCACTGAGCAGAGGGAGCTCTACACACAGCTCAGAGGTGCAACCCATGCAAGAGTAGGAGGCTGAGAGTGCAAAGGCTATGGGAACAGATGCCTTGGCAAAGCCTAGGGAAGGTACCAGCCCCAAACCCTGACAGACTGATGCTCCCCTTCCACAACAGACCCTCTCCAGCTCTTCCTCTCCATGTGCTGGAGAGCCAAGGGGAGACAGAAATCCCTTACACAGGCAGAGCTTGCACTTTACATCAGCTTTGTCTCAATACCAGATTTTTTTGCTGTGTTTTATTAGCACAAGGCCTTATTATCCCAGCACCTGGCAGCAGGGCGAAGGGGTACCAGGGGCTACCAGGCTGCCAAGAGACCAAGTCCCCAGTGTGCCTGCAACCATCTACTGAGATAGGAGATTAAAAAAAAAAAAACAAAACCAAAAACAACAGAACGTGAAGGTTGAAAGGAAAAATGCCTTTGGGAGCTGAGAATACAGGGTCCGGTGGAGATGGGACAGGCTGTGAGTCACGACAGAGACACTCCCACACTAACAGGAAAGGTCTCAGTGGCTGAAGCCTGATTTTTATCAGGCATTTATATCCCACGAGCAAGCTGCAAGGCCCAGAGACCAGGAAATAAGGAGGAGGAAATGAAAGACTGAAAACCCAAATGATTCCTTCCAGCTAAGACTCTGGAAACAACATTGGAGGTGAGAGTTTTTGGATGGAGCAGAGCTGAGAGTGTGGTGGCACAGGGCTGGGGAGCAACCCTCTGAGCAAGGATGGGACATCCTGGGGTAGGGGTTACACTGTGTGGGCTCCTTTGGGTAAAGAAGGGATTTCCACATCCCCATATTGCCTGCCATACCTGAATCATGCTACAGCTTTCCCCTCAAATTAGCATGAGCCAAGTGCAGCTTCTCAACCCTACAGGCAGCAGGCACATTTTAATAAAAAAGTTCCTGCAGATTTTGTGGGTGGGTTTTTAACAGGATCAAAACCTTCACCCAGGGGTCTGAGAAGCCCCCATCCACCCCACCGCTGTCCTCAGCATCCCCTCCACCTAGCAGCCCTGCTGGGCCAGGCTGGGCAGGCTCAGCACACCCACAGCAGTTACCGTCTGGATTCCTCATCGAAATGGCTGATTTTAAACTGCAATGTTGCTGCTTTCAAAAAGATGACTAATTTGGTGCAAGAAACTAATTAACATAATAAACTAGTCTAGACTTCAGATGCGATCTCGGGCTTCTAATTTGCTTTTGCAAGCTCAGGATTTTCTTCCTTCCTTTAAAAGCTAAACCCCCCCTCTTTTCTCTTCCACAGGAACAAATCAGGTGAGAGACATCTGGATTGCTCCAAGACACTTGGGAGAGTGGCCAGCATGAGCTCACATGTGCCTGTCCTGTCTTTTCCCCCTTCCCAGCTCAGAACCAGGCTCCTGAGGATCTTTTTAAGGCTCGGGGTGGGCAGCACTCGATATCTTGTGCAATCCTCCTAGCCCTGCTAGCTCCTTCACGAAAAGAACATCCTGACCCTGCCGTACTCCCCAGCAATAGCAGAGGAGCGTGCCTACAGCAGCAGGTTGTAACAATAAGAAGTTCACATGGGGAGGGTTCCTGTGTTCCAAATAGCATCTGATTTATGGGACTAATAAACGATCTGTACATTTTCCAAGATTGCAAAGTAACCAGAGCATGCTGAAGGCAAACAGACAGCTGCATTTTATTGTATTTGTTTAAATTAAAGGGTAGAGTTTAAAGATGGGGTCCAATTTTGCCACCGCAGCGTGACTGCAAGAAACCACACATCAGTCCTTTGGAAAGCAAAGCTTCCTCTGTCATTTTTGCTGGCTTGGCAAGCACCTAATTACCAACTCATTTTAAAATGTCACCCTAAAATCCTCATTATTAGAGTCTATAGAGAAGGAAACTCTGAAATCAAACTCCAAATTCAAATGCAATGGATTTGTGACACTAATACTTAGTGGTCCCCATACAAAATCAAATACCTGCTACATTTGGGGCCACAAACTAATGTAGCGAGTGGCAGCACTTGCCCCAGAGTGCTCCCAGCCAGGACACAGCACCGTGAGAATGATCCTACCAACAAGCACAGCCTCGCCAAGCCTTCACGCCCAAGACAAGCAGGTCCGTTCCCCCTCTGCCTGTGTACTCCCACCCAAGACTTAAAACCTATCAAGAAAGAAACGGTGAACAGAAGCTTCTTCAGGAGAAAAAGAGAAGAAATAAACTGCTACCTTAGGATCTACTAGTGCTCCAGCCTTGATAAGGTATTTCACAGTTTCCAGATGGTTGTTTTCTGCTGCTTCCATCAGTGGGGTCCTCTGGTCTTCAGAGCAGGTGTCTATATTGGCACCAGCCTGTTACAGAGGCCAAGGCAAACACAAGGACAGTTATAATCATCACCAGTTAGCAGCGGAAGGATGTGGGAGCAGAAATTTCGTAGGAAGTTTTTCCCTGAAATTTAGCCATATTAAGCAGAGGCGGGGGGGGGGGGGGCGGGGGGGAAGAAATAAAACCAGGAAAGGCGGCAGTCCAACTTCACCTGTTTTGGAAAGCAGCACACACTGTCTGCCCCCTCTCCTGCCTTCTACAGCCAGTAACTGGGGCATAAGGAAGCCAAGAGCTGTTATTAAATATCTCCTGTTATTAATGGATTTTGTATCACTACATTCTAGATACTGTTTGTGTAACAATTTGGAAAAATCAGCCCCCTCCTTTTTCCAGCAGCTTCATTTTCCCTGGCCTTTCATTTCTACAGACACAATGAACAAAACAACCAGCTCTTCCCAATGTCACAAGCAGTAGGAACAACTTGCTGATTGCAAGAGGCAGGAGCTGTAAAAAAAAAAAGTCCTAGAGATTGGCTAACTATTCCTGTTGAAGTCAACGTTAACATTTCTAGAGGTCTCTGAGAATCTGTTCAGTTCAACATGGAGTACCTTGGACCAAAATCTTACTTTTTTCCAAAACACTACTGTGTCATGTACCTTGCCTGCTTTAACTCTTCAGCTTAGCTCAATAACCCACCCAATACTTAAAACCAAAAGAAAATTGTAGAGATGGCACAATTCCGGGCAGGCCACGCAGGCGTACGTACGGGTGAAGCACAGAGCTGTTTACAGCAGCCACACACTGACCCAGGTTCACCTGGCACAAGAAGTTGGCCCCACGGCTTCCAGGTGCCTCCCACTGAATGCATTTGTTTTGATCACTTTTAAATAGCTGCAGCTATTTAAACCAGACCAGAGAAGAGGCACTTTGAGTTTAACAAGCTGGGGACGTTCCCAGCCAAATACTGTGCTACTGCAGTAGCCAGACATCAGGGAAGAGACAAGAAGATGAAGGACCTTGGATACAAGCCAACCCTAGTGAGACTCAGTTCAAATTGTTTGTCACCCCTTGCCAATTTTGTTCCTTTTACTAATACAAGTCGTTCCATTGCCTTCATGTACAGTAACTGAAGTGAGTGAGAGCAGCAGGGTAGGGCCATAGCTGCATCTTCGGACAGCACTCCGAAAGCATCTTAACTCCAGACACTGAAATGCAACATCTCAGCAGGCTCATTTTCAGAGATGTGGCATTGCTGTTTTCTCGAAAGCCCTTTAAGGTTTACCAGTCACACAGGGTAAAGAAAACATACTTCCAGTCACTCCGGACCATGTACGCCAGTACAAAACGCAAAAGCTGTAACTTTTAAAATCCTTTTTTCTTCACGTCATTTTGGAGTGGGTCAACAAGAGCACCTCTTTGTCCTTGACCATCTTCCCTCAATTAGAATCCAAATCTCAGCCAACAAGCCAAACTTGCATCTTTCCTTCCCTCCTGTCCACGTGCGGGACATTTACATCACAGAGGAAAATCCTGCTGGAGTTATTCAGGTTTTGACAGAAGGGAAGACAGGGTCTGCTACATTCCGGGCTCCAGAGCCTACCTGCCTTCGTTACAAAGAGCAACGCGGCAGCAGCTTGCAGCCCACGTGCAGCCTGCCTGCGGTCAGCCTGCGCTGGAACACCGCTCTGCTCTGCGGCTCCCACGTGCTCCACTGTGCCCTGCATCGAAGTTTCACATGCTCATTGCCCAGAGCAAAGCCTGCTTGGAGAACAGCCTAGAAAGACAGCTTCAGTCCTGTGACCTAAGACCTCACGTTACTCTGCACCACTCCTTCCTTAGCAAACCCTGAGAACGAGAAGGTTTTTTTACAGGAGGGATGCTTCAGTGCTGATTTCCAAGCGTGTTTTAGCCATGTGAGGGAGGAGACCAAAAACCACAGAAAATTGCTTGTACAGAAGAATGTAAGTGCAGACAGACCTGAATCAGCATATGGCAGATGTCCACATGGCCAGACTCAGCAGCAGCGTGGAGAGGGGTTCTCTTATTCTGATGCTCCATTTTAAAATTGGGGTCAATCCCATCCACTGAAAAAGAAAGCAGAGATGCTTTCAACCTCAATTCAGAGATCAGAGAAAAGCGTAACAGGAGAATCTGGTCTCAGCTAGAGGCTTTTAAAGGACAGCTTCCCAGCCCATCCTCAGTCCTTCTAAAGGCTCACTACACATTCGAGCCAGAAAGCTCTCAGGGTAGTCCCACAGACATTTGATATGCAACAGCCCTCCAACCAAGAGTTTCAGAAACACCATGGAATTTAATACCTTTCAAGGCATTACAATTTCTGCACAGGCTGTCTTCCTCAGATTCACAATTCACCACCTCTCAGTGCAATAAAACCAACAAACACCATACAATGATAAAAAGAAAAAAAAAAGCTGCTTTGTTTAAAGCAACACAGAAGTTGGAGACAGAGTCGGTACTACCTGGGCTTTTTTGTCTCACCACTATTAACTGCAATTAATATTAGCAATCCTTGTTGCATCCTTGCAAACATAGGGCTACAAAATGGATGGAGCTTCTCCAACTAACACAAGCCCGGGATCTGGCCAGAGATTCACACAGCTGTGCAAAGACTGACAGACGATGATGACAGCCAGACAAAGATGTCTGGGCATGATAACATGTTGCATATGATGAGGCCGTAGTTAAATATCAATGAATAACATTTTTGTGCTATTGAAGACACAAACAATGAAGCTAACACTTGCTAGACAAAAAAAGAAGAATCTGATAAATGACAAGAACAGAAAGCATCCAAAAATGTACTGCAAAGTACTGGAGTGGAAAGGAAATGATCCCAAGGAAACACTGTGTCCTTCAAAGGGGGAGATTCCTCCGGAATATTTGCTGGTAAAAAGAAGCTCAGCAGCTCCAAGTCATCCGGTGACAGACAACAATGTACCCCAAAACAAACCCTGTATATTGAAGGGCTCTTTCTTTCTGCTCTCTTGCTCATGCCTCCCAGCTTAAGCAGACTCCCACCTTTTTAGCTCTCTACTGGATGCAAAAACCTGACTATCCCATGGCATGGAGAGAAAAAGTTCTGTGGGACTGGGAAAATCACATGTAGGTCACCTGGGGACAGAAACAGCTTCTCTGGATAAAACCATGCCCAAATGCAGAAACAGGTTGGGAGCAGGTCCACATTTCACAGAAAGATGAAGCCATTTCCAATGACACATCACTTGTAAAGTGTCTTTTCTCCTCCAACTCCACTCACAGGGGGCAGTGGGGAATATGACGTCCTGCCATGCTGGGAACTGGACTCTGGCAGCTGCCTGGCAGGAGCTGGGAGTACTGCCAGACACGCAATGTCCTGGGAAGGAGCCACCTACCCAACATAAGCAGGACTTTTTGCAGCTCTCCTTGCCTCGCAGAGAAGTACAACTGCTTTGGATGGAACCGTAACTTCTTGGGTCTACAGGAGGGGAGGCAAGAGGCACAATTAATACTCACTGAATAACACTCCTGGTATTTCATCCCACCCCGCTGCTACCCCACATGCATGACAAAGTCTGTCCCTATGGCACAGCTCCAGAGTGCAGCAAAACACAAGAACAACAAGTCTCCAGAAGGAGGTCTTAAAACTTCCAGCCCCGACCACAGCCAGCCTTGGGCTAACAAGGGCCGTATCTACTCAGCACCGCTCACCAACAGATTCTGGGTCTTACTACTGTGAACAGGCACTCCCAATAGTTACAGCTGTGGTTGGAGGGACAGTGAAAAACTAAATCCTCCAGATAAAGCAATGCAACATTTAGAGCTGTAACTGTTCTCTTCAATCAGTGATCTGTTGGGGGTGACAAACGACTGAAAAAGGGTCTGGGTGGGACCAAAATCCAGAGAAGCTAAACCTCATTCTTCTCTAGGTTAAGCAGCTTCGCTGGGAACTGGAGGGACCCAGCAGTCTTTTTCTTACTTTTCGGAGTCCAGGGCAATCAGGGCACTTTCCAGAGTTTCTTTAACCGGTCCCTGGGTCAGGCTAGTAGTAGGCTTTGGAAAAACTGAAGACCCAGCCATGTCAAACCCCTCAGCAGCTGAACTTTCTGGCTTGTCTTCCTCTGACAACCGTGACCCAGTGCCACTGAAGAGAAAAAAATGAGAGACAGCCAAAGCACAACCATTAAAAATACACAACAGTGCGTATCTTATGCCAAAGAAGGAAAGGAAATGGATTTTAAATACAGATAAGCTTAAGTGAAATTGAAACACAAACCAATATATTATACAGCCTTTTCGGTAAGACCTTGCCCCAAAGAAGAGCTGCACTGCCCTATGATTACAATTTGATGTACTCTGTGCTACAGGAAACCCCGGAATGTAGCACAAGTTGTAACAGCCACCAGAACAAGATCAGGTCAGACAAGAACTCGGAGCACTTTTCAACACGGGGATGGCTTGGTTTGTGCTTTCCTCTGCATTTTCATCCTCTCTTTATACCTGTGCCCACTGGTGAAAGTCAGGAGCTATAGCTCGATACTTCATGAATTTCCCTGTCACTCAGCAGACCTAGCAACATCAACTTGTTCCACTACTACTTCCATTCCTAACAACAAGAGGAAGGAATGGGTTTAAGTCCTGAACCCCCCGTATCTTCACAGTCTCTGCCCCAGCTCACCCTGTGGCTGCTGTGCTCTTCTCCAGCACAAAGAGCAAAACGAAACACACTTGCAGATTCCTGCAGCTGAGTTTGGGTTGTCAGAGCAGGACCAGAAAGCACTTTGCTCCATCAGGAGGAGCACAAGCATCCCAACGCAAAGTATGGTCTCCTGAGCTCACCTCCCTGTCGTGGTGTCAGCCCTTCCCTCCACAGCCGCTGGTTTCTGCTGCTCATAGGTCAGTGACACCGTCGAGGTCGTGTCTGCTTTTGCTATTGTCACCTCCTTTGCCTTGGAGGCCTCTTCCCCGCAGTGTGGGCAGTAGCTCATGTCGTTGACCTGGGAGGCACAGTTCTTGTGGAAACGGTGGGAGATGCTGCTCTCCGGCTGACACTCCATGAAAGTGCCCTAAAAAGACCACATGGAAGAAATTCACACCTTGGTCACTACATGCCTTACCCCTTCTACATGCTTCATCCGCAGATCTCTTAAACACTTCTTTCATCACCACTCTTGTCCCTGGCGCTTCCAATACAGTAAGCAAGCACTGCCACTTCTTTAGAAAAGAACAAAAGCAAGGTAATGGGAGAAAAAACTCACTCGGTTAGGGACTGCAAAGCAAGTTTTTTAATTGTGCTTGGGAAACAGAACCAAGAAGTCCCAATTTCCAGCTCTTTCCTCTTAACGCTTGAAGTTCTCACTTATGTTCCTAGAAGTGCCAGTGTACTGTAAGGACGCCCCCAAAACTGGAAAAAGAAAACTTCAGGCCTATGTGCTGAGCCAGCATGAAAACTACCCAACAAACCTGCGCACAAACCATTCAAGGACCTACATGAATATAATTACATCAGCTGTCACCCCAATGTAACTTCACGTATGCGACCTCCCTGCTTGGACCAGCCCCATACGCTGTTTGATGCCAATAATGTGGCTGACTGCACATTCAACAAACTTGGGCAACTTTGCTTAAAATTAAGTTTCCCTTTCCAGCGAAGTCCTTCGAACTGAACTGAGGGTACCCCAGAGTTCACTGCCCTGTGGTACCAGTGCTACCCGAAGCCCTGCTGTGCTCTGTGTTACTAGTGATGGATAGCACAGACAAACCCTCCCAGGTTCACCTGTGTGAAGTGACATGTCACTGAGAGACGTACAAGCATGTAAGGGAAGGCTAGTTAAAACCCACTCTTCTCCTGAATTCACGGTCCTCCCAAGCAATCTAATTAACTCTGTTTCAGCTTTGCAAAATGCCTTTAAGGGTTTTGAGGATTTTATCTTTTAAATGATCTTTGACTCAGCATGAAAACCCAGGATGGCTCCATTTATTACAATAACGCTTAAGACTACTGTAGCATCTTTCATTGAGTCATCTTGAAGAACACTACCATCAGACAATTAAGCCTTCTCGTCACCCCGTGAGGCCCTCAACTGGTGTTTTTCAGCTTTAACAACAGGGAAACTAGGACAATGATGACTTAAAGGACTGGACCAATGCTATTAAAAACCTCAGTGGCAGAGGTGGAGGAAGCAGCAGCAGATCTCAAAGACTGCCTTGTTCCAGTGCCATCACTCAGGTTCCCCACCTAAACCGTCGTGAACAGGCTGGGGGGACACAGATGTGTGTACACAGATTCATTTACAAACCAAACTAATACAATTTTTGATGTGATTGGTCTGTACAGAGAAAGAAAAGAAAACCTTGTTCCAAAGAAATTTGTTCCTAAGGCAAGTCTTCCACGGTGTGAAATCCCAGTGAAAACCCTTCGGTAACACCCCTCAGGGTCTCCAGGAAAATAAAAGATGACGATTGCAGCTACCCTCACACACATCCCTGTTGAAAACACCACCTGATGTGCTGTGGAACGAGGTGGAGCTGATGCCAGGAAGTCAGTAAACCCCTTTAGGTACCATCTCCACCTTCAGCTCTTCCAGCTACTGCGACAGGTACCCCCTTCCCTAGATCGAGAGCACGGACTTACTGCAGTGCAAAAGTATCCACAGCCAGGGCAACACTGGTGTTTCACCATCCTCCCTCTATGGTCCTCACACAGCACCAAAAGCTGGACTTTGTTAGACGGGCGCATCAGTTCATACTTAACCACACTGTTTGTGCATCGGCCCAGCTGGAACAGGAGAAATTAAAGGAAATGAAATTACTGGAGACCAAAACACTCTCTGTGCTTGTGCGGAGGAAGATTTTTGCACACTGCTTTGATGAGCCCTGGCTTTTTCACAGTAATTCCGATGTGTGCCAGATAGCATTAGCAGTGCAGCAGGAAGCTGTGAAAGCTGCTCTCTCAGGAAGAAATGCATCATTTACTAACATGCATGTGGACCCCGGGCCCTTTGCCCCTTGCAAGGAAAAAAAAAAAATCATCACGGGAAATACGCAACAGCCAAGCAGCGGCAGAAGGGGCAGTCCCAGGGGCCTGACTCACACAACATACACTCTCCTTTTGCCAGGAAGAGTGGGTGTCGGTGACCAAGAGAACAAGACCATATGCACTAAATCTTGTTACTGTTCAAAAGCGTAAGTCACAGGAAGATAAAGGGAAAATAATTGCTCTTCATTGCTAGGGAAGTTATCGCCTGCGCTGGTTCCAGCACTGGCCCCTGCCCAGACCACAGGGATGAATAGCCAGGCTTTCACAAGAGCTCAGCTAACGTCACACTTTGAGCGTGTTTTCTGAAGGATTTCACCAACGTACAGCTCTGGGCTTAGAATGCTGTCTTCTCGTGCACCACCTTGTTCTGTTAATGACAGCAGGCTCCGTAATTGGGGCTCGCTTTTTCTATCAGTGCTACTCGTTCTGCTGCCTCAGAAGGATCAGCGTTTCCTCCTGCTGCCCCCATTCATACCTCTACATTTTCACAACTCTGTTGCCACCTGCTAGTGTGCCACAACGCCATTTGGGTTCTCTAAGTTCCTCTGGATAATAACCTTGCCTTCCCCAGATGCTTGGCAAAGGACATTCATAAACTAGACATACAAACATGAAAGGCTGCTACAAGGAAACGTCCCTACTGAAATCTGTGCATGGTTTACTGCGTGCTGTCACCGTGAGCAGAGGAGTCAGTCAGGAACCTGCTCACCACCAGCAGACTGTCCCTCTGGTCTAGTTCTTTCATCTGCTGCTTTTTCTCAACAAAACTAGACATTCTCTCTAATTTTTCTTTTTTAAAATTCCATTTCTCCTGCAGAATCAACACCCCTACAGAAAAAAAAGAGAACGGGTTTTAACCCAGGCTCACCACTCGCCCCTAGAATCTCTGACTCAACTTACCCAAACTCCAGCTGCAAAGTCTACCTGTGGCTGTGAGACTTTGGCTAGCCTGATCACCGCTAACACACAGACCCCAGGGGCTGCAGGGGTGGCAGGATAGGACCATTGCATCGTTTTTTACTTATGAGCTGAGGAAATTTCATTAACACGTGAAAAGCTGTACTGTCCATGTGAGGAAGCCCCTGCATTACTATGTCACACTACTTATTTGTTAGAAACTCTAAAAAACTACGACATGATTAATTGCTATTTTCCAACCATTAGAGAGTGCAGCAGGGTGCTCATAACTATTTATAACACTCTCCAAGGACATCACAGTCTGGAGAACCCACTATTCACACATATAATATTCTTATAACATCTATGAGTCACTTATCCCATTATGAAAAAGAATCTAACATAAAGCATGGCCTTTGCTATTCCTCTCTGATTTATCCAGGGACAGAACTGTCAAACCACCACATACACGAGAAGGAACTCTTTCACTGCCCTTCGTTTATTTAGAAACCCTGGGGTCCCCCTCTCTCCTGGAAGTCTTCAGGGCATTCTCCCCTTAATGAATCAATTCTGCCATGCTTCAGAAACTCCCTTCTCTGTAGGTACCAGCATGTACTAACAGAAGCAGAGCTGGGATGCCAATCTGATTATCCCTTTCTTCCTCCATCCACCCTTCTCCTGGGATCCTACAGGAGAACCAGGGATATTCTCACTCCCCGTCCTACTACCAGCAAGTATCCTAGCACTGCAGTGTGACTGCAGCCAGCTGAAGCTTAGAAGAAACCCAAGAGCATCCCAGCAAAAGGAGGATCTACCAAGTATGTTCCTGTCCTGCAGTCTCACTCTCCAGCCTCTGGGAGAGGGTCACTTCTGCCACTTTAATTCCACACTTCTGGAACCAGCAGAGCCCAACTAGCCCAGCTGTGATCGACTGAAAAGCATCGAGTGCAGTAATTTTCAGTCAGCCAGACCTGGAGGCTGCGCAGGGCTGCCGGGACATAGGAAGCTTTGTCACAGAAGCCTCTTAGGGAAGGAAGAGAGAGGAAGGCTGGGGCAGGCTGAGCCGGCGGAGGGCATGCCAAGTTCCCGAAGCTCAAGAGCTGGCTACAGAAAGGTTTGCATCAGCTCCTTCGTAGTCAAGGGAAACCAGCTCCAAGCTTCCTCTGATTGGATTTTCTCACTTTGATGCATGCTAATGTATTTTAGCCCACTTGGCCTCAAGTGTGCCAGTTACATCAACTTGATCCAGCCGCACAGGCCAGGACAAGCAGGAGAGATCCACCCAGCGCCTCTCCAACTGCAGAGCGCACCACCTCCTCCCTTCTGCGTGCTTCAACCCAACCGTGCGACACACGCAGAGCGCCGGAGCCCTCAGCTTAGCAATGAGGTGTTTGCCCTGCCATTCCCGCACACCAGTGGGCTCCCACTCTAGCAGGCTGCAGAGCCCCTGCGTGACCCGACACGTGTTCCTGCCACAGCTTTTTATTCTTTGTGTCTTTGTCCTCAGCAGAAAAGTCTGTGAGAAGCTGAAAGACAGGCTCCTACCTCGTTATCCACACTCTCCGTGGCCATGCACTGGTTGTTGGCTAGCGTGGTGATCTCTCTGCTTTTGGGGGTCTCCATTCGACAGCTACAGAGGGGGACTTCCTGGAGACCATCTACTTCCATTGCTTCAGGACCATTGGAAAGACCTGGAGTACAGAAGACCAGTAAATCAACTCAGAAATTCTCTTCCCGGAGAAAGGATGCAGCCCGTCAACACCACCCCTGTCCCGTGGCATCTTCCCATTTCATGTCCTGAAATGCTCTCAAGGCATTATCTAACCCCTCTGAGACCCCTTTCTTACACCAGCTGGAGTTTGGAAAAGCATCCTGTACTTTTCTAAGTCCAGCCACACCACTGCTGACTGTGCTGAAATCAGGAATAGTAAGTTAAGAACAGTTTACTCTGAGAAAACCTCAACAAGGAAAAGCAATGATTAGGTACAGATTTTTACCAGCCTGTCTCTCCTCCCCACCTGCCCCACAACACTGCTCTGGCACCAGAGTGTTTGTAGGAAACCAGCCGGCACTAGAAATTTGAATAGTTAGTGGAGTGATAAATAGAGAAGATCAGGAAAGCATAAACTTCTGTTTGTAGAGGCTTATTACACAGATGGGAAAACAAAATTCTTGGGACTGTTTGGTCTCAGTCAACCAAGAATTATTTATTTTGGAAAGACAACAAACCAGGGAAAAGAAAGCAACAAGACGCTGAGATGTTCTTGCCTTCTCCTCATCTCTTTCAGATTTTAAACATTTTCAAACCTATGTAAAGGTGGATAATGGCTTTTGAGGGGGCTCACCACCAGGTACGGGGGCACAGAGTGAACGTTCCTGTGGCTTCTCTGGATTCAACTCAATCACGAGGTCACCTGTGATTGCAAAACACTGGCCTAATGACAAAGGGGTTGCTTCTAGTCCTACCCTCCTATTCTAATCCTACACAGTTGTAACACCTCTGCAACATTTTTAATACAGAAGCAAACCCTCACACATTTGCCTTTGGAGTGGCTCACCCTGAAGTGCCACAAGCTCTCCCCACCCAAGGCTGCTGTGGGACTGAGTCCCAGCGTGAAGGAAGCGTGCTGCTGGCTTTTCAGCTTTGGAAAGGGGAATTATTTTGCTGCAAAGTTTTGAAGACTAATTTCATTCCTGGGGGAGATTCCTCTTTAGCTGCTCTGGCAATGGCAGCACTCTCCCCCGCAGCACCCTGCCCTTGGGCACGGCCCCATCAGCAGAGCACAAGTCCCTTTCATCTTGTAAAGGGTTTCCTTCAGCCAAAAAGTTCCAAGACCAAGCCAAGAGCACGGATGGGGTATTTCAAGACACACAAGCAGAGGGAAAGTCCTTGCAGTTTTCATGTAAAAACCTGTCAAGACCTGAAAAGGTTTAAGATCTTCTTCTAGTACTGCAAATCACAAAGCTCCTTCTTCACCCTCCGAGCTGCCACTTTCACAATCTTTTTGACATCCAGAGGCTCTGGTGAAAGCATCCCTCATCCAGCCGGACCCTCCCCTGGTGCTGAGCACTCCCAGCCGCTCCTTGATGCGCCTCCAGCAGAAGAGCCAGACACCCTTGGAAAGCGTGAGAGTGATGGGGACAGACGGACAGATCCAGGTCAGCCAGGAGATACAGGATCTGAGGCAAGCTCAGCATTGGTAACAGCAGCCCGGGGTGAGCATCCAGGAACCAACACTAGTCCTTCCTCTTCTTGGGGCTGAACAAGAGGATCTTGGGGTGCAGCAGCAGCGATGCGGGGAGATGCTAAACCAGCATCCTTCAAGGAACGGAGAGAGCTGCCCAGTGGGACCAGAGGGCTGGCACAGCACCTTGCACCCCTTGAAGGGTGCCCTCCCAAGCCACCACGCCCTCCGCGGGCTGGGATGCCCCATCCCCGAGTTGGGGTCCCCCATCGCCGCCGCAGCCCGGCGCAGAGGGGCCGGCGGGTGCGCAACGGCAGTGCCGGTCCCCGCCGCCAGGGGGCAGCCTGGCCCCCGCGCCGCCCAGCTGCGCCCCGTGGAACAAAGGCCCGGCCCCATCCCGGCTCCATCCCGGCCCCTCTCACCTCCCGCCGGCGAGGAGAGGATTCCTTTCACCCGGAGATCCAGGGAATCCAGGGACACCTCCATGTACTCCATGCTGTTCTCCTGGCCGGGGCCCTCTCTGCCTCCCAGAGATGGTTTATAGGCTTCGGCACCTAGATGGAAACACACACCTATTTACACAGCGACGAAAAAAAGAAAAGACTAAAACAAGAAATAAACGCGCCTGCAGGCACGTGCGGGTGTCGGGGCCATATTTAAGCCAGCAGGCTGTATGCAGGCTCCTCAGAGAAGCCACGAGCACACCGCGCACTGAATTATGGAAATGCAACATCTGGGCATACATGGCACGATCGATCTCCGATTTCCTCCCCTGTCTGATCACAAAGATTTTCCACTAGGTAACACATGGGAAAAAAAAAAAGAAAAAAAAAAAAAGAATAAATGAGACAAGTTCTGCCTCTGAAAGGCACATCTGCCTGCTGTTGTAGGCACCAGCAGCAGCCGAGATGGCACGAGGCAGGGCTGCAACAGGGCTTGGCGCATCCTCCTGCCCCAGCCACTGCCAAGGGCTCCAGGGGCACCCCGGCCAGGCAGAGCCAGCCAGCTCATCACCTGCATCCCACGGAGGGCGAGACAGGCGACATTCCGCTTAATGGAAAGGGGAAAAACATAAAAGCCAAGTTCTGGCTCTTAAGTGAACAAAGCTGCTGCTGGGAAGAGATTGCACGGGGATCCCTGGCTGGGAAGAGACTGCACGGGGATCCCTCGGAGCCTTCACGGGAATTGTCAAATCTCTCTGCGCACCCCTGTTTCGCTTCCTCTCCTGGTTTGCTTCTCCCACTCCAGCTTGGCCAAGAGACTTTTGTTAGCCTGGAAGACTGGCCGCCACCTTTACTGAAAGGGCAGAAAACCAGTTTGCATCTGAAATGAAGAATTAGCTATTTGCTGTGAAAGGGTTCAATGGCCCCCGCTTCGTCTTGAGAAAAGGGCTGCAGTGGGAGGAAGAGGAGCAAGTCAGACAGCTGACAAACCCCAGGCACAGAGTGGCTGAAACATGGTCATTTAGCTCAGAAGTAGCCACAAATCTGCTGATAAAAAAAAAAGGCCTGTTTGCAAAGAATTAGCAAGCACAGAAGAATAAGCCCTTTGATGGCAATGGGTGCATGAAACCTCAATAACAAAGCTGAAGACAGAGCTTCACTCCTGAGACCATCCACTTCTTTTTCCCCATGTTGTTATCTTTCCTGAAGAAGTATCACACCCAGCCTGCACTGCTGGGTCTCCCCACAGCTTTCAGAAGACAAAGGCCACTGAAACTTTCTTTTGAGTGCTGGGTAACTTAGGTCAAACAAGGGTGACCCCCTGAACAACGTCCACACCATGAGCTGGGCCACAGGTAGCTCATTACAAACCTTGCAGCGCTTTCAGAATAAGCAGAGACAACCTGCACATTGCATTCAGCTGGACAAACATCCACACAAAAGCAACTGAGTATCACTCCGGGGTGGTTCTTCCTTTCCCTTCTGCATCTAACCACACTCCCCGAGCTCATGGGACATGAGTCCACGCGGACACAAGTCCGTGAGGTCTTGTTTGGATACTCTAAAATAAAGGGAGCTCATGAACGAAAAAATATTCCTCCAGCATGCCACCTCACATGTGTTCTGCTGTTCAAGTGTGCCCACCAGCAGCTACTGGCAAGTGAGATGCCAGTTCACACCCTGGTTTATCATACACCCTTGTAAAGGAAGAGTGAGCCCTGCCAACAGCCACTGCCTCAGGTCCGTAGCCCTCCACCTGGAAGGCTAATTTCTGTGTAGTTAAGGAACAAACCACAATTAGTTAGTTACCTAGCACACTGGCTTGTTTCTTTTTATTCCTCCGTCTCCTCTTGCGGGTGGGTTTCAGCCATGGACTGTCCGTCTTTCCTTTCCTCTTCAGGAGCTTCTTCTTGACGCTGGACTCTGAGCTCTGAATAACCAGAGAGGCCACGTGCATGTAAGGCATGTTGGCATCAGCGTCCCAGCAGTCCTTTGCGCCCATGCGAAAGAGCCTTCTCGCAGCTTGAGTTGTGCGAAAAGGCCTTAAGGACTGGGGGTTTAAAACCAAGTGGTGCTAAGATGTCTTTAGAACGACGAAAAGGAAACACAAGCACATGTGTGGGTGTATTTCCTGTCATTTCAATAGTGCATGCTTCACTTTCTCTTCCACGTAGGCTCTTACACCACACTCATCACAGTAGTAGCCGAGCACCTCCACGCAGCAAGGCAAGTATGCAGGCACATGCACACTTTTAGCTTCTCCCCAGAAAAACTGTGGGTTTTTCAAACTAAAATATTCACATTGCTCCACAGTCATGCTAGAAAATGCCAACACAACCCCACCTTGCACCTGAAGAGCCACCTTACAGGGTTGGGATGAAGTCTGGGGAATTGAACTTTAGGGTAGCACCAGCCCCCTCCCCGAGCACAGCACATGGTAGCACAGACTAATCATGCAGCAAATATTCAGACATATATGAATCTAAACAGGGTTTGGGTTTAAGAAAATACAGTTGCCTGTGGTGGGTTTTTAAAGTCAACGTGGGACACGGAATCAGGCACCCCAACCCTGTAAGGCAGTCTTCAACGCATCAATCATAAAATTCATGTTCAAACTGGAACTGTCAGCTCCTGATGCTTATCTGTCTCCCACCAAAGCCTACAACAAACCTCCTGCTACCACTAGCAGTCCCTGGATCACACCCTACCTTCATAGGAAGCCGGTGCTGCACCATGCCCTGTTATCAGTGAGGGAAGCCAGGCAAAGGCAGTGCTGAGCCCTGACTCTCCGGGGCAGCTGTCCGGTGTGTCTATGCTGTCCCTGATAACTGTCCCAAAGTGTGGGCTCAGTTGCGCCCTGCCACGTGGCTTACATCAATTGCATGACACTGCTTGTGGGGGAGAGGTTTGCTTTTGAGCCAGTCCCTGTCTGGGGAACTGACTGACTCACCAGATATGAGCAAGAAAAAACCACCGTCTAGGATGTGGAGGTATGACTTGGGAGTTTGGACTTGCAAGTTCAACCTTTGGTTTGAGCTAACGCTACAGATTGGTGTCAGCTACCCAAAGAAAGGGGCAGGCTACACAGCCCCTGCTGCCTGGTCCTCTCTGGCTCCTGTAGTGTCAGAGCACAAGGAACAAGACCCTAAAGTGCTTCAGTGATTCACTTGGTACAGTCATTTTTACCTTCAGCCCAAAACATAAAAAAAATAAAGCCAAGAATTTTCTCAAGGTGACTGAAGAGCTGGGGTGCCTTAAATGCTGGCTCCTCAATTTGAGATGCTGTGGAAAGGGAGCAAAATTTTTAAGTAAAGGGGAGGGCAGGGGACAATCGATGAACAACAATTTAAATTAAAAAAAAATAATTGGGTTCTCTTCACCAGCCATCTAAAAACAAAAAGTAAAAATCACCAGCAGCTGGTGAAAGTCTTGCCCTAGCACTATACAACAACCTCCTAGAGGAGTGTTGTTGTATCTGTCTGTCTGCTATTTGTATGTCTCCCAGATAAGAGCTGCTCATCTGGTGCTGCGAGGTGGCACATCAGATCAACGTGAATTTAGGCTGTGGGCTGGGCCAATGGATTTGTGAACAACTCCACCTGAGCTCCAAAAAGCCACGCAGAGCTTCAGGCTGTAAGAACACGTTGCTGGCTCCCACCACTTGCCAAGTCTGTATCTGAAGAATTTAAGCATCCTTAAATATTTCTACTAACATTCCAATGATTTAAAGCAGACAACGTCTTGTTGAGAACAACATCGGCCCATTAATTAGCATCAGAAAGCAATTAACTGTAACGCAGATCAGGGCTCAGCACCTTGTAGAAAACGATACTCTGTGTGTAGGTGGTTTCCGAGAGTAAGTTTTGTAGAAGAGGCATGAAACTACACCCCTGTGCTCTCTGGCTCTCTCCTTCTGGCAGCAGTGCAAAAGGGAAGTTATTATCAACAGGACAAAGGCTGGAAGACATCTAGCAGCCAGGCTTACCAAGTCAGATTCATCTCCATCTTCCTCCTCCTCCCCAGACTCTCCAGACTCTTGCTCCTCCTCAGACTCACCATCATCAATCTGCAGCCGCCATTTGCCCAAGAACAGAAAAAGTCAGTCAAGCCAGGTGTCTCAAAGTGGAGCATCACCCCATCACCCTGCTGCGCCCAGCACCCAGCCCCAGCCTGCACATGCACCAACAGAATTTCCTCTCCAGGGCAACAACTCCAAGGCTGCTAATGCACGTCATGGTATATTCATGGGGGATTGTAAAGGGAAAAGATCTTTTGACTCCAGAAGCAAGTTTTCCAACCGTATCTTAACTTCCTTCATTATCCAAAACCAGCCTCATGTCTACAGCATGTAGCATGATTTGGGGGGAAAAAAAAAAATAATTAAACTGATTTTAGTGCTTTACCGGCCTGTTACAAGCAAGATCAGGAAGATGTCTCTTACTGGTTCAGTGAATCCCATAACGAAACATGGTGGGGGTTTTGCATGTGTAGTGGACCACAGACCTACCTACATAGCAAGGCTGAAACTGGGGGGTTGGTGGGGAAACTCTCACAGGTGCAGTGGGGAGCAGGAAGTGACCATTGAAAAGTCTCACTACCACTGCTGCACTCTGTGCCATCCTGCAGGCTTAGAAAACCCAGAAATTGCCTCAACTCATGCCAGTCCTACCCCACGTGTACAAGCAGTGCCCCATCTCGCTCCAAGTCTTGCACAGGACATGCGAGTACCTTTCTGGCATTGTCTGCATCGGATGCGCTGTCTTTAGAGGTCCTGTTATCATCTGCAGGAAACATAGCTGCCTGTTCTGCTCCATGATCATCCTCCTCTTCCAACTCATCAGAGTCTTCCTCTTCAGAGTCTACATCTATGCTTTCCCCATTCACATGAGGGCTGGCATCACCCAGGTCCTTTTCGCTCTGAAAGTCATCCAAGCACACAAGCCACAGAGACAACATCAATTCACAGGACAGAGCAGCTGAACGCACCCCAGACCACCTCCGTGCTAGGAGCCCTAAAGCTGCCAGGGGAAGCTGGCTGAATTTCCCTCTGGAGCTCATCAGTGCTGTCAGCAAAGCCAGCCTGAGAGCCTGCCATGTGTCACCTACCCCTGTCAGTCTGGGGACCAAGGAGCCACGAGGAGTCATTCCAGACTCACGTGGCTGTACGAGGCATTAAGGGAAGGCTGCTGGGCAGGAGCCTTCAGACAGAACCCTGCAGTCCAATTCAAACATGGAAGGGCATGTCTGAAGGTCTCTGAGGGAATGGAAAGGGAAGTTAAATCATAGAGGATTTTCACACCACTCCATGAAAGCCTAGCACTGTCCTCCTTGAATTTGAAGACCAAAACTTCAGGGCATGGGTTGCAACAAGAGCAGAATTTGATCTTTTTGATTTTTTTTAAATCAAATTTATTTTCAGTATTTTTTTTTTTCAAAATTTTTTCAAAATTGAAATCGAAAAGGAGTGAGTCCCTGTTTAAACCTTTGTAAGTAACCAGTTGTTTTGCTGCACAACCTCAAGCAGCAACACTATACAGCGTTACCTTGAGGACACTGAAACAAAAAAGTTACCACGTGGGGCATGCCTGCAATCTCTCCACATTTCCACAGGACTCATCAGACAGAAGGGGAACATCCACTGGAAAACGTTTGTTTAAGAGCTGGTATCTAACCAACCCCTCTCAAAAAAACATGTTCAAGGCAGTAAGGCTGCTACAGGCAGGATGCTGTCACCAGAGAGAAGATGCAGACTCAGAATGGAAGATGGCAACCACAGTAAGCCAGCACACTCCTGCCTTTACAGGGGGTTGGTGTGCCAGGACAAGAGACACATATGGTGACGACAAACACGTCCAGCGGGTTCAGTGCTCCCCTTACCTTGGCACCCGCAGAGGAATGAGTTATGCTCTTAAACATCTCAATCATTGTTCTCTGTTTTAACACTTTGGTCTTTTTCTTGGGAACCAGGCTATAGGTTCCCATTCTCCGTTTTTTCTTCCGAGATACTGCAGCAGCTGGAAAAGAGAAGCAAAAAACCCCCAAAGTTTGCTCAGGAATCAAAAGAGTAAAGGACAGAGAGTAGAGGCGGAGAGATGGGGGTAGATCACATTTGAGGGCACGATCTGAGAAAAAGGCTTTCCCCTCCAACTAGTTTATTTACAAGTCAACCAAAAGATGACACAGGCATATGTGCAAACAGACAAAGAGCTTTCTGCCAGGGCTGCAAACCCACCCAAATTCTGAGTACCCTCGCCACGCTCCTTCTGGTCCCTCCATCACCATACATAATATCAAATCCTTAAATTAGCCTGTGTTTGGCAGTACTGCTCCACTGTAGGAGGCTGAATAGAATCCAACTTGCTCAAATAGATACTGCAAGGCTAATAATACCGACTTACAAGGAAAGCAATTGTACAATAACTGAAGAACACACAGGGAAAAGGTACCTGAAATAAAAAGCCGTTTGCCATTTAACCTCATTTCACACCTACTATGAAAGTTTGTTTGATTCCTTTCACTACTTTGATTGGGTCTTAATTTGTTAAGTCTCCCTTCTGGCCTTCTAATCAAATCAGTCATCACACTTCACTGCCTGATGCTGTCTTTGGTGAACACACATCAGAAGGACTCTTAGTATGGGACTCTTTTAAGAATAGCATACAGCAGGGAACAGCCAGCCTCAGTACCAGTATTATCATTTGCAGTTGCACAAACTGTTCCTTGAAAGCATTTCCTCATCTCCCACTATGATGAAATTTCACCAAAAATGTACGAAGAGACCTCTCAAAAGAACGCTGTTAACCCAATTAATTTTATTTATAAGGCTGTAGTTCACAGTAAGCAGTTGTCGCGGTGATATACAAAGCCCTTCAGACCTGACAGAAACATCTTCAGAGCATCACCGAGGAAGACGGGATGGAAGTGTCTCCTCTAACAAAAACCTTTAGCAGAAGAGAGATCCTTGGTGTGTGGTGGTGCCTGACAGAGCAGCACGTCTACCTGCCCACGCCACCTGGGAGGGACCTGCACCCCACGAAACAAGGGAGCACGTGCCATGCAGTCCTTCCCTGTGGAGCAGAAAACTGGTGGACCTCACTTGGGAGGCTGCTTTAACAGGGGACCGCCAGAAGACGCCCTGTACAACACCCAGAGGTGAGCAGAAGGGAGCCCAGGGGACACCAGCATCGCGCTTGCAGCGCAACAGCCACTTGCAGAGAAGCAGCCAGATGAAACGGCCTCTGCCAAGCGAGGTCTGTGGCAGCAGCCCTACCGATGCCAGCAGAAAGGAAACCCCGAAGGACATTCAGTGGGAAAAAGGTACTAACGGAGGCTTCAGTTAACGAGGTTAACCTGCTTCATCTCCCACCTAACCTCCCTCACCTCCCACTTAACCTCCCTCACCTCCCACTCAGCCACACACACACGCAGCTTTGGGAGGTGGGTGCTGCCGAGGACTTTAACTCTCTCCTTTTTACCTGTCTGCGACTTCGTGGTGGCCACATAGCTCTGGTTCTGAGGTAGTGACTGGTGAAGGCCCGGGAGAGAGGGCAACGGCAACGGCTTCCCAAACTCCAGGATGTTTTTGTTGCCTTCCTCCTTGGATTCTTTTTGATCTCTGCTGTCTCTCCCATCTTTGGGGTCTTTACTTGCATGCTGGAAAACAAAACACAGGTAAATTGCACCTCCGCAGTTAAAGAAAAAAATAATAATCAGAAAATAAACTTAATTCCTTTCTCTCAAGCATAATCTTTTGAAGACAGGACCATGCATCCGGAACAAATGCGCACAGCCCCTGCTCTGGCACATAATGGTACTTTGCCTAAAGACTGCAAAACACTCCCAGTCTGCTGCCCGCTCACTGGGTGAAGGCTGCTGCCTTTGAGGGTGAGAGGCTACCTCACAGAGGCAGAGTGGCAGACCCAGAGCAACTGCAGTCACGGAAAGGATCAGACACTATTTACACAGGCATTTGGTTGGCTTTGGAGAAGACGGACAAATGCAACAAATAACATCTATTCCCTGAAACACTCCCCAGGCATGGCTGTCACATCAAGCATGCACAAGAACAGTCTCGCAGAGATGTTTTGGAAAAGCAGGCAGCAACGGGAAGGCATCCTTCCTTTTGGACAGCATTTGGCACCATCAGATCTTAGCAAAGGCTCCCACCTCTAGCCTGGCATACAACAAAACATGGGCAAAGTTGGCATTTGTTTGATGTTGCAGGTTCATGCCACTGGCGCAGCACAGACCTGCCCAAGCTTACTTTAAAGCAGGCACTCCTGACCCAGCTTTTGCAACACCAAACAGAGCAAGCTACAAGCTCCTACTGAAAACCACGAGAATTCTGTAGTTGCCACTGCCCTGCCTGTCGCTGGGGCCAGGCTCCCAGGTCCCAAGGCAGTTTGCACCTCCTCTGACTTGAGCTTGCACTTAAGGCAAAGTTTCATCCAGCATCTTTGGTCAGGAAAGCAGGGTTCCTACAGCTCCACATCCCAGCGCTGCACCTTTGGCAGCAACCACCGTATTAACAGAGCACGGGGCAAATGCTGCCACTCTGACTTGACATTTTACACTGGATTTGCCCCTCTTATGTATTTAACAGATGACCTAGCTGCATCCACGCCTCTCCATACATCTGTCCACTCAGCTGTCAGGTAGGAGGCAGGTTTGGCAAAGATGCTCCACAAAACCAAAAGCACAGTTAGCAGACCATGAGGTCTGCAGTGGCAATGTTTTAGTGCTGCTCCATTTGCAGGAAAATACTTCCTATGGGACTTCTGAAGCAACAGCTGAAATACCAAAACAGAAGAGAGGAACCCAAGCAAACGAAAGATAGGAATAAAAAGAAGCAAGAAATAAAAACACTCTTTAAAGTCCAGGTTCAGATAGGCGCTCTCAGACACTGCTTTCAAGTGATGTGACCTTGTGAACAAATGGGGAAGCGACTGATTCTCATAATTATGGCTCTGCCACGTGCACACTGCTGGCAGAAAGCAAGGACTCGGTCACAGACAGAAAAGCCATAATGATAATCAAAAATGACCTGCATAAAAAGGCCATCAAACTGCCAATGAGTCCTGCATCAAGCCCATAACTTATGGCTGAATTGCCACATCTTCTCTTAAAAGGCATCTAGTCTTGGATTAACAATTTCAAAGACAATAAATCTACCATATCCTTTGATATGTTGTTCCAATGCTTAATTGCTCTCGCTGTCAAATAATTAAATGCATTATGCTTTTTCAACTAAATTAAAAAGCCCTGTATCATCAGAAACTCTCACCCCAAGCAGATACTTATAGACTATGGCCAACTTCCTTTTTAAAAAAAAACCACCCAACTTTCTCTTCAGTAAGTTTAATAGAATGAGCAAATTAAGTGTCCATAGGATCATTTTCTGGACACTGAATCACTTCTGAGACTGCTCCCACTTGTTCTACCCCTTCAAAATGTACGTCAGGAGTGCTGGGCACAGTATACCAATGATAGTCTCAACAATACTATTTATACTTCTTAAAATTCCCTAGTTTACAGATCTAAAGGTTAACGGTAACTCTTGGCTACAAGATTATTCTGAGAATTCCCAAGTCCCCTGGAACATCCACTGCTTTCCATTTTTAACTTAAAATTAGAAAAATGAGCTTGGGAGAGGCAGATCTGACACAGAGCTGCCTGCAACAAGTATAAGCAAGGGCTGCATTTTTTGTTCTTTAAGTGCAGGTTCTTGCAACTGGTCTCTGATAAAATGTGCTGCTACTCCAAAACATCAAGAATTCACATTCAGACCATGCCAGATGGTTTGGAAGAACGTAATCAAATTTTAAATGAAAAACTAGTATGTTATTAGCTTGGGGTTTTTCTCTCCCCCTGTAATTACAGTATGGAAATAAATTTAAAATCTTCAATAGGGCTGCTAGACAACTGTTAAATGTGACTTTTTCATGGCAATTCCAGTAAACTAGTTTTTTAAACCAAATTAAGCCTTGTGAGATCTGGATTATTACTCGGAGGCATATGCAGTAATGTTAAAGAACACGAATTCCCACAGAGAGGTGACCAGATCTCTCAGGAAGCCTGATGGGATGGGAAGCTGAGCAGGCCAGCAGTAAAACATATGTATCTCACACACACACACGTGTGTTTGTGTATAAATATATATATATATAAATATTAATCTAAGGATTATAATAAAAAGGATCAGCAAAGATTTGAAAGCACTTACACTGAGTCTTCTCACCATCTTTCATCATTCTTAGCTAGATAGAAGTTTTTACTGTTCTGTTTTTTTTTTTAACCAGAATTTTACTGTTCTGATTAAATTTTACTCTTCCAGCAAGTAAGAGTGTTCAGTGGATGAAACTTTGTATTCTTTTCGCATTTCTAATGTCTCTGAATTCTGCCACTTCCTTAACTCCAGCCTGTAGGTACAGCCCATCCTGGTCTCCAACACTGAGCCTTTATGCTCTGCTCTATCTGCTCCAAATGTAAATGCTGCTCCCAGATTACAGCAATCCACTTAAACGCAAAGCTCACAAATCCACCTGCAAGCCCCCAGCACCATCAGATGACTTCTCAAAAGACTGCACATCCATTTAGCTCCACCAAGTTCCCTGCTAGGGAAAAGGCTGTCCAAGGAAAACCTCAGGTCAAGGTTTCTCCTGCAGAAGAGGCAGGGCAGGCAGAGCAGCCACCTCCAGCCCTGCCACCCCATGCCCCTGCCCCAGGTTGGTAGGACCCATCTCCAAGCCACCTCTGTGGGCTACACAGTCACTGGCACAGCTGATAGCAGTGAACGCTCCTTCTTCCAGTTTCATGATGGATGGGTTCCTCCTGCCTTCCCGGTTCCTAGCACAAGCACAGCATCAAGCAGGTACCTATAAAACTGCTTGCAGCTCAGGATCCATCCCAAGCAAACTCTTGCTCCTTGGCTTACAGCCTCTCTTACCTTTTAACAGCAGAGGACACTCGTGCTGGCAAAGCACAAAGGGGGCTGCCAACAGCAGGCACTTCAAAGAACCCAGTGGAGCTGATTGCTAGTCAACATCTACACATCCAATTTGCTGTGACAAATGCTAACACGCCCCTGCTTCATTTTCTGAAGATCCAGAGTCCTGTGCTAAAGGTGGAAAATGCAGACCAGCAATGCCGGAGCCTGCACCAGAAGCGACCACGCCGGGAAAGCGACGCACGGCTGTCAGTGATCTGTTGGGCACGGACTGATCTGCCAAGAATACTAACGAGGCCACGCACACTTTGAGTTGCCCACATTTTTAACTAAGCAGACTCCTACACCCAGAAATTGGATGAAGATCATCTTCCTTCCCTTAAACCAACAAACATTCAAGAGAGCAGAGGTGCTTTCATCTAACACCTACATGGGCTCCACTGCAAACAGCAAAATTAGAAGCAAGAAGCACTATTCCTGACCCTTGTAAACGCCACTGCTGTGTGTTATCCTTGTCCAAAGCAGCCATGGTCTTTTTCTTTTCCCCTCAATTATATTTAACAGTCAAGCACAGTTTTCATCTCCAGTTTTAAAGAAGCACGGTGAGGAGAATCCCATGCAAAGGCAACTTCAGTCTGAGCTCCCTGTGTTCACATGTTGTCCTAACCACCACACGTGTGGGCCACTGAAGGCCAAGAAAGGACCAAAAACAATAGAGAAAGAAAGTAACTGTGTCACTACATCTTCATTTCTTGCAGCTTCTCACGTGGTATCAGCTCATTCCATGGAAAAGGCTGTAACGTCACTATTTCATGTTGGGCATTGCAAGGAATAGCCAAGTAGCTGAAGACAGCTATTCCAAGGCTCAGGCCAGCATTTCTAGAGATGCTTGTGTCTGGAAACAGCAAAAATGGGACCACAACTATGTCCGACACCACTGGGAGAAAAATAATCAAGCAAACTGCTTAGGCTGGGACATGAACAGAGAATTTTACATGTTTATAAATATTAAACTCAAGTGCTCTCTACATTTTAATAGGATCGACCATGTTTCTATTATTGGCACTTAAGTCCCCTACCGCAGCAGGAAGAAGTTACTAAAAATGGCAAAAGACAGAATATCCCTTTTTTTTTTAGCCTTCCCCAAAGCAAAAATACAGAATAAACAAACCTTACTAATTAAACCCCACGCTAATTTGATAGACTGCACGCTGCATTCTTACCACAGCCCAGCAATTAAGAGGTCTTTCTATTACCAAATCAAGCAAGCTAGGAACAACCGAAGAGAAGCCAGACCAGAACTCCATCCGTGTGCTGCTGCAAGGATGCAACGACACCGGCAAAAGTCCCGCAGGTCCTGCTTTGGAGCAGAGCAGCTTTGACGAGTGCCGCAGGAGTGCTGTTCGCTCTCGACACCTGAAACCATCTCCAGCTTAGATATACGAGCTGCCTTATTTCTCTTCTTTTAAGGACTTTCATCTCCAGCACAGTACGAGCTTGAAACCAAAGCCAACTAGCCAGGAGGACTAAACTAACTGCCACCGCCACCGGGCAACACAGCAGCTGTCACGGAGCAACCCGCTTCTCTCCATCCATCACGCAGAGGGGTAACGAGATTTGTACCAAGGCGCTGCCTTTGAACACCACAAAGCAGCAGCTCCCAGGGGTATCTGCCTCTAACAACTGGTGAATGATATTTAAGCAAGAAATATCAGCCTGCTATAAAAAATTTATCACAAGCAGATGACAGCGCCTGTAGGAGCTGTAGTGGTGTTACTCTCCCTTTCCTCCACTGCTGCAGAATTACACTTTTCACCACCAAATTTCAGCGCAGCTGCCTGGGGATTCCAGCCACTGCCTAAGCCTTACCCTGGAGCAATAAAAAAAACCTGCATGGCTTTGGTCTTCATCTAGACCAAACAAGCTGCCAGGCTGATCCACCTATTAACGCCCTTTTATCTGCAGATTAACAAGCCCATTAGAAGCGGGATTCTGGTGCGACTTGGTTACAATTTGTGTGCGGTCATATCTGCATAAAATCGTAGCAGTTTAGGCTGCCAGGCAGACTTGCTTAAGTGTAGACGTTCCTAAACCAAGCTACAAACATGCATTTAATGGATTTCCGAACTTGCATCGTTCAGAGGTGTGTGCTCTGCTGGGTCAGGGGGAGGACACCCCACTCCTCATCCCTGTGCCCTCCTAGATGGAGCAGCTCCAGAGGAAGGGAGTGTCACACACCAGTCAAAATGAAACCGGGTAACACAAACCAGTTTCCACAGCAAGCCTCCTGACAGAAACAGGTCTGCTGGTGACCTGGGACTGGGACAGTTATTTCTGAGGGCTGTGGTCAGCAGCTGGAGCAGCCACCCAGCCAGTGTGGCCGTGTCAGCAGCACAAGCACAACCAGTTAAATATACAATTAAAAGTACTGCGCAATAGCGTTCATTTTCTACCTTCCTCTGCAGTAAACCCTCTACATAAGAAGTCCAGGGGTAGCCTATAGCCTCATCATGCCTGAAGATTTCCCACAGGGGATATTAAGCTGTGGCCAAGCTCACAAACATGGACTTTGCACTGTCAGTCTGCCTGCGCACACCTGGGTACCCATCTGGAGAGGGTTCCTTGATGGGTGCACCTTCCAGGTCCAGACAAGCTGACCGCAGCATTGCAATCAGATGCAGACTCTATCTCACTCTGCTCTGTACTCTCTTTTTATTTTTTTCCCCCCAAGGAGACAGTATCTCCATCACCATTTGAGTTTTCTGCATATTAGAAGGTCTTAGCCTGCTGAGCAATCCCAGATGCTTGCGAACCACCAACTGCCGCCTGCCTGGCCCCCAGAGATGAACATGAGATGTTCTTAGGCCAGGAGCTCCTGCAGAGCATCCCACAGACCTTGTCAGCACACTGCTGCAAGTACTGCTGGACATTGACATGGAAAACAATACAGCAACAGCAACACCTGTGTGCACACAGAAAGAAAGCAGTTTACCAGTCCTGGGGTCAGATATTTAGTGGCAACGCTGCTTAAAGGTATAGTTTGATGCATACCGGTAGAAACACCAACACAAGCAAAGTGTCTCCTGCTCCAAGCTCCTCTTTCCTTCCTTCCCAGGCTTTGTCTCCGCTAGTTAAACTGGTACTCTACATTTTGGACTCACACTGTGAATCAGGCTGAGAGATTAATGTCATGGATTTCTGCACTATTTCTTCTGACAGTTCAGTTCCCCTGACCCCATCCTCTGCACAGCATAAAAAAATACCCCCAGGGACACACACCTCAAACTACAGCCTCGTGGTCACCACATAATGAATGGATACGTAACTTGGAATTCCCAATTCAGCCACCTGCTCTTCCTACCTCAAGAGAGAACTAAGCATGCTTTCACTACCTTTACCATCCTTTATCCCTTCCAGACACGTCTTAGTGGTATTAAGCTCAGAAACTGGAGTTTCTAAGCAGGAGGGGCCTTCTCCAAGCACAGGACACACACACACACAGGCATACACTTGCCTTTCAGTCTGTTGCCTGGCCCTGGAAACCTTTGAGTTCTTAATGGGATTGTAAATGAATGAGGAAGTAAAGAAAGATTATTCCAAAAGGTGCAAAACTTGTGCAACTGCGCTATTCAGAAGGGGAGCAGAAATGATGCTGCCAAAAACTCTTCTGAGGTCTCTGTTCAAAAACCACCTTAACATGCAACAATATCAATTAAAACTGTCACCTGTTTCAGATTCAGCTTCGATCCCAATTCAGGAAGCAACTCCTAAACAGAGAAAAAGCTGGTTAAATTTGTGAGAAAATTATTTTCTTCCTTTCAAAGACCAATCCACATGCGCAGGAAAAGGCTACCAAGGTCCCCTGACAGCTATTGGATTACAGAAAATAACTTCTTGGCCCCAGTGGGTTTCTGCAGGAGCCAGTGGGAACAAATGTTTACACCCTGCAAACAACAAAATACCTTCCTCCCCTCCTCCAGGCAGCACAGGTCAGCAAGAACAGTCTACCAAGAAAACAACAATGCTTTAAAAAATATTAGCGAAGAAAATTACTGTGTACTGTAACGTCAATTCTGGGTGATTTCCACAATTTATTTCCTGGAATACAGCACCTGCTATGGTGGTGTTTTTGAAGGGGAAAAAGTATGAACGTGGAGGGTGGTGCGTGAAAAGTGACTGCAGTGCCGTGCTGCCGAGCCTCTTACAAGCAGCTCAACAGAGAAATCATCAGGACAGGAAAATGACAACTAGCAAGGACTCTGCTACCAAAAGAAAATAGCATGTAAATTCGAAAGACAATGGGGAAAAATTAGGCAGCAATTATCAGGAAGGCTGAACAAAACAGCTGTTTCATTGTCTTGCAGACACGAGATCAAATCTTGGTTTCACATTCAGATGCTAAGGCTTGAGCAGAGCACATGGGAACAGCCTCTTCTTACCACCCTCCCTGCGAATTTTGTTTCTCTCCCTATTTTAAGCCCCAGGGCAATGGGCAGAGGTGCTGAGGACAAGCTGTGCACCCAACAACTGCATGTTTCAGTTTTTGAAGCCACTGTTACTGTGTGAGCAAGTAATGATCAACAGCATGGTCACAGCCACTCCAGCACCCGCGCACTGCAAGCCTTCGTAGACGCAGCACACAGCTTTCTAGAGACAAACCTTGAAGCCCAAGGGGCTGCACAAAAATATTCTTTTGATGTATCATCAAATATGAATGAAGAAAACACTCCCTCCTAACCTCGCACTCATCTTTTAGAAGGGAATTGCCTCTTTCAATTGCTCAGCCCCAAGGGATCCCTCCCTGTCAAATTCCACAAGGGTCTGGGGGTTTGCCCGGCCTAATTTAAGCGCACAACAGGCTGCTGGAGGAAAGCTGAGAGGCAGTTTTGGTCGCAAAGCCTTGTTTGGGTAGGAGACAGCCTTCTGCGAGCTTTTCATCAGGCTGCATGTACTGCATCTGGGCTTCCCTGCCTGCTAGCCAGAAAACACAGCAGGGGTGCAGGAGCGAGAGAACCTAAATGCAATCAGGGGAAGAGAGAGGGGAAATCAGCGGTTTAGGAGAATGGTTGAGAAATCATAGCAGGCGTGGTTTCTGCCCTCCTGCTGAGGCTGGGTGCCCATGAGGTTTATAATCTTGATGTGCTCTTTGGACTCCCACCTGCTTCCGGAGGCACAGGTGGTGCCACAGCCAAGGGCACCTTTCCCCATCTGTGGCTGGCTAGGAGCCACCCATCTTTTTTTTTCTCCTGCCTTCCCCTACTCCAAACCACAGCGATTCACAGCTTTGAGACCTTCACCTTGTATTATTGCTGAGCTGCAACACGTGGGTGCCACCTGAGGATCACTTTGCATGTGCTGGGCCATGACATGCTGGGAGCTAACGACAATCCATTGCACCAACCCCTACGAAGCTGCAGCAGCTTCCCATTTATTTCTGGGTGTGACTCACATTGCCAAGCAAGGCTCGTAATCCTTTCCTAGGTGCAGGATACCTAAAGGCCAGCCTCTCTCCATCATTAGCACAATGAGAGGATCTAGCTCACTGCAGCTAAATATAAAGCGTCACAGGGCTGGAGACCAAGTGCTCACAGTGGAGATCTGCCTGTTCCAGTATCCATTCCCTACCTTTGGCAAAAGAACCCAAAAATAACCAAAAGAACCAAACTTGGCCAGTGACAAAGTCCCGTTTCTGTTCACCCTGCTACAACATCAATGCACCAGATGACTTCCCATCTCCTTTTGCCTCCTAGAAAAAAAGGCAGAACTCTGTTTAAGCGATGGTAAATCCACCCCTAAGCATTCTGGAGTGAAGATTTCTGAACAAGTTGCATTACTGCAGGCAACAGAGAGAGAGAAAACATCATCTGGTTTACCACTGTAACGATATGGCAATGCAATCAAGTTGCCTAACATATCAGCTTCTTGACAGCTTCCGAGCTTAGGAGAAGCCTCAAGTTAACACGCTATGCTTAATTTCCTTTGGGTCAAACTTGTAAGAAATATAATTTGTTTCACAAGCAGCTCTGGATTTCAGCTGATGGCTGATGAGCGATACAGCCAAGAGAGAAAGGCCATTTAGTGTCTCACATAAATCTGTCGGAGAAGGTAATTGATCAATTACATATTTAGAAACACACTGGGGAAGAGGGCTGATGGTAGCCATGTGACTGTTTTAACACCTCTGTCTCTCTGTAGGAAGAGAGGGAAAAAACAGAAATAAAATATATGCAATAAAAAAATAATCAATCCACTCAGCAGGACACCTCCGAACTGCAGGTGTTCCCAATGCAGCAAGGTATCCCTCTCACACACACAGAGCAAGCCAAGAGCAATCGCAGCAGCCCATATACATTACCAGGCTAGGGGTGGGTTTAGGCATTGTCTTCCGTGCTCTGTGGACCTTGACTTCAGCGTTAGCAGCGGTGGCCTTTTTAGCATCCATGTCCTTACTGCCCTCCCCGAGCTTGGCTGGCATCGTGGCTTGCATCTGAGAAAAGGAGCCCACAGTTCTCCCTTTGCTTGCTCCTCCTGGAAGGGTTTTTGCAGCATGGCCGGTGAGAGAAGCAAAGGTGCTGGTAGTCCTTAGAGGTTGCTCCTGTGCCATCTGCTTGGTTAGAATATATCCATTGCTCCCTGTTACAGAAGTCTGTGTGAAGTCATTAGCTTTCATATGGTTTTGCTTCCCAGTCTCGCCATCTCGTTCAGAAATGCCATTTTCTGCTATCCTATTTAATTTAGTACTGGAGTCCTGCTGGCTCACTTTCGTATTGTCCTGAGTGTTTTTAGCTGGGTTTGGGTGGCTACCAGCTTCACTGTGCTCACAGGAACCATTGGTTTCACCGTCTACTGCCATTTTTGGTTCCCCCGCTTGCTTTTCTGTAGCACTTTCATCTGCAGCCATGGCATTAAACCCTGGAGAAAAAGGGAGGGTAAGGAGGAAGAGAGGAGGAAGAAAAGGGTCACAAGCAGTATCAACACTCCAAAAAGAAGGTACAGCTACTTACAGTGGCTAACGAAGAACAAATCTCTCCTCCAGAACACTGCTTGCTATATGTATAAAGATATATTACACATATATCTCTCCATTTAGGTTGCTTACCTACCTGACTGGCTTGCCTGGATCCTCAGATGGTGAAAACTGGGGTGGGTGGCTCAGTTGAAAGCAGTGCACTCACTCTCACTTGCCTCAGCTGCAGATGTGGCCATTTATTCCCCAACTATGGATTTTTCAAGGTAAATATTATCTTTAGCTTTTCCAATAACTACATTTATTGGACCATATGTCAACACCTCGCATGTCAAACAAAATGCTGTCCAATCTCCCATTCAGATCTCTGGCAAAGCTCTTCACAATGCCAGACTGAGACAAGAAAAGCCTGCTGGTGGGGCTGTATGGGTGAGCTCTTGTGGCACAGACACAGCTGAGCAGCCAAATGTCTACATCAGGGCTCTGCCACTACATGAAACATTGCAAGGAATAACCCCCTGGCCATCACAGCTCTCCTGGCAATGCTGTCCACTGGAGACTGGCTCTTGCGCTGGGATGAAGCAGCGCAGGAGCAGTGTCATTTCAGAGGCAACAGCCAGAGTAAAGACAGGAGCGAAGCATGTTAATGCAATCCTAGACTAAAATAATTACATGATTCAAATGCAGCATGACTGACTAAAAGCTCATGCACAGATAAACCAGGAGTGTCCATGTAAAAAGACTGGGTTTTTTCCTTCTTTCCAAACATTCTTCCCCCATCGATGAATCTGTCCCATCAGAGATTCCAGACCTGAGCTGAAAAAAATCCAAGTACGAATGCCATGCACTTGCAGAAAGGTTTCCAACATGACAAACTAGCAGCTCCCCAGGCAACCCCGAGTGATAACAATTCACTGGCACGATCAGTAAAATGATTAAATCAACCTGCTGTTAGGGATTCCTTGTATTGTTTTCCTTCCAGAGGCCAGACAGTTATGAAAAGCATCACAAGAAGTACCAGCAAAAGCTCTGTTCGAGTGGGCTGTCAAAGCAGGTAGGACTGATTCACAACCAGCTCAAATCACAGCAATTTTCACCTACAGTATTCAGAAGGAGCCCGAGTCAAATCAACAGACAACGCTGCAAGTCAGACCAGCACGCTGGGTATCAGCATCTTATTTCATGCTGCTCTTGAAGCCCAAACACTCGAAGGAAAACAACACCCTGAATGTCTCGACCTGGCAAAAACCTGATGCAAGGCTAAAGCATGAAGAAGATCCAAGATCCTGAATCCCAGGATGTCAAGTCCAATATACCTGGGCTGACTGTTCGAAGCCAAGCTCTGCTGCATGCCCCCAAGCACAGGCAGCTCAGTGCAAACATCTGCGGGGAGGAGAAGCAGCGCTGCACAGCTCGCCAGAACTGCTCTTCCCAAAACGCACCACATTCCCTCTCCAGTCAGTGACAATTGGGAAGAAAAATCTCTCCCCAACTATTTGAGGGCCTCCCCCTCCTTTCTACCCCTTTCCAATGCATTCATTCAGTCCATCTCCTTACCATTGGGTTGACCTAAAAGACACTGATACAGATTTCTGCACAAACAGCACTGCAGATCTAGACTCTAAAAGCATTCTAGTACCTGAAACAACCGTATTATTCCCTAAACTTCCTGGGTTTGGTGTTCATCTGAGATTTAAAGACAAACATTTCCAGCACCAAACTGAAAGCCTCCTTAGAACCGGTCAATACGCTTAGACCACCCAATCCGACCTCCAGCTTGAAGCACGGTCAGTGCTGAATTCAAACCCGGTTGGTGAGGGCTCTGCCCAGGTGGGTCTCCAGGACCTGCTGCAGTGCCCAACTTGCTCCAGCCTAGTCCTACCCATAAATTACAAGGGGGACAGTCCTAGTCCTGGCTCCGTATTTCCAACTGAAAGCCACAGACACTGGGCACAAAGCATCTTACTGGAAGGTGTCTCCAGACCCTGATGACGAGCGGTATCTCCTCGCTGGGGTTCAACTCTGGCTGTTTTTCCCGACGAGACACCTGCACTAAGCAGTCCATTCCCCCCAAACTCAGGCTACCCAGTCTGTGACTGCCTCCCATGCGGAATCTGCTGGCTCAGAGCCTCCAAAAAGAGCTCCAAAACAAGCTCCTCGGTGCTTGCTGAAGCACACACAAGGGGGCAGAGGCAGAACCCCCACCTCCAGTAGGCAGTAACTGACTGGCTTTCCAAGCATGACTCAAAGCCATCATCTCCATCTGCTGCCCTCTCTGAGCACCCAAACCACCTTCTGTGTACTGAAAGCTCTGGTAAGACACACAAGGGTTTGTTTTGGGTAGCAACAACTCTGGGAGAAGATAAAGTGCTAAGTTTTTCACTCATTTAACTATTAGCAAGGTCTTGGACAGAGGGAACCAACAGCCATGCCCTTATTCTTTCAGTCCTTGTTTCTCTTTCCACAATCAGTGTCTTTAAAAGGTCATGCTGTGGCCATTTGCTGAAACAGTTGTTTAAAGTCAGTGCCAGAAGAAAACAAAAAATGAGCTCCCTAACCACAGACGGAGGTTTCTAGCACTCAGCACTAGGCACCTGGAAGAATGAAGCCTTCAATATTTGTTGATTTAAATTCTGTGCACTCCCACCACAGCAGTCAAGTAACTGCAGTGGCTGTGTATTAGATAAACTGTAAAAGCAGAGGGCAAGAATTACTCTACCTGCCACAAAGGTAACCAAAACAAGGTAAATTAGAGCACTGCCTTAGGGGAAAGAGTAACTGCATTCCTCCAGAAAACGTCACAGACTTTATGAAAAATCTATGAAGCTAAAATTAAAATCCCACATACGGTTTCCCACACACACACACACTCTCATTAAGTGTGCAAAATGCAATCTGGTTGTGGAAGTGCCATCAATCCCCTATAAACAGGCACCAGACATCCAAATCTGTATGACTAGAGATTTGACAAAAGAAAAGAGAGGAAATTCCATAGTCCCTGAAGTTGCGCACAACTTCACAGCAGTGGTCAGGGGTATGGTTTTGATTTAACAGGATTACGCACCCACTCTGCCCTGCCGGAGGTGACTGCTCACATTGCAGGGCAAAGCAAGGTCCCAAGGCTTTCAGCTCCAGCCCCAAACATCTGTGCTGCCACCGGTGGGGTGTTACGGTTCGGTGCCTAACAGACATGCATCCACATGACAAAAACTATCATGGCAACTGTCATCACCCAGCTCGCTGGCTGGCGAGAGTCAGCAGAGGCCAGTGGGAATGGGAAGAGAGACCATGTCCCTCTCCAACATCCAAGAAGTCTGAAACACCGCAGGCAGGGCTGTCCTGAGCTGCTGCTTGCTTTGGGGAAAAACCATTTCCACCCTCCTGCTCCCTTTTCTGGCAGCACTAAAACAAATTGATAAATAGTTTGGAACAGCGTTGTTTCCTGCAGACTGAGCTCCCGCACAGCTCCTGCGAGAAGCACCACAGCCAACCCGCCCACTGGAGGAGCTCGGCATCCCAAGGCGCTACCTGGACACTGAATGGAAGAGACCCCACGAAGAACTAGTTTCTGTCAGGAGCTACATTGCTTAATAAGATGTCGTAACCCCAGTAAGCTAGTCTGGCTTTCACAACCAAAGTACCTGGTCTGGTAACAGGAAAATAGGGGTTGCCATCCCAGGCTAGGCTACTGTTCCACTTGCCATGATGCTCTGCCTCTAACTCCGTTGCTCCATCCTTCTGTCACAGGACACGTCTGCAAGTCTGACCACGTTCAACAAGTCTTAGCTCCACTAAATACACATTTACAAGCATTGCTGAATAGACACAATTCAATATATATTTACACTTTTGCTGAAATATGGCCTATAGATGGGGATAAGAACACAAAACTAGAGACAGCAGGAACATCACGATGGAGAAATACTGAATAAAACAGCTTAGAGAAGCTCTTCAACAGCACCAGACAGCTAAAGAAACACTTGTTCCTGATGTGACCTTTACATCTCCCCTTTTCCATTATTAAAAAAAGGTTTCACTGCAAACCTGCTAAAATTTTGGCTTCAAATCCACCTTGTGGCAACAAGTTCTCTTCTTGAAAATGCTGTTCAACAGCTCTTCTGCTCTTGCGCTGCAAGTGCGACTGAATAAAACCCTAAAATCAGTATTTCTCTAAAACTTTACAACTTGACAGCGTTCATTCCTTCGAAGTACACCAAAACATTTCCTCCATATCCACTTTTCACTCCAACTCACTCACTGTTCTTTAATCTAACACCATTCTTTCTTTAATAAAAAAAAAGAAGAAACGTAGAAAGATATAGCCTATGTCCACGGAAGTGTAACCTCATTTACTAGAAGCATCCCAGTATTTTCAGGGCTCCCTTAAGCATCCCCTACGCCATATGCAGCAGTAGCAGCTTGCCACATTGACCACAATGCTGCCTGCATCCCGATTCAAGCATTTGGTATTAATTTAAAATCCAGCAACGTGTAGGACAGGTAATTTGCCCAAGAGATTTACTTTCTGTTATGATGCGCGTTCTTCCAGGCTGCAACAAACTTCAGCAAAGGTGTATTATTTAGGAGCTTGACTGCATTTTAGTAACACAAAGAATTTAAGACTCAGCAAGTCATGCAGATCATTATCCCTGCAACTCCACGTGGCAAAGAATAATCAGAAATATATTTAAATCACTTAGCTGAATTAATAACTCATTAAAAGCAATGCAGAGTTCTCAGCCCTCCCACCTCTCCCCCGGCTCAAGCAGACCCTCTGTGGAAGTTTCAGTCTTAAGCTTTCTTCTTAATATCATAGTCATTCAAAATTGAAATGATATTCCCATGTAGAGAACAGAATCCTATGGAAGTTGGGGAGAAGCTGTCACACAGGATGAGGACACCTCATCAAATTTTAGGTACCTAAAAGGTATCTCAAACACCAGGGTGCCCTAAGCCACTGTTCCAACCAACGGAGTGAAGGTGACGGCTCCAAAAAACCACGTTCTGACTTCAAGCATCTATCTTCAGATAAACTAATCACCACCAGACATGCCTACCACGTAGAAGCAGAAATTAGCTGGGCTAGTTCAGAATTACCGTAACTTCAAAAAATACCCCTAAATTAGGCAAAATGAAACCCACCTCTGCTCTCTCAGCCCAGACTCCTGCAGTGAGGGTTCTTCTCCACTGCCTTTGCCTGTAAGGCTTCCAGCCCTTTCAGCAGAGCCAGACCTGGCTCCCGTCCTGCCCCGGAGCTCGCTCCAGCCTGCCAGAACCTGCCCAAGGCACAGCCTGTCTAACAGATGTGCTGCCGGCCCCACCAGCCAGCCCAGCCACGGCCAGAAGGAACCGAATCGCCTCTGTGGGACCAAAAGGGATGAGCAGCCACCAGAAACTTCCCACATTCAGACAGCCAGACGATCAGCTCAAAACTGTCTTACTTTGAGAACGCTCTAGTCTGAAATGTTGGGTTTTTTTAAATTCAGATCTCACTGCTCAATGAGACAAAGTAAGAAAAAGACCCAAGCATTATGAGCCCTTATGCAAAGGCCAAAATGCAATCATCACTAGTCCGAGGGGAAAAAAAAAAGAAAAAAACCCTATCCTACAAGCAAATGCACTAATATCTGATCTGGAACTTTTACACGTTTTTCTGAACAACTTGGTAGAGGCAAGACACCCCGCTGCCCACGGCTTGCACGGTATTTTCCACACATTTCAAGTGCCCAGCACGGAACACAGGGCAGCTCAGCAGAGCCATGAGGCTTCAGCCGCCGCAGGAGAAACATCAGATTCTGAAACAAGCAAAGACTGAGCATCAGTGAAAAGCTCAGGATTCTGAAGTGCTGCTGTACAAGTACTACACACATGCATATTCCACATGTGTTTTACCTTAAGCACTTTGCAGATGATCTTTAAAACACCACAGATACCAACGTCATTTATTCAATACCCAACTACCCTGCTGGATAAACTTTTAAGAGCAGGAAATGCACCTGCTTATAATCCTTGTGTTGCAACTGTTCCCTCCACCCTTCTTCCTCCAAGTCAAAAAAAAAAAAATTTTTTTAAATTGTCAAGTAGAGAGAAGCCCCACTGACACAAAAAAGACTGAAACCACACAGACTAGAGAGGATGGGTGGCTGGAGATCCTGTATCCACTGGAAAGGAATGCACCACCTCTATCACTAAAGCCAAAAAGCGGAGCATTTTGAAGCCAAGAAATGAGCAGAATTATGTTCTCAGGGCAAAATTCCTCTCTGGGGTGAGTTACTGATGTTCTCTTCTTTCCCTCACCCCTTTAAATCCGTGAAGGCAGGTGATATCCATACAGGAGCCTGCCTTGTATTTCCAAAACACAAGTGCCACTCCTCCCAGCGCCCTGGAGCACTGTCACCCTGTGGCAGTATCACTGCTTCCCATCTCCTCAGACACACTGAGAGTCAAAACAGGAAAAGAAAAGTTAAAAAAACAAAAGAAAAAAAGAACAATTTGTGCTGTGAATGCTCAATACTGAGATTACACAGGCTGGGTAAATGGGATTCAGCATCTTGCTGGTGGGCTGCCTGTGAATACCGGCGGGGACTCAAAGCAGTTTAACAGCCTGCGTGAAATTAATTTGTTCCTTTGCCGTGGGATCGGGTCCACCGTGTTACAGCACTGGCCACAAGGCCTCGAGCCCAGCTGTGACTGGGATGCTCCTGCTCTGGCAGCCCTCTGGGGCTGCCGGAGCTCCGAGCGTTCCTTCTGCTGCCGCAGCCTGCCTGCTGCAGGGCACAGCCTCCCCTGGCACAGGGGTCTGGAACACCGAGAGCACCTGGGTGCACATCTGGGTGAACATTTAAAATACCTAAGCATCATTTTGCTCGTCTGGTCTCCTGGCTGTCTGTCGGTCTCAGCAGGGGATCCAAGTGCTTAGTCTGCTGAGGCGAGGAGATTATTCTTTTTCTCCTTTTAAAGCGGCCATCCCTGCACCTGGGGATGCAAAGGCTGCAGCTGCTCAGTGGAAAGCAGCACTTCCCTCACTCATGGCAGCTTCCTATCTGTAGTAAGAAGGAGAAAAAGAAATACACACACCAGAGAAGGGGGGGAGGGGGGGCCTCCAGGAATTTAAACCTCTGACACTCTCTAAAAGTAGTTTTCAGTTTATTTGAGAGCAAAGTGACTGTGCACGTCTCATCCAGCACTACGCTCCAGCACCGTGGCTCTTGTAAAACAGCTGCCTCGGGTGAAGTCTCAGAACGCTGAGGCTAATGGAGAACTTCGTTACCAACTCCCCTTCCTGCTCCTTCGTGCCACTGCTTTAGTGGAACTTTCCACCTCTGGGGCTGGGGAATCAGAAAAAGATCGGTTTGCCTTGAAAGGTCAAGTGAGATGCAGCACAGGGTTAGAAGCTATGTACATTAGGAGAAGAACTGAAATCACTTGTAATTCTTGCAAAGAAACCACTTTTTAATTAGTTTCTCTCTGAGTCAGACTAAAGACAATATGGCCTAATAAAACATGAGAGCAACTTTTTTCTGCTCATCTCTTCAATCTCCCTGTCAAAGGGAAAGACGGACCTAAACTCACACCCACATGTAAAACCGAACTGGAACATTTCCCCACAACTGAACTGGAACGTCTCCCCAAGGACAACAGAACAGTCTCATGCATAGCTCGTTTTTTTCTATCTGTATTGAGCAATTTTACACAGAAGGGGACACTGAGTCTAGCGCACAGCTTACACTGGCTTCACGCGGGCTGGGACTCAACCCCAGAACTGGAAATGGAAGTGCTGGGAACACACAAAGATCTTGTTTCTACAGATGTACGCTAAATTTATAGTTCAATTATTTCTCTTCATCAGTGCCAGGATCAAGCCAGAAGAGGACATCCCAGCTGGTAACACACTGCATCTCTGCAATACCTTCCACTGGCACAACAAAGAACAAAACACCACGACTGCCCACCCAAGGCTCTCCGACGCCCAGGCTGCCCCCCAGGAGCACCCTCCCAGGCCCCTGCCCCAGCCCACTGCACCAACAACGCATTCCCTGCGGCAGCAGCTACCGTTGCCACAAATGGCAGGATGGCACACTGAGGACAACCAAGAAAGACGATGTGCTGCTTCAAACCAGCAGATGATAAACTGGGGCAGCTCAGCTATTGCCCTACAAGAGTACAAGCCTTCCCTGCAACCAGGGATCTTCACAGAGATCTCCAACGTGATGGTGATCATCAGTGGTGGAGTCAGACAGCAGTCGTAGGCACTGCTGCAGTGGCGCTGATGTGCCTTGCTTGGGAGACAGACCCCCTAAATCTCATTCAAGGCTGCAAGCTACTGAAATTTCCCGGCTCCTCTTGGACACAGACGTGTAACTTGGAAAAGGCCATTCAGAGAGGCAGCAGCAGAGCTATGGTATGTGCTAATACAGTGCAAATGGGGATCTGATACTGACCTCAGTACCAGTACCCTTCTGAGTCAAGGGGGAGTAAAAAGAGGGAAAACCACAATAATTCACACTAAGTCTTTAGCCCAAACAGCACCTCTAGTCAGCCTTTGGATCTGCAAGTTCAAGCCCCTGAAAATTTTAGATCCCAGGTTTAATACTGACAGATAACCTGCCAAGGGGATTCTCCCAAAGGGACTAAAACCCAAAACAGATCTAGCCTTATGTTGCAGGCCAACGTTGTTGCCTTTAAAGGCCATCTAGTCCAACCCCTCTGCAGGGAGCAGGGACATCTTCAACTAGATCAGGTTGCTCAGAGCAACTCAGCTTGGTGTCATCTGCAACCTTGCTGAGGGTGCATTCAATCCCGCTATGTCCTTGGATGAAAATATTAAAACTGTACTGGTGCCATCCTCCTCGCTAAAGGAAAAATAAGACTATTCAAGCAAACTTAAACAGAGAAATCTCAAGACTTCAGAGTGCTTTTCCAGTCTACACATCCCAGCTCCGTATGCTGCCACTCATCCCTGAGTCAGGAAACAAGGCTCAAAGAAACTATTTCATGCCATCTTGCAAGTCTGCCATAATGACTTCATGTTTATGCAATGCTCAAAAATATAAATTCTCTGCCAATGCTAAACACTGTTAATAACAGACCTTAGGGACTGCTAATCGAACTCCTATGATGATCACAGCTGGGTAACGGAGGTCAGCAAAGAACAATGCATAGAGCACAACAACCACGCAAATACGCATTGTCTTTTACACACGTGGTACGGTTGGGAAGAGAAGGGTACAATCTGAACACTGCCACAAAAATGGAGACTGCGCAGTTCTCCTTTTAGGACCCTTCCTTCCCCTGTAACAGGACTGGACAATAAGCTGCAGTGATTAGAATTTGAGCACCTTGGGAAGCCTCGAGACCTTTCCTACCCAGGGACCATTTTCAGCTCCCTTTTGATACACAGCATTTGCTTCAATTAAAAATCAGTCAAGATATACATGGCACAGAAATGTCTCTTCCCACCCTCCTCCTGGATTTTTACCTCCATAGGCTCTTGACACTTACCTTTGGATCAACCAAGAGCTAAATAAACTAACTTTGTAGTCCTGAGCCAAGCAAGGCAAGGGATCGAAGCAAGAGCCTCCTCCCAGAGTAACACAACCTCCCACGGACACCTCAGGCTTCGTCTCTGGTCTGCCCAGACCAGAGGTCCACACGCAACCGGCGTCAGCAGCAGCGCTCACATGCTCCCAGTTAATATGCAAGCACTGCAGCCACATCTGACACGGCACTCAGTATTTTGCCTGCTCTGAGCTTCACTTTCTAACTAGAGCAGCTTGACAAAAAATTATGCTGGACAGAAGAGCAATAAAAAGCAATGCTGTCCTCACCACACCTGAATTAAGTTCAAAATTTTGTTTCTATCTAAGACTAGGTATTTTGATGGGACTAGTTCAGTGCTTTTCAAATGCTCTATTATGGAACGGAGAACAAAAATAAATCAGATCCCTGCAGAGCTACGAGAAGTAACTAATAAAGGAATAATAAAGCCATGGAAAGAAAAGAGAGGGGTGAAAGATAAAGGGCGGTGATTTTTTTTTTTTTCCTAATCCCAGATTAGGAAAAATTAGACCTCAGATTTGTGTGCATGCAACTCATAGAGAACTACACAGGAAAGACTTCGTCAAATTAACATGTGCTCTGCATCCTGCAAAGTAAAAGCAAGCAGAAACAAGGGAGAAATCATGAAGCATCCCACAACAGCATGATGGGTGGAGTGTCTAACCCCACCGGCCATCCTGCAGCAGTTGGTGCCTGATCTGGAGCAACACAGGAACTCACAGGAGAACAGAAAGTTAACTTTAATAGAGGGAGGAAAAGGGCTAGGTCATCGTGTGGTGGGGATCAGAGTTCAGTTAAAACAAGTTACACAGAGGAGGTTCAAAGTAATTCCTTTGTGCTTCACAGCCACACCAAAGCAGAAGTGAAAATTAGATACCGTTCTTTAGGTGGGTGGCAATAGATGGACTGAAAAGCAAATCTGCATCTTCTGGGGAAGAGCCCTGCTCAGAATAAACACAGGAGAATGGAGCTACTCTGTTTGTGGGAGCTCAGGGGACAGAACCCATCTCCGAACCCCCAGTTTTGTTCCCATCACATGCCAACCTCACAACAAGGTCTGGCCCTCAACCGAGGCAGACGCTCACCTTCCTCTTTGCTGTTGGTGATATCTTTCAGCAGCTCAGTCTTCATGCAGGCGTCTTTCCTTGTCTCTCCCTTACTCAGCACTGTTCGCTAGGGGTGGGGAGAGAAGGGACAGGGGGTGGGAAAAAAGAAAACAGCACGGTTTAGCTCAACGATCATACACACGTTGCGTTTAAAAGAAGAGACAATCATGGACACATCCTGTTTACATCACCAGCAAACCTCATTCTGCAAAATAACGCTGCCAGGAAACTGCCACCAAGGCACAGGTCAAAGATAAAGAACGACAAGGCTCGCCCCAGCTGACAGCCCGTCTCGCCCAAGAAGCAGAGGGACTTCGAGCTGTGCCCAGGGCCGAGACCTCACGACTCTTTGGTCAAGATGCAGCCAGGCAGATCTTCCCAGCGTAACGTGCTTGGGAATCCAGCTGAACGTGTCTGTAGAGGTGCGGATTAAAACAGTCACGAAAGGCATCTCGAGGAGGTGACCCCTTATTCCCCCCAAACTTTTTAGATTTTGGGTAGGGGAAGGCAGATCTATCACACACATCATCTATCAACATTTACAGCCCGAGTATGCTTTTGGTAGTTTGTCTGGAGTTTTTTTGTAGTTCATTCAAATGTAACATACAAACTGCAAACCATCAGTGAGCTAACTCATCACTCCTAACATCCATGTTTATTATAGTTAGCGAGCTCTATTTTTAATTTTATAGAAAGTAATTGTTCTTTTTTCTCCTCTTTGTAAAAAAGGAACACCTGCTCGTCTCCTCAGCCTTTCACACACCTGCAGTCACATTGCCAGATCAGGTTTGCAGCCTTAATACCTTCCCTTTGCCTTTTGAGGTGGGAAGACAAAAAAAAGAAGCTACCAGAACAAAACAAAAGGAGAAAGGTATTTAAAAAAACCCCAAACGCACAAAAGAAGGGTTTATTTGACACAGTTTAAGGAGACAAGCTGTTCTGAAAGGTAAAGAAGGCAACTGCCTTGCAGAGCTGCCCACTGCCGGGGCCGGGGCCAGGCTGGGTGAAGGGTTCACCGCACACTGCCGGCCTCGCAGGAGAAGAATAAGCCCAGGTCAAGCCAACTGTTGTAGGCCACCACAGAGAGCAGATGGTGCCTGCAGCCATGCAAATCACAAGATTTAAAGCACACTGAGTGATAAAGGAAAAAAAATAATAAAAAAAGCAACCTGCCCATCTCCCGTAAAACAAGCAAAAGAGATGGGATGCACACAGGCGGGTACCAGCTCCAAAACCATCCCCAGCAGTGGCTCGCCCTTCCCCACACAACTTTCTGTCCAAAGCTAGCAGGGGACATGAGCTCTGGTGTTGCGATTGATCGCTATTACCAGCCACCTTTGTCATTTTCGTTTCCACATGAACTCAGCTGCAATGCCACGTCCTGCAGCGGGGTCTGCTCCCCCTGATTTCAGCAGCCCTCCCACCCCGTGAAGCCAGCCAGGGCTCATCCAGCACCAGGTCCCTGGCCCCTGGGTGCCTGCACGACCACCCTGCCCTGCACCTGAACAACACTACATACAAGGCAACACACAGCTGGTGGGAAGGCGAAGATTCAGGGACACCAGCTGGGTGCAGGTTGGTTGGGAAAGCCTGCACCGCCTGCCGAGCCCACCCGTGTGGAGCCAAGGGCACCTTCAAGGATCGCTCCTCCAGTGAGAAGGAAGGTGGTTGTGGGTGGCTGCCTGCCCCCCAGCGCAAGCAAACAGCAAACACGGCCACGTCTAGATGCTCTCAGCAAGAAGGAACTTGTGCCCCAAGCACACCACCTTCAGATTTTCAGGCACAGACCAAAAATGCAAGCTGTAAGCATCTGAAACCTCTGCTCTGCCAACTGATCAGATAGCCTGGAACAGAACATACCTCCACCAGACACTGGCCCACAGCTTCCACTGAGGAACAACCATAACAACACAGCCCACAGTTTAAACATAGACCAGCTTTTTATATATATATATTTGCTAATCCAATACTACATAACCTTGCTGCAAGCATTTGCTTGTAAACCCTACCTCTCCTCTAGCCGGACTTCTTGTAAACTGGGAATAACTTCATTTTTCTCATGGACTTACCCTGCTGCAAGACTAAGGCAATGAGAGCTGCAGAGAGCCGGGGTTCAAGCACAGCCCCACGGCTCCCACCCACGGGAAGGGGCACCCAGGTCCTCGCCACAGACACCGGCAGCACATAAAGAGCCTCAGTCTAAGAGGGACCAGCCTGTTTTCCCAACCTTTGCTGCAACAAGGAAAGGTCTTGATATTCCTGCTATGAAGCTGACTGCTGCTAGAAGCCCCAGGATTTCCAGCAGGTCATTCTTAGCCATTCCATTCTAAGTTTTTCTTTATTTTACAAGCAGTACCCCCAACTCCACAAAGCATCCATGCTCTCCCTTCCACAGAGGCACTGCTGCTTGCTCAGCCCATGATGCCTGAAGAAAAGCCACTGCAGGGACCCTGGAGTCAATTAGACCTTGGCAGCTAATGAGCACCCTCCCTCCTCGCTGCAATTACCAGGAGCTTGGGGCTGCCCTGGCTCTTGCCCAGCAGTGATAGCTCTCAAAGCAGAAATTCCAACACCAAGAGAGAAACCATGGTGTTTTTCCTGTGGGAGTTAAAAAGCTGTGTGCCAGGGCAAGGCTGAGTGAGGTGGCACCTGACGGGGTCTCCCAGTTCCTATCTCAGACACACATCCCTGGCTAGCAGCAGCAGCGGCTTTGCAACTTCCATGCCTTGCTCTGAAACAAACAAAAACTCTGCATCAAGGTAGAAAATAAAATAATAATTAAAAAAAAAAGAAGCCAACTGTGAATTTGGAAGCATTTTGATGAAAAGGAAGCTACAGGAAACCTCTGCAAAGCACTCGAAGCCTCTCACCCCCAGGCCAGCACTCTCCCCTCCTTGCTCCATCACCAGCCGGCAGATGCAGCACCCAGCACCGGGGGCACCCAGCACCGGGGGCACCCAGCACCAGCCAAGCAACGCTGCCCGTTCATTCCCACCAGTCCACGGCTCCACCCAGCCAACTTAGAGCAACTTCACCGCAAGTGTCAATACCTCCATTTTTTGTGTGTGTGTTGGTTGGGGTTTTTTTCCCCTCCCCTCCCTCACATTCAAAGCAAACTTCCCTACTGCTCACACTCCCCATGCCCCAATCCGTCGGCTCCCGATTGGCAGGGAAACCCTATACCCACCCTCCCCGCCGAGAAATGCCTGCTCTTGCAGCAGTCCCAACAAAAGCCAACTGCCAAGCACAAGCTGCTTCACAATAAAAGTCTCACTCTCTCCATTATTTTTTTTCCCCTCCTTCCCCCCTTTCCCGCAGCCGTCCGCCTCCATTCCCTCGCCGACCCCAGCCTGATTATTCACCCTCCGTGCTGGGGAGCCTCCATAAAGCGCACCCAGCACCAACGAAGCATCCCCCCCGCCCCAACACTTTTATTTTTAGCTTTCAAGGGGAAGAAAAAAAATTATTCCATCTTAAGAAAGACTGAGCAGGTCTTTGAGAGGGCTTTAAAAGCCATGAGGATCCAAGCAGAGGAGCGAGTGCTGGTTTAGTTTTTCCTCTCCAACCTCTGTTTACATGAAAACAGGCTTCCTCTCCTCCAAGAGGTCTTTGGAGGGGATGGAGGACAGGTCAGACCAGCCAAGGAAAGCTCTGCAGCATTTCCAGACAACGACTAGAAACTACAGTGGTGCCTTTAAAACAAACAAAAAAAAAAACCACAAAACCCCCCAAACAAACAAACAAAAAAAAGCCCACCAAAAAAAAAAAAAAAAAAAAAAAAAAGAAGAAGAAGAGAAAAAGAACAAAGCTGGGAAACACAGAAAGAGCTTTCTCAGCCTCCTCCTTGGCATTTTCATCAGCCATCCGGGTGCCCTTCGCAAAGGTCCAAACAGGTTTTATAGTCAAAGACAATACATGCACAGCAGAACTCCAACGTATTGCAGCTTACCAAGCCCAAGAGACCAGTGAGTTACATCATGAACCAGAGCTCTCTCCAGGCAGACCAGGAAGGAGCGGAGGTTGATGTGCTAAGATGTCTACCTTCACCAGGGTCTTTTTTTTTTTTTTTTTCTTTTTTGTCTTAAAAATCAACCGTCTAGGAACCTGAGGCTTTGCAGCAGCGTTGTTCTGACTGGAGCCATGCAGCTAAGCTAAAGCCCGTCGATCTGAAAGAGGGCTGGGCGCAGGAGGACCCTCCTGAAACTGCTCGCTCCCATTCGGGGCAGCAGCTGCACCAACACATCTGCCTGCAGAGCTGGCGGGACGGACAGGACTGATCCTGCCCGGCCTGCGAAGCCTCCAGCCCAGAGGTGGACACCAACCCCTCGGAGGTGACACCACCGGACATCGCTCCCCACGAGCAGCTGGGGCATGTACCCCAGTGCAGGTGCCCAGTGGGGCCGGGGCACAGGCAGAGCCCCCGCCAGCCCTTCTGCAGGGCAGGATTCCACCTCCCGTGCAAGGCAGCGGCCAGGTTTGCAATACACTGCAGCAAGGCAGGGAGGCAAAGCTCTCAATAAATGATGCAACGGCAGCAGCAGCAGCTTCTCATTCACTCTTTTTTCCCTCCCTTCTTCTGCTAAAGAAAAAAAACACAACCAAAACCAGAAACACAACCCAAACCAACTTGCTCATAATAACCTTTGCCTTAAAAAGAAGACAAACATTTTGCAGTTAACTATGCTGAAAGTAATGATTAAGAAAACACTTGTAGAAAGAGAGTGTTTCTTTTGTAGGCGTGCGAAGGCTGCTCATTTCAGATCTCGGCGCTGCTCAAGTCCTGCTGCACACGGGCAAGGTCTGGGATCACTGCTCATGGGGACGCTGACCACGGGCCTGTCATTAGAAGCAGTAGAAGCATTTGATCTGGAGAAGGAAGGAAACGTAACCAGCAGCATACCTGGCCTACAAAGCAGTCACCAGTCTCAAAGCTCCTTTTTGGTTTGGTGGTGGGGTTTTTTGTTTTTTTTTTAGGCTAAGGCCACTTCCTTGTAAGCCTCGTGCAATCATGTGAACATGGAATTTTATCTGCAGCTCACAACAAGCACTGCCCTCAGCTTGAAGTTTGTCCCCAAATCAAACTCTGCAATTCTTTTGTCTCCCGAATTCCTTTCATCCAGGCTCTCCCTAAAAGAAAAGAAACATTTCCTCCTCGACCCCCATGTCCTTTCTCCTATTCCAGCCGTACAAATCAACTCCCGAAACAGGGGGAAGCATAGAAACGAGGCGCAAGGTCCCTGCATGCAACAGCTGGGGAAAAGGAGACACGTGCATGGAACACAACAGGACTTAAAGTGACTTCTCGGAAGGCAACGCGGTCCACAATGGCGTGCAGGCTTCAGGCAAGGGGGGTTTGCGCAGCCCATGCCCTCCTGGAAGGGGAGATCCCACTCCCGCTCCCTCACTGCCTCCACACTGGGAAGCCTTGTACCCATCTAGCTGTGTCCCAGTAGAGTTAAAGCCAGTGCAACTGGTACGTGCAGGCAAGTGTAAATCCAGAGCAAACAAAGGCATCTCCTCCTTCCACAGCCTGAGGTTAGCAAGGAGTACAGCTGCTGCCTGCCTTCTCCTAGCACCCGTGAGGGGAAGGGGGACGGGGAAGAAAACCCTAAAATGGAGACCAAGATCCATCACTATCTCTAGCAAAAGCACACCAGCCATTTCAGAAACACCCGGTCCCCAGGAAGGCTCAGCCAGGATAAAACCATAGCACCAAGAGGAGCCTGGAGCCAGCAGGTTGCAGCAGCCCGGGGCGGAGGAGCTGGAAGACAGCTTGCCCCCATCGACGGGGCTCAGGCACCTCTTCAGCCTCCGTGCTCCTCTTCCTCCCGCCCCCAAACGACGGCAGCCAGCGGAGCAGCTCCCTCGCCCCCTGCCCGCCCCGGCGGCGCCCGGCGGAGGGTCTCCTTGGGGCGGCAGCGCAGGGAAGGCCCCGCACGGGCTTCCCGGGGGACCTGGAGGACCTCGCTCGGTGCCCATGCCACCTCCACCTGGGCCACCTCCAGCCATCCGGAGGCCACCAGCAAGACAGCGATGCCTGCGAGCCAGAAAAGCGGACGAGGAAAAGGGGGGAGAAAAATAATGATAATAATAAAAAGAAGAAGAATGAAAAAAAACACATAATAAAACTTGCACCCTCGGGCCTGTCCCTCTAATAACTACAGCAAAACCTCACCAAGGCTTTACTCTCCTGGAGGGTGAGAAAGCGACACAGCGCTGCCCAGCACCCGAAGTCCTGGAGGTGGGAGATCCTCACACCCTCTCCTCCATGGCCTACGGGCTTCGTCCCCGGCGTGGGGCCTTTTTTTTCTGCTCTGTCATTAAGAGTGGAGCCTGGTCTTTTCCTTCAATCCCAAGAATTGCACTGAATTAGCTCATCGTTCTGGGCTCACCTCCCCCTGCAGGCTGCTCCCGAGCATGCTCAGCTCGGCCTGGCGCTGCCATTTCATAACGGCATTGTTTACAGACACACACTGACCTGCCATTTTTTGACAGGAGGAGAGGAGCAGGCGTTCGCCTCCCGACCGCTCGCGGCCCCCCAGCCCCTCGCCATAAAAATCCGCTTTGGAGAAGGGAAATTGCAAAAGCAGCAGGCTGTGGGTTTGTGGTGGTGGGTCTGTTGGTTGGTTGTTGGTTTTGTGTTGTTTGGGTTGTTTGTTTTTTTTTGTGTGTGTTCCTTTTCTTTGTTTGTTTGTCTGTCTATTTTTTCCTTTTCCCTCCTTGATTTAGGTCAAAATCCACCTGCTTTTGGGGGGAGAAGTTAAGCTCTTTGGGGGCTGGGGGGGAGCTGGTGGAGGAGAGGTCTCGCAGAGCTCGATGCAAAATGCCAGCCATGATTTTTAGCTTCTTCGAATCACAACCGTGCTTCGATGTCGCCTAAAAATATAATACCCAGCCCAGTCTGCCATCCTCTGTCAAGCCTTCCTCAGTGAGAGAAAGGGTTGGAAATATGGTATTTCCCTTGAATAAACAAGTTGGCTTAGTCCCAGCACATACAGTTTTCTCCTTTAAATGCAAACCAGAGTATTTTTGCAGGCACACAGGAAAATGAGAGGAGGAGGAGGAGGGGAAAAGTTCCTCATTTAACACCAAAAGCTCCATGAAAAGCCTTGCAAGGTTGCTCCCCAGCCCCTCTCCTTTCCAGTCCTCTCCCCATCCAAGCTGATCGTACTTTACAGGTGAAAGCAGCTCTGACTTATGACGGAGAGAAAATGCCAGAAGAGCTGGAAGTTTCCTCACCCTTGGAACAAGGACAAGTTGTGAAAAGCTTCCTTTGCGAGAGGCACTGTGCTGCTCCGACACAGTATGGCTGCGTTGCAGGCAAGACATTTGCACGTCACATCTTCTTAACCCCCACTGCCTCAACCCTTCTCCACCAGGTCCACCAGCCTTCCCCCTCCTGATGGGGACCGAAGGAAAAAAGATAAATAAATTACCTGATTGGGGGAAGCAACCTGCTATGTTGGATCCCAACATATTTTTTGAGAAAGCTTGCTCTACCTTTTTTCCCCCTCTATTTTTTTTAAAGGATGCTTTCCAATTAGCTCATACAGTTTGTGGGCTTCGCTCCTGCTGCTTTCCTGACTACTGTAAATCCTGGCAGGCAGTGCTGCCTGCTGCCCGTCCTCCTCCTCTGCCCCCCTCCAGGACCAGCACCACCATACAGCAAAGCCAGACATTCCCCCTCCACCCAAGAGACCAAGGACCTCACCCTTGGGAGGGACGGATCCCATGGGAACAAGGGAAACACGAGGGGACAGAAGGGTCTCCTCTGCAAGGAGGGTTTGCTATTAAAAGTCGAAATTCACAGGAGTCAAAAAATAACTGGCTGAAAATGGCAGTTAAGGATTATAAATTCAAGGTTCGTTTCCAAATCACTGACATTACATGTCACTGCAGGAACATATGGTCTTCCCAGCCTCACGGGCGGGAAGCACGCACTGTCAGAGCCCCGAGTTACAAAAGTAAGGTAACTCTCCTGCCGCGGTGATTCCTCGACTGCTCTCGGCTCCAGGAGTGGGAAGGGGAGCAGGAAAAACTTCAGGGAAAAGCCACAAAAGGACAACGAAGAGGAGCAGCAGGAATCAAGCCAGCCCTCGCCCAAACCAGCTAGCCAGAAGGGTGAAGCTCCTTAAAACTCCTTGTTTACCGGAATAAAATAGCTCCCTGCCACTGCACAAGAGGCATGTGGTCCTCTTCCCTTAGGAGGCTCCAGCGGCCCCAGGACAACACCTGCTGCCCGAACCCCAGTCCTGGGCCTGATCCTGCCCCCAGGCCCAGGGTTCATCTAACAGGAGCTGATCAGCAGAAAATATGCCCCATGTGTGCTCTGTCCAAACATGTTCTTGGGAAGAGGGGAAGAGCTCGTGCTGGCACTTAAAAAGTCAGTTAAATATGTGAGGGGGAAGAAACCCAAGGCCCCACTTTGGGGCTCTTAACCCTTGCTCAGCAGCAGCGTGAAGTCCAGTCCAGACCTCGGGCTTCTCTCTTCCCTCCAAAGTAGGTCAGGCTTTTCAGCGTCTCTCCACAGATGCTTTTCAAAGGGCATCAGCCGGCAGGGATGGAGCATTAGCTGTTTTCGGCCGGCTGTCACACCAGTGTCACTGTGGTCACCACCACACCAGAGCGCACGTTGCACACCTCAGTGTGTTTTTGGTTGCTTGTCTCCTTCACCAAACCCAAAGCACATTTTTTTGCCTTGGATGGGAGCTGATCAGGCAGCACATCAAGGCCTCTTCGCTGTTAAAATGAAATCTTGTTTCTCTCCTGGCTTCTTCTGATGCCTTTTCCTTCAGCAGACATCCTCTAGATGACGAGCAGTGAGCGTACTTATAGTCCAGTGGAGACACGGTAGATATTTAGATTAGGTACCACAGATCATCCTGTAAGCTCCCTAATCTTTTAAATGCCATCTTCACATCTCGCTCCTGGATTGAAAATTCTGTATCATGTCTGCATGGCAGCTTCAGGGGTCTCTCTAGAACACAGCAAGCTCAGGGCAGCGCTTTGCCCGCTGCCAGGGCTGCCTGGACCCCCCATGGCTCTGGGACCTTCGGTGTCCACCCCAAGTCCCACCGAGGTCCATGGCAGCCAACAGAGCTGTCTGCGCACAACACAAATGACAGCAAAAAATACCCCAACAACCAACACCAAAACCCAAGAGCATGGCAGGACCAGTGATCTGAATTTCAGGCAACCTTTAAAATAAACTGCAGACATGGGCCTCCTGCCATGAAATCAACCACGGATGTTTCATTTTAATCAGCTGTTCCCTTGGATTGCAAGCTACTATATATAAAAAAAAAAAAGAGAGAGAGAGGGGCGGGGGGAGGAAGCCACCCCAAAATAAAAAGGATTATTTCTTCTTCCTGGCAAAATAATGTTCGCTTTTGCCTCCACCCGCAGATATGAGCTGCCGGCTCGCCTGCTGCAAGCAGAAGCTCTCAAAGGAGCTGAGCAAGGAGGTGCCATGTGGCCTCAGGCCCTCTCCTCCCCTTTGGAAGTTCAGCCTTCAAGCAGCTTGGACACCCCAAGGTTTGCGCTTCTTGCTTACAAGAGCTGCAAGCTGGGAGAATTTTCCAGAAACTTCACACTTTAAAAAATATTTTTTTTAAAAAGCACCAAAAATCGAAACAAAACAAACAAACCAAAAAAACCAGCCCCAAACAAGCCTCCCCACCTCAGAAGAGAAATAAAAGCCCACCCAGACGTGAGGAAACAAAGGCCGAGCTTTCCCGGAGCCAGGCGCCGTGGGATGCCAAGGAACCTGCAAGCCCATGGCCCAGCACCCGGCAGCGAGCCGCACAGCACCGCTGGGGCCAGGCCAGCCGCCGCAGCCCGCTCCCCCGCATGCACGCACGCCCGCGCAGCGGGCAGCAGAACTCATCCCTCCAGAAGCACATAACTAAATAACCCCCAGCCATGATTCCCCAAACTGTCTTCCTCCTCTCCAAGGCTTCTCCTTCCCCAGCCTGCCTGCGGCCAGGGCCGGCGGGGAGCCGCTCTGTGCGAGGCACGGGAGGTGGACCCTGCGGTACCTGCGGACATCTGTTGTCTTCTTCTGGTGAAGACTCAAAGAGTTGCATATTCCAGATCCTCATGAGCCGTGATTCAGTTTCTGCTCATGTGATAAAAGCTCCCTCTACAGAGTGAGCATGCCCAGAGGAGACCATTTCACTGCTCCCTCCAAGCTGCAGCCATTTCACAGAGAACCTGCCGGCTCCAGGGCGTCCATTGGAGCGCGATTATCCCGGGCATCCCGGGGACGCACCGGTAATGCAGATCATCTGTCAACTTTCTGACAGGGTGCCAGGCCTCAAAACTGATCGCTCGCCTGAAAAAAATAAAAAGCCTTTTAAACCATAGAGCGAGGTGTTCTCTCTCGGTGGCCTTCAAGAGTAGCCCTTGCCCGCAGGAAAAGGAGAGGCGGGAGGGACAGGCAGGGATGCTGCGCGGCCGGGGGATGCTCCCGTGACAATTTGGTTCTGCTTAATAAAGCGCCCGACCCCTGAGCGCGGGGATGAAGGCACACGGGTTAAACTGATGCAGCGTGCAGTGTCCAACTGCAAATGCATTCGAGATCCGATCTGCTGAGCTGAAGGAGAGCTGTTTTTCACTTTGGGGATTAATAAGACAACCTGACCTGGTACAACCAACCTTAAAAGGGTATCACGAACGCAGTCGTTAAAAAGAGGGGGGTGGGGGGGTGGGATGAGGGGGGAAAACCCTAGTGAAGTGGTAGTGCACTAGTGGGTGCAGGAGCTCTGAGCTCAGCCCATGTCAAACCATATGATACAGCTTGGCCCAGCCAGCAAGATAAAAGATGAAATTTTAGCTTCAAAATAAAAGTAGTTTGCCTCTGTTCCACTTAACAATTAAGTATAAACTCTTGGCAACCTCCGCATCTGCTCAAGCTCCCAGTAAAACTGCCAGAGCAAGTCACAGGAACATCTGTAAGCAGAGATGGGCTGGAAGGGGTTCAAGCGCAAGGCTGGCATTTATGGGAGGCAGGAGCAGGAGGCTGCTGGAGCCCGTATGGAGCTGGAGAACCTCCCACCGCGCAGGGGGAGGGCGGCCAGCAACCCCGGAGAGGAGGCCAGGAGGAAGAGGAAACAGCGCTGGACTGTGGCACCACCCGCTTGCTCCTGGCCAAAGGAAAAACACTTTCAAAAATAATAATAAAAAAAAAATAATGCAAGAGAAGAGAAGATGGTTCTCTTTAGGAGCAGACATTAAAATGAAGATGAGCTGAGTGCAATGTGTTACTGTGGGCTGGGGGGGCAGGGAGCAGCCGGCACTGTAGGGAGATAAAAAAGCCGTTGCAATCCATAGTGAGGTTTTGAGGAGCCCAAGGCTTCAGTTTGCCGTACACTTTGCACCAGAAGCAGGCAAGCAGTCAGGCCTTCAGCTCGAGCACGAAGCCGTCGCCTGCTCTGCTCTGCCCATCCCCTCCTCTGTATCCAGCATCACAGGAGCGTGTCCTGCCACTGCAGCACTGCAGGCTGGAAACACCAACCAGCCACATTTTCTCCAGCCCAAGCACCTAACTCACCACCATGTCCAGGGCACATCTGTAAAACAGCAATAGTTAAAGAAGCAGAAGAGCCTGCTACAGATCTGCCTCGGCTACGAGGACGTTGTTTTCCTCTCCACACTCTGCAGAAGTTTCGCTGCTCAACAGTTAACACGCACAAGGCTAAACTGAGATGACTGAAATTCGTAGGGAAGAAATATTTGAGGTGACAGTATAAAGGGAGGCTCGCTCTTTCACCCACTGGGTTTTTGTTTGATGTAAATCTTAAGTTTTAATACACACAAAATGAGATTGTCCTGGCCTTTCTATCAGTCACTGAGAGGTGTAGAGGTAACCCATTTAAGACAAACTCAAAAATCCCCAAACAAAAGCAACAAAAACTGACTACACAGGCAGAAGTTGTATTATCCACTGCATCAAAAGAGTACTGTAGTTCAAACCAAAGATGGCTTTAAAACAGTTGACACGTTGCCCTTCCTTGCAGCATGAAATTACCAAGCTTTCATTAAATATCCAGAAATAGAAACAAAGTTATTAACAAAGGCAGTATCAATGAACTACCACAGTCAACATCCCCTTTCACAGATAAAATAGCGATGGAGCACCACGCTTCAGCCTTCCTGTGCATGCAGAAGGGCAGCACTCCCCGCTCCATCTCAACACTAGACATGTTTTTACTGCCAAGGTTAAATATATACAGAGAGCAGAAGCTACCAGAGATGCTTTTCCCATCTCACAGCCATCCCTGAAAGCACTAAACACTGTTTAAAAGAAAGAAAAAGCAAAGCTGATCGGGGTATCACAGGTGCTTCAACAACCAACTTGAGCAAAGCGATCGATCGCCATCATACCAGCAGCACTCCACAGACCCGCGTTTATAGGGGTTGCTTGTGCACTGATAAATAAGACTTCAAATGTATGCCACCCGAAAGGAGAAAGAAGCTTCCCCTGTGCCTGAGCAGGGCTGTCAGAGCAGCATCTCCTGCCCCAGCACCCCCAGGACCCCCATCTCCCCCATTCTGTAGAGGTCAGGTGCCACAGTAGGCTCTTTCCTAACCAGCTGGTTAGAGATCCAGTCCCAGGCTGGCCAAAGAAGCAGGTTTTCTAATGGTGTAGGACAAGAACAAGCCTGTGCCCCGTGAGACTCTCTCCTTTATTTAACCCGAGTACACACCAGCAGTTTCCCCCCCAAGCCAGCACGAGACAGCACAGCACCCCCCTTTCAAAGCACCTTTGATCAGGGCCCATAGAACCGCAAGGTGTTTTTCCTCCTGCACTCTGTGGCCTCCATTCTCTGATTCAAGGCTAGAATATCCCTTTCAGAAGTCTCACATTTTCAGGAGGAAGGCAGCAGCACAACAACCTCTCTTCACAAAGGACACCGGGTTCCTCGGGGCTTTTGCTTAATTACACCATTACGTATGGCATTTTCACAGCTCCCTTGCAGAGGAAGCACAAGTGGGAAGCAAGGGGAGATTATTCTTTCCATAGAAAGAACAATATTCAGGTCTGCAAAACACAAGAGGTTCTCCTTATTTCAATCAGGCTCCTCTTCTTCCAGACCCTCCAGCTGCTCAAATCCGAAGCTCCCTTTCAGCCTCCCCGGAAGCAATCCCAAAAGCGCGACAAGCTGAAGGGACTTTCGATATAAGATGAGCATTCCTGCTGGAATCCTGATTTGCTCCTGCACTGCTACGAACCACTCCCCAGCTCTGCAGGAAGCTGTTAAAGTGCCTCCCTTCCCTCCTCAGCCATTACATGTGACACTTCTTAACCAGAACGTCCCAGGACACACTGAGTGTCCTCAGCATCCTCCAGGGGAGCGCGGATGTCTGGCTCCAGGCTCAGGTAACCACCTCCAAGGAGCAAGCAGTCATTCATGCACGCTTCTGGAATCGCAGCTTTCTCCACCTTTCAAAACTTGCTTTTTTCCCCCCTCAAAGCTTCCAAGCCATCTCCCTTCCTCCCCCTCTTTCCCCAGCAAAGTTGAAAACTGCTTTTACTTAATAGGAAACATGAAATGTTCCCGGAGACGCGACATTGAGTACATCACACACATCAAGAAGAAGAATAAAAATGAAAAAGAGAAAGAAAAAAAAAAGAGTCTGCTGCGACAGATGTTGAGACGTAAGCTCTCAGGGAGATGTTGCTATGTTTTGATAAGAATATGCGTTGAGTATTTCATTTACAGGGCAATCCTAGAACTTTATTTAGAAGCATATTGGCCAGACAGCTGTAATTTAGAACATACTGTATTCCTAACAGTTCCCAATTATAAACTCCTTCAGCTTTAACTTATAGTAACCACAGCTCTATTTTGGAAATCTAAAAACACCATTTCTCCCCTTCATTCAGCTATCGCATATCAAGAGTTCCTACCATACAAACACAGCCTTGCTCGAGAAGGATCCTAAATACAGCAATCCTGTCTCAGCAACAGCGAGCAAGCTCATCCCTTTAACCGCACTCACCGTTCGCTCCACAGGCAAATGTTTTGTTGGTTTATTTGGGGGACAGTAGATGGGGTGGGAATCAGACCCATGTCCGTGCAAAGCCATCCGGCTCATTAGCAGTCTTGTGCCAGCAGAGGCGGCTGTAAAAATGGCTGCTCACATTCGATCTGGCTTCTGCTGCAACACTTCGCTGAAACAAACGCTGGAGCTCGGGTGTAGATTCTGCCGATGAGCCTCACGTGTTCAACGTGTCCCTGTTCTTTGACCTCACACCTATTTTTTTTAAGGATTAGGGCATTCGCATGAAAATAAGCCAAGTTCTTCGCTGGAGGAGAAGCAGTGCTTCATGATGCTTTTGTGTCTCTCCCCACATCATGAACTCGCCTATGAAATATCGCAGTTGATGGCTCTACAAGCAATTCCGCTGACATTATAAAATTTCTGCAAGGAACAGAAGGAGCAGATGAACTCTTTAAAAACAAAGCTCCTGCCTTCATGCAAATATCACTAGTTAAGAAGAGTGGAGAAATAAAGCAAGCATGATGTGTATACAGAATTGGCTCTAAAGAGGTTGCTTTTCAGCAACTGCCATAAGGTGGCAGTGGGTCTTTAAGGCTACCTTACACCTTTCGCACAAGCACAATAGGAAATTATCACACCAGTGGTTTTCCAGCATCTGAAACTGTTTTAAGTCAAATTTCCTCATCAAGGGAGACAGACCATACATGAAAGCTTGGGGCTGAGATCACCTCATCACCAGAATCGCCCAAGGAGAACAAGCCACCGGGATAAATTCTGAAAAGCTGTGAACGCAGCCCCCACCAGAACCAAAGAAAATCAAAACCTCTTCCTTTCATTATGCAATTACAATGCCATTTATTTTACAGAAATGCTTTTCTCTGTGCACTCATCCAACCGTCAATAACCCAGCATCTGTTAAAGAGTAAGAGAAGTTCTGCATGGCCAGCCAGCAAGCTGGGGCTCCAGCAGGCCTTTTTTCAGGGACCATAAAAGCAACACCAGTAAGCAAACTGGTCACCAGCTTAGTGCAGGGCTGACATTATCAAACTGGTTCAGAAAACGTCAAGGAAGCACTGGGCACACAAGAAATTCAGAAGCAGGCAATGAACAGGCAAGTTACTTTAGGTGATGAAGTGACTCACCATGCAGACTGACCCAACTGGGTGAGACCATCACCTGAGCCACAGCAATAAAATAAAAATTGATGTTTTGCTCCTTGCCGATCACCCCCTGAAAAGCAGCCAGAGTTGCCCTGAAGAAAGAGCTGACCTACCTCACTGCACACACCCGAAAGACAGACCGTGATTGCAGTGATTCCCATTAATAAAACACAATAAACTTGTAATACCAACGTATTCGCAGCGCCCAAAGCAGAGCAAACCTCTTGCCTTACCTTGACTTACAGCCGAGCTGAAACAAGCGCGGGCACCCAATGACACACACCCCATGGGAGACAGGGTCTGTGAGGGCTGGGGCTCCCGGCTGACATCTCACCCCCTGCTCCACATGGTCAGATCTTCCCTACACCTCACCAATACAGACACCGAGGGCCAACGTACATGTTTTATTGGCACCTTACCACGCAGCTTGCTTGTACAACAACTGGAGTCAATCAGCTCACGCAGCACACACCTGCTGGTGCTTACACGCTCCTTGTAAAAAGCTGGCAACTACAGATGAAATCCAAGAGCCCAACCTGGCACAATTCAGAGTCCCCTTCCTTCCCCAAAACTCACTCGTCAACATGTTAAAACCCCTGCAAGGAACATGGAAAATCTCTCAGCCAAAGGAATAAACACATCTATATTCCCTCCTCTCCTTGCCAGTTTGGAGGACCTGATGTGGCAAGGTTTGTTTGTAATTCTTGGAATGCAAAGTAAGTCCAAAAAAGGGAGTTTGAGTTTTACATTCTTTCACCCTCCCACAATCACAGACGGATCTGGATTTAAACTGCAGAGCAGGTCTGCGCCCTGCAAGGCTTCCCATTAATAATAATTAGTGACCGAGACGCGCAGCCCACGACTGAGACGCGATCACATGCCATTCCAATATGAAGGCACAACCCAGCAAGTCCCCGCAGCCCTCGCTGCCAGCCCCTGCCTGCTGTCACTTTATGTCACCACCCTAACATGAGACAGGTCCGTTCTTTATATAGGTTCGCCAGTCGGTAAAGGTCAGGGTTTTAAAACCCCTCCCCGCTGATCCGCAGGAAGCGGTTTGAAGCCATCTCGTGTCAGTGGTTAACTATGCTGCTTTTGAATCAATTCCAACAGTTTTTACTTCATCCAGTCTCCCCGCTCCCCCCGGCCCGGGGGCACGGGAAGGAATCGGTGGGATTTGCCCTACCTCCGTCCCGTCTGTGGGAAGCTGCTGGGTCCTTCCAGATCCTGACTCCAGGCCTATCCCTCCTCCAGCCACAAATCCATCTCACTCTATGGGTGCAGCCTCCACCCCGGAGCATGCTCAGTACCGGCTGATCTTCAGCCATTTCAGAGCTTTAATGAAATGTAAGCATAAGGAAGTGTCATTAGGAAGAGGGAAAAAAAAAAAAGAAAAAAAAAGGTGCAGGATTCATCCCAATCAGGCCAACCTTCCTGTTTCCATCCTCTATCAAGGAGGTGAAGCTCTCGCTGCAGGGATCACAGGCGTTTTTAGGCAGCAAGCGTCTTGTTTTAGAACAAAAGCAAGGAAAATCCTGTCTCAGGCAAGCCTTGTGCAAAAGGGAGCATTTCCTAGTGATGCTCAAACCAGCAGGTTTTTCATTCTGGGCCTTCCACAAATTACAATATTTTCATGAAATGCCATTAATATTATTCCCCCCCTTCCCCCCCCCCAATGGTCTTCAACTGAGTCTCTGAGCTCACAATGCAAATAGTGCTTCCCATCCATCTTAAAGCTAAACCTACTCCAGTCTACCCTCTATCACCTCCAAGGTTATTTTAACTCCATTTGCAAGAAAGTTAAAAAGCAGGATGGGAGGGCGGGGGGGGGGCAGGGAGAGACTACAGTACAACACACCTCATGCTGTGTTTTCCTAACGACCTCAATTTTAAGAGGTTTGTTTTTCCACTAGTCAGCCCCGAAATTACTCCATCGTCACCTTGTCTCCTCAATGCAGCAGGACCATTTCAAAGAATTAATAGAGGATTATTGGGGGGGGGGGAGGGTGTTTACCCTTTCCCGTTTTCCAAACAACAATATATGCAAAGACACACAACGCTGAAGTCCACCAGGTATTTTCAGTGCCGGAGGACGACAGCCCTGCATACTGCAAGCGATCTGCACATGGAACTTGACTGCTCCTTAAAAACTTGTATTTCCCTGTATATCCTTTGCACATCCCCTACAGATCCCTACCAGCTCACAGAGCTGCTCCAGAAAGCAAAGAGAGTTGTTGCAGAAGGAAAGCTTTGCAGGCCAGGGCAAAAAATCAGTTCTTTAATCCCAACAAAGTTTTAATGTATACCCTATTCCTGATGTTGGGCCCAAGCCAAAAACAACTCTGGATGTTCAAATCCGTTAATTGTGTGTGCACTCTGCCAAGCGGTGCTTGTTTCCCATGCATGGATGGCTAATATTTCTGCCATGTATGTACAGTGTCTGCTTCAGTGCTGGAGTTTTCATTCTTCAAAGGAAGACTAAAAAATAATAATAATAATAATAAATCAAAGTGATTTTATCCACACAGCATTTCAGAAAAATAATCAGGGTGACAGATGAATGCCAAACCCCAGCTTTTTCCTGAACCAAACTTCCGAAGTAATCACAAAAACACTAAAAGACTTTCTGTACAATGCAATAACCCAAAAGTTGAGATATTCATCAGCCCGCAGCACGTTCGTGTCAGATACGCTCCGCAAACAACCCCTAATATTGCTCTCCCATCTCTTCCCCGATAAACTCAGCCCAATCCTCAACATCAGGCAACAGCTTTTTAGCGAATTATTTGGGACAGTATTCGCATTTGACTGCTGCACGCCAGGCAGCCTTTCACGCCAAGTTGCATTTTACTAACATAATTTTAGAGCACAAAAGCTTTGGTAAAGTGACCCAGGATAAATCATCATAATTTGGCACAGAGAGCCCGTGTCAAAGAGTCTGTTTCTGCAGAAGGGTTTCACCGGTGGCCGATGGCCCCCGCCTGCCCCTTCTCCAGGCACATTCATCAGGGACCTCCATGCTCAGCGCAGGACGTGATTCTCTCTACACATCAGGCAACTCTAAGACACCGCACAGTGCTTTCATTAAGCACAGATTGGTAAACCCTGCCGACAAATTCTATTCTCGTCCTCTTCCTTCCCTTTTAAATTGGAGGTAGTTTAAAAATAATATTCAGACCATATAATCCCGAGACATGTCTGCTGAATCTAGCAGTGTTTGCATCTAGCACAGCTCAAGCATGTCAAATTTGTTTCCTTGGAAACAAAGACCAATTTGCAAGCATTGCTTTCTTCCTTTTTTTTTTTTTTATGTAACGAAGACATACATACCTGCAGCTCTTGTTGATACAAAGGAATTAAAGCAGATTCACTTACCAACAAGGTTCATAAGAGAATTATTAATATATTTCACTAATGAACAATTGGCTGGCTGCACTAAGGGAAAACCACAGTTCATCGCTATTTAAAAATCCCTTTTTCCCTCAATAGATACACACTCGAGGCATGGCATTTATATTGTTTCCTTAGGGACAGGTAAGAGGAAAAAAAAAGAAGAAAAAAAAAGCAAAACCAGAGTCATTTTCTTAACCTAGGCTAGCAGCGCTGGTTCCAGTGGAGGAACAACTTAAGAGGGAAACCCTGTATTGCTCCTACCACATCGCTCCAAAAGATACACTAGTACAGCTGAAAACACACCTGCTTTCAACACAGACTGAAGAGTCAACACAAGCTTAATAAAAAAGAAAGCGGTAACATCTTCTAGACATGCTGTGCCAGTTTTAAGCCCAACTTTTTCCCACCGAGGGCATGCATTAGGGCTGAAGTGGGAAGCCAGCCTTTGCACGCAGCTGTAACTCTTCTCCTAGAGCCTGCTCACATCAAAGGTCCTCCCGCTGAAGCCAGTAAATCCTACGGCGACGACACACAACCGCCCTGTGCGGCCAAGAAAGAGGAGGGAGGGCAAAAAGCGTCTGAGTCTCCACAGCCTCATTTGCAAAGGCAGGCAGTTCCTCCAGCCTCCAGAGCCTTTGTCAGGAACTACAGCAGCTCAGCACCTTTCAAAGAATCTGTTCAGATACGGCATAAAATGGACACACAGGAGAACAGCAAATAAAATTATGGTCCCTTAAACATGCCGTGCAGGAGGCTGACTTAGCACAGAGTTCATTTCCCAACATGCTTGGGCCGAGGCTGGGTTGCAATCTCTGCTTGAGGAGATTCCCTTTGTATCCAAGGGAGCAGAGCCTGACACGTCTCTTGTCCCTGTCTGATGTGACCCCTGAATGCTTCACACTTCGGAAAATCAGGCCTTGGACTCCAATGCACCAGATACTCCAAAGAGGTTCAGAGTCTGCAAATGCCACAACACTGGCAGAGCAGAATTGCTGCCCTCTTGAACATGCTCACGGCGGGACCGCTGCAGTCACCTGGAGGGCAAACTGTAAACAAAGAGCACCAAAACACCCCGAAACTCTGCAGATGTCCAGCAGAACTGCCCAAGGGTCTCACCCTAAGGCTTGAAAAAACAATCTCTCTTCAGCCCACTGACTCTTCCAATGTGGCTGAAGAGCATTCAAGATGACTAACACAGGTTTCCATTCCTGCTGCAATCAAGTAAGGGGTTTTGAAGACTGCTCCAGCCACCATGAATCCTGGGGGAAGAGCAAGGAAAACAATCCAGTTCTTCCTGATCAAAAACCAAAGCATGTACTCAAAACCGCATCTAAACATCACCATGTAAAAAAGAACCCGACAGATACTGATTTGCTTAAATGCATTGCAACAATACTACTACTTTGGACATTTTAGAAGCAATTTATAATAAGAGATGGGAATAGCCGGCAACACTGATGCCTCCATTCTGCAGATGGGACAATCAAGGCTTGGAGAGCTAACTGCCAAAAATTTCTGGAGCGGTCCTTCACAAACATATGGAGCAGAGGAACATGATACAGGAGACCTGGCCATGAAGTCACACTTTACTGCTGATTTACTGAGTCACCTCGGCTGGCCAAGTTGGAGCAGCAAAGAACGTGCTGGGACAGCTCGTCTGGGATGACCTGGCTTTGAATCTCAGTGACGTCTGAGCACTTTAAGCTCCCCTGAAAAAAACAATCTTATCCTCCATTACTTAAAAACAACCACAAAATGCAAAACACGTCAATGTACGTAACAGATCAGTATTTTTTCCTCCCTCTCTATAATATTCCCTATAACTAACATGTTTTTGGAGGGGAGGGGAAATATTTACCCAAAACAGTGACCTTGCAATCACTAAGGAGCTTTTTATGCCCATTGCCAGATTTGAAAGCTGGGTGGATCTGTGACACCAGGACACAGCCCAGGCTCACGCAAGAACTCAGTCACATCTGAATCAACCAACAGGAGCAATAAATTCAGATAACTGGGCTGCAGCTCAAAGCCCCTGGGGCAATAAGCCTGGTTACAGTTTTTTAATGCAGATGCATTAAACACCTGGCAAACACTTAGGTGGAAATATTGTATTGAAACAAAAGCAAATGTGGAAATAGAATGAGATTACACCACTTACTAACAAATTTCACTACTGCTTCCCTTCCCTTTCTTTTCCCCCTCCATCCCGGCAGCCCCTTCAGCGTGCTGCTTGCAGGTATCAGAGGAACAAAGAGCCGATGGATGCCGTGAGCCCCATGTACATCTGGTGACTTCTGAACACAGATTAAATTTGGGATGACAGTCATGGGATTTATTTTAATGCCCAAATCATTAAACTATCCTATTTGCTTAGCTTCCCAGAGCTACAATGCTAAAGACTTGCTGTAATACAGAGGACAAGCATGAGGATGGTACCTAAAGCTCAGGTCTGAAGACTGATAAGCTCATTCTCTCATTCTGGTGCTTTCTCACATGAAAGCACTGGGGGGAAAAAAACAAAACACACACACACACAAAAAAAAAAAAAAAAAAAACCAACAAAAAACCCAACAAATTACAAATCAAGAGTCACACGCCGATTTTGGGTGGCCAGCTCAGGCAGAGTCTTTGAGACCTGCCGGGACCCTGCATCTCCTAGTGATACAGAGACACTATAGGAAGATCCAAATGGTCAGTACACTTGAAAATTAAGCTCTGGTTTCACATAAAAAATTAAACTAGTATTTCAAAAAATTACTTCCCTTAAATTCTCCCATCTTCCCCCCACCCCACCCCCTCACATTTTAAACGGAAGGACTCAAAACACAGCAAAACACAAGGAGAAAAAAACCCAAAACCAACACAAAATGCTGCAATAATGTAACCAGCTCTCAGAGAGGTGAATTGAGAACAGGGGACGGATGAACGTCTGCGGTTGAGCACAGCAGCCCCTCTCCTCCTTTGCTTGCTCTTGGCCACAGCATCCAAAATCTGTTTTGGAGGCCAAGCAAGGGAAGGCTGGAGTCTACTGAAGAGAAGTTTTGCACACTGAAAAAAAGACTACTTGCACTATTTTTATCACACAAGCAACAGGAAAGGGCTTCACCCTTCTAGTGCTCTGTACAGAGCCCAGACTCTCGTCCCCGTGCTGATCTGAATTCAAGTGTGCTTCAAAAGCATCATGGACCTCTGGAAGTGTCTCTTCCACTCTCATGCAGCCTTACCCCAGAGAAAAGGCAAGCAGAAGTGGTTGGTTCTGGTTTGGTAATACTACATAAAATAAAATAAAATAAAATAAAATAAAATAAAATAAAATAAAAGTGCACAGGCAATAGGGGGGGGGGGGTGGGGGGGTGGGGGGTGGGAGAAAATCCTGAGTATTTTTCTTCTGTAACAGGAAGCCAAATCCAGCCTTCAGCAGCCGCTTGATCACTCTCAGGCTTCAATTAAACAAAGTCAGGGACTGCAGAAGTTTGCTTCCTTTCCTCGAGCAGTTTTGTAAGACATTTGCTCGGTAGCTGAAAGCTCTGGAGTTTCACATGAAACTTATTAGCAGCTGGATCTTCCCTGTCACTGACTTCAAAACCCACAACCAGAGCATCACACCAAGACAGCTCGTTCCCGTGCACCTTTGATTAAAGGCTCTTGCTTCACTTGGGGAACTGAATTTCAGCTTTGTTTTCACACTCAAGCCAAGAAAAACCAGCCAGCTGGGCAGGATATGGCCCTCAACAAAGATTTCCAGGACTCCCTGCTAGTCAGCAGCTGACAACCTACAGCCAGACCCCGTCACGGAGGAAGGGTGTTGCACAGCGTTACGGTGGCAGGTCCCTGACACCTCACACAGCCTGCGGGATGAGCCGGGTGAGACTCAAGCGAAGAGCTGCTGCATCACCTGGCAAGCATCGCTCAGCTTTTTTTCATTGCCTGCTCCGTGCATTCAGTTCTCGCGACAGACTGACGTCGAGGCGGGGGCTGCGGCTGTGCTCCGGCACCGCACCTGGGAGCCGCAGTATGGGGCTTGCTCCCAACACCCAAGCCACCAAAACAAGTCCCCGCTGAAACGCGTGGGACTGCTTCCAAAGAAACGTGCCCTCGTTGAGGCTTAGCGATATATGGGTTCAAAGCAAAAACCCTCAGAGGAAGGAAAATCCTTTGCAATCTATTGCATGGGTATATACGTACCCTGACCATTCTGCTGCCCACCATACAATTCCAACCCAAAGAGCGCAGACTTCTAGCAAGGTCCCCAGCCTGCGAGGGAGGGACAGCCCAGCCAGCCCCGAGCACCATCCATGTGCCATCTGCCCTGGAGACTGCTGTCCTGTCTTCTCCCTGCCACCTCAGGTGTAACGTATCCACACTCAATAGAAACACAAACACTTCTAAGCCTTGACTGCAGGTAGACAATATTCTTATCCTAGCAGGAAGATCGCTCAGCAGCTTTTTTCCCCCCCTTTAAGAAAGAGGGAGGGAAAGACCCACACAGATAATGACAATAATGACAACAGCCCAGATGGTTATAATGGGAACATCCCTTGGGTACTGCCATCATCACAGTAATATTTTTTATATTCCCCTTTCCTGACACGCTTCAGATGTTGGTGTGAAAACCTGCAAGGGAGGGTATTTACAAGTCAATATGCTGTGAGACGCCAGGAGCACCAATATATTTTTTCCTAAGCCCTGCTTTAGAAGGAACAGAGTAAAGGGTCAGCTGTAAAGCAACCCAAAACGCCTGTCATTTCAAACTGCATTTAACACTCTTCTTCCTCTCCATATGGAAAAAAAGCATTGCAGAAGTTCCTATAAACCCCTGCATATTCCTCTGCTAATCTAGATATGCCCCATTCCCAAGGAGACTGAATAGATGTCATAAATCAAAGTTTGACTTAAACTATAAAACCTCAAGAAGAGGTTGCATCCACTGCAATGCACAAGCAAACAAACAAAACAAAAAGAAAGTTCCTAAGTAACACAAGTGCATACGAATTTTCCTGCAGCAGTGTAGTTCATACACACCAGTCTAAATAAGTCCCAGTCTCACGTGTTTATACAGCAAGATTAACTCTGCAGGGAGGGATGCTCGTAAATGGGAGCTTCTCTTCGGATCTGAGTGATGAAGGAAGGACACCAAGATGTATATATAAAGTAACAGAGTCCAGTAACTGAGAGATTCTTCTCCATTTATTTTTATCAGGTTTGTATACCTCATTTCTAATCCCTGTAATGCTGCCTTCCACCCATCAGTTAACTTCACCTCCAGAAGTCTGCCAATCTGCTTGGGAAGAAGGAAGGTTGCTGCCATCATTTTGTTTTAAAGAGCTACAACCCAATGGATCCAGCTGTGTTGATTTGCACAGCTGCATTACAACAAGCTCCTTACAGAATGAAGGTCAGCTCAGCCTGTTAAGTCATCATAAAAATTCACCAAGTATTTTGACAGGTACATAAAACACACTTCTAGAAGTGAAAGCCAGACTTCTTGGTAAGAAGGAAACTCCACCAAGCTCACGCCTTTCAGACTTCCAGTGTCTAACAGCGACACAATTCATTTCTTTCTTGCCATTTAATTGACAATTAAATGGAGGATCTATCTTCACTGCAAGAGCCAATGCATGTCTGTGTTAAAAGGGCTACCTGAAGCCAGGTTACAGGAAGTTAAAATTATATTACCTTGCCTTTGCTAGGTACATAGGATAAAATTGCAAATTAAATTAAATTGAGATGTAGAGGTCAAAAAATCCTTTATCGTCACTGAGCTGCAGCGCTGAAACAGTCCCCAGTCCTGATGCAAACACGGCGCTTTTGGCATTGTGGACAGTGCAAGACTGTGACACAACCATGAAGCAGATGTGGGAAATGTGACTTACACAATTTCTTCATTCATTAGCCAGGTACAGTTGTGCTCGATGTCCTCTCCCTTCAACCATTCACAGGTTTTGTGGGAGACCTTCAAAATCAGAAGGTTTCTCAGCCTGGTAGAGCACTGCCTTCCCCACAGCCTCTCCTAAATGATGGGAACTGCCAACCCTCTGAGATGCTCCCTGTGGAGAACAGATGGGTCAGTCCTTCCCATTCATCACCCCATCCATATCCAGGGCTCTGGACCCTTTTTTTGTGTCACTTTTTAGTCACTGGCATAAAGGACAATTAAAGCAAATACTCCGCAGCCTGCTGCAGAGACAACAATTGGTACTTGCTTCCCAATCCCTCATTTTGTTGGCCATCCTCACCCATTTCCCACCTTCTCGCCTACACAGAGAGGCTCCTGTCCTTTAACCTTGCTTTGGGATGAGAGATTTTTCTGTTTGCGGTTGTTCACACACACAGATACCCAACCCCTCACACCTCAAATCTTCATCATCCACTCCATTTTTTCTCTCCTGTTTTGAACTCTCTTCCTCTATTTTTAATTCCTCTATTTTCTTTCTCCTCTCTTTCTAATTTACTCTTTCCATCCCACTTCTGCCTTTCTAATCCTTTCCTACTATCCTCTTGGGGCAGGTTTTAAAACAAAGATCCTGCTGCTGCTCACCTCGAGGTGCAGGCTGCAACAAGGCTTAACTGCTTTATTCTGCAGACTCTGAAAATGAGAGAACCCAGATGGAAACAAAAGGCAAAAAACCCCGCCAACATCCCTGCTCCAGTCTCAAAACCCACCAAATCCACTCCAAAGACAGACACACACTCCACTGACTCAACAGACAGGAAGGTAGTGCTACACAGGAGTAGTCTCTCGTATCCTAATGTAACCAAGGGATAAATCTAAATACTCTTCCCCGTTAATGCCTGACCGATGAAAAGTGATAATGTATATAACTGAATACATATGCACACACATCCACATACGTGGAAGTACAAGGAAGAGTTTTCTTGCTTCTCTGTCATTTATTCAAGATTTTTCTACAAGCTTGACCTACCTTGTCCTGCCCAACTAATGATGCTGCTCTGTCGGATGCATACTGGATCCCACCTGAAAATTTGTTTTAAACAGCTGCTCCTATCCCACTTGTAAAGCGAACTGTTAAGCAAGTATTAGTGCAGCAAAAATATGAACCCAGTCCAACAATGAAGAGAAACATCCCTTTGCAAATCAAATTGGTGAGCGAACAAGCGGTGGAGCTGAAGCCTCTCTGTACACCCACAGTTCTTAGCTCAGGCAACACCAGACATCCCTTCTCATACAACACTCACAACTGCAGGTAATCCAGCCTTTACTGCTTAATCAAACCCCCCAGAGCTCATGGTTACCCTGAAAAGGTGCTGTGGACCCTGTAGGTGAAGGTGGTCTGGGCAAGGCTGCTGGCACTGTCACCCCGGGGAAGGGGGTCTTGACCAGCCCTGCACAGCTAACACACAGAGCAGGGGGAAAGCATCCCTCCGAGCCTCTCCCGCATCCCACAGCCTTGACTCTGCAAGCTTCAAGACACTTTGGTCTAACCGAGTGACACATTTTAAGCATTAAAAAACCCTGCTTAAATAAATCAAGCACCTGCTTGAAGTTAATTTGTGCTATGAGGTCCCTACAGTGAAGCAGACAAAGCCAAGAGAGGGACAACGGGATGAGCAATCGAACAAACAAGTGATGACTGAGCCATCAGCCTCCTGCCAAGGATCTTGTTGGGGCTTGGACCCTCCACGTGGTGCATTTCACAGCCACAAAAACTAGCCAAAAGAAGGGTTGATGCTGATTTCTCTTCTGACTCTAGACCTCTGCCTCCCCTCCCCGCAAGCCTGTTTACTTTTGCAGAGGACATTTACAGCGATGACCTCCATTCCATTATACTTTATATTTCACTTGCTTTCTGCCATCATGAATCACTAAGAATCCCCATTTATCATCATATAGTTATTCTTGAAATTAAAATAATAAAGGAAATTGCACTGAACCTTCAGACGGTTTCGTTTGGTGGGGTTTTTAAAAAAAAAACAAACACCTAACCATCCCACAGAAAAGTATGCACTTTATACTAAAGAGGAAAAGAAAAACAGAAAGAGTAAAGCATGGTTGAATTTTGAGCCTACTAGGCTTCCACACTGCCCTTTTTGTGTCCGACAACAAAGAGGTGTGAATGCTATCAAGTCACACACAGGTACTGGCAATCCGATCCTGCTTTGTACCACTTTCCAGCTAGGTGCTCATTTTAATACAACACAAGCTGCCATGCAACAAAAAAAGCCCCAAAACAAAAGGCTGTAGAAAAAAACCTGCTAATAGACCCGATTATTCTCATTTTACCTCAAACAAGGAGCAAGGCAGCAATACAAAACTATTTTTGCAATGTGTCAAATTTAAAACCAAAGACACACGGACCCGTAGCCCATTACAAACCTACCCAGCAGTGGTGTTTTTTACGTGCTATACATTACCAGTGCGTGCCTGGGCACTACAGCCCGAGCAGTGCTTCATGGCTCCTTTGGCCATCCTCCGCACCACTCGCACCAGCGCAGCCCTTCCTTGGCACAGCTGCACTTAAAGCAGAAAAAAGGGGGCCTGCCTCCCCATGAGGCAATTAACTGGGGGAAAAAAAAAACCAAAACCAAAACAAACGCAAAAAAGAGAAAATGAAATTAAATACTGGGCAAGACGAAGTGCCTTTGCAACCCATGGCCTCACCTGCCGGGGGGAGAGGTGCAGGGGAGCCCCCCAACAGCAACATCCTCAGCACAGCCCGGTGCAGAGCACAGCATCATGCTGCCGGACCCTCCAGCACCTGGGATAAACTATCCAGGAGACAACCTGCTGCTACGTGCCGCTCAGCCATCTAAGTTTAGAGGCATTTTGTCCAAGGCAATCTTTAGGAAACCCCAACGGAGCGAAGAATCGGCAGTAAAAACCTTTCAAGGAAAGCCTGGCGTGGTGCATACCTCTGCTGGGCTGTGCTGGCTTTTTAGATTCCCATCAAGGATTTCGGAGGCCTACACCGGCACATCCATGGGCTCCGCACCACGGGAGGTGGCCAGGAGCATCCTCAGAGGCAGCAGCATCCTCCCAGAGCCCACCGCTGCAAGGGGAGGCAAGGAACCGGGATGCTCCAGGAGCCTGGCGGGGGGAAGGAGGCAAACGGAGCAGAGCAGGGAGGGTTTTTAACCACTCTCGATCATTCCTCAGAATAAAATTTTTAAAAAATTACTCATCAAGTGATTAAAATGTGCAAACATTTTGCTTGGTGTTCCGACTGCCACATTTAATATTTCAAACAACATCCAGGCCAATATTGTTGCTTAATTTAACATAACTGGATCCCCAATGCATTTCTAACAGATTAAACCACAGAAATATCCACATGTTTTAATGAGGATTTGGCACTACTCAGAGCCAAACAGATTTTAGTAATATTTTTGGACTACAAATTCTTTCATAAGAAAAGAAAGCCCACTGGTAATGGATCTGATTCACTACATTGCAAGCTTTTTTGGATTTCAGTGCAAATTGAGAAACCTAAATATTTAGTGCCATTATAATTCGAGCAACATCTGGACAATTTTCTTTGCCTCGTAAAAGATTTCAGCCAGCTTTGCAGAGACTCAGTCCATGTTGCTCAGGCAGAATGGCTCCTTTTACATTTGCATGCTTCACTCAGATTCTGTAGTTTCTATGCCAACAAGCATTTGTAACTCTTTAAAAAGCACATTTGGAAGTGGGGTGTGTGTGTGTGTGTGTGTAAGATCTGAAACGTGATAAAGATTTTTTTGTTTGGGGTTTTTTTGTTCTTGTTGTTACAGATCTAAATCATCCATTCCTCATTTTTTTTTTCTGAGCCTTGGAAACCTCAAAAAGGTCTAACAACCATCTTCTCAGCCATGGCAAGTCTTCCACCTGCTTCAAAACGCAGCGGTGACTCAGAAAGAGGGAAGTTTGTTGGGTTAATCTCATGTATTAAAATATAGACACACACACACACATATACTCGCTTAATTTTATAGAGAGAGAGAGATAAAAATATATATAAATATATATATATAAAACACTCTACTTCTCTCTCCAGACAAAGAATCAATAGCAAACGTCTGTTGGTGTCTCTTCAGACAAGAGCTCTGTGGGAAGAGTGAGAAGCCCACCGTGCCGAGGCGCAACCCCGCAGATGTGCCCCAGCCCGATTCCACGGGCAGAACGAACCCCACGCAAACCCACGTGTCCGTCCACGCCGCAGCGCACAGGGCCTGTGCGAGCTTCCAAATCCCAAGGAAAAGTAAACAGAGACAAGCAGCTACTGCTGAGCTGTCACTCCAAATCCAGCAGTTTGATTTTTAACCAGACTCCTGGAAGCCATGCCTCCCCCTCCTCCCCAGCCTCAGCCCCAGGCCACCCAGATGGCTCCGATTTTACGAACACTTGTGCGTGGCGCCGTGACATTGTAGGTGCATGGAGACAAAGCAAACCACAACCACCAAAAAGCAGACCAAAACATTCCAAGCCAACAATTCTACTGATCTTAGGAAAAAAAAAGAGGAACAAGCCACTTTTTTTTTTTTTTTTTTTGTTTTTTTTACACAGATGCAGCCTACTAGATGCATGTTCATCGTGAATCCCTCTGCAACCTGAAGGTCACACAGGACCCAGCGATGCCTTTGGGGCGACCACCTTGGGCACGCCAGCTCATCACCAAGGTGCCCAATAGAAAAACGAGTCAGCCCAGGCTGCTCCGCAGCAAGGACAGTCGAAACGAGTTGTGCCCTCCAAAATGCAGGACACAGAGGTGTTTCCCCGGGGGAGCTGCTCAGCAGGAGCAGCTGAGCAGGCAGCCCCAGCAGGTAACATCTCCCATCACCTGCTTCTCATCATTTCCTTGTCTGTGAGCTCCAGAGGGTGAAAGACCAGAACATACAGTGATACTGCTGGCATGAAAACGTTCATTGACAGGCTCATCGCTCACGATGGAGATCTGTTTGCCCCTTCAGCCCATCTCTTGTGCATGTGTAACACAGAACTGAGGTGCCGGGAGGGGAGAGGAAGGAAAGGCTGTTGATGCTGTGCAATAGTTAGTCCTAACCACACAGCCAAGAGGTAATACTCTCGAGGACCCAAGTATGATAAACTCCTCTTACTTCAGCTACACAGAGGATACACAGAAAGGAAGATTGGATGCCCTTAGCCAGAGCACAGTATTAATGCACTGCTATTCTGGCAGGGCACCAGTTCCTTCCCTCCCTGCACAATCATAGATGATGCAGCTCATCAGACAACTGATTTCATCAGCAACCTGGGATTTGTTTTCGCAAGCAGGAATCAGGATGAGATCCAGGAAGGGCAAAAACTCCCCTGGGGAACAGGAGGCAAAAGGACAAGATGAACAGAATAGTGGTGGTGACTAAAAAAAAAATATTATTAATTTTCAAAAGCAGTATTGTCTCACGGGACTAGTAACAGCCCCCAGCTAACAAACAGTTACTCCTGCAGAGCCGTCAAAAGATCAGGAGAAAAGACTATGTCTATAAAACTCCTCTCATTTGAAAAAGGCTCATAGGTCACTGCCTAGCACACGGAACGCCTGGAGCATGAGGAAGGTGCCTTACAAAATACAGCCATCACCACCCACGCTCCCAGTCTTTGCTGTGCTACAGGAAGGGTAGCACGCTGCTCTGCCCAGCTCCTGTCCTCTTGTTCCCTGCCACTATTTCACAACCTTTGCTGTTTCAAAAGCCCTTCTGACAACCATGCCAGCCAGCATAGAGCTCTTTTATGCAAGCAAGCCTCTGTGTGACTGATAAAATTCAGGCTTTTCCCTCCACATCATACCTACGTAGCTTATGCCTACAGGTCAAGACCGTAACTGCTGTAAATTAGGAGTATTTTCACCTACTTCAATGAACTGTATGGGTTTGTACTACCTGGAAATACAGCTCCATCTGCAACTTAAGAGACTGAGCCTAAAAAAATGAAATCAAGAGCAACTTTCACAGACAGGAGGTGGCCACCTGAGTGTTCTCTGTCTGGGATATCTTCTTCCATGCTACGTGCAATAAGCCAAGTGTACCGACAGCAGCAATAGCAATGCAGACCAGCTACAGAACAAACACCACTGGGCGGATTTGTGTCGCAGCCTACACCTACACCACCCCAGGACTTCTGAACAGGGAGGAGGGAGATCTCGCCTATGAAAAGCAGGGAGAGCGATCTGAAATCAGTCCTTGGCAAAACCAAAGGCTGTCAGGACTCACTTTAATTAATTCCCCTGCCAGGTTTACAATGTTTAACAAAAAAGATTGTTGTATGCCCAGCACTACCAGGTGAGACCTGAGGTGGACATTCACACACCTGGTTTTATGTCCCCTAAGCTCACTCTACCCAAGCGAGAGCCCCCCTCGCTCCCTCGTGCTAAGGGCCATTTGGGCAATGGGCTGCTATCCCACCCAGGTACAGCAGTCTCCTGGGGTTGGGTGGTATTGAGATACCTCCATTCTTCTTCTCCTTGAGATGGCAGCACAAACCTCTGGCTGTAAACGCAACAGGTGGGATCACACATACTCTTCAGCTCATGGAAATACCTGGGGGCCACGGGCTCTGTGCCGAGCCTTCTCCCAGTGGGTCCCTCACAGGATTACTGCAGCAGCCAAGTAAGACAAATCACTATTAGCTGGACCAAGTGCTACGGAAAGATCATGAAAATGAATTAACCCCCACCCTTCTCTCTTCCACGATGGATTGCACTCTGCTCCTTTGGAGCAATTTCATGTAAGGGGAGAAGGAACATACGACAGGTATGAGGAATTTATTGCCATGTGGTTTCTTGTGTTGAAACACAGCATTGAAACTGTCTGCAGTGCCTCCGGTCACGCTGTGAGATGAGGAATGAGTCAGGGCCACATCCAGGTCTGGTGCCAGCACCTTTTCCCTGCACCTGGGAGCCCACACCTGGATGTGCAATGCTTATGGGGACCTGGATGACTGGGCATCAAACACTTCTCATCATGCAAGACTCTTGTTTTTAATACATTGTGCTTTTTTCTCTTTGCACACCCTCAGTCTAAACCCCCACTGGAAGCACGGCCATCCCCAGTTCTCAAAGTTCATGGCAATAAAACTGGGAAGCGAAGCAGAGGGCAGGCAGGTTCACCAGGCCCCTGGTGCTGGTCTAAATCCGGAGCTGTGCCGCTGCGTCCACACCAGCTTCGCCAGCGTGCCCGGTTAGTCAGGAGCCCTCAACGCCTAGTCTGGTATCAAAAAATAAATGTGTTAGCTGATAAAATATGAAACTCCCTTCCTCAACCAACGCACCCACAAAAGCTCTAATTTAGCTCTGAGAGTCATCACCGGATCGTACATCACTTTTGAGCCTTTTAAGGAAGCATTCCAGCATTTTCCCAAATTAATCAGGTAACTTTTTTTTTTTCAGCCAAAGACAAAGTTAAAAATAACCAAGGGCCAGGCAGGTGCCACTGAAAAGCTCTTGCAGGGAAAACCTTGTCCCATCACACCTGTAAGTCAGTCAGTCCTTGCCCGTCTCCAGGCACTGAAATGCAGCAAAGCCACCTTCCAGCAAACACACACCACAAAGCCCAAGGACAACGCTCCCCATTAATGCCGGATAATTTTAAGGCTTCAACTGCAGGCAGTCCATATTGCTAGCAAAATCCTACATTAAGACTTGCACTATCTACCACAGCAGGCTTGACCCCATTTTCATATGCAGAAGCAAAAAAAAACCAACTTCATAATCCTACAGAACACTGAGCAAATAGCACTCTTTGGGACTACTTGAATACCACCCTATTAAAATACAAACATGTTCCTACAGTAGCTCAGTGATCTTAAACATTCACCATCTTTTCATTTCAGGTTTTAAGCACTTTGCCTGGCAACTGTCTGAAGGGCAAATCATTACGGAAATAGGAAGACAATTAATTTTCCTTTATTCTAGAAGAGAGGATTATTGGAATAAATAAAATAATCAGCTTAGACAAGAACACAATTCACAACTTATGAAAAACAGAGGACTTTTTTTCATTTTTCTTTCCGAAGAAAAGATATTCTTGGATGGAGTCTGCAAGGCAAGTGCAGAAGTTTTGGAGTTAAATAACCTTGGACTGCTAACTCACTACATGCCATCAGCAGGAGGAAGACGGTCATTTCAGACACTCTTGGAGCCACTGTTTTAATTTTTTAATATAGCAACTTAGAACACCCCAAAAAAAAGTCACAAAGGCCACTTGCCAATCTCATTTTGTACAGAGGTAAGCCTGAAGCAGCCCCAGTCCGAGTGGGAAAGGTGCCACAGGAGCAAGCACAGCTACAGCACTGGGCACTGACAACATCAGGTCACCGCTTTTTAGGGTCCTCTTCCCATCCAGGGCTCTGCCCCCAGTAAATCCACATTGAGTCCGTTGAGATTAATGAATTTATCTGGATTTCAGCCACTGCAGAAGTTATCAGAACCAGTTTCAAAAGCAAGCAAAGGAAGGTTATATGCTAATGCTTGCTGATGAATGCAAAGCAGAAGAGCGACTGTCTTACCAACGCCACTATTTGACACCAGCCTGTAGCACGTGATGCTCAGCACCATGATTAATATGGTTAAAGGAGTATCTGATACACCGTGACATGCATGTATACCTCCATTTAGCAATTAAATTAAAGGTAAGACATTTAAATCCCAAACCCCAGTGGGAGAAGTGAGTAAGAGGAAAAGGAGAGCCTTCAAGTTCATATTGGCAAGAGACGGAGTTACTATTTACTGAGAAAATTTTGGGATATCTTGGTAGGAACTGTACAGTTATTTCTGAAGGACTCCTCTAATAAGCAGTGTGAGTTATAAAAATAGTATGGAAACTGTGGTTCAAGGTTGCTACAGCCTTGAAAAAGAAAGAGAGGTAATTGATGGAGGCACAGATTCCCAGGAACACTGACTGTAAAAGTACTGAGAAATCAAATTGATGATCTGGAAAATAAGATGAGATTAAGAATGATCAGTTAGTGGGGCCTCCTGAAGGAGCAGAAGCAGGCTCTTAGTTTGCAGTGGATTATTAAGAAGGTTAGGGATGAATAATTCCTACTGTTCGTATCATGTCCTGGCAAGCCATGTCCCCAGACAGGCCAGTTACGTAGTGCCCCGCACCCCTCCTGGGGACGGAGCTCGCTCGTGCATCAAGGAGCCCACGTGTTTATGCCAGCTCATAAATCTGAGCCTGGTTCCAGGATCCGGCCCCGGCCCCCCCCCACTGCTGTGACACCAGAGGGAAATGCATGGCTCCAAGCTGCTCCCTTTGCTTTCTCCAGCAGTGGCTCTACAAACTCCAGGTGCCCAGGCACAGCCACGTTGCAGCAGCTGGAGAAAGCACCACTAGAAAAAGCTCCCGCACATACCGGCACCGCTGCCCTTCCCACGGGGAACAGCCATGTCTTCTGTTTGCTTCTCGAACTGCAAATCACTGTGGCAGCAAGTAGGTCACGGACTAGATGGCGCTTGAAGAATCACCTGCAGTTCATTGCCTTCCCTTTTCTTTTTTTTTTTTTTTTTTCAGGAGCTACCAAGTCACTTCACCACCACCTTCAAAAGCAGCCTCCTCCTCCAGCACAGCCCCATCCATCCATCCCTCCTGGTCCTCTCCTCCTCTGGCTGCTATGCCCACAGCCCTGTCTCCTCCATTTCTGCTCTCTCCCTGGTCTGTTTAATTCCATCTTTCCCTGCAGGTGGAGGCAGGTCTTTAAAGCAGGATTTTTCTTCCATCTTCCCTTTCACCACAGACCGTATTTTCCCAAGCATAACATACTGCAGTGCATTGCTTTTCTAACACTCAGAAGCCCAAATGTTACGTCCTCCTCCACACTGATCAATTCATTAAGCCTCATCCACCACCGGAAAGGTAGTTATTCTACTAATTTCACAACCAGGTTAAAAAATGCAGCTCCTTCCCCTATGTCCATAACTTCACTTATTAATCCTCAGGAAGAAGGGGGGTAGGGAGTCCTCTTTGCCAGCTGCTGCTTTCAGGCTTGCTCCGGTCCCCTCCCAAAACAGAGCTCCACCAGCGCCCCTGGAGCAGATCCCATGGGAGCCGCCGGGGAGATGCCACAAGACCCTTCCCTGCTTTCCCCAGGACCTGCGAAGAGCTGGCAGCCCAGCCGGAGGGCTCGGGGCAGAGGGAGAGCGCTGCGAAAGGGCACGAAGGAGGCTGCAGCAGCAAGGAGCTGGTTCAGGGTGTTAAAGAAGCTGAAATGCAGCCGTAAGCCGGATTCCAAAATGCCCAGGAAGGCTGGAGAGCAGGAGATAAAACTTCTCCTCTGAAGCGAGCCTCAGTAAGGCATGAAGGTGGAGAAATGCTGCGCATTACAGAAAACCCTTCCACACAGCTTCACAGCAGAAAGAGGATTCATCACAGCAAATAATTACAAGGCTTATATCATAATGTCTGGTTTTCAAGTCATTGCCAATTGACTAAAGGTTGGCTGAAGCAGTTAGAAGGGTGAGATGCAAAAACACTGGGCTTTGAAGTGGTCAGCATTTGATTATTAAAGACCAGGACCTTGATGCAATGCATTACCCAGCGCAGTAACTTTCCCTGTGATTGCCAGGTTTGCATAAGGTTTCTTTAGATAGACCTGTAAGATTCAGTTCCATTTTGTTCTTTCTGTTTTGAATGCAGTCCTTGGCTGCTACAATACCAAAGATGTGAGCAAGTCCCACATTCAGGTTTCAGTTCCTCCACTGCACCAAGTTATGCTGATGGAGGAAGAGACAAAACTGGCCATACAGGCAGGTTTTCTCACAGAAACCTAAAGACAGGAGCCTGCAAATTCAGGCAATGAAGCCTCCTGAAAAACTCGAGTTACTCATCTCGGTAACAGCATCAGGAGTCCCCTGCGCTGCATTCCCTGCACCACCACAGTGTGCACAGCCCCAGTGTGCTGACGGGCAGGATACAGGAGTGAAACACCCGGGGGAAGGTTTTCGGGTGGGATGACACCTCTGCTCCCCCCAGATGACACCAGCCTGAGCACTGGCTGTTGCCTCCCCACCGACAGCCCCATTCCCTGTAGGCTGCTGCTCCTACAGCCGGCGCTGATGTGCCCCATCCCCTCGGCTGCTGGGGCTCACCACCTGCCCCACAACAGGCACTGCCCCCATTTCAGCCCAGGTTGAATGAAGAACCAACGTTTAACCATACCAAAGGGTTGGGGGGGTTGCACGGGCGTGCCCACTCCATGAGAACACCTTGGCAGGGAGCTGCAGAGCTCCTCTGGCAGAGCCCAAGAACCAACAGATCCACAAATTTTAAACCGACCAAATTAAACTTGGTTGTAGCTATTATTTTTTTTCCCTTTCAGACTCAGCAGTTCCAGAGCTTGCTGGAGAGGAGCTGAACGTCTTCTCAGCACCGAAGAGCCCTGCGCAGGAGGGAAGCAGCTGTGGGCTGAGGCTCTGCAAAAGCTGCTCCGACCCGGAGGCACAAAGTCTCCAGCCGCCCAAGGTGTGGTAAGGCTGAAGCACAGCGCTCCGTGCTAGGGGCTCTCCTCAGCCACTGCAAACGGCTCGTTTTCCCCATTTTACTCTAAAACAGGAAGAGTAGGAGGGCTTTGCTCCCTGGCTTCGAGCCAAAAGGCATGGCACTGAGGAAACAGCATCACCTTTGTCCTTTTGCTGAGCCTTTCCCCTGTTTTCTGGTGCCAGAGATGCCCACCCTGGTACTGGAGACTGAAGGAAAAAGTTTCCAGCCAGTCCAAACCGTTTCAGAGATGAACCCAATTCCCTTTCCTGGTGAGGCTGCGATAAAGAATGAGCTGATGGACCCAGGCTCCCTAAAGTGGCCCACTGCAAGAGGGAAAGACAGTGATGACCAGGGACAAGCACCTCATTTCAGCCTACGAACCAGTCCTGGTGCCAAGGGACCTCTGGGTACTGTACCGGTAAAGCAGCCCCCTGCTTACACACTTTTGGTTAAAGATGTATTTTTGTTACACTCTGATCATAAATTCTAAGGGCTATTTTCACTTTCTTGCTTTCACCTTGGCTTTTCAAAAAGCTATGTCCCAGCCCTTCAACCAAATGCACTTTCACCAGAACTTGATAGTTTTCCTCTGTACTACAAACTCCTTGTCGTGGTGGCAGATGTGTCGCTGGCATAAGAGAAAAATCTGAAACAGAAAACACTCATCCACCACTGAGAAACACGCAACACCGCTGAATCCCGACAGAACCACGGTCCTCCAAGAGACAAGTCTTTGTTCTCACAATTTCCAAAACAGTATTCTGAAAACAACGTTCCTCCTTATATAGATTTATATTGCTATATCTCTATCATTTTCCTTACACCCATCAAAACAAAGATATAATTAACCCACCCTCAATAGAAATTACAATGATTTTGAAACAGCAAGAAACAATCTATTTGCATTTGGTAGCTAATTATTCCCCCTACGCACACAGCCACCAATGTTCCCTAAAACCGTCCACAGAACAGACAATCTGTGCTAGCCAGAGCTTCTGGAAAGGAGGGGAAAAGGAGGGACTAAGTGAAAATCCTCAACATTGGGGTGGCAGAATTTTTTTCTTTTTCAAATACGCAGCACCTCGAGCTCAGCCAAGTCTGTAATAGAATTGCCCTTCTGAACTCATCCGACAGCATTAGCATCCACCTGTGTGTCACATGTAAGCTGACAGCTACCACAGGACGAATCTAGTGGGAACCACTGACATTTGCAAAATTATTGAATTATTATTCCCTTCTTCACACCACTCCAAGGAAATACGAAGCCACTTTCCAATACATGCGGCTGGACATAAAAGTAATACCGGGTAACATCAGGGCTGCTACCACAGCCACGCAATGAGTTTTCAGTGGCAAAGGCTGAGTTGCACCTATTATTTTCTTCACTCCCTGGAAAGGAGGAAGGGTGTACCCTTCTTCCCATCCCACACTGCCCTGGTGACTTGCTGAGGACAATCTCTAACAACTCGAGTTCGAGGGGGGCGATTTATTCCAGTTAGGAACACTCAAAACGATGCCCTTACCCACACCACACCCCCCCACCCCCCCAAGCCAGGCACATTTTGCTGGCAGTTCACCTTCAGTTCCTCATCATTTAGAGGGATCAGCTAGATGTTTTTAAGAGGTAGAGATGCAAGCTGTGGTTAGTGAGCACTGCTTCTCCCAGCTCAAGCACTGCGCTGAAGCAGCCCGAGAAAAATCAAGCCACCCAGGTATTCCTGCAGGATGTCCTGGGAGCCCCCAGGCCGGCCCTCCATCGCCTGTGCTGTAAGTATTTGGAGGAAGCGGATAGAAAGCATCAAGGGTGGTAAATCACATCCTCCTTCACCCACACTTTCTGGAGGCGAGCAGACAAAACACTGCTCACTCTCTAGGAGCCAGGAGAGGTTTTCCTTCCTCCAGGATGCACCCGGAAAGCAGCGCTTGGGAAGGAAGGAGCTGGGTTCCACCTTGATGCAACCCGTGTGCCTGCAACACTTACCTCGCTGGCAAGGCATTCGCTCCTCAACATGCGAAAAGCGATCATCCTTTAAAGCAAAGCCAAAGAGCTCAACGATTATTTTTCTTCCCCCATCTGACACAGGTTTGCAGCTCCTCAGGCATGGGGAGGAGGGGGAGCAAAATAAATAATAAAAAGAAAAAGACTATTATTCTGTAGGCAATCAAAGCTAATCCCTTGACACATTTTCTTTCCCAACAGAAGCACGAGATCTCGAGCCCCGCTGGGTTCTGATCACAACCAAACAGGACTAGGTGTTTTCAGCTCCCTTCTGCCAACACAGCTCAACGTGCAGCAGGCCTCGCCTCGTACCCTCGTACAACCATTTAACTCAACACAAAGCCACCCTGGTGCTCTACCCCAGCTCTAGAAAGCCAGCCCGTGCCTCAGCGTGGCCTTGCACGGAAATAGGATTGCTTTGGCCTGGAGGAAAAAACAGAAACCACAACATGAAGGTCACCCATAAAATCATTACACAGATCCCTCTTCCCCAGCTCTTAGACAAAAAACCTTTAGCAAACCCTCAACCTTAAAGTAGAAACACAAAAAGATATGTACATTAATCCCATATACCTCCGTCAATTTTTTTCCTCGTGTCTTTAGAGCAGTTGTTTACTGCAGCCAACTGCAGAGAAATTACAGTAGCTTAACTCTCCAACTCCCTCTAAAGGATTAATCTTCCAGTGAGCATGCTCACGCGAGATCTTTTTTCAGCAGTTGCATCCATTTCATGAAATGAGGGCTGCTGCAGACATGAGGAAATGCCATTTCAGGACTACAGGCAAAGTTACACAGCCCCCCAAAAATAAGGGCTGATCCCTTCCCAGGGCTCCAGAGAGGATCCCTGCCCAACCCTCCACCTCCAACGAGGTTTATAGATTTCACGTTCATGTGCCCTGTCAGGAAGGGGGGGGGCTAGTGGCTTCCCTGCGACACACGTTTTAAATGTCTGATCTTGACTTTTCTCTACAAGCTGGTGGACAGTTCACCCACCGAATCCTAAGTCAAAAATAGCTCCTTCTCACCGGCAGATTTTTCCTTTGTGTCACTCGTTGGCTCATCTTTGCTTTTTTTAAAAAAATAAATAATCAGGGAGGTAATTTGGGGGGTGGAGGGGAGGGGAGGGGGAACGTTCAAATAAAAAGGAACAGCTTTAAAAACCTAGTTCCCAACTCTGCATCACAGTAGGTAACAGATCCTGAGACACATTTAACTCCACAGATTAAGGACCCATGCAAATGAGGATTTGCTAGTAGACAACAAATCCAGTATCTAAACAAGGCTGTTCCAGTAATCTTGTCCATTCCCTCCTCAACCACTGTAGATCAAACTGCTCCTCGTGAGGTGTTCCTCCCTCACCCCACACGGTGCACCTCAAATCCCAGTTTTCCTGGTGAAAACAAAGCTCCAAAATTAAGGACAAATATTTATGCTTTAGAAGCAGATTCCTCCATTTTCATCTTCCCATATTACCAGGGTTACTGCCGTTCCCCTTCCCATTTATCTATTTTATGTCCTGTTGCTTAATTGCTCTTTGTAGCTGATAGAGATTCAAGCCTCCCCCTCCCCCACAAAAGGCTCTTATTTCAAGTTTTAAACCCTGCTTGAGTCTAGGACAGAGACCCTGCAGCATCCCTGGAGCGCTGGGGAAAATCCGGAGTGGGCTACAGCCAAAGGTGTGAGATTGCTTCGCAAATCCAGTCGCCAGCCTTCACCCCAGCCACTACAAAGATCTAAACATTTATAAAAAAAAAAAAAAAAAGGAAAAAAAGTCTTGAATGCCTTTGATGACATGAAGCCCCTTTTATGTTGTGAGCCCTACACGTGAATCTACAAAAAAGGCAACATGTCATGATAGTGTTAAATAAGGGCTATGTCTGCTTTTTAAAATGAACGCTCACCATAGCGACAAGTCTCCATAAGGAATGATAAAACGTATGGTGACACTGGATATTTTGTTCTGTTGTCACCTAAATAGAATCACTCACAGAAAGGAAATCTCTGTTACCATGCATTAAAATAGACGCATTGTTTTATTTATAAAGCATCCAAACTGGTTGGTTTGGATGTGTCATAGCAGAGGCTGCTCGTCCACCCCTCCCAGCTCTACCCCTTGGGGACTTAATGAACGATGCCTGCACTCATCCTGCCCTGGCCTCCCACGTATCTCAGGTAGTGCTGAGGCTGCTCCAACTTCTCAGAGGAAGGTCTGGAGCCAGGGCAGAATCTGTCCCTGAAAATCCCCGCGAAGAAAAATCCCAGACTGCAGAGCAGGCAGACGTGAAAGCCTTGATGCAGGAAGATCATGTCCTGCGCTTCCTCCTCCATTGCAGGATTACACTCAAACACGAAGTTGGGATATCAGATATGGAGTTATCCTGACCTGTCATTCCCAATTTGGAAACCAGTCATACTCCCTGAGAGTTTAGACTTTGAAGATTGACTGCTATTGATTCTTCTTCAAGCAAACAGCCCAAGCTGGCAATCGGTCAATAATAAGCAATTACTCGACAGCCTCTTATCTCCAGATGCCAGCCCAGACAGCTCGATTCATAGAGGCAGCAGGTCAATAAATCAAAGCTGTTCTCAAATTTTAAAATATCATCATTTAAAAACCCACCCAGCCTTCAACCTGGCTGAAAAAGCAGCTAGGACAGAGAGGTTCCTGCAGAACGGTACGGTGGCGTACTGCTAATATACCGCAGAAGAGAGAGTACATGACGTGGTGAAATCCACCTCTGACACTCACTTGTCACGAGCAGCATGAGAGCTGCAGCTGGACGAAGAAGATGAGAGAGGAGGAAGCAAACCCCTTCTCCTTCAAACAGTCACTTGTAGGGAAGAAGCAGAGCGGGGCAGCCTTCCAAACGCACATCACCGTTCCTGGCTGGCTCCCTGTGACCCACCTCACTGTACCCTGGGAGCCTCGGAAATAGCAGCAAGAGCCTGTTTAACACCACCGTGACAGCAAACTGATGGCATCTTTCTAATATCCCTGCTGTGACCTCTATACCCTGGCTATACAATTAATCATTTCATCCTAGGAAATGCACTTCTTTGCTCTTTCATGGACTAAACATGATACAAGTATGGGAGCCAAAGGCTCCTCTTCCACGTTTCGGAGTGACCCAGAGGTGATGCTATTAAATCCAGTGGTGCCAACACTGTGCAACAGACAACAGAGAAGAAAACCAGCCTTGCCGAAAACTCCTGTAGGCATTTTATGCTCTCAGTGCAGACTGCCTTTAAAGACTCATTTGTATGAAAAGAGGTAAGAACTGCCTATGTAATTTGCAGGAGATCACGCAGCTGGAACACAAGCCTAGAGCATCGGCAACCTTCTATCTAGTACTGCAGAACCTAGAAACTCTGGTACCTTCACTGTTTACCCATGGGTTCTTGCACAAGTCACAGAAACAATCTAAAAGTACCAAAAGAACAGAGCAACACTTAATAAATAATTCTGCTTCTGCTGCTAGAGGAGGTAGGCGGCGGCCTACAGGATGCTGCATCCTCTGCATCGGGTGCTAACCTGCTGGCACAGGAGGGGGTAAACAACGTACCAACAAGTTGCACAAGCATCGTAAATCCAAGACCCCTGGAGCCCGTGAAGCTTTCTGCTTATGCTGCAGAAGTGTCCCAGATTCATCAAGCTTGGGGCAGCCCCGCCACCATGCTGCAGTGTAGCTGTGACCCACCTAGGCAGGCTGCCAGGGCTCTAGGCAATGCCAGAGACATCAGAGAAGAAGGTGGCGTGACTTGGGACCGTCCCACCAGCAGCTCCCAAAGAACAGAGCACAGAGGCATCTTGCTTCGTTTGACATGCCCACTGGTCCCAGGAAGGAACATATTTGTATAACGATGACCAAATACTGCAGACTAAGCATCTCCAATCACACTAGCTTGAAAAAAACCTGAGATTTTGAGCCTGATACCTAAACAAAAAGGGGTGACCCACTGGAAGCAGGATCAACCCCATGACTGGTACTCACTCCATTTGCTACAAAACACAGGCACCTGAGGACACATCCTCAGTCTTCACCATCTTTCAGAGGTCTGGGAAAGAAGGTCAGGTGAAAGGCAGCAGGTAACGAATTACTTCAACTGCACTCGCCAGTTGGGTCAGACTTCTTGTGGAGGAGTCTACTGAGGTTTCCTCCTCTAGCAACACGCAGCGCACTCGGTTCTTCATTTCATCAGTGGCTGGGACAGCAGGAAGCTGTGGGAATGTATGCCCGAAATCTGAAAAGGATTTCTCCACTTCTTACCCACAAAGCATCTACAGGTGGCTTTTACACTGTCAGTCTAGTCTGCAACATCGTGGCAAAGCATGGAAGAGCGCTTGGGAGAAAAAAACTGTGTTAACACATAACACTGCATCACTATTGCCATTTATAGTAAAGCCACAAAATGCCAAAGCAGCTGACAGGATCCCACAAACCGCACTCCAGAGCAACAGCGGACTCCTGAGTTTTGCAGCCTACCAGAATTATTTTCACACACCACCTGCATTTTTCTGGTATAAAATATAGTGCTCTTTCCTCTCCCCCTCCAAAGATCCAGATAAATAGCAGGTCTGCGCATCCACACTGGAAGGACAGTCTAGTCCTTACTCCTTTTGCACAGCTCTAAAGGGGAGCCTGCAAAACCGCTGGAGGTGCTGACCACTGAGATAGTTATTTATTTCCCCACAAAGGAAAGCAATCCTGCTGCCAGCTCTGGGCCTGGCTTCGATGGATACACAGCCTCAGCCTAACCTGCGTTGGCATACTCTGGAAAAGGAAAATAATACAGCACCGTCACAAACTGTAAATGCGGCAGTAACAGAAGACTATTTCTCATCTTCTACAATGAAAACAATGCCAGCTGCAAGACGAGGAGATATCGCAACCTGCCGTTCCTCCTTCAGACCTCAAGGCACGACCATTCCATACAAAAGCCGGTGATCACCTGTTGTGCTCTGCTTCCTTCTTTTAAAACGGAGCGTGTGTTAGCACCAGGATCCCGCTGCTTTGGGTCTGAAAGTGTTGCTAGAGCAACAAATGCTAGAAACTAGAGCAGAGAACAAAAGGGCTCCACGACCCCACCGAGGATGTTATCAAGGAGATAGCAAGAATGTAAAATGGACCAAGAGACCTCCCTTAGAGCAGGGAACTGCCATCTTCAATACTTTCGGTGGGCAGAATGATAATTTAGAAATTACAGCAGCTTAGCCCCATGTCTACTTCTTGTCAGGAGCCCCAGGACCAGCCAAGGCATTGCCCTCTTCATGAGCCATCATCTCATGCCCAGCACGAACGTGCCACTGCAGTGTGGGACCTCACAGCTGACTTCGGTGCAGAGAGGCAGAATTAGGGACAGACATTTCTGTAAAGGCAAAGTAAATCCCTGCTTGCACGTCTGGCAGGTTGCCTTTGCAGAAGGAGATGTGGTCAGAGTACCTCCCACCAGACAAATCCAACGTAGGTTAAATTCCAGAAGTTTATTGGGCAGAGCAGACAAAATTAGGCTCTTAATGGGATCTCAGTGCACCTTCCAGGGCTTGTCAGAACAGCCCACGTGGTTGCAATGAATATGGATGCTTTAGAAAATAATCCTCAAAGCAGACAGATACAGGGACTTTCCTTTGTCCCTTCTAGCACTTTCAGCATGGACACACTACACCAAAGATGTGTGCAGAGTCCCCAATTGTAAACATTACCTGCTGGAGTGTGGCGAGTGGGAGCATAGCAAACAGCAGACTTCTGTGTGATTGCAACCCACTGTTCAAAATCAATCCACGGTGGCTTGTGTGTGCTGCATCGTGCTGCCTGCAGCACCAGTTTTAGCACTGCAGAACTTCGGAAGAGCTCAGAAGATCCTCGTACTTGACACGCACATGGATTCATTTTGCCCTGCACTGGTCACGAGGACCTGACTAACAGATTTGTCTCTCAAGAGAAAAGAACACTGTTTAAAGGGGTCCTTCTTTCATTTACCAAAAACTGTCCCTCTGTGCCTGGTCTTCCTGTCACCTACACCAGTGGCTTTCAACCTTCAGTCTGCCAACTACTTCCAGAAGTCTCTGAGAGGTAGCTAAGAAAAGCAAGCCACTTGCAGTAGTCATATTTGCTGTACAGATGTTTAATATCCTACTGGCATGGGATTAAAAACCACGCTGACAAACTAAGGAGAAGTATCAGAGAGGAAGTCCTGGAGGCATCTGGCTGGAAGTACGAAAGCCAAAAAAAAATACATAATTTTTTTTTCAAAGCTTAAGCAAATGCCTCAGTGAAGCTGACAAAGGCAAAAATTCTCATGGTGGCTTGTGAAAGTGAGTATGATGGCTAGCAAAGGCAGTACCAGCTTCAAGGCTCTGATGTGGCCTCACCTCTGGCTTGTAACACCTGTACAGGTTACAAACCAAGCAGTGAAGAGGATGAGCATTATTTATCCACCCTCTGAATTAAAATTCAAAGGTGGAGAAGTTACTGTTGAGGATGAGGATCACAGCGCTGACCGCCTGCCTTGCTCTGGGAACAGATGGTCAAGCCCCACGCTCTCAAGCTGCTGTAATGCACGGGGAGAATTCAGACCTCAGGAAAACTGAAGGGTTTTGCTGCAACTTGATCCAAAGGCCCTGATAGCACAAAACTGTGACTGGGACCTTCCAGAACAGGCAGGTATCAATGCTCACATGCCTCCTCGAGTGCCTGCTCGCAGCTCTGGGAGAATCATTGCCTCCTCCACACCCTGAGCCTTCCTCTGTTTTGCTCAACAACAAACCTTTCACGAGGCATGCAAAGCGAATGTGCAGTGGGATATGGTCCAGTCTCACCTCAACTGGCATCTACGTTCCAGCTTTTTGTTTGTATGTTTCCAAAATAGTTTGTTCCCCATTTGACCCATTAAAAAAAAAAAAAACCAAAAACAAACACCTCCAAAAAAAAAAAAGAAAATCCCAAACACAGAAAAATACAAACACATGGAATGACAAACACTGAAACAGTATAATGTAAAAATAAGTAAATTAATTCAAGGACCTGATTACTGGTCCATCCACAATTTTTGCATCTTTTTAGCTCTCCCTGATAAAGGCATCCTTTATAGCATGACAGTTCTGTTGAGACAATTCAAAGTATATTCAAAGTCATGCCAACAGAAACATGACTTTGGTCAACGCACTTATATGATGTGCAGCACAGCTACATTCATACCAGCACAAATGTGCTTCTGTCGACATGGCTAAGCCCTGTGTCTTCACACAAATTAGCTGTATCAATACAGAAGTGCTAACTTGAACTGTTAATTAGGATTTGTAGAGGTTCAGCCTGTATATGCTGAGCTGGATGTAAATGAGCTCTCACAGTACAATCTTAATTAATAGTCATAGCTTTCAACATGCATAGGAACTGCCATGACCATCCTGTCAACGGTTATTTCTACAAATCCAGTGGCTCGTGGCTGAAAACCTGCAAATGCTGTTCAATACACACCAGCAGCATCCCCCACCTCCTGGCTTCGCCGCCGTGCTGCGGAGGGCTGTGAGGAGCACACCTCTGCAGCCCTCAGCTGGGAGGTCTTTATGCCCTGGCAGTAGCTTGCTTCACACAGGAGGGCTGATTTTGCCAGTAGAACTGCACCCACACTCCACCAGCCCAAGACACCTGCACAGCCTTCCCAAGGAAGCATTCCTGGACAGAGGCACGGCTCACACCTAGCCACACCGCCAGGGCTTAGGGATCCAGCCTTGCACCCATGGTGCAGCCAGCACCTGAGCCCTTATGTTCACCGATGAACAGCTCTCCCCGTGATGCTGCATACTATGGCATATTAGTAATTATTACTCAGATGTGTAAACGTTTGCAAGATGGAAACGTACCTGTCTAGCCGCCTTAGGTAATTACAGAGCAGAGCGCTCGGCTGCACATGGTTGTGCTCCTCTTCTGCCTGGTTTGGATCCGCAGCGCACCATTGCACGAGGTGTCGTGGGCTCATTCCCACACCAGGCTGCATTCACATAAATAACCTATGTCACAGGTAGACCACCCAGCACACTCACAGGGGGCTGTCAGGACAGGAAAGGGGGTTTGTCTGATTTTGGGCACCACATCCCTGGAGAAGCTGATGCTGTCACATAAGGGACTCAGAGGATCTAGTAGAAAAGATAAGAGATTTTAACTACTCCTCCCATATGCTGCTCAGCCCAGAAGGCAGCACCGCGATACAGCACTCCGGTGTCAGGAGAGACAGACGTGCTTAATGCCACAGTGCAGCTGGTGAGTTAAGGGGAGGAGACACATCACCAAGATAATGGCAGCGTCTGCGTGAAGATTAGCTCTAAAACTAAGCTTAGGAAAAGTCCCTGAATTCATATGGAGAATAGCAAAAATTTTGATTCAAGTACTCCTGTAGAAAGAAATGGGGAAATGACTGTATTCTTGGAAATTCATTTCCAGAGGTGGCCTGTGTCTGGCACTCCCTGGACAACAATGCTGGAAGCGCAAGCTGTTGGGACACACGTGGCTGGCAACCCAAAGAAGAGGTAATATCGTCTGGCAGAGGCAGGAAAACCTCTCCCTCCTGCCTTTGCTCCTCCGGTGACATAACACACAGGAATATTTACAATTAACAGAAACCGTAGCCTACATTGCCTAAACCTTCACGAAGCTCTGATAAGGCTGTGAAAAAAACACGGGTTGATTTGCCTTCCATGAAATTGAACTTCTAGTACTCAATGTAACACACTGCTTCCCACTCTTGTGTCCAGAGCCAAATGCAGCGGATCCACTGCAGAGCGAGGTTTAAGTAGGATTTAAGATACGCCTTGAACTTCTGATGGCAGCCCACGAAGGAGTGGACCTTACCCAGCAAGAGACTGTAACCACATGGTTTTGTCACGCACGGAATAAAAGAAAGCATTGTGAATTCATGCCAAAATATTAAGGGCTTTTTCTCATTCAAAAAAAAAAATAAATAAAACGGCTGAATCAACCAACAGAGCAGAGCTTTTCCCAGCACTTTTTGCAGGGTCAGATGCAGCCACAGCCAGACTGTGGCTGGGAGAAACCTGCGCTGGGCACGGCTGGGCCGCGTGGCCATGTCGCAGCCCACAGCAGAGGATGCTGATGGGGGTCCAGCCCCATTAGTCCCCTCTCTGCTTTCCTCCAGTCACCTGCAATGTGAAACTAGGCCTGAACCCCCAGCTGCAACTGCTATGCTCTTGCAAAACCACATAAAAAAAGAAACAGATGTGTTGGTTTGGTTTTTTTTTTAAAAATAAAAGAGGAAAATTCGCTAGTCACTTTTCTACCCAACATTTTGTTTTAGAAAAGTCAGCGACACGTTGTCAAAGCAGATTTGTTTATTAAAAATGGACTTCTCCTAGCAAGGAGCACAGAATGACTGTACAATAGATCCCATAATTGCATACATTTGTTAATAATTGCATAGGCTGGAACAGGATACATTAGCCTAATTTAAGAATGGAATAAGAGAATGTGTGAAAAATTAGATCACATTTTCAAGGTAAAGACCAATGCTGCTATGAGAAGTCCAAAACAGAGGTGCTGGACATTTGCAGCCATACTGGCTTTGTCACAAGTAGTTCACGTGCTTCTAGAAGTTTTCTATTTCTCTTAATCAGGCCCACCCATGATCTCAAGGAATGAAGCCAGAAACCAGAGCACATAAACCAGAGCATATAAAGCAGTGAATACTTTGACTTGTGTCACTTGCCATCTCCTACCCAGTGAAGATAATCTGTACATTTAAAAATTAACATTCTGCCTTTCCACAACAGTCCCAGTTACAGGCTTCTAACACCAAATCAAGTGTTACAACTTTGTAAAAAAGATTACCTCCGTTTTCGCTGGAAAAGCATCACAGGTGGCAAAACATCAACCTGTCAGCCGCAGGGACAAAGCCTGGGGCAGCAGCACAGGCTGCAGAACCCAGCCACAGTGTTCAACCAGGACAGCTCCAGAGTGGGAGCCTCCCCTCATCCCCAGGGACACCACCAGCACCAAAGGAACCAAGGGACACGTTCGGATGAAGAGGCCACCTCACAGACCTCACAAGAAAGCAACCCGTACAGATCTACACAGGTAACCTCAGCAGACTCAAGGGACTTCCAAACACGCAGATCTCAAGCTGAGCTGAAACAGCAAACCTGGAGATGACAGCCCACCCCTTCCCCGGCAGATACGCCTGCACCGGCGGCGCCCGGCTGCACCTCTAAGGCACACAAGCTGCTGACAGCAAGGACACTGCGTTTGCAGTAGACAAAGCACAATGGGATGGCAGGCCAATTAGCAGAATTTCAATTCATTGGCATTCAACAAGACTACGATAGGAAGTCATCTTGGGCACAGTGGCTTTTCAGCAGGGACAAAGTCTAAGTCTCATAATCGGACTCCACCACCCAGCCTTTTTTGGACAGTTCTTGAACCTCTATTGTTTAAATTGCTGACTGCCCCGTTGCTTGTGTACACTGCAAGCAGGCTGCCTCTCACTGAAGCTGATGGCAAATCCCTCCCTGATTTCTGTGGGTTTGGATCAGGTCCCACACTCTTTTTAGTGTAATACTCTACTTCAGTCTATGTAATCTTCCATGTTATGGAGGGGTCAACGCTGCAAACTCTCCTTACACTTAAGTCCTATTATCCGTCTGCACTAATTCTGCATACAGGGCATATAAAGGTCCTCAGCTCTCTGCACATACAGCTCAAGTTCCAGCCCCAGTCAGCCACAAAACGGGGCATCGGCTAAGTAAGAAGGCAAAAAGAAAACAAAACCCATAGATTTACTTTACTTCAATATTCTACTGCACAGTCAGTTTTTCCAATACTCATTTTGCACATGGCACAACACACACTCCAGAAACTCTGCGAAACAAGCAGGTTATGTCCCGTGCTTGCAAAGCACCATCTATACTTACAGGGCAATAAAAATTAGCTTAATTAATAATACATCAGCAAGAAAATGTTAATGAAGACCCAGCAGGGAAAAGGACTGTTGTCTAATCTCCTTGTGTGGACTCCTTGCTTTGGCAGCAATCAGCAACTGCATCAGCATTACCATCCCAGTGCAAGCGAAGATATCTGACTCATCAGGGAAATGCACGCAGGAACCTCGGTGGCTTGTCACCGGTCACATTTCTCTTTAAAAGCAGACACTGTTGCATCAGGAGCAGCTCCTGGCAGCCCCACACCAGCTTCCACTTGTGGAGCTTTTGTCATTTAAAGAAGAATTTAGACTATCCCTGTGCATCTGATGTATAAATACACATGACAGGGCCTCCCGCCATGGGCTCTTTGGCCATGTGCGCACATTACACAGCTCTGCCCCTGCATCGGCTTCAAGCTGCTGGATCACAGGCACGGGGGGGGGGGGACACCGTATCCCACCTCCCCACTACAGGGAGCTCGCCGAGAACATCCCAGCGCTTCCATGGGGGCCTACCTGCCCTCACTGAGCCAAGAGGCACCGCAAGCTCAAACCAGTGCGCTGCCAGGCGCCTCGGGTAGGTGCGTTTCAAGGCAGATCTCATGGAAATCCCCCCTCCCAGCTGTTTTTCCTCCTCGTTGCAGGAGGCTGTTTTGGCAGGAGCCAGCACCCCACAAGCAAGAGCCCAGGGCTCGCGGCTGCCAAAGCGGCTCTGCCACGGGAGCGCATCCACGCTGGCACTCGGCCGCAGCGCCTGTTCATCAAGGGCTTGTGCCGCATGGGGAGGTGGTTTCCTGCAGCCAATGGAGGAGCTGCCGTTTCTGCCTTTCAGCAGAAGCATGGCTGCAAACAAAGACCCGGTGAAGAAAGGCAAGTTGGCTGGTAAAACTTCCTAGCCCTAGCCAAGCCTCAGACCTGACAAATCACCCTCATCCCTCATCACCTCCTGACCTTCTCCTCCGCGGCCAGGCTGCCTCTGGGATCCCTCTGGGATCACACCAGGACCTGTATTTCAGTGCTGGCTGGGGGCGAGGAGGATCTTTGTGTCGTGTGTCACTGCTGACGGCAGCCTCCAGCCACAACTCCAGGCCAAGCAGCAGCAACAGCAACATAACACACATCTTGTCACTGCATAAAGCACCATTTGCATCCGCAGCAAAAGGCAAAATTTTACGCCTGCTGTCACAAAGAGGGAGAAGATAAATTATGTCTATAAAACACGAGGATAGCCTAGGGGTGTGGATTTGAGAAGACACCAATCCAAACAGTTTTTAATAAAAGCCCTAAAAGATCAAGACCAATGTGCTATCAACGTAGAGCTATGTGAGAAAAGGTGCAAAACTCTTAGAAACCCAAGAACATAACCGTATTGCCAGCACGCAGGGTGCTTTCAACAGGGAAGGAGACCATAAAACTCACAGACAAAGAAATACCAAAAACGTGGGAGTCAGGCACAGAGTACACTGTGTATGAGAGACACCTGGTCTAAATCTTAAAAAAAAGATGGGAAGTACAACTTGCAGACTGGAAAACAATGTGGAAATAACCGAGATAGAATATGATGCCCCCTCGCTGGCCTTTTCAAACGATACAAGCCGGAGGCAGTGCTAACCTTTCCCCACTGTAAATTCTCAAAAGTCAAAGCAGACGAATCTTCAACAAATGTGCTCAGTAGCTGTTTGTTTGCTCACTGGTGGCGTTTCCCTGGTACAAGGGGATGTTGATTAAAAGACAGCATGGCTCTTCACCTCCTCTCTCCACACACGCTCTGAAAGCTACAGGATCTGGCAGTACAGCAAGAGTAAATATTACATCTCATCCGAAAGCCATCTTTAAAGGAACACTCCTTGTTTCTCCTCAAAGTGTGGCAAAAAAGATCAAATATTCCAGATGTCATCTCCAGGTCCTACAGGACACCTGCTTATAAACAATCATCTTTGCATATTAAGAAGGCATTAAAGCACCAACTTGAAACAATGCATCCTAGCAGCACTAAAAACTACCCTCCCTAATCCAAAGAACAAAAGGATTTCTAATGTCTGGAATTCACAGATCCTTAACATTTAAAACAGAGAGTTGACAAAAGCTATTACAAACAAGTTTGCAATTAAAACCACCTAATATCTTGGTTACCAGTTCAGCAGCCGTGCTTTTTTGCAAAGCCTTCTGGGTGTTGATTTAATCTATCAAATATTAATAATGCTCCTCAATTAATGAAATATTTAGACTTATCCTTTATGTCCTCATAATCTGAAGATTTATGTTCAAACTCGCAGGCCAACAGGATACTAGACGGAATCCTATGAACCAGCTCACAGCCTGACTGTTAACGCTGTCATCTCCCCAATACACACGCTCCCTTTACACTGATAAACCCACGTTTGCCAGGTTGCATATTCACTACCTACCGCCTTGGGTATAAGAAAGGCATTAAAAAAAAAAATAAAAAAAGTTAATTTCTCAGGTCTCAAAAATGCAAGTGACTTAAAACATCCATCTCCTATTTAGTGCAGGTCCTGATGACCTCCAGGCTGGAGGTGCTGCCTCTCCAGCCCCTGAATCCCCCTGGCCAGCGATACACGGGGTGCGCAGGGCTGACACCACCCGCACGGCGCTGCCAGCCTCCAGCACCTTCCTGCAAGTCCCTGCCACGTGCCTAAAGCAAAACTCACAGGGAATGAACTTCAGTCAAGGGCAGCATAAAAACATGCCTTGGGTAACACCCCAGGAACTGAGATTATCGAGAGGATAAATTAAAACTACAGGGAAGAACAGGCTTTGCTGCCCAACTGCAAGCACCTGGGCTGAGTTAATGCAGCATCAAAAACTTTAGAGTTGGTTTAGAGGTAGGGCACAGCCTTCAGTCAAAGGCCTTTGGGCATCTGCATTCACTGGACACCGACGAGCATCACATTTCAGTAACTACCTCCTGATTTTGCGACAGGCGTCCTTTCAGTTCCCAAATCAACAGCTGGATAAAACATGTAATTTTGAAACCCATTAATCCTTTCTAACTCTTCTACCACGTGCATGTTTAATTTCCCACTTCTTGAAACAATATTATGATTTTTGAGAGAAACAGACTATAGCTTCTGAATGCTCTGGGCCAGCAGTACGAAGCATCCCTAGTTACCACAGAAGCTGGATAAAACATTTGGGTAATATGCCTTCTGGCTTTAAGCCTTTGGGAGAAATTACCTATTATAACTTCCTCTGAAACTGCAAGGACTAGAAATGTGCGACTGGAGAGGAAGAAGGTAGCTGAGATTCTTAAGAATCCAGCAGCTCACGCTTTAAAAGGAAAAGGAGGCCAAAAAAAAGGAAAAAAAAAATGTATTTCACTGCATTTGATTCAAATGCATCAGCAGGTCATGGCCAATAGTCCTGGGGAGACCAGGGTTCCCTTTTGCCAGTTAATGTGCTGAAATACATCTGTCCACATCTACACTTGAGTTCTAAAATCAATTAAAAAAATCTGAAGCAGCACTCTGAAGGACACATAGACACTTAATATAACCAAGGCCAAAGCACAGCATATTTCAGTTTGGACACCGGGACTGCAATTCTGTCTCCACAGAGGTGCCCGTGCTCTCGTGCTATGTTCCCTTCAGCTCTACGGATGGCTGACGCCATCAGATTCACCCCAGCTGCCCTCTGTTCCCAGAAGCAGTAAGCACCATGTTCTTCTTCTTCTTAGCAACAAGACAAGCACAAGCAGGCACGTTCTTCTGCAGCATCACAAGCCTCCTGGACTTGGCTCAAATGCTTTGCCCCAAATCACAGGTAATGGGCCTGCTGCATGCTCTCTGGGCACCACTATTATCTCTGCTCTCCGCAGTTTGCTCAGTTCCCCAGTTCTCCGCTGCTGGTTTTGAATGCTGTAGCCATGGCAAGCTCATAACTATCTTCTGGGTCATGTACTGCTCCAGCTGACTCAAGAAGCTCTAATGATTTTGATTATTTTTATCCCTCTTTGCATAATTTTTACATTTCCCTGTAACAAATGGGGAAAGTCACTTACCTGGCTTTATTTTGAGTCTATCCGTGTCAGCCTGGTTATCTTGCTCTGTATTTACTTCCTCCCCAGTTGCGCCACCTGCAAATTTCCTCCCTCTCCCATGTGCTGTCCCTGCAGGATGATTAGCCGTATGCAAACCGAAGTGGACCTGAATTTTCGACGCTACCAGTCCATCCCACTCACCGTCTCGCTGTCCTAAACTGACACTGCTCACCACTGCCTCTGAGAGCTCTCCCTTGAGAAGGAGATATGACACTGAAAAGGATGGATTTAATATTTAATAGCCCACCTCCACACCCAAGCCAGTCCCCTGAACACACAAGCAGCTCAGCCCTACACCGTGTCAGCTCACCTGGCTCAGCAGCTGTCTGCAGTTTACGGCAGGCAGCGTGTTTGAGCCGGGGGGACTCCTCAGTGGAGCCAAACAATCTTAAATGTAAACTCGGGCAAAATGAGCTGGTACGGAAGCAGACAGCAAGACAATGGAGGGGATCAGGCTGGGCATTAAGGAAACAGGAATCCTCTTGGAAGAACATTTCCTACTTGAAAAGAGGATACGCTGGATGTCCTTGATACGTTGCCTATGCTAGAAATTTTTAATTAAAAGCAGGAAAGCCTTTCTATTTTAGACGCCGTGATACCAGCATCAAGCGCTTTTATAAGTACAGTTTATTCTGGGTTTATATGCATTTCACAGAGGTTGGCAGCCAAGCTAAGCCAGCAGGGCTACAGCAAACTCTTCCACTCCTGGTCGGATTTACTTTACCGCTTCAACCAGTCACCAGCCATCACCAAGGGGACGTGCCTGCCCACACACTGAGGGAGGCCAGACTCACACAACTTCTCCCTGATCTACCGGAGACACAGACAGCTAGGTGAGCCTTTCAGCGGCGACCTTTGGCTCCCATGACAGTCAAGAAAAGGGAAATCTCCAGTGAAACGTGTCTTGAAGCACTCACACAGACCCCTCGCACCTCTCACTGTCCTGCACAAAGCACAACCCCCCCTTTCACCTCCTCCTTTTCTGGGACCCAGTGACCCAAACCACAGGCGCCAGCTGCCCTCTGCTCCAAACATTTTGCTAGGGAAAAGCCAGAGGAATACAGCCTGCTGCCATCCCCTCCACAGCCCCGCTTCCCGAGCGGAGAGGCCACGCAGGTGGCATCACCGCAGCTTCAGGAGGGGAAGAGACAGATGACAAAACACCAGGCAAGCTGATCAAGAGCAAGGCCCCAAACTAGCATTTCAGAGCAGTGGCAACACAACAGCATCAGTCCCTAATCATTTCGATATCAGCTGCTCTCATGCACATTTGGAAATGTGATACCCCAGGGTACCGGTAGATCACTCTCTGCTAGCGGCAATGAACCGCCAAGGGATGCTAATGCCTTCATCAGCTGGCACAGCTGTTTGCAAGGTGAGGGCACATCCAGCTCTATCTGCCAGCACAGCTCGAATCCATTCCCTCCACAGAAGAGCTGGCTGTTTGTTTGTTTGTTTTTTCTGGCTGTTGTTGGGGGTTTTGCTCGTAATTGCATCTCTACTAGGACTTCTGCTGACACAGCTATGGTGGAGGGGAGAGCAATTTCTTTGCATTCACGGACAGATAACTAAGTCGGCAAAACTTCTCAAATGTAGACCAAGCCTCTGCTTTGGAAAGCAAAAAATAAACTACCTTGGTCTAAAATCACCTCTAAGCTAATACAGCTACGTCCACAGCAAGGACTTATATTAGCATGACTATTTCAGCAAGGGAAAATGAAAAATCATCCTCTCCAGCCAGCGTAATTATATTGGAAGGGCTTTTTTTAAAGTATAAACCAGGCCTTTGATTCTGCCTTGACTGACTAAACGTTCTTCAGATGCTTTCTTTAGTCACATTGGCTCAGCCACGTTAGCTTAACACAACTGAAGGGCACTTCTAAGGCTTTCTTAAAACTTCAGAAGCCGCATTTGCCCATTCTGTTATTATTTAAAGTTTTTCCATGTGGAAGAAAAGGATGAGTTCCCAAAGGGCCTATGCTAGCCCACAGCTTGCTCAGCACACGAGAACCCATGTTTTGGAAGTAAACGTTAGCATCCATCTGATAGAGGGCAAAATTCTGTCCTGGACAGGGTAGTGTGCAATTTTAACATGTCAACAAAGCAACCCTTGTGCGAAAGCCCCTAACTGACAAAAGTTTAAAAATCTCCTTACTAGGCTTTTAGTATCAGAGAGGGGAAAAACTACCTTCTCTCTTCATACAAAGACACAGATAAAATGTATTAACCCTGGTACTCCAGAAGAAATTTAAGACAACTGAAAACACACATATTTTGCCCGCGTTCACAGTCTCATGTCAGTGTAGTATTGACATAGCTCACTGTGCTAAGGAGACCAAGGGAAACAGCTGTCCTGCAGCCATCAAGAAGTGCAGGCTCCCAGACAGCTCACAAAGTAGAAAAGATTAAACGCACCAAGTTTTCCTGCTGTAACTTACTGAAACAGACTCCGTATTAAAAGCAACAGCCCTGGGAAAGCAAAGCCCTCTCCTCACTTGCAATACCAGCTGGCAGGAGTAAATGAGAGAGGAGGAAGGGCAGGGCAGGCCTGAAAGAAGCACTGGATTTCACGTCACCTGCAAAACAGAAAGTGGGAAACCGAAGTAGTCATCTGTGTGCTCACTGCTCAAAGGCACTGCTCATTAGGTCCTGGCTTTTCCTATTATCACTGCTGCACTCAGTGGCCTATTACAGCAACCTCCTTCCAGCCAGGGACCCGTGAATAGGAAGCGCTTTGACATGAGTGAATGTTGCCCCTTAATCCAGTGGGGAGTTCATTGAACAGGCGGAGGGCTGCCGACAGAGCTGCCGGCACCAGCTGGCTGAGGGGATGAGAGCAAGGATCAAAGCCAGGGCAAAGCCTCAGCACCGCGAGCCTGATTTGCAAAAACTGCTCAGCCTGTTGAGTCCTCACCTTTAAAAGGTGGGGAGCTGCTGGGTGCTGAACTCGTCGGAGATCCGACCTCAGCTGAGGATGCTGAGCAGTGGGGAAATCTGTCCTCTATGTGGCTTGCACACCGTCTCTTCACTTTAAAGATCAAAGCTGCATCTCCAGAAAAAAAGATGTTACAGATCAGAACAGATAGGAGGAAAAAAAAATGATGAAAAATGCAGTGTGACTTCTGAAGAGAACCACTTCATTCAAAGCCACACACACACCTTACTTCCTGCTTAGCATGCAGGCACCAGCCTTCCTGAGGTTAGCACGAGTCTGAGGAAAAACATCATGGCTTGAAACCTCTCTTTCAAGTTCACACCAAACAATCATTTTAGGAAACACACAAACACAAGGTCAGCTGAGTCTCCTCACTAAACCGATGCAAACTGGAGTAGCAGCATCAAATTAAATGAACCTGCACTATCAATAAAAAACTGGCTGAGCAAGACAAACCCATTTATTTAAAACTTTAATCTTTAGCACTGTAACTGCAGCAGGTCTAAAATACGTGAAAGTCCCAAACCAGACGGAACACAAGAGACCTGCTAAAGCAAAGCAGCAGCAAGACCAGGCTTCTCTGAAGCAATGTGGTTACTGTGCCTAATGACTGCAGCATGGCTACTTACCTGGCAGCTCAACCAAAGCACAGAAATTACTTGGGGCTGCCTCAGAGCAAGGCACCCAGAAGAGAATAACCATCGAAGTTTAAAGCTGAGAACTTACAAAGAACTTGGTGCTCAGAGAGATTCTCCCTCACCCATCAACACCAAGATTTGCCAAGGAGCTATTCTATACTGGAAGCTTTTGTCTTTAACAGCCAACAACCTTATCTGCAGAGGTGGTATGGACACTCCCTGGAGACACACAGACAGCACTCTTTCCAACCTGCCCACTCCCACCCAGCTCTTTGCGTGGAGCAGTTATCTCCTCCCAGCAACACACCTCTGCCCCTCTCTCAAGTGAAATAATCCCTCGTTTCTGCTCCATCTTGCACATGGCAGACCATCACAGTTGCGGGATGTTTATCCTTGCTCTCCCCTGCCAGCGCTGGGGGAGCAAAGAGCATCTCCTCCAGTCTCTAAATTCCAGCCTGATTTATACCAACTTCCTCCCCTCTGGCCTCAGATTTGTCTGAGTTTATGGGGGAGGGGAGGAATTAAACTCCAAATGAGTGATCGTTCCCCCTCCATAATCCACAGCAACATCTGTGGATATTAAGCCTGATTCTAAGAGCGATGTTTCTTGATGCTTTGTGTACAGAGCAGACCCAGCCAGGACTGCTGGGAGATGCTTCCCAAAATAAAAGATGGGCATCTGTAGTGTTGAGACTAACCTGTGCATTAAAAGTTGATGATTTGTGAGCCAACTCCTGCCCCTGTTACAGCCATGGCGCTCTCCTGAAAGCAATCACACGGAGGTAGCCGAAGGCAAAACCCAACTGTGGAGTCACACGAGCACCTGAGGGCTGATTCCTCTATCACAGGCAAAATTAACACCTGATTCACTTCAGAAGCACACACAAAGGGCAGAAGGATCAGGCCTTGAGATGCAGTTGTGATGGAACACAAAGCATAAGGAAAGCCTTGGGCAAAACTCCCGCTAAAGATGATGGGAATCTTGTCTGAGTACTAATTCAACCTGTTCTTTGCAGCGCTTCCCAAAGAACCGCTGTTGTGATAGAACACAAACCGTAAAGGAAACCCTTGGGCAAAACTCCCACCAAAAATGAAGGGAATCTTGTCCAAGAACTTGTTCTTTGCAGTGCTCCACAAGGAACCGCCGTTGCCACCTGTGTGGCCATGCCACAGACCTCATCCCAGGCGGGGCAGAAGCTCCCTGCGGCAGCACAGCCCTCCGACCGCGGTGTTTCAGGGACAGCGCTGGGACAGGCTGCAGCACAACCTGGCACACCTGAGCCGCAAGGTGCCCAGAGGTCCTGAGGTAACAGCAGCGGGCTGCAGTGACAGGGCACTGTTAGTTTCTATACGAGGTATATATATAGTTTTTATCACCACCTCAGCGCTCCTTCTGCATGGGCAGGCTCAGCAGCCAGCATGCTGCAAGCTGGTGTTTACCTGAGGGCAAACAGACCTACAAGAGTTTATACACTCTAACAAAAGGGCAAACAGACTTTTTATAAAAAGAGTTTATAATGTATTAACAAAACCAGGGGGGAAAGTTTCAGCCTGGCACAAAGACCCACTGCAGGCGCAGTGTCCCAGCTCCACGTGCCACTCACGTAGTTTCATGGAGTAGCCGAACTCTTTGGGGATGTTTCCAGCTCTGGCTAATTACAGCCAATTGTCATTACACGGCAAACTTCATTTTCTTTGGGGATTTTGGATGCGACGCCAGAATTTCCTCAAGGTTTGCGCTCACAGTCAAACCCCAACAACACATGGGCAAAGCGCGCTGGAAGCCCCCGCACCCCGTGCTGGCTGCGGCCGGAGGGGGTGTGTGTGTGTGTGTGCAGCCACCCTGAGCGCCCCTGGCTCCCCGGCAGCCCCCGGCCCCGCTGCCGGGCCCGCCGCGCTGAGGGCAGGCGGGAGCCGGGCGCGCTCGGCCCCTGGGGAAACTCCCGAGTGTTTTCTGAGGGAAAACTCCACGGCCTTCCCCGCCGGGGGCTGCCCCGCCGGGCCGCCCTTGCCCAGAGAGCCGCAGGCCGCGGGCACAGCCCGCCGGACAGCACCTGCCGCGCCTCCCGCCCGCGCAGGGCCCGCACCGGGCCCCGGCCGCCCGCCGGCTGCTCCCGCCCAGCGCAGCGCGGCCCGGCTGCCGGGGGCGGGCCGGGGGCCGGGCCGGGGCCGCCCCGCCGCCGCGCGGGCCCGGGGCTCTGCATGCCTCATGCCTGCCCCCGCACGGGCGCGGGCCCGCCGCCCGGGACCCTGCATAGCTCATAGCGGCGGCCACGCCGCTACCGCCGCGCCCGGCCGGCCCTGGACTCTGGATGGAGCCGCTCCAGCGCCGCCCGGCGCCCCGTCGCATGGGGGGCCCCGGAACATGGATGGCGGCCGCGCCGCTCCCCCCGCCTCCGCCACACGCACTCGCTCCCATTGGGGGGAACCCCGGAATCTGTATGGCCCATACCACTGACTCACCGCGGAGGGGTGTTACTTATACAGAGTCCCGGGCCCCCCTACACACAATGGCAGCAGCTCCCACATTCTTCCCCTCAGAGGAGTTGGACTGAACCATGGGGCGGCGGGGGCACGGCCCCCCTCCAGGCCTCCGACAGAACCCGCCTGGCCCTGGGCGATACCACTCTACGCTCCCCCATCTTCCTTCCCCCCGCCCGGGTAGATGGACGCCGCCGCTCTCACTCACCTCGGCATCCACTGTGGCCATGGCCGGAGCCCCGGAGCGTAGCCCCGCCCCCTCGGCGGCTCCTCACGCCTTGGCTCCGCCCCTTTCCCCTCACTCTTCTCAATGGAGACGCTCCGCCGGCCATCGCGCATGCGTACGGCATCATGGCGGCCCCCACGGCGCCCCTCCGGCCGTACGGCATCATGGCGGCGCCCACCAGCTGCCGGCCGTACAGCCGGCGCCGGGCAGGGGGTGGGATGAGGATGGGGTGAGACGGGGACACGGGTGGGACGGGGACCCTCGCTCCCCACGCACGGCCGCGCCGGCACCCCTCGGACCGCGGACTCCTCACTACTTCTGTCGGGAGACCCCGCCACGGTGGCCTTGGCCCCTCGTGCCGTGGGGGGTACCCCACCATGGGCTGTGTTCCTGCTGCCCGCGGTTGCGGCCCGGCGTGGGGCCAGAGCACCAGCCGATCCCAGCCTTAAGCACCTCTCTTTGCTACAGCCGGGGACGGGTGGGCTAGGGGAAGGGGGACACCCCACGGAGCGTCTTTGTCCCCTTCTCATATCCCCTGTAGCTGCTTTCACACACCCCAAATCCCCTCCCAACGCCCAGGCCCTAAAGCCATGATTGCAGAACAATTATCCCTTTTACAGCTCTTCAGTAAAGCAGAAGATACTGCAAGGGGGAGATAAACGCCCCCCCCCCCAAGGGCTCCGCAGCCGGGGAGCCACATCGAGGTGTGGGGGTCCGGCTGCGGCTAGCTTCTTGCTGGGCAGGGAACCGGGGGCAGGAGGGCTTTGGGTGGCCCGATGTCACTTCACAGATCTCTGACCAGCCACCCCAGGGTCCCCCCATCTTCTGCCGCCTTTCTCCACAAACCCTGCTCTGCTGGGGGGTTGCGCCTGGGGACACCGCCGGGCTCCCCGCCCCGGTGCCGGGCGGCCATCGCTGCCCTGATGGAAGCCAGGAGGCTCCGGGGTGGCGAGCACAGGCGCCCCCCGGTACCCGCACGGGGGTACCCCAGGATCTGCCCTGGTGGCAGCCCCTGTAACCCACCCACGGAGCCCCGGCCCCACGCCGGGCTGCCACCCCCAGCCCCACCGGGACCCCCGGACCCAGCAGAGCCGCGAGTGCCGGGGTGCGGGGGCTTCTCTGGGGGGTGACAGACCCCAAATGGCCGTCCGAGGCTGCAGGCAAGACCCCAGACCGCAGCGAGAGGCGGCGGCCCCACTCCCCCGGCGCTGCCGCCCCCGGGAGGGCAAGGGGCAGCCAGCCCCACGGCCCCCGCGCCGGTCCCGGAGCCCCACGGGCCGGCCCCGGACCCACGGCCCCCCGCGGCCCCGGAGCCGGGCCCGGCCGCGGCTGCTGCTGCCCCCGCCCGGCCGCGCCGCGGTCAAAATAAGAGTCCCCGGGGCTGAGGCGGGACCGGCCGGGGGAGCCGCTGCCCAGCCCGGCCCCCGCCGCGCCCCGGTTTAGTAGCAGCTAAAAAATCCCCCCGAGAATCCCCCCGCGGAGTCCCTGCCGTTGGGGTCCCAGGCGCGTCCCCGGGGTCTCGCTCCCTGCCCCGGTGGTGGCGAGGGTGGGTGTCCTCCCCCTTGGCTCCCCCCAGCATGGAGTGACCGTCCGTCGCCAGCCCCCAGCCCCTCGATGCGGCGCGGCGGCAAAAACCCGGCGTCACCCGGGACCACCGCGCTGTGCTGGGGATGCTCAGCTGGCGTGGGAGGGAGGGCAGCGCCCACCTGCACCCTGCGGCCCCCAGACCCCTGCACACAGCCCCAGCTCCCCCAGACCCCCGCACCCCACCCCAGCTCCCCCAGACCCCTGCACCCAGCCCTGGCTCCTCCAGACCCCCATGCCTATCCCCGGCTCCCCCAGACCCCTGCACCCGGTCCCAGCTCCCGCAGACACCCATGCCCGGCCCCAGCTCCCCCAGACCCCCAGACCCATCCCCGGCTTCCCCAGACCCCTGCATCCATCCCCGGCTCCCCCAGACCCCCGCACCCAGCCCTGGCTCCCCCAGACCCTCACACCAGTGCTTGGGGCTGGGGGGAGAGGGCAGTGGGTGCAGCAGCAGGGCCAGGGGCTGCTGGCCCCCCTCCCTGTGCCTTTGCTGGGGCTTCATCTTGCTGAGCGGGAGCTGGGGACACCTGGGCCAAACCTCCCTGGGCCGTCAGGAAGGGAAGAGGCTCCCGCAAGGAGAAATAACGTGAAGGCAGCGAGCCCTCGCAGCCCACCACCGCCTGCCATCACGGGTCTCGGCCCACCTAGTTCAGCCTCACGGGCCGGTTACAGTGAACGGGGCAAGGGCGAGACCTGTTTGGCCATTAACTGCCCCGTTTCCCTGCTGCGAACCCCCAGGGGTGTGTGGGGCAGGGGCTGAGCCCCAGACAGCGTGGGGCAGGGGCTCAGCCCCAGGGGAGCATAGGGCAGGGGCTCAATCCCCAGGGGGAGCCTGGGCTGGGGGCTCAGCCCCAGAGGAGCGTGGGGCAGGGGCTCAGCCCCAGGGCAGCGTGGGGCAGGGGCTCAGCCCCAGGCAGCGTGGGGCAGGGGCTCAGCCCCAGGCAGCATGAGGCCAGCCCGCAGCTCGGCCGTGGCGGCGCGGCTCTCCAGCCAGGCTGACATCGCCCTCTCCCGCACCGAGCCGGCCGAGCAGGGACGGACGCCACATCCTGGGATTCCTGCCAGCAGGAAGAGACCAACCAACCGCCCCGGCGCTTCCTCCGTCCTCCACGTCCTTCCAGCTGGGCCCTTCCCCATGGCGGCAGCGTGGGCACAGCCGAGATGGCCCCAGCAGCATCTTCCCCCCGCAGCGGCTGCCCGGGGCCGGGGGACACGTGGCTCTGCCATCGCCTTGGCCATAAACCAGCTTTTCCCTTCCAGCTGCCGCTGTGGATGCCGCCTCTGAAAGCTGATGGCCACTTCTCGCCCACCGATGCCCTCCCGGTGGGTCTCAGCGGACAGGCTGTGCTCATCAAACACCTACCCCCAGCAAAAGCACCCATGGTCTTAAAAAAAAAAAAAAAAGCAGCGCTTTATTTACCCTTTCAGATCTTTACATTTGGTGTTTTAAAACCCAGGACAAAAATACTCCCCCCAAAGCCGTGGCAAACATGTAAAACCACTAGTTTACATTTTAAAACCCAGTAATAAATTGCGCAGAAATCTCCGGTTGTACAGAGCTGTCACAAATATTGTTGTATAAAACCCCAAAATCTGTAAAGAGAACCACAGGGATAAAGAATTACAGCCATGAGTATTGGTACAAGAAAGGGCACGAGTTTTGAGGGTTTTACCCCACCAGTCTCTCTTGGGGAGGAGGGATGGGACATTCCTCTTGCAGATAGTTGGAAATACTTACAAATACAGAATAAAAACCAAACGGACCTCAGAAAACCCTTTGTCTCCTCTCTTGTGCTGGCTCAACAGGAAAACTTCCTAGCAGAAAATATTTACCTCTACAAAACTACTGGAAGTTCAGTGGAAAGCTAAAAAAGATTCACTGGTCCAACAATAAGAGCCTCCGTGTGTCCCCCGTCCCCCCCTTCCCAATCTCCTGTGGGCAGCGGGACAACAGGTGCCAAAGCAGAGTTTAGTAGGACACAACAACGAAAAAGCCAAAAACATGAAGGCAGCACATGTGGAGAGCAGGACAAGAACAAAACCATGAAGGACAAAAAAGAAGCAGAGGAAAAAAAAAGGCAGATGATGTTTTTGGTATTTTCCATTGAATGCTGAGTTTGGAAACAATTAGCTCAAGCTTCACTCATGTCCCACCACTTCCCCTCCCCATTTCAAACAAACCAAAACCAATTGCTTAAAAAATTTGAGCCAGGAATTTGAATTCCTATGTACTGAAGTTTTTTCACCCAGAGCTGGGTTCGGAAAAAAAGGGTTTTTTCCCCCTCTTTATTCCAGAGTTCAGAAAGAGGAGAGAGGGATGACCAAGAGCCTAGAGAAACTCCCCAGGACTTGGAGAGGCTGAAGCCGGAGAGGCTGCAGAGAAGAGAGACAGCAACAAGGCAGAGGGCAGGGATTGTCTGCTCGCCCTCTCCAGAAGGGAACGTACTCAAAGCCAGGCACCGGGCTTTGCCTCATCGTGCTCACCCAAAGCACTCGCGTACCCCAAGCACCTCGCTGCCACAGCACCCTGGGGCCAGCTGCAGGCGGGTTTAAGAAGAGCTGGACTAACTCCTCCATCCTGCAGTCCCGGACCATTTCAAAGGGGTCCATGAGACACGAACAAGGCTCTTTGTGTCAGGCTTCAATTCCCTGCCGCAGCGCTGGGGGACAGGCAAGGCTGGGCAGGAATGGTGGAAATCACGGTGCTGCGCTGGTTACGGCTGGCTGCTTGCACAACAGCGAGGGCGCTCAGAGCCAAACTCAGGGCGATAACCTGCTGCATCCTGGCCAGAGCTGCCTCGCGGGTCTGACAGAGGCATCGCTCCACAGGAGCTGTGCGTGCCCAGCCCCAGCATCCAAAAGAATGAGGACCACCATGAAGCCTAGCTCCGACTCCTTCCCGCTCCCTCCACAGCAGCCAGGGGAGATGGACACTCCTCAGCAGCGAAGAAGAGCGTGCCCACCTGCTCCTTGCTTTGCAAAGTGGACTCCACGTGCAGCATCGGGTGCTGAAGGACCAGTTCGTAGCAAACAATCTGGAGAACAAGCTCAGGTGCACGGGAGTGCTGCAGAGATGCTGGGCACAACACAGGAGCTGTGTGCGATACAGCTGGCCTCTCCTCTCCAGCCTCCACCGCGAACACTGCGTTCCCAGCTGTGAAGGTTAAAACAAGGTGGGCAGACACTGGCTGGGGGTCTAGAAAGGCAGCCCAGTGGCTCTGGCCACAGTCACCAAACAGCAATCAAATTTTCCAGCCAAGAAACATGGGCTAGACATGTCGCCAGCAGCTCAGCTTCAGGGACGGCGAACAAGGATCCGGGAACTCAGTCCCAGCCCAGGCTGCCTCTCCCAGATCCCGGCTGGCTCAGAAGCCCATAGTCCAACCCAGCAGGTCCAGAAGCATTGACAACTCACAGGAATTTTTCCAGAGCTGTGGAAGGGACGTGGGTTGAGACCTGGAAGGAAGGGTATGTACTGCCAACAGCAAGGAAGGGCACAAGAGCCACCGGCTGAGCCAAGCAAAACAGGTTCAGCTAACTGGGAGCAAGAGGAAGAGCATCAGGGAAGAGATGCGCCATTATGAACAAACAAGCACCTGCCTTTGACCCCCTGCAGATGAAGAATGCTTTTCGTGGCAGGCACAGACCACCAGGCAAAGGAGAGAGTCTTTAACTAATAAAAGCTGGGCAGAAGCATAAGTTGAGCAGAGAGTGAAGAAGGATCCTTGTGTCTCAGACGCAGATCACACCTCAGGCTACTTGCCATGACAACATTTAGGCAACACCTACATGCTTCAGACATGGTATCACCAAACTGTGGGTATGGGAAGGAGCCTTCTTCCACTTTTCTAAGTTTATTCCAAATGTCCCTTTAGGAGAGGGCATGGGCTGGTGGTCTCCAGCCCTTCCAGCCAGTCCTTGGCTGTTCCATCTCCATCCTCCTGAAGGGAGAATCCACTCTCCCCTTCCTCCCCACCGGCTCACCTCTCCAGTCAGGCAGCAGAGAGCACTGCCCAAGACCCATGGGCCACTTGGACAAACCACAGCTTTGGGACACAGGGCCAGGGAAGCAGCAGTGCTCCAGAGCCAAGCGCACACAGTGCCAAACTCCCTCCAGCCATCTGGAACTAGGAGCCTAGCACCACGGTCAGGCTGCATCGTGCTTGTTCTCCCTGAGCTGCCTTGGCAAAAGTCACCATCCTTTCTGGCAAGAGCAAAAAACTTGCTTCATATTGTAAGAAATCAGCAAGGTGCATTCCTAGATTTGGCATGAACAGGCACATGAATAAGCATCAGAAATGGATGAAAAAGCACAGCATTTCTCTTAGAATAATTTATTAAATACAGCATTAAAATTTGTATTTATGAATTCAATCATTAAAAACAAAACTTCATCTCATATATATATATATATATATATTCAAGGACAACGACAATCATTCTATCAACGTTGGTGCACGTTGTGCCAGCACTGCTCAGAACAGCACCTTCTCTACACTATCCTTAAAGCAGTTCAACACTTAAAAAAAAATAATAATAAAAAGCATTTGCAAAGAAAAGAGTGCAAAACAGGGCTTGTCCCCAGCTGCCTGCCAGGGGTGTGCAGCGGCGAGCTAAAATGAGGTGGCAGAGGCTGCAGTGCTCCTAACGGGTTTGTTAGATATTGCCTGCCCAGTGTGAGGCAGCCTGGAGGCCAGTCCTCAGGGATGCCAAAGGTCTGCAGCCCATAATTTCAGCCGTGGCTGGATGCCTGCAGCTCTTGAGTATCTGGTTTGTGGTTTCCTCAGCTTGGGCAGTCAATAACTAAAAAAGCTAAATGAGGAGGGGTAAAAAAAGAAGCGCAAAAAGAAAAATGTTGTTTTACATCCACCAGCTTCTTCCCCTGACCTGCCAGGTCCGGCAGAGGCTGCGAACGAGCTGTAGCTGTTTGTGTTCCCACTTGCTCGTTTTTGCACTCTGCTGTGGCTCAGGAGACGAGCAGTAAACCAGCACCAGCTCGTGGCGAGAACAGTCCCCCGGCCAAGCACCCTCGTGCACTGGCTTGGTGGCACTGACCGCTCCCGCAAGGGACACCCGTCTGAGCCCCGCGGGAGGGCTGTCCCGAGGGATGGGCTTCCACGGACAGGGTCCTTGGGCAGACTCAGAGGTAGCGTTGGACTGACTTTTGTAACTTGGTCGTCACGTAATTCTGGCCTGGGCAGTGGCAGCTGGGATGGAGAGGGCACCCTGCAGGGCTGGGAGATGGGACACAGGGGATCTGGTCCCCCCCGCTTGCAGGCTGGCTAGCGCTGTTCAGCCTGGGCGCTGCGGTCTAGCAGTGAGCAAGGACGTGCTGTCTGCTACAAGGCTTTTCAGAGAAAAGTCGCCCTTGCTGGGAAAGGCCAGAAGCGGGCTGGCAGGCACCCCACGGTAACACCGGGCTCTGCCTCCACAGCTCACCACGGCCTCCTGCGTCATGAGCACGTGCCCCAGCGAGCTCACCGCGTGCAGGCAGCGGTGCAGCCCACTGTGAGGGCCAAAGGCTGCCGGTCACTCACCGCACAAACGGGCACAGCGAGGGCTTGTGCTTTTGGCTTTTTGAGAGTCCCTGACCTTCTGAACCCGCTTACTCCAAGAAACCTCTTGTTTCAGCTACCCTTAGGACCCATGAGGACAAGGAGGAAGGGCTGTCGAAACTGTTTCTGGAGAGCACACGGCCCCTAAAAAAGACGAGAAAGTTCACACAGCCCAGCCTTCACCTACAGTGGAGACATGCCAAGTCAGGAGCATTTCGGATAAGGCATCGCAGGTGCTTTGATAGTAAAGCAGTTAGTGTTGACTACAGTACTTTAACACAAGCTGCTGCAGAGGGCAACCCTGGGGCAAAACCAGCTCTCCAGCACTTGGTGCAGCAGCAGGAGACAGTTCAGTTTCCCAGACCTCTCCTACATGCACACACAGGCTGCTCTGGCTGCCCTTTTTGGTTTTCTTCCCCCCTCCCTAGAAAGAGACTTAAAAAGCCTGGGCAGGGATGTGCCATTTACCCCACCAAGCAGCCAGAGAGATAAAAAGACACCTTGTGCTGTACCAGACTTTGCGGTAGGCAGGTGAACCGTGGCGCCTGGGGGTGGGCAGCGCCAGCGGGACTCGAAGCAGGGGAGGCTAGTTGCCGTTGATGCTGGAGTTGGCACTGCTGCAGCTCTGCTCGTAGGATGGAGGTGCCTCTGCGGGGGAAAAAAAGAATAAGAGCCGTTATGGTGGGTGTTTGGGAGGTTCCCTTCATCCCAGTCCATGTAACTCAGCGTAGAGTAAGGCAAACTGCTAACAACACACATGTCATGCACACAGGCACTCCCTCTCCAGGACCCTGCCCTGCTGAAATAGATGGGGTTTGCACATGTGCACGTAGAACGTGAGCCAGCCAGTCCCACCCCTGTGCTAACACCTACAGGGGTTAAAATCAGCACCTCAGAGTCCTGTCCTGTTCCTCCCTTTCTTTCACAAGCATCCTCACGTACTCCAACACCTCCAGATCACAGGTGACCTGCGTTCCGTGTACCCCAAGCCAGGGCTGAAGTGACACACCAAGTGCCTCATCACGCCGGTGCTAACAGACAGGTTTATTTGGGCAGGACTGTGCTAACAGACACTGCTGGCCCCTGCCATCCCAGCCGCCTGGGACAAGCACAGCTCCAGGCATCCAGCACGCTGGGATTTCCCCAAGCTTTTCCACCCTGGACAGTCTCTCAGCTCCCACCCCCGCAGCTTGTGTCTTCAGACCAGCTGCAAGCCCACTCCAAGTCAGACAGAAGATTTCAGTTACACGGTTTTCCTGGCTCTGCTCCCACCAGCCTCACCGCAAGCCAAGAAGTTTTTCTATCAGTGGGAGGCTGGAAGCTCATTTAAGAACAGGGAGATCCTCTCACGACGAGCCCAGGGCGGGCACGGGTGCAGATGTGGGAACGGACAGCCGGCTTTTACAGCTGTAAGAGGGGACTCCTGCGGAGGCTAAAGCAGGCAGAGAGATCTCATGATCCCCTCTGACATCGGACCCCAGCAGCCTGACTTCCCTGTATTCCCACCCAGTTCACAGCTGGCAAAGGAACTCTCGTGGTAGGAGACATTTACCAGCGCGCTGCCAGCCCGTTCAGATCTCAGGAGCGGGCTGCTCACCGTATGGGTAGCCCCACGTGCTGTACTCTGGAGGCAAAATGAGCGAGCTGGCCGTGGGGACGGGCACCACGTTCCCCTCGGCGTAGTAAGGGACAGTGGCTCCCGTCGACAGGCAGAGCGTGGGATGGTTTGGGGAGCCCGTCTGCTCCGAGTCCACCCTTATCTCCTGGAAGCTCAGTCCTGGGGCGTAGCTAAACGGCTGCTGCTGGGAATGGCTTTTGGTGGGGATCGAGACATTGTCCATCGAGTGATAACCACTGGCAGCCTCCTCTTCCTCCGGCGGGGCACTGGGTACCACTGCAGACGGTATGTGCTGGATGGAGCGGGAGGGGCTCAGAGGTACCCTGTTCACGGCAATGTTCCCAATATAAATGGGGAGAGTGACGGAAACCTCTGGCGACTTGAGGGAAACCTGGAAGAGAAGGAAAAACAGTGGCATCCTCTTCATTATAGACTGCACTGGGAAGGTTCACCTGATGTGAGGGCCACCCACACCACACAGCTACGGAGTTCAGTGATTGAGCTCAACCCAGCAGAGAGCACAGAAGTTGCAGCACAGCCCACTGGAGCTCCACAAGGCTACTGGTGTACTCACTTGGATGTAGTAGTCAATATGTATGAGGCTACAGCCCTGCAGAATGGACTGGGGCAGTGCTGGCACAAGGATCTGCTCCTTCCATTCTGCATGTTTCCAGGCTTTCACTCCTGAGCCCTCCACCTCTGCGATAGTCCTCAGGTCATAAATCCACCGCTTGGATTTATAAGCCACTTTCTGTATGGACAGGAGAAAATACAGCTAGCAGAAAGCTTGCAGATGGTCTTCTGTTTCCCACAAACCTAACCCGGTACACAAAACCACCCAACTGCTTTGTCAAATAAGCACAAGCATAAACCTAACGTGCATATTACAGAGCAGAAATACCCATCACTGTATGACAGACTGAGTTGGTTTAAGCAAGACAAGTGCTACCACCTCTTTCCCCAGGGAGGTAGAGAGAAACAGAGATAGCCAGAGGTCTGGACTCCTTTCTGCCACCTCCCAGCAGCGGAGAGGCACACTGGGGAGAACCGCCCCAGATTCATAGAGGTCGCAGGGGAGTGGAGTACCAGCACAAGCCAAAGAATTGTGCTTTGGGACGGTTACCTGGAGCAGACTGGCTACCACGGCCCCTGTGTCCCGGCCCGATTTGTTCTCTATGTCTGTGCGGAGCTGGATGGCTTGCCCCACGATGTACCCTTTCAGATCCGAGGTGGCAGTCAGGATAATGTTGCCGCTTTTCACAAGCTTGTAGTTGAACTTCTTGGTGACTGACATAGTGTTGGGCTGCTGCAGGACAGCAGAGAGACAGAGATGTTGGCTCAAGAGAGCCTCCCGGGAAACACTCAAAGATTCAAGCAGAAATACCAGTCTAAGAGGACACAAAGAACCAGCAACACAGCACTACCACAGACAACAGGTCTCACTTCTCCATCTCCCCAGTTTCGCTGCTCTATTAGCCACTCTTGCCTCCAAAGCAAGTTCCCTAAACCCAGGTCTCTGCAAGCACCTGGTGATACTGGCCAGTACCTCCGAGTGCTGAACGTTCACCTAAATCTTTCAAAGCAACATGCAGAAGAGTCAAAAATTGCTTGGAGCAGGGACAGATGGCAAGGCAGGACAGATCAGGAGTCCTTATCCTGCTCTTGCACAGTCCAGGCATGCGGTCAGAGAGTTGTCCAACCACACAGTTATTCCCTAGACAGCATGCCAGGGTAAGGACAAGAGCTGAAGCCTCGGCACTTCCCAGCCATGCTCCTCCTTGTTCTTACCTCGATGTCAGGGATGTCGTTCAAGTTGAGAGGGCAGAGAACGTAGAAGATCTTGTTGCACTTGTAGTCCTTGGAGAAGCGAGGTGTGTCTATCACAGCTTTCACCTGATGGAGGACCTTGCCAAAAGGGCCTTCAAATGATGTAGGAGCAGAGGCTGGAGTTGAGAGAGAAAGAGGAGGATCGCAAGGCTGAGTCAGACCAAGCATTTCCAAACTGGAAGTACAGTCCCTTTAAACAGCTTTCCTCTTGACCTGAGGAGTTCTGCAAGCACCTCAGAGACAGAGCACGTAGAGACACCCCCAAAAAAGACCTGAACACCTAGGTCACTCAGAGGCCTTGCTGCAACCTCCTTACAGAAGGGATCCTCTGCAACCACAGGCGCAAGAGCAGAGATCCTCTCTCTGGGCACACTGTGCAGGATGGATGGATGGCTACAGACCAGGACCCCTGCACACACCTGAAGAGCTCACAGGGGCACGCTTGGAGAGGCACCAGCGACAGCTCAGACCCGGCTCTGCACCAACACAGAAAGTACCTACTTCTCTAAGCTCTTCTGCTGTCTGTGGCTGACCTCACGCTTGCTGCCCGTAGCATCTCCAGGCCAAGCTGCCAGCCTGCCTCTGCCATCCAGCCCAAGCCCTGCTCAGCACACCTCGAGAGGCTGCCAAAGCCAAGGCTTACATGGAACTGCCTTCAGCCAATGCATCATACCTGGCAGCAGGAACTGGAAGGGAAAGTTGTGCTCTCCAGCTGTCAGGACCCCTGTGGGAAACAAGAGTAAAAGGTAAGTTGGACAGGCCATTGCCTTGGAATGGTAATGATCTTCTGGAGAGCATAATCTTCTGGAGCGAGAGGTCACCACCTGGGGAATAACAGATGACTTGTTCAGCTGCCTACAGCCAGTTGGACAACTGCAGATGCAACGAGCAGTGCTCGAGTCACCAGGAGCATCTGCTGCCACCACCACTCCTTGGGACGGGAGACGGCTTCATTCCCAATGACTGGTTCTATGTTAAGATACCCAGTAAATAAGGTAGTTTGGGGCAGAGTTTAAGGGATCCCAGTACCATGGCAAGTGGTTAGCCCCAGACTACTGACAGGGCATGGAGAAGGGTTGCTGTGTGTTTATCCTTCTTCAAGCAGGCTACAGCCAGTCAGAGGGAAGGTGAGAAAGCACAGGCACTGTCAGAGGGTGGTAAGGAGGTTTGGTGGGCATCAAGCCTCTACAGCCTCAGCCACATACCTAGCCCCATGCAGACTGCGCAGTGTTTAGGAGCTGGAAACAGAGGTCCATCTCCCAAACCCATCCCCAATCCCAAGAAGGGACCTGCAGTACCCCAGTCTGGCTGCTTAGACAACAGGAGCAGAGAAAAAGTTACCACAACGTTAAAACCTCATCACTGGTTTTCTTTAACCATATCCCACCCTACAACAGTGGCCTGGAGGGCACGGATCGGAGCCAAGACTCAGCACACGGCTGGACACCGCTACAGACTCAGACTCCCCAACCCCATCCACCCTCCAGCACTCCCATCCAGATTCCAGCTGCTTCCCAGGGCAGCGTGATGGCTGAACTGACCCACAGGGGCAGCTCCCGAAGCTGCCTTCAGTAAGAAAGCACTAAGGTGTATCCACATTTGTTAAATACGTGTAAACAGGAGAGGTTTTGTTTGTAAAGCGGCAGTGCTAAGAGGAGACCCGGATACCGATGAAACCACGCTGTGCTCATTCTGCTTTGCAGGATCACTGCTGCAGGTACCAAGGCTCCGGATTTGGCTGGCACTTTTGTTGATGCAAGACGGAGACAGCTTGCCTGTTAGCAATGCTGGCTCCGCAGAGCTGACAGTAATAAGAGTCCTATCGCTGGGAGATTAAGTGGATTACGTGACGGGGGGAGGTGGGGAAGAGAGAAGGGTAAATCCCCCTCCCTGGCACTGCAATCCAGGCAGGAAGCAGGGGAGGTGACGTTTGACTCAGTGCATCCTTCACGTTATAAAAAGCTGCACCTCTGCCCCTCCACTTGCTCAGCCACCCCTCGGGGACCTGAGGACACCCCAGTTTGCACACAGCCCGCCCACAGCGCACAGGCAGGCACCATAAATAGCACGACAAGCATCCCTTCGCGTAGCGCTACAAAGGCAAGTCAGGAGAGAACTGAGCGATGGCTATTTATACACGTTGCCCTTACAAAGAGGAGCAAGCAAGACTTGCTCCTTCCCATCACCCCACCCGGAACAACCCCCCGGTGATTTCCCTCCTCGCCCCCCAAACCCGGGTTATGTAGGCTAAAATGCAGCACCAGGTCCTGTCACCAGGTGGAGGCACAAAGCCAGGCACTGCCCCCGCTGCCGGCACTGCTGCCTGCAGCGCTGGGACAGGCAGAGCAGGGCAGCTCCTCCTGCCCCCTCCCCGGGCAGCATCCCTCCGTGCAGGGCAGCAGCTGAGATGCAGCAGGTGCCTCTGCTTGTCGGCTACGGGGTAAAGTCTGGCTAATCCGAATCGCTCAACTAAGCCAGAGCTTGGTGCTGCTCCAAGGGTTTCTGCCTTTCACCGGGCACCGTTCAACTTTGACCTTATTATCATTTCACTTTCGGAAAGTGAATCAATAAAGTGGAATACGTCAACTCTCCCGCACAGCTTCTGCATTGCGCTAAGGGGACTGGCTCCACCTGAAAGGGAGAGGGAGCAAGTCCTGTCACTGCAATGCAGACAGAAGGCAGATGAGAGCCCCAAAGGGCAGTGGCCGCTGAGTTTTCACCAAGACCTGGAGACTTTCCAGCTGTCTGACCTGCAGAGCCCCAGATGAACACGCAGGCAGTGATTTCAAGTCTCCTGCGAGGAGCATGAAACTTCACGAGCTTTCCAGGACCCTCAGGAAAAGCTCATGGACTCCACAAAGTGAAAGTTCCTCTTCCACATTACAGGCAGCATGATCCAACAGGTCCTTTCGGCCAAGCTCCTACCCAGCTCACGTGCACCAACAGAAAGTCGTGCTGGAGGTGAACCTGCAAGCATCTCACGTTCACAGTTCCTAACCCCCTGCAGAAAGCCAGGGGTCCTGAAGGTTTCTGCCAACGGCAGCACCAAGCAAGGCAAAACACTCTCACAGCAACGTGCATGGCCAGCATCACTCGCAGAGGATGTGGTTTGGCTGTTGGAGCCACCGCGTGACTCGGTGCCCTGGCACAGTTTCCACACAGGTAGCCCAGCCTCAGAGCAAGTCACCAAGTGAGAACTGCCCACAGGTCAGCACGGATGACCCCGACAGCTCAGACCCAAGCACCCTAAGACCTGTTGGCTCACGGCGTACCCAGACTGGCTGTGAGCCCACCTGGGGCAGGGAGCAGCCTGCAAATTCCTCCCACAGCTCCTGCCCACAACAAACTGCCCGTAAGGGCTAGAAAAGGCCATTCCTGCTCTTCACAGCCGGTGATGAGTTTCAAGACCAGCCATCCCAGACTAAAGCTGTTCCCCATCCCAGTGCACGCAGACCGAGGGCACTGCAGTAGCACTTGGCTTGCAGCCACGAGAGCCCAGACCTCTGTCCTACACCAAGCAGGCAGCCAGGAAAATGCAGTGAGCTCTGTTCTCCACTCCATTAAGGAAAGAGATGCTGCAGGCAATTAGCAGTAGCTCTTGTTTTCAGACCTGCTCCTTCCAGCCCACACTCTTCTTCCCCCAAAGAGAGGGAAGCATCTTTATGCCTGCCCGGAGATCCTCCAGGTACAGGGAATTTTCCAGCAGGCTGGACCGAGCACCCAGGTCCTACCCACAGGTGCAGCCACCACTGCAGGCGGCTTCACTTCTAGCACAGCTAACAGCCAGCTGCCCACCGCGCCCCAGCATCCAGCTCAACACCTGCATTTCTTGGCCTTATTGTGAGCATGGAAGCTGTTTGGGCAGGTCACTGGTGGAAAGGCTATGACAGGAGCAGCACCCTCAGCCCTCCACCTGCCTGGGGACCCCCAATCCCAGCTGCAGGCACCCTTGGAGCTCCTTCCTGGGCTCCTGCTCATCTCTCCTGGCCAAAGCTCCCCCAGCACACAGTGGAGGCTCCATGTTCAACTTGCCTGGGATTACAAAGCCATTTTGGTCTTCTGCCATGTGTCTGGTGCCTTTGGCAGGTGGAAAGCTGACAAGTCCCAAGCTGAGTCTCCCCTTACAGAGGGAAGGGAGGTGGCAACTACTTTTAAACTCTCCAGCTGGCAACTCTGCTCCTAAAGGCTGAGCTTCTATTTCCAAATGCTGACTGGTCTTGATATAATGGGGAAAATCTGCAATTTCCCTTGTCCCAGCCACCCTGTGAGCACAGGCAGGGCACAGTCTAACCTTGTGCCAGCACCCAGGCACCTCTCTTGTGGAAAACAGCAGCAAAAGCCACCTCGGCTCCCCGCAAGGGACACTTGCAATGCTCACTCAACCTGCACAGCCACCACAACAGCAGGACAGGGCCAGCATGCACAGACAGCATGCAAAACTGTTCTGCCTGCCCAGCTGCATCTCCTGTGCAACTCCAGCATCCAGGCAGCAAGGCGGACACAAAGCCCATAGGAAGCTGCTCATTGCCCCTATCCTTCCAGCCCTGAGAGCTTCTAGGAAAGATCCAGGACGTTTAATGCGCTAATTTCACTTGCAAATTGACTTTGCAACAGAGACAGCTGTTGACAGCAGGCAGAGGTGAGATGGTTTCCTCCAACAGCCACCCCACCACGCAGAAACCCGAGGGAGGCAGCCCTGCCTGAAAGCTCCTTTCCAAGCTGCTCCTGAACCAGCAGCTTTGCCAAACGAAGCCACAGTGTGTGCACGGGCAAGTGCAGGCCAGGGGTCCAGCATCGCTCGAGGGATCTCCCAGAGCCCCATGCAGCAGGCTGCGATGCTCTCGAGCAGCTTGCAAACACACTGCGAGAGGAAAGGGCTGTGCAAGCCACCGCAGCTGCGCTGAGCCATTACCTCCCCATTGCCAGAAGCCTGAACAAAGGCCATAGTGTGTTCAGCCGCAAAAAAGCTTTTCCTGAAGTTTACACGCAGCTAAAAATACCTTGAGAAATCCATTAGGCAACACAGGCAGCTGGATTAGCAGGGTTCTGCTGTGGGGCCATACCTGCAGCAGCCTTTCCTCCCGATAGGAACTGAGCCAGCAGACTGGCTGCCTCTGCACGGCCTTTCGAAACATCCTCCCTAAAAATTCCTGGAGGGAAAGGAGCTGCTACCCCAGACAGCCTGGAAAAAGAATAAACTCAGACAAGCAGCAGCAGCACCAACAACATGCAAACGATGCGGAAGAGCTGTCTTACAGTGCAAAGCAGAGTGACCTTGGAGATTTCCCTGAATACAGTGGAGATCTGTCTGGAAGCAAATGGGTTCTCCCGTTCCCGGCTCAGCTGCTCCTCTCCGCTCCGCACTGGGATGGGGGGTTGTTCACTTGCACCAGTGGATGTGGAGGAGGCCTGGCCGGACCCAAAAAGAAATGCTTTGATCCAGAGAGCTGATGCTGAGCCCTCTGCCGGGTCCCCAGGAGGTAACGTGGTGACACAGCCAGAGCCTGATGGGGTTCCCCTGCACGATCAGAGCCTGCAAAGCATTGCCAGCGCTGGGGAGCATGGCCCCGAGCCCAGCCTGCACGGCGCGACAGACCTCAATGCTGCAGCACTGTCCCACAGCACCTGGGGCACCTGCGGTCACACCGGTGTGCAGTGGAGGGACAGAACGGGTTTTCCCCAGGGCTGTATGGGGCTCCCAGGCAAAGTTCGAGCTGAGCATGTCCCTGAGCCTACCCAGCTGCTGGATGCACCATTCCCTCCTGGCACACAGCTTTGCTTTGACCCACAAAGGTTTCTCTACGCTCACCGCAAACCAGCATGCTGCTGCACAACCACATGGGAAAACACGACACCGTCATAACTGTGTGTGGGTGAAATGACCACACGTCTGTATTTACACTGCTAAACAAATGATCCAAGTTGGGCTTACTCCGCCACAGCTCAGGTGCTGAAAGGCTTTGGAGCCTCTTCTGAGCAGTGCAGCTTCCCTGGCTCCTGGCTGCCAGGCACCTGCCCAGGTGGAACCAGCAGCCAGAGGAAGTCACCAGCCCTCCAAAACCACCATCCCTCCGAGAGCAAGGGGAAGCTGCTGCCCACACCCTGCCCTGCCAGCAGCCAACCGAGGGCTGGGAAAGGTCCTCTGGCAGCCTCTGCCCCCACATGAGAGCAGGGCAGGGCTGGGCTTCAGGAGAAACCAACACAGGCAAGGACACAGAGTCCGACCTGCTGCATCCCACCTGGGCTTCCCAGGGCTGTTTTGCAGCTTTCTCAGTTAGTGGCCCATGCAAACAGGTCAGTCTTACAGTACTGGTGGGGCCAGATCTGCCTGGGCTGCATGTTCAAACCAGTGCCACCGCAAGGACATCTGCCAAACGCCTCCTCCCAGCCTGGCTCCCCCAGCCTCAGTGTCTCCATCCCTGGACAGCTGGAAGCCACAGGCAGTCACAGCCATCTCCCTGCAAGGCTGGCCGCCACCACAACAAAGCCAGGACCTCCAGGTTGGTGCCAGCGGGGGAAGGCACTGGAGAGAAGCCATAAGAGGGCTGAGAGATGCCTTGGTCACTGATGCACAAACACGACAGACTCAAGACGAGCCACATTACTGACCCCTGTGAAATCTCATGCTCTAGTGTGCTGGGAGAGACAGCCCAGATGTCTGAGCCCACAGCAGGCTGCAGGGCCAGGCAACGGCAGCGCACGGTACACAACACACACCTCTGCCTTGGCAGGCTTCATCCATGGCTAGACTAGGGCAAAAAAGATTAATATCTGTGTATTGCTCCCTCTGTCCTCCAAAGAGGAGGATACTATTTGCTCCATAGCCACAACTAGGAACCTGGAAGGTGTCCCTGCATCCCAGGCACAGGAGCCAGGCAGCAGCCAAAACAGGGCTCCTGCCCCGACCTCCGGCTTTTCCAGCTGGAACCTGCCAAGCAGACAGCAGTGGCTCTGCTCCCTCCTGCTGCATGCACGGATGCTAGAGTGGGAACAAGCTGCGCCTTTGGAATACACATATTTTTTGGTTCTTCTAGTAGAGGAACAGCAGGGTGAGCCATATGGCAGTTTCTCTCTGGCTACTTAGCGAGTGATGCATTAACTGTGCTGGCCAAATCGTGTAGTACGGAAAGGTACTTTGTGCCTGCTGGTCCCCCTGCCATCGCCTGTAGCAACAGTCTTCCTGCTGCCTAAAATCAGCCTTCCCTCTCCCCTAGGGAGGGTGAGCTCCTCCAAAGGTGCTGAAGACTGACGCCAGCGTTGCTGATGCACAACTCGGGTACTTTCCTCTCGAGGCTCTCCAGGCAGCAAGCAGGAAAGCAGCAGGTTTGTGTTTTCCACTTTCGGGTGGAGAAACAGGTAGCCCTGCCTCCATGCTGTGCTACAGGATACCGACTCCTCAGCTACTGGAAGAACCATCAGTCGCTGCAGCCCTGACAGCCAGCACCCTGCTCACCACCCCTGCCTTCCCATCTCTCCCTCATCCACCTTTGCAGGGCAGAAAAGTGAGTATTAGATGTAAGCAAGGTGGTCAGAGCTCTACTAGCTTGCAGGAGGCTGTATCAGAGATCAGATGGGAAGCATTAATTTTGTCTGTGTCAGGGCACTTCAGGCAATGCTGGGCTGTTGCAGCTTTAGCATGAGGACTCCAACTCGGCCTCTAGTGGATTAAACTCATACACGAGATTACAAACTACAACAAATGAGGGTAAACACACACACTTGCTCGTGCTATCCCTGCAGCAGATACAGGTGCCTCAGAGGGAGCTGCTGACAGTCAGAAGAGTGACCTGCCAGCAAGCACAGCCATACTTGCCGGGGAAAGATTCCGTATTTAGCTCAAATTAGTTTCGCTCAAACAAGCTCTCAGGCCACGAAGCAGCACTTCAGTGAGCAGAGCTGCCGTACAGCAGCAAGGGAGCACTGTCCCCAGGATGATCCAAGCTCCCGTTCAAAGCAGCAGCTTGCTCACACCGGCTCTGAACGCACACAGACACGCAGAAGGAACAACAGCCAGTGCTCCGATACGGTTAAAGCAGCCAAGGTAAACCTTTCTGTAACACAGGCGGGAGAGAGGAAGGAAGAAAACACACAGGAAAGACCAGCACTGAAGCTCGGGCGCCACTGCTCATAAATCTCTGTCAGCCACTTTCCGTGAGATTTTCAATGAATTAGCAGGATCTGGTGGTATGGCAATGCTGCAAAAAACGCTGAGGATTAACAGTGATCTATTGAGGCAAGAAACTGGGAAGCGCTGAGGAAGCAGCTGTGACCTAAAGCAACTGCAGCTCCTTCCGTGTGGTTTTCCTGGGCTGACCCTGCAGTCACTGCTCCAGAACCCTTTAACGGCTCACCACTGCCCACGGGCACCTTCCTGCTCTCACCCAGCCAGGGGCTGCCCAGGAGCATCACCTGCTGCTTCACTACCTCCTGCTCAGTGATTCCTGAGCACAGAACAAGAGACAGAGTCTCTCAATGCCTGCTTAAGTCAGGTCGCCAAGCTCCTGCAATTCAGCTGCAAGACAGGATCGTCACCCTATGCCAACTCTTGGCCATGAAGGTGTTGTGCCAGTCCGGCAGAGAACCCAGAGAGGAGGTGATGCACAACTGCCCCTTTTTAGCAATTTGTGCAAGAAATCTGCCAGCAGAGGAAGCGCGTGGAGCAGCCAGGAATTCCCTGCAGCGCCTTCTCGCTAGCTAACAAGCTGCCAAAACTAAGGTCAACTGGAAATTACAGCCAGCTCCCTGCACGGGTTCAACTCAGGTACAAGTAGGATTTAAAGGAAATGAAAAAAATGAAAGTCTGCCTTTCCATGCACAACCCATCCACAGGGCCAAAAGCTGTGTGTGCCATCGGAGATACGGAGTGTCCAAAGAAAACAGCCCCATGTGGGTACAGGCACACGACAGACCTATTCCTCGGTGGCTGATTAAGGCCAGAGCTGCAGCAGGGGAGGGAGAGAAGAGCAGGAGGCCTCCGCAGAGCTGAATTACTCCATTATATAGGATCAAGAGAAGCATCTCTCTGTCCAAGAGCAGCGGGTACAAGCGGTGCTATTTTGTACTCAGGGCAACTGGCGCACTTGATCTCCTGCACTGCTGACACCTACAGAAACCCAACACCCCCACACTCCTATTGCGATTCTTTACAAAAAAAGGACCCAAGAAAAAACAGCACCAGGGAATAGTCGAAGTACAAGTCAAACTCAAGCCAAGTGGGAAAAGCAAATCTCCCCATCAGCCTCCCCTCCAGGAAGCAAATAACGTGCCTCCCCCGAGAGCCACCGGTGGGCTGGGTGACCTCCCCAGTGCCGCAGTGTGCTCTCCAGCAAACACAGCAGCCAGAGGCTCCAGACCAGCTGGTATATGCTCAGCACTTTCCAGCAGCTTTTATGTCAAGAGCTCGAGTTCATGAAACCGCTGACTTGTGTGTTATTGCCAAGGCTACAGCGCAGCCCTGCACAATCCCCCAGCAGCTCACGGGTGCCTGCTGCCTCCGGCTCCCGCTCGGCACCGGCCAGCCCAGCGAGAAATTCCCAGTGCACGGCCGCCGCACTGCTCGAGTGGGGACACGCACCACGCCAGCACCGATGCAAGCAGGGTCCTCTGTAACAAAAACACCGCTCGCCAACCTGCGGATGCTCCAACGGCAAGGCTGAGTCTTCCACACCCTGGATGCTGTTCTGAGGGTGGGAGAGAAGGGGAATTAAGGATGAGGCCAGTGCCTTAAACAAGTGCCTGACATTGCAAAGCGGGCATCTGGGCTATTTCAGGGCTCGCCTCATTTCTCATACAACGTACACCATTAAAAAAAAAAAATCAACAAAACAGTGGGTAATAAAAGCAACAGCTGACGCTACAGAGGATGAGCTGCCCCCTCACTTATTTCAATGCAACGGTGTGTGGGTGGAGAAGTGCCGTGTCACTCTTACATGCTTAAAGAGCAATCTAAGGCTCGATAGTTCCTCTCCCCTTCCCCCCACGTCCTCAAAGAACACAGATCATCGTTTTTTGAAGTTACTGCTCAGGATGTGGGAAGGGACAGAGCGCGGCGGGTTGTTTTTCAGGCTTTCAGGCTGAATCCGCCTCGCTGCACCGTCCTCCAGGTGCCAGCACCGCTGTGGCCCCACTGGAGCACTGAGACAGGCAAGATGGAGATTTGTTGGCTGCATGGCCTCAGGGACACCTGGGATCCTCCCTCAACCTAAGCTGATGCTGTCAGGCTGGATGAGCCCTCTGCAAGAAGGCTGGGGATGGTGCCAGCAGGATGCCTGGCATCACCACCCCCTGCCCCAGGGCACAGCCTGGCTGCCAGTTACCTCTTGAAGCGGGGACACGCTGTTCCCCCTTCCTTTTTTGTTTTCTTAATGCACAGGTTCAAAAAGGAGAGGTAACAGCATTGCTGTAAGGGGACACACACAGAGGAAGAGAAGAGCCCTCTGAGGCAGAAGCAAATTCCTCCCCTTCATTCATTCGTTTTCCATTTGTGCTGCTGGGAGGTGACATCTCCCTTTGTGGATAAGACGCTCTTGCAGAACCACAGAAAGGCAGCACGTTGCCTCCTGTGGTCCCTGCCTGCCCTTCTGCTGTTTGCTTTTCCAGGCGTGAGAAGGATGGGTGGGCACAGCCAGCCCTCACCTGAAAGAAGAGGGCACGTGTTCACCCTGGGTGGGTTCTACACATTTTTACGCACATGGTAGGACATCCCATAGGCCACCGCAGTATTTGTCCACAGCGGCAGTAACCTTTGCTCACAGAGCCTGCTGCTTTTCACCGGTGGCTGTCAGATGCTGGAAGGGAAGGAGGCACGTGCTGGGGGTGAGCAGCCCAGCTGGCCCCATGCTCCTTTGGAGGTCCTTGCTTGGAAACGCTTCCAGCTCCCTGAACTCATCTGCTCCCTGGGCTTCCATCAGCGAGCTCAACACCCCGTGCCCTAAGGGTACAAGCCTGCCTCAGTTTCCCCTCCCAGCCAAGTGTCAGACCTGCAAGGGAGGCACCCCAGGGAGCACACACAAGCACTGGCTGCAGCTCCCCAGAGGCAACCGCTTTTCTGCCAGACACCGGAGAAGCTCGTCGCTGCTGAACACTGCTGGCTAGAGGCACAGGGAAAGGGACAGCCCTGCTTTGTGCAGAGCAGGCACCCAAGGGATGGTCCACCCGCCTGAAGCTCCTTCACGATCTGTTCAGGAAAGGCTGGGGCAGCTGAGAGCTATTCCTGGGGAGCCTAAAACCACCACGGCTGAGTCAGCACCAAGGCACTGCCTGCACCAGGTCACTGCATGACTGTCCCAGCGAACCCCTGCCACTGCCGCGCTGCACGTGCCGTGCCAGGATGCTGTGCTGCCAGCAGCCCTCGGAGGAGGAAGGCAGGTAGGCACGTACGGAGGCACAGACACGGAGAAGCAGCCTGGCTTCCCTTGCTGCTCTGCCAGCCCAGACATGCATCAATGCCACCACGAGGGCTGTGATAGCCGTTATCTCGCTTCCCCACGACACAGGCTGGAGTGCTGCCAGCCCCCAGGGCTTTTGTTTCCATATCCGCACAGGCCAGTGCAGCAATTGCAAGGGACGGTTTCAAAGCCATCTCTGCTGGAGGATTCGGGTCCAAAGGCAGCATCAATACCGTCCCCTCGCACATACAGCCCATCCCTATGTTCTCACAGGGGCCCAGCCACCCTGCCTGAAGAAAGACACAGGACAAACATGGCAAGTCCAGGACAGTAACTCCTGAGCTTGTACCAGTCACGCAAAGAGTAAATGCCCCACGAGCACTGCCCTTGGCTGCCACCCCACGCACAGGGACTGCCCGACTTCTTATCTGCTTCCCTGCAGCTGGAAGCCAGAGGCTGAGAGCTCCCATCAGTTGGGTCCACTCTGACACAAAAAGCTGAAGGGCACAGGTCAGTGACCGTAAGTACCTGGCACACTGCTCCAGACTGATTGCTGGTAGCAGAGACCAGGCTTCACCCCATAATTGCACTGCAGCTTTGCAAGACAGGACAATGATGCCTCAGATTTTCCCTTCAATTCATTACATCCCTGGTAAGTCATGCACTACCACTTCTTGCCTCGCTTGCCTGGAGCTGTGGTAGCTCTGGAAGACTTCAGCTGGCCTGTTTTGTCCCATCACACTCCAGACGGGCAGCTGGGCAGCTGCCAGCTCCACGACTGGCTCCGGCACAGAGCGAGCAGCCCAGCCCTGCCACCCCATCCCTGGTGCCTGCTCAAGGCTGGCAGAGTCTGCAACACAGTGGCTGACAGATAGCAGCACTGCACTGGGTGATACGCAAGAGTCTGGGTCCCAGAAAATTGGAAGCCAAAAGATTAGGGCTTTCCATGAACAGTTTAAGAGCTGGGAATACCAAATTGTGGCTGTCTTTGGAATTCGGGCTTTCAAAGGGGGCGTTTCAGAGCCATGAAAGCGTGTAGCCATTACTGCATTTTCCTTCCATCCTTCCCAGTCCACACTGGCCCTAGCTGTCAAGGGGATGGCTCCCATAGGGAACCTCACAAGGACTGCTGAAGTGACCATCAAAATCTCTGAGGGGCTGCAAACCAACAGCACACCCACCTCTTCACACTCCTGTCTCTCCTTGTTGGCTTTTGCCACAGCTCAGCTTTACCAGGACATAACTGACCACAGTATCACAGCTCTCCCTTGAATCATTAAATATTAGAAACAAAAAAAAAATAAATTCGGAAGGTGCATTTTTCAATGCAGTTGCAGGTTTAAACCTCTCCAGGAGTCCACAATTGTTTGCAGCCTCCAGCTCCCAACTCATCTAAGCTCAATGGCCCCCAGCACCTTATAAAGCCTCCGGGATTTTGCTATCCTGACATTCACAGCTGGGTGCTCTGGCTGTGCTCAGTGCTGCATTCAAAAATCAGGAACAATTCTCATTGCCCTCCCAGGCAGTTCACCTCCAACTGCAGCCCCTGGGCTATGAGCCAAGCCAAGAGGCAAGCCAGCCAGCTGTCTCCCTTCTCCCGGGCCTGAGAGCAAGCAGTGCTCTCGCCAGTTGCTGCGAGGATGAGGTCAGTCTCCCCTCAACGCTAAAAGCTCTGCTTGAAAAATTGTTGAGCTAGCAGGAACTGCCACTTCTGTTCTACCCGTTTCCTGTTATTAGATAAAACGGCATCAGAGGGCTGAGCTCCTGCTACCCCGGGGCTTCTGCCACGTTAGTTACTGCTACAGCCACTGCCTTCAGCAGGTGAATACTGGCACATCTCGATTTCAACAGGAGCCAGGGCACAGCATGAATTATTTGTGGTAAGGCTGACCTATTTAACAGCAGAAAGACAGCATTCATTCCAGCCCAGATTCCCCAGAGGCTGCTGGTGTCACTTTACCCCACGGGATAATACAACCCTGTTGCTATCTCTGGGCATCTCAGCTTGCGAGGGGGTGTGGAGGCAAACTGTCCTAGGCTGCTGCTGCCATGCTCTCAGCATCTCTCTTGGAGGACAAGTGCCACTTTCACATCTCTTTCAGTGTAAACTACTCCTGGCCCACAACTGGCTTCTACTGACCAGCTTTGATCAGTGTTTTGTGACCACCACAGACAACATACATAAGAAGTGGAGCAGAGTGAACCCACAGGGCCTTGAAAAAAACTGAAAGTCACGGCTGGCAGCTCCGTTTCAGGAAGACGAGGGCCAGAGGATGCAAGCAGTGTTTGCAGGGTGGTGGCCAAGTTCTGCAGCTATTCAGGATGCCTCTCAGCACAGCTCCTTCTAAGCTCTTGTAGTCTCTAATACTGGCTCCCATCCTCCATACACAGACCAAGCCAGCCTATGAAGGGGTATTCCACATCGAGAAGATGCTGAAGTCTTGGTGACACTTTTCTGTAAACCATCTCAGAATCACAGATCTCCACCGCATCTTTGCAGACCTTACCTTTGTCTGCCAGAGACAGCGTGCTGTTAAAGTACTGCTCCTCCACGGTCCATGCTGTGTCATTGATCTTGTTAGACACCCCACAGGATCCAACACAGCTCACCTTGATGGCTGTTGAGAAAAAGCACACACATAAGCACCGGCAGAAAGCAAAACCTCAGGTTCAGGCTTGCTTCAGGTACTGTATATGGACTTGTGCAGCAGTGCCTCATGAAAACCCATACAGGGTGGAAAAATGGAGCAAAGGAATCAGGTCATGCTTTCATTTCAGAAGCACGTTTTCCCCTTACTCACAGCACTATTGCACACTCCCTGCTACCCCCGTGCTATTCCCAGGTATTATCACCTTTCAAGTCCTCGAGCTGGCCTCCTTGCACTGTGAAAGCCTTTAACAGCAGTGATTTCAGCTCCCTGAGCAGCAACCCTCTCTCTAGTTTGTCCCAAATGAAGCAATATCCCCCTTCCCGATATGCGCATCAGCCTCGGTGCTCAGGCTGACAGCAGAGACCTTTGTGGCAGTGATGCTCTCCTATACGCATGGCTGTCACATTCCAGACTGGGATGAGTGGCAGTGGGCTCTGCTACCTCCCACCACACAAGTATCTGGGCATCCCAGCAAGTGTCCCACCATCCCTGCAAGGAGAGATACATTGGCACGAGCCCGTTAGCCTGCTAAAAAAGGTGTACAGCCCTGTCCGCAGCAGCAGCAGAGAGCTGGACCCCCCAGTACAGCCTGAACAAGCTCAGCTGCTGCTTGAGTTCACAGCCCACCCACCCTCACAAGGACATCCCCAGCTCGTGGGACACTGCTCCCATGTCCCGGGGTCAGCCTCTGCTTCAAAGGACTGCAGCAGAAGCACTTTGGCCATTAACGCTCATCCTTCACCAGGACCTCCAGTCACGTTGATAAGCATGTTGCTTCTCAGCAGCCAGACACCACTTCAAGTGAGTGGCTTCCTCCTCCTGTTAGAGACACAGGGCTCTCAGCAAAGCCACACAGCGAGGTCTGGAAGTATCTGACCCTCCCAAAGCAAGGACAGTAATCTAAGCTATGTTTGTGTCTTGCCATGGGAAAGTCACCCCAGAGCTCACCCTGTGGCAATGAGCTACGTGGCTTTCAGAAGAGGTACCCACAAGACATTTTCAGTTAGTCTTGGCCAATTCATGGGAGGTTGAAATCGAGCTCTGATGTCGACACTGCACCTTAAGAGACAGACAAACGTGACAGACTGGCCTTGGTGCACAGCACAAGATGATCTGCTGTGCTACCCCCACGCAGGGAGGACGCAGGCAGACCTGTCGAGACACAGACTGGGCCTTCAGGGTTGTCCCAGCCTGAACATCTCCTGTCCTGATTCTCACCAGGTTTTGCAACAGCTTTAATGGATCCCACAGAATTCCCTCCCCAGATTTGCCAGATGAACAGCTCTGCTGGCAGGAAGGTGGCAGGCGCTACCAGACAGACTCTCTTCCCATTTCACCCATCTGCTCCCTTGTATTCAAGCCACATCTCACAGGAAGCATCTCCCTGGGAGAAAGGTGGCCAATTTGCGTTGGCTTCGGAGCTCTCCCCCTCCCCACTGCACAAGCCTTCTCAGCCATGCGCATCTCACCACCTCCACCCACCTACCCAGACACCAAGGGCTGCAAGTGATGCTGCTTATAGCCACCTCAAACAGCTCTCCAGAGCACCTGCCTGGCCAGTGTGAGCTTGTCCTCCACACCGACTCAAGACAGGGTGGAAAGAAACCCAAACCCAGCCCTCTTTGCAAGGGGAATGCACAGCCCTTACCTCAGACCCCTTACTGGTGCTTTGCTACATGCATTCAGGCAGAATGGTCTCCTCAGGGCTTAAAAGCCTCTAATCCCACAACGAAGAACAGCCTCCCCCGTCAGATCTCCTGCCATACCTTCACGGCCTGATCACGACTTTGAATACCAGAGCCGGTTGCAGTCAAAGTGCTGTTTTATCTCAAGGGCAAAGGATAAGCAGCTCCAGATGCCAACTCTCATTAACCAAACATCAATACAGAAGCAAGACACGCTGGCTCACTTGTTTTGTGTCTGTGATGTGCATCGGCACTTCCAAGGCAGGGGGAGAACAGGAGAGCGTGGCCCACAACAGGAGCTGCCCACATCACGGCACACAGCCCACCCGGTCTGAGCAGACACAGGACCCCTCTCAAAGCAAACCACCACACCGAACCTGCCTGCGCACCCCCGGGTGACATCCAGTCCTCTTCTGCCAGCTGGCAGAGCCAAAAATCACATAGGGGTCTCAGCACCAGAAGGAGCAGGGAGTGGTTTCAGTAGGGTGGCAGCCTGTGTACTCACACGCTGGTACCAGCTCTCACGCTCCCACCTTGGACATCCCACCACATGTTTGGGCTCACAACAGGCCTGTCCTGCTCTGAGTTAGCACAGACAGCTGCTCCACTCCCACATTTTCACATGGGGGAGATGCGAGTGAGAAAAGCCCAACCAAGAACTGGGGAACGCTCGCATCCTTCAGGAGGAACAGCCCCTGAACAGCTCCCCCCCAGCCTCCCTTCGCCACAGAAGTTTACAGATCACCACCATCTGTTGCAACACCCAGATAAGGGGATGATGGCCTTGAATTCAAGCCCAAGCCCGCTTGCTGCATTGCGGTGCTGAGGCATTCCTGTTCCTGGGAGGCAGGTGGGTGGGCATGTTCGAACACACACACATGTTATGGCCATCTCCCTTCCCACGGCAGACAGAGACTCAGCAACCAAAGGCAATGGGTTTGCAGCCTGACACTTGGAGCCAACCCTTGCCTGGTGGTCCCTGCTGCGATTGTGGACCCCCCCTATAACCCCCCATCAAAGCTAAAGTCCTTATCTAAAAGTCTCACTGCAGCTAGATAACGAGTTCTCTATAGCAGGCACAGGAGCTGCCAGCTCCCAGGCTTCTCAGTTAACCACTGACACCCCAAACTGGTGTGGTCACAGCCAGCCTCTGCCTACAGAGGAGGGATGGTCCCTGGAGGAAGAGCTCTGGGGTTCTCAGGGGTCCCAGTCCCACATCCCCACCGAGGACAGCCCTCTCTAGCCATGTTCCTGACCGCCACACTCCCTGGGGCTGCCATTCCCGGTGCGTGAGGGCAAGCAAAGGGGCAGAAAGCTGAAAAGCTTGAAAACAACTCCATAGCAATGGAAAAACTCTTCCCTTTGCGCTCTCCAAAGCCGCTAGCGTACCATTACCAGGCTCACCAAGTCATGAGATGTAGGACAAGCCTTGGAGCAGTTCAGGTGGCAGAGGATTTGTTGTGGAGCATCCTCTCCAACCTGCTCCAGAAACATGAGCTCTCTCTGCCTCACTGGGGGAGAAACGGAGCAGACGACAGCTCTGAGCTTACACATTGCCCTGCAGCAGAGCTATGGCCAGATATGGGGATCACGTGTCCCAGCTCATCCCCCTGGCTCCTGGAAGTGCCAGTGGACTAACTCACTCCCCCTCGCCAGCCAGCCCCCCACAGGGTGGGCAATGCTGGGGGGAGCCTGAGAGCCCCCCCATTTCACCCCCACAGCAAGCCCCAGCAGGAAAGCCTGGCAGCTGCAGGGTTCATTTCCCCCCAGGTTATCTAGGAGGTTTCAGAGGTGCCCAGTTCAACAGGTCAAACCATTCATCTTATTCCTAACCAGGTTCTGGAGCACCTAACCGTGTCAGCCTCTCCATGAGCATCCCATGGGCAAAGCAGGACACTGGGGACCTGCCCAGCTACTGTGTATGGACTCCTGCCCACAATCAGGAGGAGGGCAAGGGGCAGCTGACAGGCACAACTCGGGCACGTGGGCCGCTGCAAGCTCAAACCAGCATTGGTGGGCCAGGTCTGGCAAACCAGCACCACTGGAGCTGCTGCAACTGGAGCCAACTGAGGTGCAAAGCTTGTCAGCCTGTCAGGAGGCTAAACGTGCTGAGCCTTCCCAAGGAAATCTCTGTGCCAAGCTGCAGATAGAGCAATTAAAGGTTACTACATCAGAACAGGCCAGTTCCAGTTACTAGAAACCCATTAAAAATGTCTCTAGAATCCAGTGCTACCAGCGGCCCCAGTTAATACACTCTTGCTCCATGTTTATCCAGGCTGCTTTGAATAAATACAGTCAAAATAAGTCAAAAAACTGTACGGGAAGTGGAAGGGGGAGGCAAAGAACAGCAAGCAGAGAAGAAAAGCATTATGAAGCCATGTAGAAGGCAAGAGCCCTTCACCCCTGCAGTCCCCCAGGGATTCAGGGAAGCAGGCAGCTTCACATCCAGCCAGACACATCTTTAGCAACACGCTACAGCACGTGCCAAATGCTGGAAATAAAAGGAGACAGCTCAGCCATATCCATCTCTGCATGAAGTAAAAATAGAGATACCAGGAGCTGGGCACGTCTGCCTTCTTCCAAGGTGATTTAAGGAGAGCAGCCATAGACTTCAAATTACTTTTTCTGGTGACCCAGTAAGATGGCCTTCAGTGGGGAGCTGGTGTTGCATCACAGGCAAGAGGAAAGCTGAGGACAGACATCCCCCTCCCCTGCCAGGGGCAGGCTGTGTGTGGACAACCCTGCTGCCAAAATCCAGTGACGTGCTGAGCAAGCAATGTCTCACCGGCCACCCTGCACTTAGCAGCAGCAGGGCCAGTCCCAAGTGACCACCCCTGGCTTCAAGTTGCTTCTGTGTCACACACCTGCTGCAACAGGTACAGGCAACAGACAGCAGCAGCGGGCAGGAGGTGCTGACAGCTTGGTTGGTTTGGGTTTTCTGGGGTGGGGAAGGGAAGCAGCAAAAACCATGGAGGGTGGTGGCTGTCGCATTTGGCAGCATCTTATGCAGGACAAACGGACTGTCCCGTCATTCCCCTTCCTCAGCAAGGACAGCCAAAGAGCTGGCGACTGAGCTCTGAAATGGCACTTAGGAAAAAAAAAAAAGCCCTGGGCTTTTGCCAGCTGAAGCCTGCTTGAGTCAGCACATGGCCCCAGCTGTGTGTTGGACCCGGAGGCTCCAGCCGTCCCTGCTGCAGAGAAGGAGGCGCCCAGCCCTGTGAGAAAGGGACGAGATGGATGGCAAAGCCACCCTGTGCATCTGTAGTGACCGCACACAGCACAGCGGACCGGGGCGCACATTTGGAATGGGCTCAGAGGGTACCTGGGGACTGAGACACCCTTTGGGAAACTTGCGTGGGACTGGATCCAGATAACGGGGGAGAAGAGGCAGAGGAAGCACTGTGGGAGACAAGTGAGTCTGCATCAGAGAAGTCTTCATTTCATGGAAACCTGCCACGGGAAGCCAGATCCCCCCTTCCTCATCCCCCTCCATCAGAGCCTCGGCAGGCAGCTGTCACCACGTTTTAATTAGATTTCCTCAAGCTGCCATCTGTACATCCAGAGCATCCCATGAGCTGGGAACGAGCCACCTCTCCCCCGCCCTGGCCCTGCATGCCCCAGGGGTCAGAAACAGCCCTGGGAGAAGGGGATGATGGATGGCCCTGAGCCCCAACCACTCCCTGACCGATGGCAGCGGGGATCTGCCCTCGACAGACTTCATGGGCTGTCACAGTGGCAGCAGGAGGCCACCTCAACACACAGCTCCACCTTCGAGTGAAACCTCTGGGTTCAAGAAAGATCATGAGTTTTGGTATGCCCTGAGGTCTTCTGGCCCTGTAAAGCCCCTGCCCTGGATCTGGATGAAGATGATGGGTTTGAGGTTACCCACACTGCCAGTAAAGTGGGACCAGATGGTACTGGGAAAACAGAAAGCCTGGGAGACAGCAAGACCCACAGACAGAGCAAGTTAGTCTCAACTAGTTTGTAGAGACTGGGCAATTCCTAGAAAAGCTCCCTGGAAAGTGGACACCAAGGACACTGAGAACCTGAAGAGGGGCAGGATGAGGCCTTTGTACTGATGGCATTTACACAGCAACACACCAGTACAATGCCGGACACAAAGGGCTCAAGTCTGCTAAGCAGGAAGGCTGGATGCTCACAAGATATGCTACTCCCTCAGCACCCAGCCCTCATGCACGAACATACTGAGACACTACTAATTAAACCAGCAGCTCCTAATTAATTCTCAGCTGTCCCCATCCTTCTGGGTCCATCCTGTCAGTTCTCAGAGACACAAATAGTCTTGAGCATTTCACAAGCCAGCAAGGCGTGAGCAGAGCTTACACCAAATGCTAGAGGCAGCAACGAGTCTGGCACGAGGTTAAGGATTGTCTGGGAAGGTTTTAATCTTCTTCCTTCCCAAGAGCCCAGCGCAGGGGCAGAAAGGGGATTCGGCCTCTAATGTGGATGGAGAAGAGTGGTCTAGAAGAGTAGTTCATGCTTTCCGTCTCAACTCAAACCCAAGCCCACAGCCAGGCTCTGGGAGGCGAGTTATCTGGAGCTGACACACATCGAGCAGCATCTCCCACACCAGCAGCAGCCTCGAGCACACAAAGGACTTGGCAGTTGCTCCCTGTGACCCAGGGGACATCCCACCTCCCACAACCAACCAGCCCATCACACAAGTCACACCTAATACAGCTCTCCACTCTGAGGCTGCAGACCGGCTCCCAGCAAAATACTGTGTTGTTGCCACAGTTTGACCCATCTTTGTCCCTGTGCAGCTGGCTGCGGGCAATGCTCCTGCCACACATCAGCCCAGCTGGAGCTCAGGACCACCCTGCAGATCCCTCTGCAGTGACACAAGCTTTGACATCATTTAGCCTCCAGGAGCAAGATCTGCTGCTCAGCCATTTCTTCCTCAGGTTGGCATTTGCCCTCTGCACCCTGCAAGAGGCTGGACCAGCCAAATGACTCACAGCCATGGAAGGGACAGTCCCTCCCTTCCTGGCTCTGACCTTTCAGTGAGCTGATTTCCAGGACAGCAGAGCCAGCCCTGCAAGCCCAAACTAAGCAAAACCCATCCTAAGGGCTGGGCCACAAGTGCCTCTTCTCCCTGGCTGTAGCAACAGGGCTGTATCTGCCTGCTGTCAGGCTCTAGCAGGAGGACGCCGCTGGGTCTCCCACACGACCTGCAGGAAGCCCAGACCCACAAACGCAGCCCCATACTGCAGGAACCAGCTCCTCAACACAGCCGGTGAAAACTCCACCTGTACCAACAATGAGGGAGCAACAGCTCTACTAGGAAGGCAGAGCGCCCACAGCCATTATTTTGGCTGTGCACGAGTTATTTTAGCCAGAGTCCAACTTGAGGAGTGGCACGTTCACACAGGTAGTATCGACACATGGAGGATGTCCTCATTCTAGCAAATGCAGAAGTCTCCAAAGGGAGACTGGGCAGGTGTGTGCCTGTAGAAAAGCAAAGCAGCAAATCTTCTCAGAGTCCTCCCCCAGGCAGGTTGATCCTCTCCGCTCTTCAAGCAGTTTCTTCCATCAGGTTGAGAGCAACAGGGAAACCTATACTTTCCAGCTCTTCCCCAGAGTAAGAGGTCAACATACACCCCAAGAGGAGAAAGCAAACTGTTGGGTTCCCGTTTAGAACAAACTCCTGTTCAAACAGAAGGCTCCTCTCCCTTGTAGAGCTGACAGGTTTATTTATAGCATCACAGTGTTTTATCAGCACGTTGGCTGCCCTCAGAGGAAGGGGTCATCTCAAACATCTGGAATGAAATCCCCAGCTGAGCACATTTAACAAGACTGTCTTTGCACATGTCAGGCTGTGGGTGGAAAACTCACTGGCAAACAAGGCCACACGGGCTGTGGGAGGGGGATGCCCACATGCCACAAAGCCTGTGCCTTGGATCTGCCAGTCCTGCTGCCAAAGGCAACAGCAGCTCCTTAGCAACAGGCATCAAACACTGTGGCATCTGTGTGGACCAACAGGCTGCACCCTGTCCTGCCCTTCACCCCGATGCCCACCACATCACTGCTGCCTCAGCCACCTCACTGCTCACCAAACGTGCTCCAGAGAGGACTCCCCCAGCATCCCTTCTCCAGAACTGCCTCTTGCAAAAAAAGGACAAGTTTGGGGTTTTTTTTTTAAGCTTCAGATTGATGCAGGTCCTAGCGCCGTGACAACCCAACAGCCTGGGAAGAGAGGTGTGGGGAATGGGGTTACTCTGCCTTGAGAGCCCACAAGGACAGAGGTGGCTGCACCGTCACAGCCAGATAGCACAGAGCCCATGCGCGCAGCCTGGCAGGGGTGTACAGCCACACAGCTGTCCCTGCCCTCACCGTGCCACCTACCCTGGCCTCCCCACTGCAGGCACCAGCGCCAGGCTGCCCACCAACGCACCATGGCCTTCCCACAGGACAGCCCGGGCTGGACCAGGGACAGGCAGCATCCCTCATTAGTGGCTACAGAGAAAGCAGGGAAGAAAGTCGTACCTCGGACCCATTTTGGGAGCCCAAACTCTTGCCCCATCCTAAAGAGGTAGCACGGCCCTGCAGAATTGCTCCATGCAACACCTGCTGCCACACACAGGGCTGGGTCAGCGACGCCAGCCCTTGGGTCCTTGTGCAAGGAGAGCAACCACACACCACCACAGCGTGCCGAGGGACCAGCCTCTTCCTCCCAAGCCACGATGGCATATGCAGACACCCTGTGTGCTGGGAACAGCCAGAGCAGACAGCAGTACAGGAGGCACTGCGAGAAACTACGGATTTGGCAGTAAGAGGCAGATCTCACAGCTGACTACGAATATCCCCATGCCAGCCACCCACCTCAGCCACACTGCCAGCACTCGCTGCCTCCTCTCCTAAGATCTATTCCTCTGAGTATCAGTGGGGAAATGCAGAGAGGTTGCAGAGGAGCAGAAGGCTGGTGGAGATAGCTGCAGCGTTTCATGTGGATCTTCAACCACTCTGCTGTGTGAAGCCAACTTTCAAGCTCAAGAAACGTCTTTCCTTTCTACTTCTCTGGACTGAAATTCAAAGGGGAAAACTCTGACCTGTTTAGAGACCAGCATGCCTGTCCTCCTTCTAGAGCTATGCTTGAGGCTCGCTTCTGTTTGCCCCATCCACGAGACAGCCGTCTGTGCTTTTACTAGGACAAGACAAGCTCCAGGCCGGGCTTGTAGCAAGTCAGACACCGGCAAAGAGGAGCTCAGCTTGTTACCCAGCAGATCTCTGCAAATAACATGACCTGTCACTGCCTGCGCTCCCTCCTTCTCGCCCAGCGCTCGGTACAGCTCGGCATAGCCCAGGTGCAGCCCAGCTCCTGGTCTCGTCCTTGCCACGCTGCCCCGAGCAGCTACACCCAGCTCTGCGGGGCTGCAGGCTGCCTGCCAGCACCAGCACCTCCCAGCAGCACATGCTGCCAGCTTGGTACAGAAACATCTCGTATTTAGGATCTCAGTGAGGTCCAGGAGAGTTTTACTTACAATCCCCTGAACAACACAGATCCTAATTCACTGCCAGCCTTTTCAGGGGACCTGGGCCACTTAAACTTGCTATTGTGAGCCCTGGACAATGCGAACATAAGCAAGCTGTGCTCTTCAAAGAAAAAACAAGGCTGTACACACATAAGCACTCAGAGCATCTTAATCTTCAATGTTTGGCCCCTAGAACAGCCCTGTAGGAGGAGAATGCAGGTCCCAGATGCCCAATGTGGAGCAGAGCCAGCAGCTCGCCCCAGCTCACAGGAATGCTGACGGACACCAGGACTTGCCAGCACTCAACACTTCAGCCAGCCAGGGACCACAGCCACTCTTCCTCAGGCTGAGCAGCACTGAAACAGAAGAGCAGAACCTCTTTTTTTATAGCTTGCCCAAAGTGAAGTAGGTTTCCACCCAGCACTTAACACTACTTTAGGCCAAAGCAGTTATGATATTCCCGTACACTTGACTTGGCTGTCTAAAAAAGGAAGAACCAGGCAAGAAACCCCACCACAGTCCACCACACAGTGCTGCAGGTCCCAGGAGGCTTTTGCTGGGTGTGTTAACACCAGTCAGGTTTACGCTGTAACAGACTGCCCCTTTAAATTCATTCACAAATTTGATTGTTCTTTGCCAGCAAGTGCAAAGCCAGGCATCTTCTCCCACCTCGCTGGCAGAACAAGCCAGCGATTCACCTGATACAAGGAGCAGCCAGCGAGGCTGAGCTCTCTGATGTCCTGGGAACACACCTCTGTTTGCCACCACTTCCAGCGCTCTGCTCTGTTCTTCCCACATCTCAGAGCAGGTTCAGCGAGCTCTTCCCCCCAGACAGCCCCTCTGCTCCCACCGCAGGAGCATCACCCCTCCACACTGGGTGCAAAAGCCACTGAAGGCAGATAAATAGCCGACTGATCAGGTTTCTCTACTTACCACAAAGAGGTTGATTCACCAGAGCCTACTCCCTTCTCAGGCTCTTTCTAAATAAAGGCTTCAAAGACTTCTGGAAATTCATGCTTAACAGGCTTACTGTAATGCCCGGGTACAAGGGCTCCTGTGGGCCAGACTCTGCTGCAGGACTGCGTCATGCTCATTTTCTTCTGAGACTCCCCGATACACTTGTCTAGGAGTTAAGGCTACAATAAGTCTTGTTGGCTGATGCTCATTTTGGCAGATCCTCACTGCCACCCACAACACAGCTCTCCCAGTCTTTTCAGCCACGGCCAGCCCTGCAGATGCAATGCAGATGCTCAGGAGAGGAGGTGACGCCCCTCCATCACCTCCTGGGGCTCAAGGGATGGATCCCAGGCACAAACTCCCCAGTACCTGGCCTCCGTCCTGAGAAAAGAACACTTGCAAAGTCAGCTCAGGACCCAGTCAGCCAGGAAAAGGTCTGTTACAGGCTGGACAACCCCCACCACGTGCACCTGGGGCTGAAAGGATTCAGCAGAGACAATATTGCCATAACCAGGCATCCTGAGCAAGCCTCCGCCTCCAAGGCACTGAGAAGGACTAAAGCAGCAAGTTCAGGACTGCTCAGCCACCCTGGAAACAACAGTTTCAGCATGAGGGGTTGGAGCCCGCATACAAGGAGAGAAGCCAAGAGCACGGGGGACAAGCAACCACGCATAACTGCACCAAGGCCCGTCCACCCTGCGGCCACCCCTCCTCCAGGTGCTAAACTCGTGAGTCAGCAGCTAGAATTTGCTGAGACACCTCCAATCGTCTGCTTCAGCGCTGCTGCAGCTCCCAAGCACAAGCCCGAAGCCAACTCACCTCCCCCTAGCAGGAGAGGTTTCAAGTGCCTTTTCCTTAAGAGTAAAGCAGTAAAGCAACCCTGCGTTTTCGTGAGCCCTCATTTCACCCGGGTAGCAGCGCAGGCAGGTCCTCCAGTGGGGAGGAAGGAAGGCACAGCATGGGATGGCATGACAGGAGATCCCAGCCACCATGCCTCACCTGCTCCCCGCTGAAGACTTCATACGCCACACCGAGCTCTCGAGTATTGCTTTCACACGTCTCAACTGTCAAGAAATCCCCCCGCCCCACCATCTCCAGAGAAAGCAGCCAGAATCCACTTCATTCTGCATAATAGCTGCTCCTATGATTTTCTGTGATGCCATTCAATACAAGCAGCTGGATTCTCTATTTATAGCAAGATCATCAGTTTGGAAGGACAACTTAGGTTCTTGTTATTACCACAGCACCAGATACATAACAGATCTCTGCTATGCGAGGAGGGCTACAAGTTGGTACGACAGTCCCTGTGGCCAGGCTGGACACCTCCAGAGGTCCAAGCAGACAGAAAATGGAGCATTTGTGACCGAGAGCTGCACCCTGGACCTGACATTCAGTCCCGTGCTGACACTCCCCATCAAGGCGGCACCAATTCATTCCCGCACACATGGAGCTTTCCTCCCTGAAGACGCTGCCTTCCGAGCTAGTTTTATTCAAGTGTTATTGTAGGGAGCATGTGGGATTCAGGCAGGCGCATTTGGGAGGGAGGGACAGCAAGCTGCAGCAGCATTGTTACTGTTGGCCTGAGTTGCTAAAGCCAGAACGACCGAGCACGGTTCCGTCAGCAAGAACAAAAGATTGGAAGTTATAAGCATTAGTGCTCCAGAAATGATTCATTCTTCTTGGAAACAGCCTTTTTGCTACCTACAGATATGTGATAAGCTCCACTTTTAATCAAGGTTAAGGTGCTCAGAGGTCAGGGTGTTTTTAAACTAGGTGTTCAAATTATTCCAGGCTGGCACTAGCTTGTCACCCTCACCTTGATGAGAGGGTCAAAAGTAGCGTCCACCCTTATCTCAGGACACCCCCCATATCCTCTCTGCTGCCATCACCCAGCGTCTCAAGGTCCTGATACACCTGTGGGAGTTAGCTCAAGGCATTCAGTTCAATCACAGGGCTCTGACCCACCCCTTCAAATGGTCCCTGATGCTGGACAAAGTGGTTCCCAGCCACAGCTACCCACCTCCTGGTGTAAGTCCTCTGTGCACAAGCTTATTCACAGCAAAACCCCCAGCTCACACTTGACGCTGGCACCTCACCAGCTAGTTTTAACTGGCCATCAATGAGACTTGGGGGATGTGGAGTTGCTGTTAAAAAGCCATCTTGAGGAGAGAGAAGCCTGCACATCTTTGTGGTCTGAAGCCATTTCACCTCCTGTTTCAGATCCTGGACATGACACAGGGACTCTGAGCACACACAGGCACAACTGTGCACAAGGTAAAACTCTCAAGACCGGCCCTTTGCTCATTTTCTCCTCTCCTAAGCAGTTTGCACTTTTACACAAGAGATGGGAAGAGCAACAGATTTTAAGAGCAGCACAAAGAGGTAATTAACTTCCACAGCAATCCCTGTTGCCAGGCTTCAGAGGTCACAACAGTAGCCTAAAGGCTGTGTGCTGGATATCTCAGCAATCAGCCCTCAAGAACAGAGGCACCAAACCAAAACCCAGCCCCTGGCATGCTTGCCAGGCTGTTGCAGAAGCAGCTGCCCTGAGCAGGAGGAGTAAAGACTTGCCCCAGTGCCTGGCAGAGCACCTTTCTCTACGCTTTTGCACAGGTCAGGTCTGCAGCAGCCCCGCAGCACAACCCAACCAACCCATTGCCCTTCTTCTCTTGGAAGAGCCCAAGCGTCACCTCCTTCTCCAGACAGCAGATGGTCTGCATGCCCATCCTACTCTTTCTGGCTGTCAGTGCCTCTAGCAAGACTGTGCCAAGTCAAGTGACAGCTATGTGTCCTCTACAGACGTATTTCCTCTTCCCCACGGATGACTTTCAGCAAAAGGTATTCCACAACATGCTATGAGCAGAGCATGCCTGTCCATGCACACACACCTCCTCTGGCAGAGGGGCTAGCCCCAGCCATCATCCTCCTCAGCTGCTCCTCCTCGCCCAACCCTGCCTGCAGGGCCATGCCAGGGATGGGGAGCTGCCTCCGGAGGAGAGGGATGGAAACCCACAGAATTCCTCCTCCCAGCCAGGAAGCCTCCCTGCTGCTTACCTGACTCCAGCCCTGAAAGACAAGCTACATCTCCGACAGCCCTGCACTGCTGCTGGGAAGGAATAAGCACTCACACCCCGTTTGTCACACTTGGAAGCAAATCAGACAGACAGAACTCTGCTCCACTTGTTCTCCCATTTTGTTAAACAAGAGATGGGAGGCCGCAGCACGTCTCCTCGCCAAGGAAAGCAGCAAGCAGAGTTTTTCAGATGAGCACAAGTGGTGCGCGGGCGGGGGGAGCAGCAGAGAGAGGCACACACTGCAGCGACAAGAGACACAAAACAATCTCGTGATTAGTTATTAACTCCAGAGGAGTTGGAGCTCTAGCAGCAAGCCAGCCAGGAGAGCAAAAATCCCTCTTTTGTTCCACAGCCTCAGACAGACTTGGCCACACAGCTCCCTGCTGTCTCACTCCAGACAATGAGAAAAGAAAGTTAATCCACTTTGCCTACAGCAGGAGCCATCCAGCCTGCTGGAGCGATGCTGCAGAACGATGTATGAGCATTCCTGCACATCAGTGCCAGCCTCCCCTCATGCTGGCACCCACCGCTGCTAGCGGATGCCGGATGGCTCAAGGACCTCACCGGGCACTGCCTATATCGCCAGGGGCAGCAACAGCTTTGAATCCGCTCCTGCCTTCCAAACCCACCGTGCCCTTGCCCAGCTCTGCACTGCAGGCGCCACGCTCCCTTCCACACTGCCACCCAAAGCGGAGACCAACCATGGGGTTCCTCCCACCCCGATGATGTATAGGTGACCTTACACACCTACATTTACACCTAAATTTATACCTAAATTTCAAATCCACCTTTACAGAAGAAAAACTTCTGACTCAGGACAGAGCAAGCTTCAGACTATGAACCAGGGACCGAATCCATGCTTTGAACATCACTTTCCCAAGCAGCCCAAGCCACAGCCTTTCTGCAGGAACAGTATTCTCCTCTGTTTCAGAGGTCAGGTAGTAGAAAGGATTGTGGCCAACAGTGACCTTCAGTGTCACCTCTTCCCCTCGGGAACAGCACAGGTTACACACACAACAAAACCACCTTACATGTTAGCCAAACGCAAACTTCTTCCTACTGCCCTTCTAGGGAAACAGAAGCCATCTTTTAGTTCGGATACATACTTAGGTTTCAAGTGACCTGCTTTTCAAACCCCTTCTTCACCACCAGCCTTCTTGGTTCTCTGTATAAGAAGTAAGAAAAATTACTACATTTAAGATTAGAGAAGGAAATTATGATTCACAGGCTCTCTGCTCTGCAGAAATGGGAATTACGTACCTGGGTACTTCTAGAGCACGAACAGACATAGGTACTTCTGTCTGCAGCTTTGTAGTTCAGGGTAGTGATTTTAAAGTCAAGTCATCACTGCATAAACCTGGACAGCTAAATAATAGAGTAGGGAATAGCAAAGTGCTGAAATCTGCTCCAGAAAGCACTCGCAGGTTTCTTTAGTGACCCACAAGAGAGGGCTGTTATTTCAACATTACACTTCTGCCCGCATGAAGGCTTGCCGAATGGCAGGCAGCAGGACTGAAATAATCTACACGGGCCCTGGAAGCCGCAGAGTTGAGAGGAAAGTGCTCCAGCATCCCCGAGCAGCACCAGCCTTTGTCCCAGCACGCTCCTGCCAGCAACCGGGCCGCCTGCCCTGCTCTGAACAAACTTATTTCCCTTCTCCCTCCTCCCGAATTAACTCCCTCTCCAGCTGTCCCAGCGCCAGCTTCCTGTTAAGCTTAATTATTCTTTGTACACCGAGTTTGATGATTTACCCAGCAAGCCAGGCACAATGATTAGGAATTCTGCATTCCCATTAGCGCTCTCCCCCAAGGCTCAGAAGTTTTCCGGGAAGGACCTTAACCCCAGCACAGCCACAGGGAGAAGCATGCCACCCCAAATGGTCTGTGTGGGTCATCAAAGGGCAGTCAGTCATCTTTTGTGACACTGCCACAAGGCCAGCTGAAGGTGTGCTACGGAACAGCCTTTATTGCTAGTCAGCAGGGCTGACACAGAAGGCAGCGTAGGTGGAAGCATTTATGATCCCAAAAGGTGTGTCTCCAGTTACGCTTTCCTATGACCCAAGATTTCTTGGGTGGTTGTTTAGCAAGCTAAAAGCAGAACGAGCTTTGTTTGTTTGCATTGTCCACCTTTTAGAAGGTGCAATTTTCAAGAGCCATGAAACGAGTTACTCTGTGAAGTAGTCATCGGCAGGCTTGCTGGCATCTGTGATCTCAAAAACCACAACACAGAGAAGCCACCCCACCAGACTGGTCCAGCTCAGGAAATGGAAAGCACCATGCCGCAGTGCTGTGAGCCAGACCTGCACTGGGCGAGGACTTTGTGTCTTCTCCTTTGAGCTGTTTATTAATCTGAAAAGCCATAGCTGGTCACAGAGGTGTAGGTATACATACTGTATCAGAAAAGTTGATGCCACCCACCTCTCCTCACATCCCAGAGGAAAGCTACAGCGTGTCAGGGGTTGTCTGATTCCTCCCGTGCTGAGCCTGTGGAGCTCAACGGGGCTGACTAGTCCCTTTGAGACCTCTCCCCAGCAGGTTGTTGCCTGCTGTCAAACCAAGGAGGATGTTTCAGCAGCTACACAAGCCTCCTCCTCGGAGGGCAAGACACTTCCTTCAGCCAGAAGGAAGGCGAGAGGCCCCATCTGAGAGATCCCCAGCCCCAGCGTGTGGGTTTAAACACCAGAACAGCAGGGAGGATGCACAGCAAGAAGTCACCCTTGTGCTCTGCAGATGCTGGCATCACATCCCAATGTGACTTATTCGGGCAGGTTCAGACACCAGTAACAGAAAGTTTTCCAGCCCAGCTGGTGGAGGCAACATGCAGGGACCTCAGCCCAACAGAGCTGCTCAAGTCACCTCTACACCAAGGCAGAAGGAACAGCCACACACAGCCCACCTCAGATTTTGGCTCCATACTTCTGCCCATTTTCCTAGAGCTCAACTGCCCCAGCTTCTTACTAAAATCCTTGCCCCAGCATCAAACACCAGATCCAACAGCAAAACCCCTCCTGGCTTCAGGGCTAATATTGATGCCAGACCCTGAAGCTTCACAGAGTCAAAGCAATAAGGAAGCAGAAAGAAGGTCTACAACAAAGAGACACCTTCTTCCTTCCCCACAATGATCAGGTGCAGCACACCAGGAAGCAAAGATCTGGTGTAGAGAGAACCTGGCTGCTCCCCTCCAAGATGGGAGCTGTAGAGGAAACAAAACAGTAAGGTGTAACTGTGGTCAGCTGGCTGTGCGAGGGGCTGGCACAACCGAGCCCTCCATGGCCAAACGCTCTCATCTCATCCAAAAGGCACCTTCAGGAACAGGCGTGGAAGTCAACGGGATGGGCCGAGGATGGAAGTCAGCCACACTTCGTTAAGAACGTGTTTGCTGGGAGTAGTACATCTGGGAGTATCCTCCAAAGATAAACGCTGGACCGTGCAACTGTTTTGCTCTGAGAGGAGTGAAAGAGACTACAAGTCTGCACTTGTCCTAGATACCTTTTTCCTCAGGAAGCTTCCAAAAAGCTATTGCAGACAACGGGGAGAGCTGCTTGCAAAAGCAAGCCATAGGCAAGCGTATCCACCGTCACCCAGGCTGACGTCTCTGTTCAAGGGACTTTGCATTTTACAGTCTTCGGTTTCCCCCACCCCAACAATTTGTTATAAAGGAAGAAGTGTGCACATGGAAGCAAGCAAGACAAAATCCAGCAAACCAGTTTGCACTTCCACAGCATCGAGCACAAAAGTAACTTGGAAATGCGAATGACTTCCCTAGGGTGGGGGAACACATTCCCAGTTTGGAAAATCCAAACCGAGCAGCTCAGCTCAGCTCACCTCCCGACACACACACACGCTCCATCCCCATCCCCCTGCCCTAACACGCTGTACCAGCCGGGCCTGGGTCTCCCTCGAAGCAAGAGCCGCCCACAGCCCCCACACAGCGGGGGGCACTGCTGCCTCCCCGGCACACACAGCCTGGGTATCTCCCGAACCGGCACTTCCACAGCTCAGAACGTTCGTGTGAGACGTTACCAAACGCCTTCTCGCCGCGGAGCCGCCTGCAAACGGGTGGCTGCCGCCCTGCCGGGCACGGGCCGCCGGGACCCCCCGCCCCGCCCCGGGGCCGACGCCACGGCGCTGCGGGCACCGGCGGGGGGCGCAGGTTCCCCCGGTGCCACCGCCCTGCACCCGCCGGCTCCGGCGGTGCCTGTGAGCCACCCTCGCCCTGGGTGTTTTTGGGGTTTTTTTTCCGGGGGTGCTGGTTTGTTTGCTTTTTTCATGGGAAAAAGTAAAAAGTAAGAGGGAAGCAAAGGAGAAAATACCCCCGCACAGGCGGCTCCTGCCCGTCCCGCAGCGGGGGAAGCGAGCTGCAAGCCCCGCAGCACCCGGGCCCCAGCACCGCCGGGGGGACGGACCCGGCTCCCGCCCGCGTCCCCCCCCGCCCCGGCAGCGGCCCCACGGGCGAGGGCAGCCCGCGCCCCCCGGCCCCGCGGCGGGAACCCGGCCCGGCCCCCCCCCGGCCCCGCCGCCCGGAGAGGCGGGCGGGGGCAGCCACGGCCCCGGGGAGGCGGCGGGCAGGCCGCGGGCTCACCTCGGTACTGCAGCGAGCCCGAGAGGCGCACGGTGACGGTGCCGGCCAGCGGCTCGCCGGGGCTGTAGACGACGCGGCTGTCGCCCAGGCGGATCTCGAACAGCTGCACCTTCCCCATGGCCGCGCCGGCCCCACCGGCCCGGCCCGGCCCGCTCCGCTCCGCCGGCAGCGCTACCTGCCGCCCCGCGCCGCGCCGCGCCGGCCCTGCCCGCCCGCCCGCCCCGCCCCGCCCCGGCCCGCCCCGCGCGGGAAGGGCCGGCTGTGGGGCTGGGCTGTGAGGCCAGACTGTGAGGGAAGGGGCAGCTTGTGGGGCCGGGCTATGAGGGAAGGGGCAGCTTATGGGGCCGGGCTGTGAGGGAAGGAGCCGCTTGTGGGGCTGGGCTGTCTGGTTGGGCTGTGAGGGAAGAAGCCGGCTATGGAACAGGGCTATGAGGGAATAAGCTGGGTGTGGGGCTACGCTGTGGGGGAAGGGGCAGCTTATGGGGCCGGGCTGTGAGGGAAGGGGCGGCCTGTAGGGCTGATCTGTGAGGGAAGGAGCTGTCCCAGCATGGGGCCATCTTGCCTCCGAGTGCTCCCTTCTCCATCTAATCTGATCTCCTCCCTGTAATTCTCCCGGCCCAGCTGTCACATCTTCCCCCTCCTATTTTTGTAACCCAAATCTCTTTAAGCATCCAGCAAGGGGCAAATGCAGGGGACCCGATGGCCGCCTGGGGCTGAGGGGTAAATGGCGGCCTCATGCTCCCAGCAGGTCAGGGTGAAGGTGCCTGACCCCGCCGAGGTATCCCAGGAAGCTGAGGGCGAGCAGCCGGCTTCCCTCCATCACACTTGCCGTGTTCCCCCTCTGAGCTGTGTGATTGAATAAAAAAACATCTGTAAAATCCACACCAAAGGCAGCACTGAGGAAAGGCACCTCCCGGCGAGGCCTCCCGGCCACTGGCACGCAGGCTGTGTACACAGGCAGAATTAATAAGTATGAAACGGGCTGTTTATCTGCAGAGCACACCCAGCCTGGACCTGGCCAGACAGACAGACATCCTCCCGTGGACCTGCAGCAATACCAGCCCGGGCACACAGGGCTGCAGGACCCTCCGTGCTGCCTTATGGTGAGTGTCACAACCTAAAATCCCTCATAAAGCACCAAAGGAGTTTGTGAGCTCCCAGTGCACAAGGCTCCTGCTGGGAAGCCCTTCCAGGCCCTCCTTCCTCCGATGTTTAAAGCTGCCTTGTTTCCAGCCTGCATGTAGTCACAGGCAACGTACACCCCTATAGGGTCTCGTGCCAAGGCTTTCAACAGCTCATCTCCTCCTGCAGGGCGTACCCCGGGATGCATCCATACACCGCTCTCCTTGGGCTGCCCTTAGCTTTTGTTTTGCCAGGCTAGCTAAGCTCACTGATTTTCTCATCTCAGTTTTTTTGTGAGACGAGCCTGCAGCCTCTTTCATCAGTCTCTGCAGCCCCTGTTTAGCTCTGCCAGCAAAAACAAACAAATTGGGGGGTGGGGGGACAGCAAAAGCACCCTGTGCTACCGAAGATTTTGCTGAGCCCTGTTCCCCCATGGAAAGCAGCCAAAGACTCAGGGCTTTTTCCACTGTTGGGGCCACCCCATCACCGGGGCAGCATGGCACCCTTGGCCCAGAGGGACACCACAGGCGTGACAACAGGGTGAAAAAATACCCTTTGCCAAAACCAAGCCCTTCACGCTGTGCCATAGCTCTCCTGGCGCAAAGAGACTTACACGCCTTGTTTGCAGGAAAGTTAATTTTAAGCGTGGTGAAGTTGCTTGCCCAAGGTCACAACGTGAATAAAAAGGATTCCTGCGCCAGCTGCTGAACAGAGGCACTGGGGCTCCGGCCCCGGCTGTGCATGCTGTGGCACAGCTACAGTACTGCAAGACAGGCACAGTGTACTTAGACACAAAATACAGGAGCCCTTCTCATGGCACGGTCAGCAACAGCACTAACCCCCCAGACCACAGCTACACTGTGCATAGCAGTTAGTAAGACGTAACTAGATGGGAATAATTCAATATATCCGATGCCAGGGCACCTGCTGTTCCTTGTATGGGGCCCGGTGGTGCTAGGTTCAGGAGGATTTTACTCATTAGAGTCAAATGTGTATTTGCATTCCTGCCTCCCTGCTCATCTGCCCGTGCTCCAGAGTCATGCCTGTTATCTAATTGTCTGTGGACTCACCAGCGCTGAAATTCAGAGCAGCTAAAAAAAAAACCAAACCAAACCATCACCTAAGGATGTTTGTTAAACTGCAAAAGATTCGCTTTCCTGCAACTTTGAACCATTATTATGCTTTAAAAAAAATGTTTTGAAGGGTTTGTTGTGGTGGTGGGAAATCTTACTTCCTCTGGGTTCTGTCTGCTCTCCCTTCCTCCTTTTTCCTTTATTAAAAGGGAAATTTAAAAAGAGAAAAGAAAAACAATTGTCAACTTTAGTTTTAGAATACAATTTTCCTTTCAGACACCATCACATTCCCCTAACTTCATGGAACATGAAATTTCTTGACAAAGAACATAGTAGTTATTAAAAAACCCCCACATTTATCAATAAAATACCCCTGCTGGCACCTTAGCCGTGCTGTGCCTGCAGCACAGAGCTTTGCCCACAGGCCCTGCAGGGGGAGAGCAGCTGCACATGCTGTCACGCGTGGGCAAAACATGCCCACGAAGGGATCAGCTGTAGCTGCGAGTTTTGTAATAACTACGTGTATTGATCTATAGATGTAAAAGGCTTCACGGTTAAGTCCATAGGTGTTGTCTGCAGACAAATTTGTTCCTCTTTTGGCTTTCCAGCTGTTGTCCTGCAGCTGTGCCTGGTGACACAGAGGAGGTACAGCCTCACCTGACCATGCCTCAGTTTCCCCTGCGCTGGCTGCAACAGTCTGACCGGGCAGGGGCCAAGCCCAGCGAGGGACCCGGGGGTGCTCAGGGTGAGGCAGCGCGGAAATGGTGGTGAATACCTGAGCTGTGACTGATAGCGGGTTTAATGATGTGGACACTCCTGGGTGAGGCAGCAGCATGTCACCCCGGGGCAGCCTGCAGTGCGCACAGTGATTTCCACCCGCTCTGTTGCTTCAGGGTGCGTGTCTGCTGGGGAGACAGACGAGACAGGGTGCTGCCGGGCACCCTGGGGACACTCCTAGCTTCTCCTGCTCTCTCGCCCCTCTGATACAAGATGAGGAGCCTTTCAACCCTCAGGTTTCCTTGGTTTTGCTTTTCCAACCCCTCTCCCTGGTCCTGCTGAGGGGAGCGATAGGGGCTTTGCTGCTGGCTGGGCAGCCCACCACACCCTGCGAGGTCGCGCGGGGGAGCGGCTGTGATGGAGGAAGAGAGAAAGCAGCAGAGCAGCACGGCCAAGGAAGTTGGCCATTAAGTTTCTTAAGCTTCCCTTGGACTAAAATACACACACGTGAACAACGAGCCCACAGAGGGCTCACTGATGATACAGTTACACTATATACACTGATAATTTTTCCATATACCTATGTATGCATATAAAATCCGTAATACAGGCATATTTATATTACACTTACGTTTATTACCTTTCCAAATAATTTCTCTGCTTCTCAGCTGATTCCCTGGCCAGTCAACCACATCATCTGATACTAAAAGCAACAACAATTACTCCTTTGTTTTGGGCTGACACCTTTCACCAGTTCACAGTGACTTTTAGCCTGGTTCAGCCTGCCCATCCGCCCTCTCCTCGCAGGCTGCCACAGCAGAGGTCCCCTGTGTCCCTGCTGTGGGCCAGCAAGGCAGCTTGCAGGCAAGGGCATGCGGTGACATTGGAGCTAAATGTCCCACCAGTGGTGTACGAAGCTCTGGGATCTCGATGTCCCAGGGCTCTGCAGCAGCGCCTGAAACTGCATCTGCCTGATACACCCCACATTTGCACCAGCCTCCCAGACGTGAGGGCCACGTGGCAGCCCCGCTCCCGGGGTTGATGAGAAAAGGGCAGTAAGTGATCAGGAACAATCCACACAGCAGAGCTGGGAGACGCCACTGCACAGAGGCCAGGCAGCAGCTTTGGGCTCTGTCCCGTGGATGCTTCATGACCCCATACCCTGAGACAGCATCCCAGGCCTCGTTCAAGGAGTAAGAAAGAAAAAAAAAAAAAAACCAGATCTAAGGGGCTGTAAAAACATAATAAATATCATCCGCTTACACTCATGTTGCATGCCTGATTACAGAATAATTTGGCAGACACATCTCCGCCAGAGAGATGAGGCTGCCCTTCACCCACAGACAGAAAGTCCTGCCATGTCCCTTGGCAGTTTGCTTCCGCTGCTCATCCCTTTAGCTGCTAACATGTGTGCCTGCTTTTTAGTCTGACTTTGGCAGGCTTCTCGTTCTTTGACATTAAAGAGTCCTTTAGCACCAAGCAATTTCTCCTTGTGGTGATACTTACACACCAAAATCAAGACACTTCTCAATTTCCTTGATAAACTGAGCAATTTGAGGTCTTCAGGTCTCTCCCTGTGAAACATTTTCTCCAGCCTTTGTGTTATTGTGCTGGCTTGTATCTACGCAGGCCCACATACTGGCGTTTGTGTGTTGATGGAAATCTGCGTGCAGGAGCAGCCTCCTACGTACAGACATGTGCACACACAGAAGTTGATGCATTAGAGTTTATTTATCCCCAAACGCACACAGAGGTATGCGCAAGCCCTTTAGCTCACATCACTGGGGACCAGAGGAGCACCCGTGGGTAGCATGCGGAGTGCTCCTGACCTGCTCTTCTTCTCTCCCATACATTAACCCTCATCCCTGCGGTAAGAGGGCCCATTCGGGGACGTACCTCCCAATCGAGCTCCTCCCTTTTAACCTTCCCCCCCCAAGCCTGGATAAAGATGAGGGCAGGGAGAACACGAGCCCCCAGCTGAGCTGCTGCAGTCCCGTGACCCAGCTGGCACCCATCCCCTTCACGTGGATGCTATTGCTTTAATTAGTTAATGCCCAGCCAGCACCTGGTGAGCCTCACTAGAAAATCCTTAGAGAGAGGCAAGGCAGTAATTACTATTATTATAATTCTAATTGTGCTGCCTGGGTTTCTGATCTCTTGCTGGAAGAGCTTCTCGCTCATTGTGGGACTGGGGAGGAGGATCAGATGGTGGGACGCCTGTCCTCCCTTCCCCCCAGGGCTCAGCATCTGTGCACAGGCAGAGCCGGGACAACGGTTTATTTGCCCTCACCTATGGGCTCTGGGAATGGGAGGATTTACTCACCCTTGGTGATCCCAGCGGGACCTCACCTGAGAAAAGGGCCAAACAAAAGCCAAGGGCTGCACCGTCATACCCCCAGCACTGGGCAGCTTTTTCATTTCTCCCTCACTGCAAACCTACACATATTTGGGCTGGGGTTCGCACAATGCCAGGGAAAGGCAGCAGTCGCTGTTTAACATGCGTGAGCAGGCTGAGGTCAAGGCTTATGGGCATCCCTTCAGGGGACTGCGGTGCCGCCTGAGCAGGGTGGCCCGACACCTGGCATCTGCCATCCCAAGAGGTGTCCTGGGCAGCCAGAGGGTCCAGCAGCAGTGAGGTCGCTAACCCTGCCTCATCACCACCTGAGGTGCAAGACATGTGTATTTGACTGGCTCTCGTGTCTCCCTTCCCTTCACTGCCCAGTTCTTCTATTTCCCTTTTCCCCATAACAGGCTCCTCTAACAACATCACAGCATAGCTGGCTGAGACAGCAATGTGCCACGACCCCAGGCACCAGCTCTTCCCACACTCCTGACATTTGGTACCGTCTCTCCTGGTGGGGACCCCTGTTCCACCACAGACTCACTGTCAGGGATGTGACATCTCATCAGCCACTCCTGTGCAAAGTCCACAATCACACCTCCTCCAGCACTTTCACCTAAATCCACTGGACTCCCCCCAGAATCGGCTGAGGAGCACTCCCATGTTGTTGGCTGTGGTGGAGATGGCCTCCAGCAGAGAAGCAATGATGAATATCCAGGGATAGAAGGCAGCAACAGTGATATCAGAGACCACCACAGCTGCCAACTAAAGGAGTGGATCTCTGTGTGGCTCAGCAGCCCCCTGCTTGGATTAATTTGCTCACCCAGCTCAGATGTCCCACTTCTAGTTGATAAAAAGCTGTGGGATGGACCCCGTCCTCACCAAGAAGTCCCCCAACCCTCCACGCAGCCCAGGAGGAGGTGTCCAGGGAGAGGAGATAGTACATGTCAATGACCCAGCTTGAGACCCCTGGGGTGGGGGCACCCCACAACACCCATGCTTCTCTCTCACACCTGGCTGCCTTTGCCAATTCACAGAGAATTCTACTCCTTCCCTCTGCACGCATCTCACCCCCTGCTGCCGAGAGAAACACTTCATTTTCCTGCTCATCATCAGTCACTCCATGTGTCCAGAGCAAAAAATGTCAATCCCCAGCATGGAAAAGCATGTTTCGGCAGCTGCTCCTGCAGGAACACAGAGAGCAACTCTTGGCACATGCTGGAGTGGGATGTCTGAGCCAAACCATGGCTTGGTGCAGGGGCAGACGCACCCAAAGGACCAAGGCTCAGGATGATGTTGACCAGCCACCGATCTGCTGCTGCAAGCGGCTCCAGCAGAGCAAGCAGCCCAACACCTAATGACACAGCTGAAAGTCCCCTTCTGAACAAAACCACCCCTCTACAGCATTAGGTTAACCTACGTGCAGAGCTCCTTCTCCATCACCCAGGGCCTGGGTAAGGGACAGGACAGCACGCCAGCAGCGCTGGCCCCAAGGACACCCTACAGGGTGGGCCAGAAAGCCACCCAGACCCAGGCATGAGGGGGAAGGAGTTGGCCTCTGAGCCTAAACTTCTGCTAGAGCAGTGCTCTGCCCGAGGCACTGTCAGCCACTGAGCATTTTTCTTTGTGAAGTAATGCTTTCCAAAAGAGTTTGCTGGCTGGCTGGCTTATGGGTGGATGCTGGTTGGAAAAAGCAGGGGGGCATGGGTGTCCCTCCCCCCTCACCTTGCAGTTCTTACCCCTGCTCATCCCAGCTCCTCAGCGGGGCTGTCCTGGGATTGTTCCTTGTCAGGTATTTCCCTTTCCTCAGTCATTGTTGATTCGGGTTTCCATGAGCTAATACACAAGACTCAAAGGTCACTTGTCTGGCCAGCCAGATTTGTCATGAGGCAGGTGAGTCACATCTGACAAACCTGCCTTGGCCAGTACTGGAGGCATCATTAAAAAGTCCTCCACTGGCACATCATGTGCAACGCCTGCCCAGCCACACATCCGCACGGTGCTGTTCACATGAAGAGCTGATGGAGGCTCCTCCATGGAGGTAGAACCATGTGCTGGAAGTCTCCTGCCAGCCCATGACACTGCCAGCTGAGCTGTTGAAGGTGGGTCTACAACCCACTTTCACCAGCTGACCAGGCAACAACAATGCTTGTGCAGCCAGTTGCTTTGTGGCCTTTGTATTTGGCCAGCTGGAAAAAGTCAAACCCACTGTCCCCAGGGGGACACAAGCAGAGGACCGAGCAGCTCATGACAGGTTCTAGGAGCAGCTCCTGGGACACTGCTCCTGCCAGCAGCCCCCAGCTCTCTGCACAGAGGATAGCTGCCCAGCCCACCTCAAAGGTCTATATTTGCAGGTGCAGGGTGGTGACAGCAGAAAAAATACACATAAATTTGGCAAAACTGCCCTGGGGAAGCAGCCAGCACCTGCCACCATGAGGTAAGTGAAGGCAACAAGCTGTCAGTACATCCTTACTGCTCTGTCTGCCTCCACATCTCTCTCTCTCTCAGTGACAGGAGCTGAGCGTGATGAGCTTCTGCGTGTCCATGTCTACTCCCCCAACACTGCCTCTGTGGGGGAAGCCTGCCAAGCTACAGTCACCCAGTTTACCTACTGGGACAGTGTGAGCTGAAGCCATTGTCCCATCCTGGGGACTGTCCTGGCACAGGGTCCCAAAGGGGCTGAGACAAGCAGCGCAACAGAGGCAGTGACAAGAGCCTCCAAACCCCGGGTTGGTACAAGGGTGTAGCCTGGCAGGAAAGCAGCAGAGAAGCATCCAGCAGGTGCAGCTGGGAGGGCAGAGCCCATGCCTTGGAGAGCCACACACGGCATCTGAGAGTTTCACCCCTTAAACTGAAAGCCAAGAGTAGATCAGTGTGTTATAACAGCACAACTAGTCAGAAAGCAGAGAAAGGCAGCTCAGGGCAGACCAGCAGTGAGCTATGTACAAGACCTGACAGCCTTTCCCTCCCTCAAAAGGCTTGGGAGATGGGAACGGGACATACTAAGCACGGAAAAGCCATGGAACCCTTTTCTGAGGACAAGGAGGGAAAAGGCATGGTATGCCTGATTTAATACAGCCAGGATAACTGTTAACAGCGTGCTTCAGTTCTCTCCGAGTATGTGGGTGAGGTGGAAACATCCCAGGCATTGCGGGTCCATGTCCTGGATTAAGCTCCATGGAGAAGACAGTCATCCTAGCTAAATCTGCCCAGATTGATTTTACTTCACCGTTCTCCTTGGGGCTGGAGTTTGCCTTACAGATCAGCTGGTGCCAAAGCTGTCAAAACTTCTCTCACTTTGGCTGAACTATGTCATCACAGTTGCATTTCCCTGTCTCCCCTATATCCTGTGAGCTTGAGATGGTTTAGGATGAAACCAGTTCTTTCACTAGCAGCTCTGGTTCCTGACAGCACCCATCACCTTTGCATGCTCCTCCCACGGGCAAATATTCCAAGCCCAGCCCTAACTACAGCTATTTTTTAAGTCCTCCTAAAACCTGCCTTGCACTGACATTTCAGCCACTGAAAACACCCACCGTGATGTGAATCAAGGCCAACAAATGCATTCAATTTGTGTTATCACAGTTATCAGCACCAGGAGAAATCACTTCATTTGGGTTTGAATCATCTCTCCACCAGACACCTGCCTGACTACAGCACAGCTATAGCTTAACCTGTCCCTCCTGCTCTTAGCAAGCTCTGCCATTATAATTTCACCACTTGCCTTCCTTGCTGCAACCCAAGCACCTGCGGGAGCTGCAAAAAGCTTAAATGAAATAGGCTTGAAAAAGAGAAAGACATTACGGCAACTGCATCTCATCATCCTCTGCAAGTACGTTCCTGCTCATGGCATCCCATCTCAGCAGCTGCGGGGAGTAAGGATTGAAGAAGAAAGTAAATTCCCCAGACTCCGTTTACTACTGCCTGTCCCCACGCAGAGTCAGGGGACTTCTCTGGTAAGAGCACTCTGTGGGGTCTAAGTTTCTGGTTTCCCAGCTCCTCACATGGGTGCCTGTGCACAAGGTTATCACTACAGGGAGCTGACTCCGTGCTGGAAATGTGGCCATCTCGGTGTGTGCTTCAAAAGGCAGCACAACAGAGACAGATACCGGTGAGGAATCTGATCCCAGACCCACAAGTGCAAAGTCTGCATCCCTGCACCAGCATGCCTGAGAAATCAGCTGCAGCTTCACAGCTCAACTGCTGCTGCACAGCTTAACATGTCACCTCCTTCCTCTGCACCCCAGCTGTGGGTACACCCGTCTCCAAGGTCCTTGCACTGGAGCAGCATTGGCAAGTGCTGCAACGGGCATCGCAGAGGAGACTGTCCTACAGCACCCCAGCAGATAGTGCCCTGTTAACACCTATACCCCACAGTTCCCTCTCTCATAATGCTGTATGTGCTCCGGTAGTCCTTATACAACCCCCACCACCCCACCCCCCATTAGGGCACAGCAAGGGCCAGGGGCTCCCAAAGGTCCAGGAAGCCAGAAGAGACACCACAGCTATGGGGCAGTCTTACCGGCAAGGACCCCATTCCTCTGCTCCAAATCGTGGCAGATGCAGAGGTAGTAGAAATGTTCAACCAGGAGTCCAGACAGACCATCAGGGAAGTTCCCCACAATGAGACAGGTCTAAAATCAAGCCAGAAAATCAGCCTGCAGTTCAGGATCAGTGAGAGGCACCTGGTCATCTTTCAGCAGGTCTACAGTGATAAAGCAGATCAAGTTGGGAAATCAGTCCATGGGTTAAGGTCAGGAGACCAACGCTCCTCAAAACAACTTAGGCAGTGACTGATGCCCCTGGCAGAGCTTAAATGGATCCCCCAGGGCCTGTGGCTCCAGGGGAGGCTGGTCAGGGTCATTAAAGCCTGTTAGTGCCCTGACACCCTATTTAGCTCCTGGCCCTCATCTAGCCCCCAGCTGGTAGGGTGCTTTTGATAGCTTATCTGGCCCTACTCACCCATCACTGGGAGTGGGTGCTCAGGATGGGTGCTGGGGTGAGCAGAGGTGGCTGCTGCAGGTCATTAAGGACTCTGTGGAGGCTGCTCTAGGAATACCTGGGGGAGTCGATATCTTTACAGACCTTTCTCAAACCAACTATCAAACTACTGCTGTGGGCTTCATGGCACTGCTCTATGAAAAAGCCTTGTCCATACGAAGCAGCAGCCCCCACTGGAGCAGGGAGCACCAAGGCAGACCCTGCCCCATCCTTGCCAGGGCACTGGGGACTCTTTACTTGCCTCAGTATGGCTGAAAGGAGCAGAGACTCTGCAGCCTCTGCTGCCTTCTCTCCCAGGAGCAGGAGGGCAGACCCCTTGGCCTCTCTTACACCCAGGTGCAAGCCCCATCTTACCCCCCAACCACGCACCATGAAATCATTTGTCCCCAGTGCCCCTACAAACAACGCCCAGGCTGTGGATGCTGCCACAGGGCATCACATTGCTCACGATTTGCTCGGCTTTGCGCTATCTAGATGCGAAGCAGATGGGAGGTCTAATTGCAGCTGCTGGGCCCATTGAACCCCCCCCAAGACTAAATCCCCCTTGTTTTGTGGATGAGGTAAGTGACTGTCTGCTCCCAGTGCCCTGCTATGGTAACAGGCTTTCCTGGAAAGTCTAATTGCTGTACCTTTCCAGCAGTGAGCAAGCAGCAGGTCTCCTGCAGCCAGCATGATCCCTTCCCTGCACAGCACCTGTGCCTGAGCCCCATGCTTGGGTCAGCAGCGATGCTACATGGGCCAGTCAAATAGATGAGAAAATCCCTTGTGCATTGCCAGGTTACTGGCTGCATCACCCTCTCAGCAAGACACTGCTGTCACCCAGGGTGTCCCCAGGGGCTCCCCAATAACCCACCTGGAGCTAGGTTGGGCTGCTGGGGCTCTTTCATCCCATACTTTCAGGAGTCAAACGGTGCTGAAAGCCTCTGGCTGCAAACCCAGCACCTGCCTGGGGGAGGGTGATCACCTACATGCCAGCTGGGTGTCAGTAGAGCGGTGCTCTGTCTAGGAGAGCCACGCAGGGCAGTGCGGGGCCAGGACCGAGCACCCCTGGCCAAACGTCTCCCTAACTCTTCTCCTGACATGTTGGGTGCTGCAGCACGGTGCCTGTCATCCTTTCAGTTGTGGCTGCATTTCAACAGCATCGAATTGCTGGTAATGAGCCGTATCTCTCTACAAGCTGAGAGCCTTTGAGATCAAAGATGCTCTTATACAAACCAAAATATGATCACTGGCCTTTAAAGGCCAGAATAAGCTTCTGAGGGGAAAAAATTCAATTTTCTGTAGATCTAATTTGAAACCATTGTAATACTCATTAAGATGGACAGACCCGGGCAGATTGTGGAGGCTGGAAGACAGGGAGGGGAAAAAAGAAGTTATTATTGACAATTTAGTTTAGGTCTTTATTCTACCCAGAGCTCTCTACTTCTGGCCAGCAGCTTTGAGTAATGCTATTGTTAGCACCAGAACTGTAATTCTAATGTCCTTTTTATAACTGGCTTAAAAAAAAAAATCCTGAAGGACTTGACTGAATTTGAAGTAATGGAATTTATAGTGATAAAAAGAGATCTGAAGACTGAGAAGCCTGCAAGCTCCCATGCTGTCACTCCCTATCACGGGGTGGTTGTGATGCTCACCTACCCGGTGTGTCCTCCTCTGCAGTGCCTTCCTGGGGTGCTCGGTGGTGGGAGATGAAGGAAGGGACACAGTGGGTGTCTGGTCCTTGTGCCAGAGCCACTTGTCCATCTGCTCGGTCACAGCCCCGGGGACAACTGTCCTGAGGGGTAATGCACCCCTTGGTAGCACCCAGCTCCATGCATCCAGCTGAGCGGTGGGATGGGTATGCGAAAGAGCCCAAAGCGGGATTTATTTGCCACTATCCATGAGGGCTTATGTGGAAATGCAAAATTTGGTAAAGGTGAACACATCCATCCAGAGGGCGCAGGGTGGTCCTGGGGGGCAGGTAGGCACGGTCAGCGCCTGAGAAAAAAAAAAAAAAAGAAAAAAAAAGAGGAGCTTCTCTTGAAGAGCTTCCTGGCCTCGTCCCCCACAACCCTTTCTTAGGAACACGGCTCTCGCCGGCCGCCCCGCGGAGCCGCGGGTAGCGGGGCAGCTCGCTGCGGTTCGGGGCTGCGCCTGCGGAGGGCAGCAGGGACCCGCCGAGCGGCGGCGGAGCGCGGCAGCATCCTGCCCCCCCCCCGCCCCGCTCCGTCGGGAAAGCCTTCGGGAAAGCCCTGGGAAACGGTTTCCCACCTTGCAGCGGCCCCAGCAGCCCCGTCCGGGGGGTTCATTCCAGCTGGGGGGTCCCCGTGCCGCTCCCACCCATGGTGGTCCAGCAGGGAGCTCCAGGCGATGCTGAGCGCATCTCAGCTGGGCACTGTCCAACCCTTGGGTGGGGTTGGGGGCACCGCCCCCCCCCCCCCCCCCCCCCCCCCCGGCCTCAAGCCTCAGCCTGAGGGCTGGCTCCATCACCAGTGCCTGCTCCGCTGGCTGAACCCAACAACCCACCTTCGACATCTGCAAACGCAGCAAAATTCTGAGAACATCTCTTGTGGGAACTTGCTGGTGTCCTTTCCCCTCTGCCGCAGGCCCTGTGGGTAGGAACCACTCCTGCTTTAAGAAATTAAAAAAACCCTGACATATAGTTTCTGGCCCATTTTGACCTCAAAGAGTACAAACAAGAAGATCTGTGTTTGGCAAAAGATAGCATGAAACTGTCCAAGCACGCAACTGCTCCAGCCGCGTGGGGACCAGCAAGCAGCATCCCCAGTGAACAGTGGCCAGGGCTGATCCCAGCTTGGGGAAAAGCCCCACCTGTGGCTGGGGGTGAGTCCCTGGGTCTCCCCTGGAGCCTCACTGTCCTCACCTGAAGAGGACAGTCCTCTGTCAGAGGGGAATCGCAGGGTGAGAGCCAGGAACAGGTACAAAGTGTTCAGCTGTACCACAGTGCTGTGTCTGACCAAAGACATTTGCATGTTGGCAATGCAAATTCACGTGATTCCCCAAATTTAGCGAGGGCTGTACAGCACAGTATGATGAAAGCTGAAGTACTTTAAGCCACTGGTACAGTCAGGGAAACAAACATGAATCTTTCTGTTCCAGATTTAGCTCTTTATTGATTTTCCAGCTGCATCCATCAGTCACTGTCCCAGTGCTCAAATTACCCATTAAAGACATCATAGAAATGAGAAGAAAACAAGACAGCCTTGTGGTTTTGATGAAAAACATTAAACATCCCAAACAGCAATTTCTGGAAAGAAAATTTATGCTTCTTAGGGTGGGGACCGGATTACATTTATGCTTGAGCAGCTCAGAGACACTGCGGGCTCCTGGCTGCTTGTGGTTCGGGGCATGGCCACCTCCCTCCCCAGCTCCTGCTACTCCCACTCCCTGCAGCACCGTGACCTACAGGAGGGACTCAGGGTCCTCTATTTTGGCTTGTCAACTGCATTAGATTAAAAAATACATAAAACCAGTTTCATAATCCTCATGACTGCACTGGAACGAACATGACATCCCCTGTCCATTCATGCTGTTGCTTCCCCTTGCCTACAGATAACCCTTCTGTTGGTGACTGCCACCATGGGACATGACCTGCCTGTTCAGGGTGTCACTGGGACCAGAGCTGTCCCCATGCTTCCATCCAGCTCCTCCCCACAGCGGCAGCATGGAGGGACCCCAAGAGCCTGGCTGTTGGAGATGCGTTTGACACCCCATCTACAGGGGAGCATCCTATGTCACGGTTTGACTTTGAACAAAATCTACAACCCCCACCTTGTAGAGAGATTCCCACCCAAAGACCTGCACCACATCCCTCTGATGCAGCAAGGCATCGCCTGGGGTGCAGCACGGGGGTGTCCCAGGCTCCCCTCTCTCACCCAAAGATGTACCTGCAGGGGAGCTGCTGCTCACTGTGCCCAGCGCTGTGCAGCCTTTGCTGACTCAGCAGCACACACCCTGTGTAAACGCCCGCCAGCTGCTGCCCCAGCCACTGTTTGCTCATTCGGCCACTCTGTTTGCCTTTCGGGGGATCACGATGGAAGGAGATGATGGCCTTTCGGCTGCCGGCAAATGGGGCAAGGTAGCCCCAGGCACCTGTCCCAAGGATCCTCCAGCATCTCAGCTCCTCCAGCCCCTGTGCAGGCTGCTCAGTAGCTGCAATTCATCAGCAAGACCCAAATTAAATCCTCCACAGAGCTCTAGGAGCTACAGAAAAATGCACTGGCTGCCGCATAACTTGGCTGCCACGCAGCCAGGAAAATTATTTATTATCATTTCCTTGCAACACAGATATGGAAAAAAAGCACCCGCCCTCCCCAGGTGCAAACAGCAGCAGCTGCAGCTTCCATGTAGGGATCTATGTACATCACAGTGTAAAGTCCATCAGGAAAAAAATTCAATCCAAGTTTTAAAAAAAACTCCCCATGAACAATCTAAAACCAGGAACCAGAAAAAAAAGTGGTTGAGAAAATAGGTTGGGCACCTCCCTCTTACTATAAAATATATATATATTTCTAAGGCGACGTTTCACAAAACCAGAAGCGAGGTTCCTAAAGAGTCTGAGCTTGCAGCCGAGGACACCGCACAGGCACAAATCCCACGTGAGAAGCTAGTGTGGAAATGAAAACCTCCACCCACCCCGCAGCCTCAGGGGTCAGCATAGTCCTTGGTCTCCACCCCGGTCTCATTGAGCACCGTCGTCCTCATGATGGCCTCGGTGACCGCGTAGGGGTCGCAGTTGGCCGCCGGCCGCCGATCCTCAAAGTAGCCGTAGCCATCTTGTCCGACCTGACGTGGGATGCGGATGCTGGCACCTCTGTTGGCCACACCGGCAGAGAACTCGAAGATGTTGGATGTCTCGTGGTGGCCGGTGAGCCGCCGGGAGTTGTCCCTGCCGCCTCGCGGGTCGTAGACGCAGATGTGGTAGTCATGCCGCTTGCTCAGCTTCTCAATGGCAGCTTCAATGTATCTGTGGGAGAGGAGAATGGGGTGGGGTTTGTCAGTAGGTCCATTTGCAGGGGGGGTCCCATGGCCAGGAAGGCTGTCACCCCTTCCTTCTGTCCAGGGATGAGGACAGCCCAAGGGACACTCTCATATGACCAGCTGTTTTTAAAATAAAATGAGCTGGGACAGCCTCAGCCCTGACTGGCACAGGTACAGAGACACATGCACTATGGGGACCTGCCACATGGCCAAGGACACCCCAAAACTCGTGGGTACCTCCCAGGCAACTCCCCCAGCACTCACTTGAGACCCCCTTCCCTCCGCATCTCCTCGGTGCTGTAGTTGGTGTGACACCCGGCGCCGTTCCAGTTGCCAGTCATGGGTTTGGGGTCCAGAGTAGCCACAACCCCAAAGTCCTCGCAGACACGGTGGAGAATGAACCGAGCCATCCAGAGGTGATCGCCCATCTCAATGCCTTCGCACGGTCCCACCTGGAATTCCCACTGGAAGGGGCAAGCAGATGCGCTGGTGAGGGTGGGCAGGTTTGTGCCTCCCCAGCCATCACATCCCTGCCACCACCTCCAGCAAGGGCTGCCAGCCTGGGCGACGGCTGAGCTTTACCCCTTGGGAATCAGCAACAGGGATGGGGAGTATGAAGTTAAGCAACAGGACAGCTTTGGCACACAAAAGAAATGGGAATAAACCGCTCATGACTAAACTGAGCAAATCAGAGGGGTTTTAATCAAAATGGAGGGAAATAAGCACCACGCCTGCCTTCCAGGCTGGGGCTGGGGCTGCTGGCATGCAGGATCCCCAACCCACACTGCAAACAGGGCAGGGGACTAACGAGGAGCCTGTTAGCCTTTCCCGGTGCTGCTCCCTCCCCAGCTGGAGCCAGGGTTGCGCCACCCACGGTGACTAAGCAGAGGGTGACACATTTACGGCTGCTGGCATGGCCTGGCCTGGCCTGGCCGAGCCCAGGATGCAGAAGGCAGCCAAGAAGGACCCTGAAAAAGTCAGGGCAAACAGCAGGGTTGTTAAAAGTCCTGCCTCAGCTACACTGCAGATAAGCCCCCCACTTATCGCTGCCACATCAGCAGCAGGAGAGTCAGCGACTCACAGGCTGCAGGGCCAAATTACCATCGGCCAGTCTGGCCACCCACTAATGCAATCAGGGACTCCCTCCAGCTGACTCCTAAATAAATCCAAGCCTCCCAGCTCCCAGGATAGAGGAGCAGGATGCAGACACCCACTGCTCCACATGCTGCTCCCGCAGCCCATCCTGGCTCATGCTGTCCCCTACATCCCCCCTCTGAGGAAGAAGGGAAGTGCAGGGGAGCACCCAGCTCTGCACAGGCTGCCAGGACTCAGGCTGAGCTCTGCAAGGAGCTCACCTGCAGTTTGGCTCAGCTGCGGTTTCGCTTGCCTGCCCCAAAAAGCAAGGATTTGCACGCCAGGGTGGGTTAGGAGAAAAAAAATCAAACTTGTACATTTTCATCCTAGCAGTGCACCTGCTCCCACCTAGACAAAACTGATGTGGGGAGTGGATTTAGCATCCCAGCAGAGCTGGGAGTTGCTGGGTTATTCCAGCCTCACGATAACTCATATCCATCACTGGAAGCAGGAGCTGCATGGTGCCATCCACACGTACCTGGGAAGGCATCACTTCTGCATTGGTGCCACAGATCTTCACCCCCGCGTAGAGACATGCCTTGTAGTGGGACTCCACAATATCACGCCCGTACACCTTATCTGCTCCAACCCCACAGTAATAGGGGCCTGGAAAGGAAAGAGGAGTCACCACCATGTAAAACTTTTGGGAGCAACAGCAGTGCAGCGAAATCCCACCACTCCCAGGTACCAGCCGTCATCTGCAGTGGATTTGTGGGGAGTAAATGGTGTTGCCCTCCACAATGCATGGAGCCACCGACCCCTTCTCCAGGATCAGCAGCATGAGCAGCTCATCTGTGCAACCTCAGCCTTATCTAGGCAAGTAAACAGGACTTGCAATGCATCAACTGGGAGGTGGCCAGGAGATAACAAAAGCTTGGCTCAGTTTGCCCCCGGCACCTTGCTGACCCTCTGAGCACATCAAGTGTCCAAGATGGTTCTGACAACAGCCGGCATTGTTCATGGCTGGAAAATGCAGCTCCCTGTCGTTGTATATGGCTCTTCCTCATTCAAGTAGGTCAGACAAAGATCTGGGGGAAGATCTTTGCCTGGGGGAAGGGAGATGTTGAAAGCAGCCAGTCCCCACAAAAGACTGATTAAGTCAGGTTGGGAAACCCCTGGCCCTCTCCCAGGAGGCAACTGAGGCGCTGGGGCTTGCTTGCTGCTGCATGAGGGCAAGATGTGCCAGCCCTTTCCCAAACAGCCACAGGGAGGAGGTTTTCCTAGCCGAGATCTCCAGCCCTTGCCAAACAAGTCATGCAGCTGAGTTGTTTGTGCAACTGGGGTCCGGCAGGAGCGGCACTGCTGGCCGGCTCACGTGAGCCACGGGCCACCCGGCACTCTGGGCAAACAGCTCCTGACTTCGTGCTGGCTCTTGCCGGGTGTCAGCCGTGACGGGAAAGCTGTGCCTGAGGTTAGGGACAGGATGCCTGCTGCTGGGCAGTGCTCCCACGCAGGCAGGTGGGAGCCGAGGGGGGCATTTGGGTTGGGGAAGGGAGGGAGGACTTACCCTGCGGGCCGGGGAAGCCGTTGTCAGGCCAGCCGTAGGGGTGGCCATTGATGCCCAGCAGCGTGTACTCCTGCTCCATCCCAAACCAGGGGTGGCTGTCCTTAACCAAGTCCATGACTTTCTTGCACGTGTGTCTCAGGTTGGTCTCTGGGAGCAGAGAGGTCTGGGTTAGACCTACGCCATGGGCAGGCACCCACCACACTGCTCCATCCCACTCAGAGGTTGAGACTCCACCACTGCCAAGTGCTTCCCACAAAAGCCTCAAGGAAACTGGTGAGTGAATCCCCCCTCCCTGCAACACTCCTTGCTCACAGGTTTCCTCCTCACAGAGACAGCCCATCACTACAGCATCAGGCCACAGACCAAGAGGGCTTAATTAGCCTACTCTCCAAAACACTGCCAATGGTCCAGGAACATCCTCCTCTTAGACACTGAGAGACCAGGAGCCATACTGCAGCCCTGTCCTACTGGCCTCAGGTAGATCTGGGAACAGGCACCGTACATCTCCCATCACGACTTCACACCCATCCTCTTTCTACCAGCTTAATTATCCTTATCTTTCTCCAACTCTATGGTTTTGGTTAGCACCCAGGCTGGCTGGCCCTGCCTTGGTCCTTCGTGGTGCTCAGGGCAACCAGGGCTTTGCCAGGGAGACACAGATACCAGATACCAGAGAACCATCCTGACATGGGACAACATGCCAGGCAAGGGGAACGAGAGCTTGGATTGAAACAGCAGGGGAAAAGAAGGCTGAAAAACTGTTGCTGCAGAGACAGGCAGTCTCCAGGCTGCAATTCTGCCTTTAAATAACAATAACATACCCCAGAGCAGCTACGATATACGCCCAGAGCATGGGGCTGGAGAAGAGTGGTGACATCTCCCTAGCACTGATGGGAGAAGGGGGGAAGGCAATTCCCCCCCAGAGCCCAAACAGCACCTTAACACCCACAGAGACCCACTGTGGGAAGAGCTGGAGGGTGCACCCCCCTCATCTGCAGGGCTCAGGGCTGAGCTCTCTGCCCCGGCTCCAGCCCCAGGAGCTCTCTTGCCAAATTGCTCTGACAGAGGAGCTGCCGGGCAGCAATCTCAACCCAGATGCTTCCCCCGTGGCCAAAAGGCATGACCCCATTTGAAAAGGAGCCAGCCCTGTCTTTCACCATAGCTGCCCACAGCCTCTCCATTCCCAGGCAGATGTGTGCATCATCCCGCAGATAATCTCCCTTCCCCCACACACCCAGTGGGGACACTGGCCCCGCTTTACTGGTAAATAACCGGCTATTTGCCGGCAAATAACCCCTCTGGGAGCCCCTCGGCATGTCCCTGCAAACCGGCTTCCCTTCCTCCAACTCAGGCTTTATCAGACAGACAGAACATTACCGGGACTGCAGGCTTCTGCCTGTGTGATAAGACCAAGAGGCAGCACGCTCTGGGGATGCTTGGAAAAGGTCACTCCGAGCCACCCCACGCCACCCCAGCACCTTCTCCCTCCTTTTCTGCAGCTGCCCGTTAACAACGAGAATGGCCACGAACCCAGCACATTAAAACCCCTGCAGCTTCCAGCCCCCCACCCCCTAATCCCCCCGGGGGCTGGGTGCACTGGGGCTTAAAAGCCCGGTGACGCCTTGGGCATGCTGGAGCTGGTGAGCGCCCCGAGCTCCACATCTCACTGCTCTTCTCACCCTGCGCTGCTAAAACAGGTTCCAGCAAACAACCGCCGCCACCAGAGCTTGAATTTCAGAGCCTCAGGCCAAGTGCTCAGTGCTGAGAGCTGCTCCCCCATGCCAGCGGTCCAGAACGAGCAGCCCCCTGGAGAGATGCCACCCTAAATAATAAGTGGGTGACCCTTGGGAGCTGGGGGTGCTCGCTGGAGGTGCTCACCTGCAGGTTTCCTATTGTACTTCAGCACCTCACAGAGCACCAGCTTGTTGGGGTCCAGGCAAAAAGGGTCCCTGAACATGCGGACAGGCACCAGGAACATGTCGCTGTTGGAGCCCTCTGCCTGCGCCGTGCTGGAGCCATCGAAATTCCACTCCGGGACATCTGTGATACAGGAGGGGGACAGAGGTGGGAGCAACTTTGGGAAAAGGTATCTCACATATGGATTGTGCCAAGTGCTGGAGGCTTAGACCCGGGATGGAGAGCCCAGAGGGCACAGAGTGCCGTGGGATGACAGCCTCAAAGGATTTCTTGCACAACCCTGGAGCCCCGCAGTGCTCACCAAGCATCAGTGTGTTCACCCCCCCAGTACCACTGGGGCAGGATCAGCCCTGCCACTTCACCTCCCTCCAGCAAACCCCATCCGGATGCCGACATGCCTCCATGCCTGTTTGCCCGGTGGAAAGGGGTGAGGATCTCATCCTCCCCTTCCACCCAGCACTAATGACAGAGATTGCAGGTTAAGCAAACCGCAGAGACACAGGCCGGATATTTACCCTGTTGCTTGGTATCACCCCACGAGATAACTGCAGCGGGTATCACCAGCACCACGCAACCAGCAAGAGCAAGTGCCAACTTCCACTGTCCAAAGCACCCCACAGCTCTTCCCTGGTGATGCTCAGGGCCCTCCACCACCCACCCCCCTCACCCAGGGGGATAAGCAGCAGTGTTACCTTCAATGTTCTTGGGTTCCTTATCAAGGGTCCTGCTTTTGCAGCGCACACCCTCGCCGCTGCCATCGATCCAGACGTAGGTGACCTGCACCAACCCATCCTGGGGCAGCCTCATGTACTGCTCCCGCACCAGTTTGTTCAGCCTGGAGCTGTGCGACACCGACATGGTGATGGCCCTGCGAGAGCGTGCCAGGTGAGTGTGGCATCAGCCCCAGCCCATATTCCCCCTTCCCATTTATTTTAAAAAGCAACATCATCCCCCCACCCTTCCAAAATAAGTCACCCTCTAACCTCCCCCCCGGTTGTCCCCTTCCCAAGCCGAGTGTCCCCTCGCGGGGCTCGAACCCGCGATCCCGTCGCTCACCGGCCCCAGCGCTGCCCGCGCCCGCGCCCGCCGGGCTTTATAGGCGGCCGCCGGCGCGGGGAGGCTCCGCCCCGAGGCGGGCACGATCCCGCCCCACCCCCCGGTACCGAGTGAAAGCGCTCAGCACGATTTTTCTTTCTTACTTATTAAAATATTACTTACTAAAAACAACAACTTTCATATTGTTAAAATATCACTTTGTGAATAAATAACAAGTTACAGGCTGATTAACTAGTTATTTATTAAAAAAGAACAAGCATTACTCATTGAAAATATTATTTACCCCCTGGCTGCATGTGCCCTCCCCCCGGCTCTGTTTTAGTAGGGATGCCCGGAGCGGGTGCTGTGCCCCCCAGCCCTGCCGGGGTGCAGAGCCCAGGGGTGCGCTCCCCCCGGGCACCCCCAGCCTGGCTGGGACAATGCCATGCCTGGGGACAGAGCAGGGTGTGCCTGGCTGGCCCTGGGGACAGGGGCAACCAGATCTGGCGATGGGGGCAACCAGGTGCCTGGCAGCCCAACCACCACCCCTGTGCCCCCCATCCTGCCCTGGGCACCCCACAGAGGCAGGGCTGCCTTTGCTTTCCAGGGAAAACACCGAAATCACCCGCTCCAGCCCCTTGCATCTATAAATCCTTGAGCTCAAGTACAATTTCCTTTACACTTTTAAACACCAGAGTGTAGCTAAGCACCTTCAAAACCCCAAACTACCCACACACAGCCATGGCTCTGATCTGGTTTATGGGCACCTAAAAAAAAAATCTAAGCCAACAGGTGTGAATTTCAGTCGGTTATTTCCATATAGCAGCAATTTCCAGCTACTGAGCTGAACCCAAATCTCAATTAGATTCATTAAAAGGGCTGCTGCCTTTTCTGTTTATGGAAAATAATACTGCGTTACAGAGTTCACATTTGTTAGAGCAGACAGATCCAAAACGTGCCAGCGCAAACAGCCGGCGCCTCTCCAGTGTTATCTCAAATATTCCGGTATATTTTTTTTTCTGGGAGGAGGGTAGGATTTCAAACAAACCCCCAGCAAACCCAGCCAGGTGAGCTCACCGTGACTCTCCAACCTCTGTTTTTAAGCAGTTTTTCAATGTTAGAAGAGGAGAAAAGGCTTTAAAGCATGATGGGGCTCCAAGGCAGTTTGGGGTTTTGCTAATTCCCCCAGTCTTTAAGGCAGACAAATGCTTGCGGCTGCATGACTCACCCCCAGGAATGTTTTTTCTGTTAAACAGTAAAACATTTGCGCCAAAGCAGCTAAAAAAAATCCCTTAACAGTTGTTGCCCTCACCGAGGACACCTCCTCGCTGGCACAGACCCACAAACTGCCCCCCATCACATCTCCTCACCAGGCACCGACTCCGGACCCTCAGCTCTGTCGTTCTTCTGAAGGTGTTTTGGTCTGGCAGGCAGATAAAGAGCCGAGAAGGAATCTGAAAGCATCTGCGATTGCACGAGAACCAGGAAATGAGATTGGCAGAGAGGGAAGCAAAACTTAATTACCAATTTTGGTCCCAGATGGTGACATCAGTGGCTGCAGGCAGCCCAGACGTCACCCACCCCACTGCCCATGGGCACTGCCTCCAGCAGAGCTTGTGCAAAGGAGGTTGGCACCCAGGGATGTGCCTGAGGTTCTGCGGAGCAGCAGCAGTGGCAGAGCCACGTGAGCCTCCTCTGTGTCACTCATGTCCTTGATGCTGCCCAGGTGACGTGCAGGGTCTCCTGAAGCTGAAACTGGGGCGCATCTCAAAAGCGGCCACCTCCCTTTCTGGGGTATTTTAGGGCCACTTCCACAAATGTTGTTGCAAAGCTCAGCATTTCCTCATTCCTGTTTGGAAATCATCCTAAGCAGGGCGGCAGTGCAGGAGGAAACGTACCCCTGGGTGTGCAACCCAGCAGCAGCATTTCCTGGAGGCATTGCAACATGCAGCCAAGCCAGCACGAGTGAGAGAGGCGTCAGTGGCTTGGCCGGGTCCCTCAGCCCTGTGAACCCATCTCCATCCTGCTTGGGGAGCTGGAGCCCATGGGACCAGCCTCAGGGCTGGCAAAGCAGGAGCTGATGCTGAGCTTTCACGAAAAGCAAGGAGGATGGAGATGGACCTGCATCCCTTGGGAAGTATCCCCAGCCCAGGGAGAGGTGAGCCACCTTTCCAGAGCCCGATGCGTTGCATCCTTCATGGCAGACTGCAGGACCAGCAACCAGTGTGTTCACGTGAGATGCCATGGTTCAGCCAAGACCCCACACCTCCCCGAGTCAGCTGTGTGTGGGAGAACCTTGTTTTATCCCCAAAGAAAGCCCCAGCTTCCCTCTTGGATATGCCATGCCCAGCTGCTTGGAAACACCCCAAAGCATGAGTGGACTCCAAACCATGGAGGAACAAAGCAAAGTTCAGGCTGTGCTAATGCTCACTAGTAATCTGGACTGGGGAGCAGAGCTCCTCTTTGAACAGCTGGAACCACTGAGCACCAAAATACCCAAATGGGGAAGACAGAATAAACACCGATAATCCCTCACCTGGTCAAAGCCCACCCAGCCCCAGGAGGGCAAACACCATGTGTTTATGGCTGTTTGGGGGCAGTAGGGATGACACCAACCTGAAGGCGCATGGCCACGGTCCCACCTCTGCCCAAACACTGCAACAGAAGCAGCTCAATTGATGCCGAATTATTTCATGTCAAAAGGGATTTTAGGAAGCAGAAAAAAGTATTTCTGCCATACGGTGTAGGGCACCTGATTATTCAGTTTTTCTTGGGATCAAGTCTTACCTCACCACAGTCTAATTTCAGCCATTTCTACGGCATCAACTCTACATTACTCTAATAATGCCAAACGCAATTCACACCTGGATCCTTACCTCTCCTGAACAATATTTTATGCCCCAAGCAAACCCACACTCTTTGCAATCAGTGGGTTCCTGCCTGCTCCCCTCTGCACCAGGTACAGTAAATATTAACCACCACGAGGCACCCGACTCAGGGAATCAGTGACTGGCCCAAGGTCAGGTGGCCGGAGGGGCTGGAGGCAGGAAGGGAGCAGGGTTGACCTTGTGGAAGTAAAAGGTCACAGATCAAATCTCCAAGGGACTTTGCTGAAGACCATTCAGAGCTGTGGCATGGCACAGAAGCGTTTCTTGAGACAAAGGACAGCAGGAAGAGAAGCTGATTCCACCTTGTTGCTACAGACGAACCATCGCCTCTGCCGCTGTGGTTGAGATGCCATCCCGGTACCCACAGGGATAGCCTGGCATCTGCAGGCGATGTTGTGGGACACGGTGGGGCTGTTCTCTTTCCCAACACCTTTTTTTGGGTGATGGCCATCGAGCTGCAGCCAGCGAAGCCCGGAGAGGTCTCCTGCGGAACGCTGGCCGAGGCCTAAATATTTTCTGTTTTTATCTCTCTGACTTTGAGACTTTATCAGCCCAAGTGTTTTTCAGCCTTGCCAAAATACACCGAAGATATTATTTAAGCCTTTGCTTTAACAGTAGCAATAAAAGCCTTAGCAAGTTTTCCAAGTTGAAAAACGTCAGTAACACAATATGCTTTACCAAGAAGGAGTTAAACATGGACTGACTTACCTCCTGGCATGACTTTTAACCCCTTCACCACAGCTACAAGCTGGTGCTACAGCAGGGCAGGGGATTGGGGCTGGGGACCCTGCAGCCTTGGCTGTCAGACCCCTCCCCATGGCTGCCCAGAAGGGATCGTCCCTGGGCACAGCTGAAAGCAGAGTACTGGGATGGAGAGTTTGGGTTTTACTCTAAATTATCCTCCAGGATTCAAGCTGCTGCTCAGAACTGAGGGGGTTTCACCCAGGTTGTTAAACCCCAAAAGCATCTCCCAGAGCCCCAGGGGAAAGCATGTTCTCTTCTCAGGTTTGGGACCAAACAATCTGTGGGTTTTTTTCTTCTACCCAAACTGTTTGATGGGGAGATTAGAGGGAAGGCAAAGAGCAGGGTCAGCGCGGGGGAGCCCAGCACAAACACCATAAAGGGATTAGAGAGGCTGTGGGGGGAGAGTGGGTGGGAATTTTCCTGTGTGCACTGCTGGGGAAGAGGCATTTTCTCTAGCCAAGAAAATGCGAGGGGGATGCTGTGAAGAAAGGCCAGCGGGAGGGTGTCCATGGCCCAGCCAGTCTGCAGGGATGCTGCTGGGATGCAGCAGGAGGTGGCCAAGGTGGGTCAGATCACTGCTGAACGGTTTGGCAGGGACCACCCAGCACCCTGTTTGGGGAGGCTGTGCTGACATTTCCCTGTCCCCACACTCACTTCTACATTTTTCCTACAGAACAGCTGAACTGACAGTTTCCCTTTACAGTTAAAACACATTTAAGCAACAACAAATCTCCTTATGTCTACATGTTTGCACCCAAACCACTTTCTCTTCATTCAAGCAGTACTGCTATACCTTCTTCTGTACATACGCACACACATATAGATATGTATACACATAAAGAATTATGTCTGTCATCAAGCAACGTGCCTGGGAACACACAATCCCAACTCAAACAGTACTTTGGCAGCCACCAAAGTGCACAGCACCAACCTGCATCCCTCCTGTAAAGCTGGGATCCTCCCACTCAGACTTATCCCACCCATTTCCCCCCACGCACACTGGCAAAGCCAGCGGCAGGAGACCCCAGCCACACACCACTCACTCCTACCCCAAGGGAAGCCCAGGAGGCCCCAACCATTATTTTCTTCCGTTATCCCCTTGGGACAGCTTCAATCCACTGGTGGCTCCAGATCCACCACAGCCAGCCCCATCCAGGCAGGGGAAGCCCACGACAGGGAGTCTCCCTGGGCTTGGTGGGGGCTTCAAACCCTGCTCTGAGCCAGGTGAGGAGGAATTTCAAGCAGGTCCCTGCTGTTCATGCACACACAAGGGGGTATTTGGCCTGGGGTAGTGTAGCTGCCTCTCCACCTTCATAGCGCATGATCAGGCACTCATCCTGGAGCAGCTCAATGTCAATGTGGCAAAGCTTTGTCCCTTCTTCCGCGTGCCACCCGGGCTGGTTTTGGCAGCTCCTTGCTGGGCTGGTTTGGTTTGGAAGGATGCCCTCCCATGCTCACAGCGCCCCTGGGGCAGCTGCTGTGGAAGAGAGGTCTCCTCTTGGCAACGGGGAGGTAACACCTTGCAACATCTACAGACTTTGAGGGATGAGGAACTTGCTCAAGGTCACAGAGAAACCCCATTGCGAGGCCAGCGATCCCCATCCAGCCTCGCGGGTCTGGTGTGAGCTGCCAGTAACAGCCCAAGCTCCTCGCAGCACAGACGGTGCATTAGGCTCTGTTTGCAGGAAGCTATTACAAATTATTTTGGAGGTTCTGTTCAGCTTCAGGGACGTGTGTGCATTTGTAGGGCAATGTTGCTCTCAGCAAGCAGCAGACAGGGCTCACAGAGCAGGGGCACAGGGCGTGGGCTGCCCTGAGCATCCTCACGCCACCCCTGAGCATGCCCACCCCTCCAGCCCACAGACAGAACAAACCCCAGGTATAAACCCCAAGCAGTTTCCTCCTGCAAAGTTTTTGTTTGAATTTATGTTTTAATCATCTGGTAGTCACTTCAGGCTATAGGAAAGAAACCGGGGGGGAAAAAAAGGGGGCATACGGCACATGCACAACCTTGGGAAGCCAAAGTGGAAGGGGGCGATCTCCAGCCGAGGAGCTACGATTTGCAGATTGATGGTGTAGGAAAAGCAGCAGAGGGTGGCTCAGCATGAGTAGGAGCACAAAACCCGTTAGATAGGTGAACAGCCGGGCTAAATTTCACCCAAGCCTTCCCCTGGGTCACCCACAGCCCAGAGCCGGGGAGGAAAGCTGCCGGGAGCAGCCACAGAGCAGGGCTGCCCCAGCTCGCCGGGGAACAGGCGGTGGGGCTGGGGTGCCTGCAGGTATCTTGGCCACCCAGAAGGACCAGTTTCTCCATGATCTTTGCTGAGATGGACCCACCAAGCTGTGACTTATGGGGAAGAGTTCCTTCTCATTTCTTTAGAGAAAGAAATCACGAGTTGGAGCTCCCCACATGACAGCTGGGAGCCCTGTCCCGTGGGAGTCTTGCCCAGCTCCTGTTTTTTTCTGCAGCTCTTTGCTTTGGGGACAGGACTAATGGTCCCATTGCCACCCTCTGAAACCCCTCCAGAGGCTCCAGCCAGCCTCCCAGGATGCAAAGCCAGGGGATTTTTTTGACCGATAGCATTTATTTTAACAAAACTAAATCTCAGAGCACATCAGAAATGCCGTAGCAGCAAAGTGCTCTGAGTAGAGTCTCTAAATAAGCAGTGAACCACCAAAAAGATTAACTACCATTTATCAGAAATAGGATTATAACCACCAGCAAGCGATGCACCCGAGCAAGACAGCCGCAGCCACCTCACCCAGCTGGTTTCCCAGCCTATATCCTGTTTGGCAACTTGATTTTGCAGTCTTACACAAATGCAAAGCTTTTTCACTTCCCTCGCTGCTCACATCAAGCCCTCCCTGATTCCAGCCTGGGCACTCAAACCAGCGTGACTGTTTACTGGGTCAGGCCACGAGGGGGGGTTCCAAAGAAAATAGGGGGAGGTTCTTTGTTGGTAGTTTCTGTTAGGTTGGTTCTTACCCAAGACCAGTGTTTTTCTCCCCAGAAGCAATGCCATCGCCTTGCAATCACGTGCTTTCAGGAGCTAGAACTTTAAAGGAGAAAAAAAACCCTAAATTAGGCACTTTTTAAGGCAATTCCTACAGCTTGCAGGATTTGGCCTTAGATACACAAAATAAGGCTGCCTTGAAGTGGTTCTGTGTGGTGTCTGAGGCCATTAGTGCAGCTGGGTAGATATTTGGGGGGCAAAAGCCTGATTTTTAAAGAAAACCACCTTATTGCCGGCTTATTGCAGCCTTTTGCACAAACAAAAGGCAAATTCTGGCAAAAGCTGACTTTGAGCTAACCCAGAGCAAAGCTGCCAGCTGCACTTGAGCACCTTGGGCAGCACGGTTTGAACTTGCAGAGTCTGTGACTCATTTTGTATCCCACAAAGGTAACCCCAGAAGCCCCTCTCAGGAGGGCTTTAACGTGAATTTAAAGCAAACCTGCTGGCCCTAGAAACTCCCTTGTTCTGGGGAAAAAGGCCCGCCAAGCACTTCAGTTTGGTCTCATTTAACCCATTTCACAAATAAATTGATTCGAAAGGAAGTACTTTTCTTCCCTAGCAGAGCATCCCTTCCCGGCAGAGACTAAGCTGATGCAAGTTCGTTTTTCTGCCATAGCAACAAGCACCCCAGAGTTACTCCCGGTTTGGGTGCTTGTCCCAACATGACCCTCTTCCAAACAGTACCAAGACCAAAATACAGTTTCTTTCATTGTCCAAATCTTGGGAACTGCTCCCAGCATCGCCCTGGGGCGAGCTGGCAATGCAGCCCCCCATCGTCCCCTGCCCTGCCTTAGCCCATTAACAGCCAAACCGATGGCATGAGGCAGAAAAGCCCCGAAGCCAGAACTGGCACAGCCGCACATGGCAGCCCCCGCACATGTGTGGGCAGGGGGGCTGCACTCCCAGGTCTGAGCATCCAGCCTGGCCAGCAGGGCTGCAGCACCCCATCGTGGCTGGAGACATCCCACCACATCCAGAGCTGGTTCCTGGGAGCCTCCTGGAGCGGGTGGCACAGCCTGCCTTAACCCTTCCAGAGCCATTGCCCTGGGCCACCCTTGCCCCCCTCTGCAGCCCCCATCCCCTTTCCCTGTTTCACATCCCAGGATGGGACAAAACACCCCTCCAGCACCTTTTTCTTCTGCTGCCCAGAACTGGACAGCAAAACCCCATCGCAAGGACCAGAGCTGGCTGCTTCCCCCTTCATCTGACTGATGCCCTTCATCTGGCATCTCCATGGCCGATGGCCATTGCACTGCTTCCCGCACAGCCAGAGCAAGGCTGCTAACATTAAACCAACCCTCCCTTTCACCCTTCAGCCTCGAGACACTGGGAAGTCACTACTTACTCCTTACTCATGAACACAAAGCGGTCTGGGACCAGCAGAACTTCCTAACGGGCTGCTCGCCTCCCAGCACGGTGGCAGAGATGGTCTAGTTACAGGTGTAATGTCACCTCTACCCAAGCTGCTGCTGGAGACAGGGGCTCTGCTGCCCTCTTGGCTAAAGGCTGAGGTGGCCACAAGACAAGTCAGAGCAGAAGTCACAGAGGAAAGTTGAATTTAGCATCCTGCGGGACCGAGAGCCTGCTTCAGCCCTGGACAAACCTCCAGGTATTTCTCTGCCCCTTTTACCAGAGCCAACCACAATTCCTGCAGACAGGGTCCCTCTGCTGAGCCCTCTCCAGCTGCTCCATCACCTGCTTTGGCACATGGGGGACCTGGGGGGACAACAGCGATGCTATGTATGGACTGTATGCTATGAGGACTTCAGCCTCTTTCTGCCTGAGGATCCATCCATCTCATTGCACCTTCAGGGAAATGACTGCTGGTTTTCTACACTGCAAGGGTGAGGAGAATTAATGGAGACAGTAAAGAAGCCCCTAACACAAGGGGGTATATGCTGCCCATAGATGAAACCCACTGCTGTGAGAGTGGGGACAGCTCCTCATTTAATGGGACTGAAGTAAATACCTGCTCAGGTTGCCCTGGCCAGGGCCACCAAGCTGGGTGGTGGCAGCGAAGGCAGCCCTTGGGGGCGCAGAGGGTCCCCTGTGAGTGCTGAGGACAGCCCTGTCTGCAGATCCAGACCTGCTTCAGCCTCCTGGGGCCAAGCAGGAGGAAGAGGAGGGTGGCCAAGAGGGATGGATACAGGAGCTAGGACAGCTTGAGGAAGGGCAATGTTCCCCATCCCGCAGTGGCAGTGCCAACCTTACCCCTTGGGGGTCCACCCAACCCCCCCAAACACCAAAACACGATAAGCCCACAGCTCTGTGCCTGCCCATGGGAACCCCCTGGGGGTGCCCACCCAGAGCCAAGGGAGGCTCATGGCCCCTCCCCCCGATGGGGTTTGCAGCACCATCCCAACCAGGCAGGGTGGAAACCTGCCCCTGGCAATGCCCCAGGCAGGGACACACACCCACCCATCCCTCGCAGCCGGCTGGATGCGCTTGTTTGCGCCTGACCCAGCTTGGGGCAGGAGGGAGCAGGGACAGAGGGGAGGTGGGAACAAAGCAGCCTCTGTCCCAGCCGAGCCAGTGCAGCCCACAGTTTCCCACTGGGAGAGCTCAGGGAAACATGCTGTAACACAAGGGAGCTGTGGCATTGCCACCGGTGGGATCTCCATCCAGAAACATTCCCATATTGGTCAGAGCGATATTGCCCATGGAAGGGCCCATGGCCATCAATATGTGCCACCAAGCCAGGGACCACCAAGTTCAGAGGGGACCATTGCCAGGGTGCCAAGGTGCTCCAGATCCTGTGAGACCAATGGGTGAGCCCTGGGTGGGGACCCTCCTCTTGGCCCTTGGCCCAGGTGCCATCCACTTTCCATCCCTGGTGGCCTCATCAGTCTTCACCTGGGAGTGGACCTAGAAAAATAAGGGAGGCTGGAGGCCAGGAACCAGTGCCCGGCTGCAGGCTGTGCTGGGTGACCCTGGGGAGCTCAGCCATCACCTGGAGCCAGTGCTGGGACACTTACACTGGGGCTGGTGGGACAGTGCCAGTCCCCTGGGGTACTGCTGGCTGAGCCCCAGCTGCCCACAGGCACCCCCATCACCCTCCCCATGCCAACCACTGCTGCAGAAAGCTAAAATAACACCGTGTTTGGCCATTACCAGGTAGGTCCTGGTGCTCACAACAAGGGTCCTGCAGCCCTGCCCAGCCCCAAGCAGCATCCTTGGGCTGCTCCCACCCCTGGGGCTTAATGTCCTTGAGCAGCACCTCCCACCTCCAGCTGCAGGGGATGATCACCCTCCATCCCACACCCTCACCTTCCCCAGCAGTGCTGGGGGGAAGTTGATGCAGCCCTTGGGAGTGGGGAATGGCTGGGGGTAGGATCAGGAACCCCAACCCCAAAGCTTTCCTAAGCAGAGAGGGAAATCCCTCCCCCGGTTCTCCATCCTCGGGATGGGTGACAGTCTTCAGCAGATAGGGGCAGGGAGGGAAACTGAGGCACGGCACTGTGATGCCTGGCAGCTGGCTGGAAGAGGCACTGGGGCCGTGGTGACATTTCATGCCTCTCCTCCTCTCTGAGCTGGACTCCCCCCAGCTGGGGCGAGCTCTCTGCAGCAGCTGGCACTAAACAGAGCCCCAGGAGCTGCACAGCCCCTCCTTGGCCTTTGCTCCCCTCCAGCTCCTCGGTGTGGCTGCAAAAATACATTTCTTTGTTATTTTCTTCTAAGACAGACAAGCCTCCAGGCACAGACACGGCTGCCGTGTGTCCTGTTTTCCCTTTGCACAGGCACGACCTGTGTTTCCTCCAACCTTGCGGCTGCCCAAGCAGGGGTCACACTGCGGCGCTGAGCCTGGGCGAGGGGTGCCCTCAGCAGCTCCTTGGCACGGGCAAGAAGCAGCATGTCTCTGCCTGTGACAGTGCCCCAGGGTCTCCCCGTGCTGCTGCTGGGGAGGGACATTCCCCTGGGACCCATGTGCCAATCTGGTGATGGTGGCTGGCACTGATTTTGTTTTGGTTAATCCTTTTTACCTGGGCTGGGTGGGCTTGGAAAGGCTGGTACCTGCTTGGGGCAGCCAGGTGCGGGGGAGGCTGTGGGCATGGACCTGCCATCGCATGCTCAGCACATGCTGGGGCGATGCTGCTCCCCACAGGACCACGATGCTGAGCAGCACACGCCAGCCCCAGCCCGGACCTGAGCAGCTTCACAGGGTGCAACCGCATCGGATAACGGGTAGCAAATAAACTTTGACTTCTTCTAGAAAGAAACTGAGCCACAAGGCAGCCAGCGATGGCTCCTTTCCCAGCAGAAGTGGATTTGGGTTGGTTTTGTGCTGGTTTTGGTGGGATTGACCCTAGCAGGTGCCACGAGCCAACCCAGTGCACAGCTGGACAGAGGCTGGTGGGGCAGGTTTCAGGGAAGGTGGTGGGTTTTTTTAACCAAAAGCAGTGCCTGCAGCATTCAAAGGTGCCTTTTCACACAAATCCCTCTCGCAAACATTTATTCTGTATGAGCCTCCCTCAGCAAGCAGCCCAGGAGGTGCTGGCATGCTCATCCTTTCACCAGGACAGGAGCTTTTAAAGCTGCTTTTGTTTGTGTTTGAAGCAAGAAAAGCTGCTATGAAGCTCCTGGTTTGCACGTCTCAAGGGATGTGGCATTTCAGTTGCCCTTGATGACCAACCTGCAGATTTTCCGAAGTCCATTTCCCAGCTGGTTGGGATGCAGACACAAACCTGAAAATGTGGCTCATCTCCTCCCTCATAGTGATTTGGAGCCCCAGCTCTTGGGTCTAAATCCAGCTGTGGGGGCTGGATGAGCAGAGTGAGGTGGATTGAAAACTGGCTGAATGGTTGGGCCCAAAGGGTGGTGATCAGTGGCAGGACATCTAGTTGGAGTTATGTACCCCAGGGGTCCGTCCTGGGAATCCTGGGTCCAGTCCTGTTTAACATCTTCATTAATGATCTGGATGATGGGGCAGAGCGTACCCTCAGCGATTTTTCCTGATGATACCAAACTAGGAGGTGTGGTTGGTACATCACAGGGTCATCCTGCCATCCACAGGGAAGGGCCATGAAGATGGTGAATGCACTGCAGCATCTGACGTTTGAGGAGAGGCTGAGGGAGTTGGGACCATTCAGCCTGGAGGAGAGAAGGCTCATGAGGATCTCATTAGTGTCTAGAAATACCTGAAGGAATGTGCAAATAAGATCCAGGCTCTTTTCAGTGGTGTCCAGTGTTAGAACAAGAAGCAAGGGACACTTCTTCTTGTGTGTCCCAGGAGGGCTCCAGCTGAACATCAGGAAACACTTTTTTTACAGCAAGGATGACCAAGCCCTGGCACAGGTTGCCCAGGCAGATTGTGGATCTCCATCCTTGCAGATGCTCAAAAGCCACCTGGACACTATCCTGGGCAACTATTTCTAGGTGACCCTGCTTGAACAGGGGGGTTGGACTAGATGACTTCCAGATGTCCCTTCCCACCTCAACCAGTCCGCAGAAGAGGAAGAAAGCTTTCACAGTAGCACCAGGCAGCATCCAGTAAATACCATCAGAGGGGGATGAGCTGAGCCTTGGCACAGCTTGTTCATGCAGGCTGTGGTTTTATCAACTCATAAACAGGAAGCACGTTTGCGAGTCACCAGCTAAAAATGTGGGTAAGTGGCCATCGTTCCTGCTGGGCCAGCAGGCTGTCAGCATGGACTGCCCACACACCAGATCGGTACTGTCGGGATCCTCAGGCGATAATGGAACAGATCCCCAGCCCTGCACAGAGGGATGAAGCTGAGGGCTTTCCCCAACCCTACTGCAGCAGCCAGCTGGCCCCAGGGAGTCCTTCCTCCCACCGGCAACCACTGGAAATGCTCAGGAGGGCTCTGACATCATGAGAAAACCTCTCAATAGCTCATCATCCAGCATCTTTAATATGCAAATAGGCTGATATTTCCCTGGGGGAGAAAAGGTTGTGGGAAAACCAGGGAATCCACAGAATGAATTGTTTGCGTCTGGAGTGATAGCTTTCTGCTAAAAAGTGGAGAAGCGGCTCTCCAGCCTCTCGGGTAGGACCTGGTTATAACACCCCTGCTCCCAGGTGTGCCATGTGCTGCAGCACCATATGATGCAAACCTCAGTGCAATGCGCCGTACAGTGTGAAACTCTACAGGGCAAGCCTTAATACAGCGCTGTTGTACTTTGCAAAGCCTGCCACACGGTTTGGGTTTGGTGTCAATCTGGGAAGAAACTACTGGCTTAATCCGGAGGTTGAACCCAGCTGCCCCGTGGAGGGGCACCATTGGCCTGTGCTCCGGGATGGTTCCATGGTTTATAGTCTTTTAACAGGCTTCACTCCCACAGCACCACCCTCGCTGTGCTGCTTGGTGAGCTTAAATACCAAAATCTAAAATAAAACCTGGTGGATCAACACAGGACCAGGGCCTCCATGTTGCCAGGCTGTACAGGGGGCTTTGGTGCCATGGTAGTTTTCTGGGGCTGGGTTCACTAGGGCTTTTCCAGAAGGTCGTTATGCTCTACAGAGAACCAGCTGCAATGCTGGCATCAGAGTTCTGTTTATTTGCCTGTCTCTCACTTGTGAGTGCAAGGGCTCAGGTCACTGAAGCAACACCGCACGTGCTGCTGTGGTCGTGCCGCAGCGGACTCCCAGCCCGAGCCCAGCTGAGATCCACCACAGCACCACCAGCAGCCATTCTCTAAACAGTCAGGAGGATTTAGGAGACCAGTAATACAGGAGACCAGTAACAGGATTATGAATGTTGTTCCCTTGCTCACCACCATTCACAAGAGCTCAGTTGTCCCGTTAAAGCTCTGCCACGCGCACAGTGGGCGAGGACCTGGTGCCTCTTTCTTGCCTCAAAACTAGGGAATATCATTGGAAGTCACAAGGTGCTCATCATGGCCCTGTGGGAGGGTCAGCAACCTCTGGGGTACTCACAGGCGCTGGTCTGTGCAGAACAGGCAATGGCAATCCCCCTCCCTGGGTGGATGAAGGATCAGTCAGCCCGAGGCAGCCACTTCCACCTGCGAACCAGCCTGGGGATGAGTCTCCATCACCCGCAACGTTCCTGCTGAGCTCAGGCTTCCTTCTCCCCTTCTGCCCAGCTACAGAGAGTTAGTTGATCCCCTTTTCCCAATCTCAACCTTTGGCTGCGTTTCAGGGGTGAACCAGGGCTTGGGGCTGGGGGGAACCAAGGTCAGTTAAACCAAGGTGGAAAAGATGGTGTCAAGATCTGGAAACCTGAAAGTGGCAGAGGTCAGTCATCTGAAGCCATCAGTATCTTCATCTTTGCTCAACGCTAGGAACCAGCCGCGTTTGCCTTGTGAACCAGACCTTCAGTGCCCTGGGCAAGTGGTCTGTCTTGTTCCTTCAGGGTGAGAGGCCAGATCCAGTAAAGATGCAGTGATCAAACAGTGATAGATAATCTGGATTTAACCAGGTGATGGTATCATCATGCTCCTTGTAAGCGCACAAGTTCATCTCAGAAAAGCATAAGAAAATCACCTTAAAACATTAAAAGCTTAAAACCATTTTCCCCATAGCAAGTGAATAGGGACCATGTTCCCAAAAGTTTCTTCAAATCAAACATGTCTGGAATGGGGTGACTTTACTGGGGTTACTAAAAACTCAGTAACTGCTTGAATCAAGGATGGACAATAGGATTTGTGGTAGTGCTTAGGGTAGGGCTTGGGTTTTAAATGCAGGATGGTGTAATGACACTCACCTGCAGGACTGCAGATGTGTTTTGGTTCCCAATAATTTCTGTATCTGTACTTGCCTGAACAACGATGGATTTTAAAGCTGGTTGTCCTGAGTGAGTGACTGTCGGTTAGTTAAGAACAGAAGGGCGAATGTTGACGCATCAAAATCATTAGAGCTGTGCTCCCTGGTGGAATAAAAAGGGATTATCCTGATTCTGCTTCTCCCATCTTGCTCACCTGGCTTTTGAAACAAGACTTGTCTCTTTGACCGGGGACAGGAACAGCCACCTTTTCCACAGACATACACAAACGTCCCCTTATTTAAGCATCAAATCACCAACACAAAAACATTTCCTCCTCTAAGTAAGAGCCCCAAACTGAGCTGCTGTTTGCTGCCACCCACACACTATGGGAAGGGCTCTGGAGCCTGCCTGGGTTTTGCAACAGGATTTATCCAACAGAATGTTACCAACAGCAGGGAACACCACCTTTCCCCCGAGCTTGCAAGGTGCATTAGAGACACAAATTCAATTAAGCTTCACAGCAGCCCTCAGTGAGGTAGGCAGGCGGAGATTAGTCAAAGAATTAATTAGCAGAGAGAAGCTGAGTTAGAAAGTGAGTCTCTCCGTCACCTCTACCCTACCCTTGATAGGAGTTTCTAGGATAAACATGTTATTTGTTGGGTTACATTACAGGCAGACCCCTGCAGCTGCCTTTCTGCACCTGCTGCTGCACTAAAAACCTCCCGAATAGTCACCCTGGCAGACCTGCCTCGGTGTGCCAGCACGGTGGGTGCCAGGGGTGCCGGGGAAGGGGGCTGCACCCCTCCTGCCATGGCTGAACCCAGCCGGGCGCCGGGCGGCCGCTCACTCCCCACCCCGCTGGGATGGGAGGATAATTGGAAAAAGGCAAAACCTGTTGGTTGAGATAAGAAGAATTTAATAACCGAAATACAGTAAATAAATAACAATAATAATAGTATTAATGATGAGGAGAGGGGGAGAGAGGGATAACACCCAAGTGACACAATACAACTGCCCACCCCCTGCTGACCGATGCCCAACCGGTCCCCCAGCAGCGATCGGTGGCCCCCGGCCAGCTCCCCCCAGTCTCTGTACGGAGCATGAGGGCCTGTGGTATGGAATAGCCCTGTGGCTAGTTCGGGTGAGCTGTCCTGGCTCTGCTCCCTCCCGGCTCCTTGTGCCCCTCCTCACTGGCAGAGATGGGAAACGGAGAAGTCCTTGGCTCAGGGTGAGCACGACTTCGCAACAACTAAACCATCGCTGTGGTATCAACGCTGTTCTCGCGCTAAATCCTAAGCGCAGCACTGTACCAGCTACTGGGGAGAAAAATTTAGCCTGTACCAGGCAAAACCAGGACATCTCTTCACAGGGGGGCACAAACACGGCACCCACCACACCTGCCCTAAGGAAACTTGCTGCCAACTTGGGGGGCTCTGCTGGCACGGGCTGCATTTGCGGAGGTGGTCAGAGGTGGCCATGGAGGCAGATCCAACAACCAGGATACTCGAACCCAAGCTGAAGTGGAGCACTGGGAACCAAAACCTTGATGAAAAGCCCAACTACTACCCAACTCCTCCTGGGAGATGAGGACTTGCTCCCTGTTGCCCTAATAGCAGCACTTACCACAGCATTCTCCAGAAAACCTGGACAAAACCAAGGTCTCTCTGGCTTTGCTGATACAAAAAGCAAGTTACAGCTACTAACTGTAACCACAGGTTTTCCTTTGAAAGAGGCAGGACAGAAAAGGGAAGAAGGACAATTCAGACCAATTTGAGAGATGGAGAAGTGAAATATGGACCCTGTGTCATGCTCACAGTTAAGTTTACAGCAAAGCCTAAAAACAACCCTCAAACTTCCAGGCCATTGCCTTAACCAGAGGAGCATCTCTTCTCTCTGGCCCCTGGCTCTTGTACTTGCTCTGTTGCCTTCTTTCCCACAGTTTGCAACACTATGACAATGTGAAAACTTGCCTGAAAGTGCAAGTGCATTTATTCAGCACAACTGAGCTCTGCTGGGTCTCTGGGTCTCTTTCACACAGGTGAATCAAGGCAGGGGAAGGGCTGGAGCACACGGCACTGAAGGGAACAATGTGACAGCTCTGTAATGTCATTTTTGTACCTCACCTTCCCCTACAAAACTCCAGTTGCAAGCTCGTGCAACCAGTGCCTCCAGCACTGCCCTCTTGCATCCTTCAGTGTGAAACACAGGGGTTACAAGAGCACCTCTACCCCCAAATTATAATGTTTTTCACAGTTATACTGTATTTAGGATCTGTAGGAACCCTGGCCAGCCCGAGAGATGCTGCCTCCCACAACTCTTCCTCTTCTGTCTTGGTCAACCCAGCTCCCAGCTCACCAGTTTTGTCCCCATGAGCCCAGTCTCTTCCACTCCCTCTGCTCCTGCCAGGCTCCCTCCTTGAGATGGGCCGCTTCCCACCACCTGGAAGGAGAAGCTGCTCCTGCCGGGGTGGTTGGGCTCCCAGGGCTCAGGCACCCATCTCTGTAGGGCAGTGGAGGAAGGAGAAGACCACGAGGCTGGTTCCCTGATGCAGGGCAAAGGGATCATTGGGTGGCAGCAGGCAGGAGGCAGGGGTCTGGCCCTGCTCACCTTCAGCTTCACGTGAACTAGGTAACATGCCAAAATGAGATGGACACAGGCTTTGTCTCCAGTCTCCAGTTTTCTGCATTCTTCACCCATACTCTTGTAAAAGGCCTTGCTCTTCGCTGGCTGCCACCCAGGCTAGGATGGAGGGTAGCTCCTCACAGCCTTTCAGACCAGTGTTTCTGGAGATAAGGCTTGACTCCTGTTTCACAGGACTTTCCAACAGGTTTCCTAGCAAGTGGTAAAGCACCTTTCCCCATGTGTGCATCTCCCTCCTGTACTGCTCATCCATGGCTTAACATCTGCCACTTTTTCCTTTCATCTGAAAAGAGCCGACTGATAGGTAAGAGTTTGTCTGATCCCATCACTTGGGTTGGGATTGTCTCCAGGCCTGGGGAGCTTCTGGGTGGCCGAGGGAAAAGCAGGTGCCTGGACACAGGTTATTTTCCCCTGTGCCGGGGTGCTGGGCTCAGAGTAGCACACTCCTCAGCTCAGCGCTCGCACAGACCCTGCTTCACGCAGACAAGAAGAAACACAAAACATTAATGGACAGGAAATTCAAGGCAGTTTTCGCAGGACTTTCTCATTATTTAGGACTTTAGGTGTAAATTTTTCCCCTACTCCTCCCCTTGCACCCAACAGGGTTTGGCCACTTCAGCAGTGTAGAGAAGCCCACGTCTGGGAGATCCAGCCACCCAGGCACCGGCAGGAGCAGCACCTTGCTGGAGCTGCTACAGCCCAGGCAGTCCCTGCCCACAGGAACAACTCCTCGATAACACTGGAGGAGCACAGAGAAACCCTGAAACCCCTGCAGCGCTGCTACCACTAGCTTTGGGGACGTGTGACAGAACGGGAGGAGGAGGAGGCAGAAGCTCAGGGTCTGGATCTTCAGCAGCCACTCCACGGGATCTCCCAGGAATGTCTAGAGTGGCTCCCGGATCTTTCGCACTCACTTGGTGCTCCAGCATTTGCGAAAGGAGTCAGCAAAACTCTTCTTAAACTTGACATTAGCGAACACATAAATCAGGGGATCCAGGCAGGTGTTTGCAATGGTGAACAGCCAGCTGATGTAATAGGCAAACTCCACTTGGTGCAAGAGCTTGCAAGACATGCCATAGTACTTCACAACGACGCCAACAGTCCTCAAGATGTGCAGGGGGCCAAAGCAGATGGCAAAAATCACCAGAGACACTGTTATTATCTGCAGAGACCTGCTTTTCATCTTCTTGCCTCTGGAGCTTTTTGTTGCTGCTTTAGCAATGGCAGCTCCCAACAGAGCTCCACAAGTCAAGGAAATGGCAAAGGGCAGGAGGAAAGAGAACACGACCAAAACCATGTTGTAGGAGTAGTAAAAAGAGGCCAATTCTGACTGATAAATGCTTAGGCATTTTGCTGAGCCACTGACAATTGAAGTCTTAAGGAAGAAGAAGAAAGGCAGTCCTTGGACAAAGAGGATGAGCCAGATGAAGAAGCACAGTTTTCTCAAAAAGCTCTTCTTCTTCCAGACGGACTTGCTCTTGTACCGTACGATGACAAAGTACCGGTGAACACAGATGAGTGTCAGGAAATAGATGCTGCTGTACATGTGGATGCTCTGCAGGAAGACTTCAAACTGGCAGAGAAACTGCCCAAATGGCCACTGATTGCCGAGGCTGAAGTAAGAAATCCTCAGTGGAGTAGCAGGGATGACCAGGACGTCTCCCAGGACCAGGCTGAACTGCAAGATCATGCCTGAATCCCATTGCTTGATGCGGAAGCAGAACACCCAGAGGGTTGTGCCGTTCAGCAGGATGCAGCCCAGCAGGAGAAGGGTCCCCAGGGCAGGGATGGCGGGGTGCAGGCTCTGGGCCACGCAGTCCATGCTAGTGTTCATGAAGATGAAGGAGTCCAGCAGCTCCAAGGACTTAGGAGAACCCTCTGTGCTGACCTGCAAGGGCTGGGTGGAGAAAAGCAAGCAGTGAAACCACCTGAGCTCATCATCTTAAGGCTGAGCTGGATCAGAGGCAGCAGTGGCTGAAGCAGCAGGGTCAGGTTTTCAAATGATCCTTGGTCCTGAAGACCTGTGGCCAAAAGCTGACCACTGTTTATCTCAGCCTCCACAGGAGGAGACCTGGCAGGTGCAAGGGGCCAAGTCTTGCTTTTCACATGCAAGTGTATAACCCTTGTGGGAACTGGGCTCAAACCTGCCATGCTCAGCACGACTTTCTCTGATTGTGCTGCAAAGGAAAGAGAAAGGGCTCCAAAGGAACAGCAGGAGCAGCTTTAATGCTCACCACTACTAACTGCTGATGGGGGAAGATGAAATAGATGATGCTGTTACTGCTTGGCTCCAAAAGCCTCTGCATTTAAAATCACTGGTGAGATCCCAGCATCACCCACGGTGCAATTATTTCAGCCGGTTTTGTTACAGTGCACTTGGCAAGCAGCTCGCCGACCTACTCCCTCTCCCGCTGCCAGGCTTGCCAGCCCTGCAAACAGAGCAGCCCCCGTGCACCCTCCGTCTGCCTTGCTCAGCTGCCGTACCCAAACTTCTCCCATCGCCCTGCCCAGCAGGACACCCCGCTGGGTCCAAGGTGCTGCTGTTAGTTCACAGCCTGGTGAAGGGGGTGTCTCTGCTGTGCGTGTCGGGTCTCTGTCCTGGAGGGAGGACCACAGGGCAGGTGGCTGATGCTCTCTCCACCCACACCAGCTCATGCCCTTTGGGAACCTCTTTGTTGCTAGTGGTACCAACAGCTAGGGGGGCTGTTTGGGGGCACAGCATCCTCCAAAGCTGCTCTTTCCATTGAGCACAATTGTAATCACGAGGGGACCCAAAATTGTGCCAGGCTCCCGTTGGCAGGAGCGATGGCAGGGCAAGGAGTGAGACTGTCACGGTAGCACTGAGCCCCATCTGGCAGGCACCAAGCCTGTCCCTTTTTGGGACGCAGCTTTTAAGCCCATTGATGTCTCACCAGCAGTAAAACATTTCCTTGGCCATCTGGGACCCTCACATCCATATGTGGATAATTCTGAAATCAGACAGTTTTGATTATGTTTGAACACCTGGATTTACACCCTGGCTCTTAGTCATTGCTCACTCTGACCTTTGGGGTATGACTGTGTGGCATCCCAGCATCTCCCCAAAATGCTCTTTGGGATAATGGCTCCGTGTCATGAGCCATTTCCAGGAAGATGCTCTCAGCCTGCCCTGCTGCGGTCACAGCTCACAGCTCTGCACCACATCCTGAGAGACGTGGGTGAGCTCCTGGCGAGAAAACAGTCTTAAAGGCATTCTTAGGACTGATGCATTTTCAGACAGAGGCACTTCTGACCTCTCCTGGCTTTGGTCAGCCAGAGGAACTTGAAGTGCCCCTTCCTGTGCGCTCTGCGGTGGCTGAATGCGGCTTGAACAGTTCAGGAGGGGTCAAGAACCAGCTCATCCTCACCAGGGCTTCCCCAAACCTGGCTCAACCAGTGCCATTTCCTTAATCTAGCCTTTATCGCCCATTTTGGTAAAACTGGGAGTCTAAGCCAGGGGGTTGGGGAATGCCAATTACTATTTGCTAAGCCATTAGCTAAAGATGGTGGCTTCTAATACAGAGATGTCTACGGCTACTGCAGCCATCAACCATTGGCTTTTTTCTGTCTCTCACAATTTTTCCCCAAAAAGCACACTTTTCCAAATTAAGGACTTTTTAATATTGTTTTGTTACTGCCTTTTGGCATCATTATCATCATCCCCAAAGCTCCAGAAATCCTACCCTGTTGCAGAGAGCAGCCACGCTGGCAGCAAGTGGATCCTTTCTTCTCTACTCAAAGCAGAACTGCTGCGGTGGCAATGACCAGCTCAGCTCTTGGGGTGACAAAAATCCACAAGGTCATGGGCTTCATTTTCCCCACACTAGCTGCAGCTCAGAATTGATGCCCACTCTGTAGAAAGCAAATTTTAATATATACAATAATTCCTTAATGAAAGAGCCAGAGGATCTGTACTCTGAGAGGAGTCGTTTTGAGCGGTGAGAAGAAAATACATAAGAATTACTGAAACATTTGAAATTTGCTTTAACTTAACAAGGCAAAGCAGGAGAAAAAAAAGTTATTTTTCATTTAAGTTGAAGGTGAATTACCTGAGCCATTAGCCAAACACTTTCCTGGAAAACAGCAGCGGAATTAGAGCTAATCTGGATGTGAAGGGGAGGAATGAGGACCAGCATCCAGCCCTGCATCCCTGAGCACTGCAGGGGTTTTGCTTGTTCTTTATGTAAAAAACCCTCACCTGTTTGAGCCCTTAGAAAACCTCAACAGCATTGCATGGAATTACACCCATGGAGAGTTTTAGAAACGGATTCCTGTTAAAACAGAATATGAATAAAGCATCACGCACAGCCGCAGGGGAGACTTACCCTGTCCTCCCACAAGAGTCAGTCCATGCTGCAGCTGGTGGCCGAGCTCCTTCAGACTCACCGAGAGAGGAACCGATGGGCTCCGGTGACCCTTGGCTGTACGATGGAAAGGAGAGCTAGGTGATGAAACCGCAGCAGCTTGAAGAACTGCGGGCAGGAAAAGCAGCAGCTGATTTACAAGAACAGCTTGCTTTTGCTCAAAATCCTCCAAAAGCAAGAACCTCTGGGGTTGCTCTCCCCAGGGGAAGGACTAGGAGACGCTGGGGAGGGGAGCACAGTCCCTGCAAGTTGAGGATGCAGGTGATGCGGTTGCTTTGACGTGCGTAGCCTGACCCCAGCCAAGCACCACAGCCACAGCAGGAAGCATCGAGGGATGCAGAGTTCAGCAGGGCTGAGGTGATACTGCTCCCCCAAACCGCTGGGGTGCCAGCAGGTAGGTGACTGTAGCAGCAGGGCCACGTGGGTGAGCTGGGCAGGCAGTCAGAGTTTCCAGGTACTGCAGACACTAATAGCTAAGTAGTGATAACCTCAAAGGCAGGATCTGACACCAAAGGGAGGGCTTCAGCCCAAGAACTCGGCTATAGCATTTAAATACAGTGGGTTTGAGGTGCTGCTTATTATTCTTTTGGCTCAGTAAAAGCTGCAGATTCGGTGGGATCATAAGATTTGGATGGCGAGGCATGCCCCTGAGTCACACCAGATACAAGAACAAGCATCATATTGTAGGCCAGAAAATGTGACTTTCTGAAACTGTCTCCTTGCTTCTTTCCCAAGCAAAAGATAAAACCCAAGGGGCTTTGCTGAGATACTCAGAAGATGACCCCAGTTGTGCTGACTCCAGCAATCTTCTGATCCAAGCCCAACTCATGAAACTCACTGCCACCAGCTCTAACTTATACACACACTTGCTTTGTAAGGCAGGACAGCATCCGCAGCTGACATCAAAAGGCCAGAGGGTGAAATCCTAATGCTCCATCCCAATGAACTCTTTGGGACCAGATGGAAACAATCGCTGCAGGAAGGTTACTCCACAGATGGTCAAGACATGATGCTGTAGCACCTCCCCGAATGCTCCTGCTAGCAGCCAGCCCCGGGAGGAGCGGGGCTTTCGCTGGCTCACCGTGGAAGGGCTAGAAATTTCTCTGAACCATTTCAAGCCAAAAAGGAAGTTTCTAAGAAAAGCATTTGGCGTACAGCCTACAGCCCACAGAGCCTGTTTAGAGTGGAGCCAGCAGCCCCCACAGCCGGCCGCCCTGGGACTTCATCTAACACGGCTGAGGCCACACGAGGTGACTCCCTTCCACCGGGCTACATGGCCCTCCAGGAGCAGCACTGCCTCCGTGGCCTGCGGTGAGCACCAAGTAGCACGCTCAATTCTTTTTTTGGAGGGAGATCACTCTCTATTTTTATGATAAAGAACAGTGGCTGTGCTGGTTTTGTGTCAGAGACGTTGCTGGCCACAGCGCATGGGGTGTCATCTCAGGGGTTCCTGTGCGGAGTCGTTTCTTGCCATGGTGGTGTCATGGCACAGCCCTTCCTCGCTGAGGTGTCACCCTCTCCCCTCCGTGGGTGGCAAATGTGCGTCCAAGGGTGCTATGGGGGAGCAGCGGGGTGAGAGTGCAGAATGAGACCCAGCCCCCGCCACCGGGGGCGTCAGTTACCCCAGCAGACAGACGCAAGCTGGCTGCCCTTGGCTGCATCCTCATTAGCCTTTAGTCAACCCAGTTAATTGTGCAAATACCAACCCTGAGCCCCGGCGGGGGTCTGGCCTGAGGCTGCTGGGTTGCAACGCTCCCTCAGGTCTCTGGGCTGAGCACCACTGGCGACTGGTGGATCCTGAGCCCTCCACCATCATCGGCCCCCACCACCAGGTGTGTTTCTGGGCAGGACTTTCTCCAACAGAGCTGCAAAGCAACTGGAATGTTTGCAAAAAACCAAAGCCAAGCCTACAACCATCTGAAGCGAGACTGGTCTGCATCACGTGTTCCTCTGCTTACAGGATGAGAGAACAAACGTTTGTGCTGTCAATTCAGCATCAAAGATGCTTTCAGCCGCACTGGCTCACCCCCTACACCACCACCTGTCCCTCTGGGGTAGCTTCCAGCCACCGCCTTCGCTGGCTCCTGGGCTGGGAAAGCCAACACCAGTAGAGAGATGCACAGCCCGAATGAGAATGGAAACAACCTAAACATCGTATATGCAAAAGAGTTTATTGGAAATAAGCATGACTATATTTACAGGGGTAAATCCAGCATGTGATCAGTAGAACAAGGCCTACCTGTCCCCTCACCGTTCCTGAAGGATACAGCAGCTGGGATATCTGCCTGCCCCATTCGGTCGGTCTGTCCCCGTTCGAGTCCGTTTGTCCTGCTGAGGCTGGGAGCCCAGCCTGACCCTGCACCACTTCAGTAATTAACTCAAACACTTTTTGCATAGCAAATGCTCCCAGCAAATTCACACGCGCTCTAGCAGAAGAGCAGGGAGAACACCCAGCTGCACATCCCTCGTAAGACCAGAGACAACTCCAGGAAAGCAAAGTCTCCCACCACCCAGAAACGCTTTCTGAGCATTTTTCCTCCTGACATCTTCTCCGTTTGCTGCACTGTTACTTGTGCACGTGATGCACCTGCACGTATTGGGCTGGGCAGTGGACACCTCAGGAGACAGCCACCACGTCACAGAGCAGAGGCACATCTTTGCAGAGTTCATGCTTGGAAACGTGCAGAAAGCGTTAACTGCCACTCCCATCTCCCTTTTCAAAAATATTTGAATGCAAGGCATGAGCTTCATCTCCCAAGGCAAAAACTTCATCCCCCCTAACAGCAGAGGTGTACATCCGAGTTACTTATCCAGCCTGCCTGGGATAGAGGACTGGGCGCTCCTGGAGCACAGTTGAGCCAGCTTTCTTTTGACGTCTAACTTTGGAGGAGACAAACGGCAGCCCCTCGCGTGCCCCTCTTTGCGGCACAGAGGTCTGGATGCCTGGCTCAGGCACGGAGCTCTGCCTTGGGCCAGGGGACTCCTGCCTGGGTGACTGAACAAACACAGCATCAACCCGCAGGAATGATTTGCAAACAACCCAGCAGCAGACAAACGTGCGAATGTATCTGGTGGCTGCTTCTGGATAATGAATGCATAATTTATCCCGACTCCCTTCCCCATCTACCTCTGGATAATGCGTCTGTGAATCTGAGTCAGGTTTACAAATGGTTGGCAATGAGAAAAACAGGCTGCGTCTGAGCCAAACATTCTGTTCAGCAAATAAAGCAGGCAGTGCTGCCACGGAGAGCGGCTGCTAGAGCTCAGTGTCAGCATCCCTCCAGTGCCCAGCAATTCCCACCCTGCGCCAACTGTTACCGTGGGGTGGCAGGATGAGACAACTGACTTTTGCCTCTAAAATCTAATTTTGTTCCTAAACCACAGACTCTGATAAAAGAGCAATATTGTGTTCCTTTCCCATCTATCTGCTCATTGGAAAGTCGCTCTCATTTAGCTCGACTGCTGAGAATGCTCCAAAGAACGCTAATTACAAGGTCATTGCAGTAAATTGCATTTGGTAGCATAACTCTGAGTCACTGGTTCAGGGCGCTTTCCCCCTTCCACCCTGGAGTAACTCAATTATCAAGGGTGAGGAAAAGCAGAAAAAAATTTACAGACTCCCAGTGCATGAGACTTGACGGGGAGCCAGCATTCCCAAAGTGGGTGCCCCAATGAAAGCAAGTTCTCCTGGGAACAGTGACAAACTGGACACCAATGATCTTCCAGTCACTTTGGGAAATGCTGCTTACTGGGCACGCAATCCTCGAGCAGGAGGAGAGGAGCCTGAAACCATTTGGAGGCTTCCCAGGGCCACCCATGCAGGAGCAAATCTCATTGTTCCCCCAAGGAATCTACTCAACCCTTTGGGAAGGAGAAAGAAAAGTCACTTCGCTGTGTTGGGTGGCAAAAGCCTCATCCCACCTCGGGCCGTGCTGCTGGGGTGTCTCCCCCGCAGCTCCTCCCAGCGCAGGGATGGGTTCCCTGGAGACAGGGGCTCCTTCCTTCTCGGTCGTGCCAGGCTCAGCGATGGGACGAAAGCAGCAGGTTGCAGATCCCGGAGGATGCTCTCACGCCGGTGGCTGGTGCAGGGTGGTGTGCCGGTGCGGACCTTGCGAGGGACGGTTGCCTCTGGCTCAGTAATCGCTCCCTGGTGGATGCTCCCTCACGCTTTCCGGATGATCCGCCCTGGTTTCCTCCAGTCCCGGTACCTCTCCCTGCGCACGGAGTGGACCAGAGGCCGGGAGAAGCTGGAGCGGTTTGATCTGGTGGCATTGCTAGTGGGGAACAAAGTGAGACATCGTTACTGGTGTGGGTCAGAGCCGGGACATGTCTCCTGCTGCTAGTGGAGGCTCCTAAACAGGTAGAGAATTTTGGCCAGCAGAAAGGGGTTCACCACCACTGCTGCCGAGAGAAGGGCTGGTACTGGACCCTGCTGCAGCCCCTGATGCTCCAGATGCCGGGGCTGCAGAGACCTAGGGGTGAGGTACTCCTACGCACCTCAAGTGGTGATGGGGACCCTCCCGTCCCAGCTACTGGAGGTCTTGCAAACAGCTGCTGAACTACAGGTGCACAAATGCGAGCTCAGAATCCCATGAACAGCCTGGCAGAGCCCCAGGCACCGACCACTCTGGCCAGGGGGGTCACTGAAACCAAACCCCTTGGCTTGCCGAAACTTCCCCTTCAAACCCCTTTGAGCAGCTTTCCTTAAAACCATGAGACCCAACGCCATCCTCACCCGGCAGCTCTTTGGGCTTTTGCCGCCCTTGTTACAGCCCGTGTTCTCCCCGGGGGTTAACCGGGGGGTGGTCCAACCACGCCACGAGCAACCACGCTACGTGCAGAGACCCCCGGGACAGCCTGGCAGAGCTGGCTCGGCTGCAGGAGCAGTGGGGTTGTGCCCACCTAGGGCTCTTCTGGGGTGACTTCATGCTCAGGCCCGCTTGTCCTGGGCATTTCTATTCTCCCTAAGCACTCGGTCCCAGGTTTTGCTTTTCTTCCTCCTCACTAACACCTTCACTATTCACTTTTTTATCTAGCTTTTGCAAAGATTGCAAAAGACTGGTGCAGTGAACGTGCGTTTTCTCCTGCCAGTGCAGAGGGTGATGTGAAGCACAACTGTCTCTGTAGGAATTTGCAGTGAAATTCATACGGGATGAAGCGCATCCCCTCCCCCTCCCTGCAAAAAGGGCTGTGCAATAGTGTTCTCTGGGTCCGGTGATCTCTCCTCTTTCTAGGTCCTGCTCAGAGTTATTCCTCCTCTGATCCCCAGTGGTTTTACCAAGAAATGTCATCCAGGTATCCTTTCCCCCCATGCCTGTCGTGGAGGAAAGCCTAGCGGGGAGCAGAAGCGACACTGGACGCCAGCAGCAGCTGATGAATGGAGGCAGGCAGTGGGGGAGCCGCCAGCCACTCCGGGAGCGGAGGAAGAGAGCGCTGCGGAAAAGCTGTGAATGTGAGAAAAAGCTGCTTTACAACAGAGCTTGTTACTATTCAACATCCACAAAAGGAGGAAGAGCCCTGAAATCCCTGCCTGTGCTGAGGCTACAGGCAAGAGACAGCTTCCTCATGCCCTAATTAGCTTGCTGCTTTATAACTTAATTTCCTAATTGGTTTTCAAGTTAATCACTTCTAACAGGCTGGGGAGGTGGCAACTCAGGCCCCGTGGCAGGAGGTGAAGCTTCACCACCACAGCACTGGCCCAGTTCGAGGCTGTGCTGGGAAGCAGGGTGGCCTTACATCCACCGCTTCTGGGGAGGTCTGCCCTGTTGTCAGCTCAGGTTTAAGCTCTTACAGGAAAGTTTCGGGCAGCTACCTCAGCAATGTCTGCAAACCCTTCCTAAAACTCAATAATCCTCGGATCCCAGACCACACCAGCCCCTTGCTCCCATCCCTCCCAGCTGGAGGTGGTATCCAGCAGCGCTGATGCTTGGTGGCTGTGCGCGCAGCATCCCGCTCCACCACCGCTGACACCAGGGCTGAGCTGGGCTTGGTGCCCCAGTTCCGTACTTTGTCTGGCACAGGTGTGGGCGTACAGTCACTTTGTCAATTAAATCAAAGCTGATACTGCCGCGTGCTTTACGCTTTCATACTGGTACTGTACCAGCTGCAAGAAGACAGGCAGTTCTTGGGCTGGATGGTACCTGGTCCAGCATCGAACCAACTGGTGCAAACCTCGCTTCTGAGCCGGCTTGGTGCTGTGCTGCTCCTGACCTTATGCGAGGCGTGAGGAACCTTCCTCGTGCTGCTCCAGCGGTGCTCTCTGAGCATGGAAACGTGGCCATCACCCAACGTCCACACACGTGGACATCATGGGGGTCATCACTCAAGAAAGCTTCAGCATTATTGCAGTGGGGGTGGATGAGCCCAGGCTACACCAGAACCAGGGTGCACATGCAGGGCAACCATAATTCTGCTGAGAGGATCCCAATTCATCCTGTAATTTTCCAGTTCTCCGGGCCACAGAGCTTCACCTCTTCACCGTGCAACCTGTGAATGACCTGTGTGACATGCAGGTCTGGTGGCTCTCCTTTCCCAGGCTGGCTGGAGTCAGCTGGAGGAGCAGCAGGAGCAGGTATTAGGGCAGGGACAGGCTGGGCAAAGACTGCCGTCACAGCAAGGGCTGCACGTTCAGCTCAGCTGGAGGTGGCTGGGGTGTCCCCAGGGTACAGGGCCCTGCACAAATCATCCGGCTTGGTCCCACCTCCCCAGAGGAGGCTGGGTTAGATGGCACCACTGGAGATTTTGTGTCTTGAGAGTGAGTGTGCCTAATTTCCTTAGGTTCTCTTAAAAAAAAAAAAAAAAGTCAGTCCTGTGACATGATCCCAGCAGCCTGATGCAAGTTGTTTGGTGGCCTCTCGTAAATAAAATGATTCCGTTAGGTTTTCTGCACTGCATCCTTTTGCTAGCACCAGGGTCCCTCAGCATACGTTAATTGTTCAATGCCTCCCTCCCCTCCTCCTTGAAGACAGCGAGGAATTCTGCCTCTCACCTCAATTATAGCCCTGCCAGCTCCATTGTTTTCAAGCTATTTCTGCACCAGAGCTGTCTCCACCCATGGCCGTGCTCCCTGTGCTCATCATTTCACTGGTACAACCAGACAGCGCAAGGTGCAGCTCAGCCTCGGTGGGCTGGAAATTCCACCAGTGCATTTATCCCTGAACTGCAGACGAAGAGGCTGGTACCTGCTGGCTGCTGACTTCCAGCGAGCCGTGGGCGCATCCTCGCGCCACTCTTGGTGGTCTCACCTCTGGAGATACCTTTGGGGTGGGGATGTGCAGCCCAGGCACAGTGGGGCTGGGATTGTGGCTGGGATTGCGGCACGTCAGGGGATTCGGGTGAGGAGCAAGCGGCGAGCTCCATGCGCTCGCGCTGCAGCTGTCACACCTAGAGCAAACTGGGTCACAGGCGTCTTTGTCGGTCCAAAGCTACGAGGTGTCGGTGAGCCGGTGCCTGAGATCTGCCAGGAGGTGAATTTTGGGTCTTGGGGTGCACATCTCTAATCACACAGCCAATATATAGCTGCCGAGATACCTTTCATTACAAGACCCCAACAATATGAAGACCACTATTACAAGTAAACCATGTTTGCAGAAACAGCTGAATTTTAAGGACACGCAGCATTTTTCTTTCGTGTCCTTATTTCTCCAGCTCATTTTTGTTGTTGGGCAGAAAACAAGGAAGGAATTAGTGTAGTGGGCACAGCCCAGTGAGTGGGAGGAGACGGCGAGATAGTGACATGCACACTAGTGATTTAACATGAAATACTCTGATTGCAAAGAGTCTCTAGAGGCTTGTGCCTCATTGATGAATATCATGCATGAAGCGTAGCTCCTTGTGCTACCCACATTTTTCTCCTCCAGGTGTGTTGATTGGGAATCTGAGCGATGATAACTGTGCTGAGTTACGGCACATTTCCACACACAAAAGAAAAATCCCACAAATCACGGGCAAATTTATCTGCGAGCGTGTCAAATGTGCAGGACACATTCAGACAACACAGGCTCGAAAGATTAATGGACCTTAATCCTCCTGCTGTGCATTAATGCGCACGGAGGATACACGCACGCACACAGCTATAAGGACCGATGTATGTACACAAAAGACAACACTCCCCATCAACACATACCAGAGTTCTTCACCTTTTGGAAACAGAATAGACATTAACTCACCTAGAAGACCAAACCGGACCCGCCTGCTTCTTTGGCTTGGCTATCTGCTTCTGGTACTCCATCCAGCCACTCACCAGCTCGTGAAGGATCATCACGTAGAGAAGGAAAATAAGAATCCTGGGATCCATTCGTGGCACTTCGGGGTCTGCTTCATTGGGTACAGGTGACATTTGATCGAGAGCGATGGGAGGTCAGCCAGAGGGGTGCAGCTCCTGCGGGCAGGGCTCTCGGGAACGGGGGGAGCTGGAGGGATGAAAGGTTTGCTGCTGAAGAGGAGCCTTGCAGGCTGGGTTTTGTGCAGAGTGAATTAATGCTGTAAAAATCTCCCCGGGGGGGATGAGAGGCTGGTGCCTATTGCGTGAAGCAGCATAAACACAGCTGCAGAGCCTACGGACGTTTCCTTTAACGGGGTGGATCACATCTTCTGGGACTCCATCCCTTTTGTCTCCCTCTCACTCATGCTTTGTCTGCATTACTCCGCAGCCATGAGCTTCCTACCCTTCCATCGCCAGAGCCGCTTGGCTTCGGCAGCGCCCCTTTGATCGGTGGCGGGGGGAGAGGCGGCTGCGGTGCCCACAAGCCGGCAAGGGGAGCATTGTCTGGCTGCAAGGAATAAATTAAAACCCTCAGTCAATGACCAGGGATTCTCTGAGCTGCCTCTTCCCAGTGTCTCAGAATTCTGGGATGCACCGAGCCAGTGTTCATTGGGAGTGTGACCGAGTATTTTGCAGCTGAGAAATCTTTTCTTCTACTCACTTTTCTCACACTTTTTTGTTCTCCTTGTCATTATTCCTTACCTCTGATTCCTTCAGCTGCTGTTTTCCCAGTGGAAAAGCTCTGGTGGGGTACCTGATGTGCAGGAAAACCGTGGTGCAACAGCTTCCAGTCTTTTCCACACCACGGCTCCTCTCCCAGCCCCTCGACATGTTTCTGTTCAGCAGCGTAGTATCCTGCTCAGCTGAGATCTGGTCACGACACTAGATCACTTCAGCCTCTCCCTTCCACCAGGACACAGTGCAATACATGTGCCTGGTATTTCTAGCAGGATAAAAGCATAACTGGGTCTTGTTTAGACACTTGGATAAATACAACAAAAAATGCCCCCCCCCCCCCGCCCAGTGTGTTTTTTATGAGTAAAACCATCTTGCTCAAAGTTCATGTTATTCCAGTGAAATTCCAAAGGTGGACTAGTAAGCCCTCTGCAACTACTTAATTATCAGGGTCATCTAGAAGCAAGAAGGCAGATCAACCAGCCTACCTTTGCTTAATGGAGCTGTGCCCGTTCGGTGCAGAAAAGGTGGCCCAGAGGAGAGCAAACACAGGGACCCTCGTCACCTTCAACTCCACAGCTCCGACACGCAGGCACTGCTGGCCTTGCTCTCCAGCACGGAGCTGGGTTGTGCAGATCTTCAAGGCCGTGCACGGCTGCCACGTAATGTGCCACGTCGCAGCCAGCTCACCCGAGGAAGCTGCTTCCCAGCTCACTCCGGCTACGTTACCTGGGGGTCCAACACCTGAGGCCAGAGTTTTCTTAGAAACTTTTGCCCTTTGGTATATAACTGCAGACAAGCATGCAGAAACCAGGGATTTTCATCGTTTTCTATTAAATACAAATTTAATACACACTGGGGAATGCTAATTAGACAGTATGCCTGCATATTAAATAAACCAAAGTATCAACGCCCCAGTCAAATATGCACCTCGAAGTGCTTGTGACTTCCCTCCAGCTGGCTGATGTACTGTCATTTATGAGTGCAGAAGTGCTGAGTAACTCTAAATTGGGAGGAGAAGATCTCATGGATGGGAGTGAGCAAGTGAATGGAACAAAGAAGGACTGAAGGTGTTCTAACAGCTACAAAAATGGGAATACTTGAGGTTCTCCACGAAAGGATAGTGGAGCCGTCCCTATAGCAACAGAGACAGTTGCCAGGCTGCAGGAGATGGGTTCTGATGTATGGTACAAGTCATACGTAGCAAGGGATTTTAGTCTAAAGACAACACTGATATTTTATACATGTGCAATTTTTAATGAGTAAAGGCAACGTGACTCTTTTGTTCTGGGGAGAGCAGCTTTTTACACAAAATCAAAGAGAGAAATTGCTGAGGTAAGAGCGGCAGGACAATTCGCTACAACTTACTCCTAGTTTTGTATTAGGTGCTTTATCTGATGAACACAAAGTCATTTTGAAAAATCTGCTTGTTGCTGAACATCACAGCCTGACGGACTGATGCTCCTTCTAAAATCCCAGCAGGCTGCCTCTGCTCTTTGACCATCCTCAATACCGAAGCAAACATCACCTAGGTCTGAAAATCTTTTTGAGTCTTAAAAAAGCTACCTAAACTTTAACACACATTTTTTTGTGTGAAAAATTTCACCAATTTATCCTGAATACAATGTCATGTAGAAAAGCCAACAGCCTGTGAGCTATTGCCAGAGCCAAGAGCTCCTGATAGAGCAGCTGGTTTCCAGCAGCTTGGTGACTGGTCACCAGCAGCAAGTTCTTCGGCAAACGACTCAAACAAGGAACGGGAGAGGCTGATTTTAGAGCGATTGGAGCCCAGTTTGGGAGGGGAGGGCAGGATGGCACTGAAGGGCCCCACCAGCAGACATGTGGTATGAGGGTCCAGGACCCCCCTGCCCAAGCTGTGTGGCACCCCAAGATCCCCCCCAAGCTGCAGGTGATTCCCTTCTTCCCCCAGCCCACACCAGCGCCTGAACTCAGCCCAAGGGCACAGCCTCGGCGTCGGCCTGGAGCGGTGGGGTGGGAGCAGAAGCACCGACGTGGGTCTTTCAGCCCGCGTGAGTACTCTCGGCAGGGCCAAGAAGCGGTTAGCAAACATGCTGGGGACTCCTAAGGGTCGGAGCCGGCAGCAGCTCTTGCACACCCTGGTACAGTCATTAGTCAGGACAGATACACAGAGGCATGCAAGGCTGTCGCCTGACGTAGGCACCCAAGCGCTGAAACAGCCTGAACCTGCAGAGCAGCCTTGGTCTGCTTCTCGACTTGTCCACTGCTCTGCAAATGGTTGTAATTGAGAGTCAGCACTCCTCAGGTACATCATCCCTCTCTCCTGCTGTTTTCAGGCAAGTCTACAAAAATGACAAGCAGGTCAAATATGGATGAAGGCTGAGTGAAAGAAGTGGCATGGAGAAAGTTCTCCAAGCCTGAGGTAAGAGGGAAGCAGGACCTGAGAGAGCCTGGAACTCAGGTGGGCTCTGAAGAACAGAAGGACAGGAAAAGCAACTTCTTGGATACAAAGCAGCCTGCCCCAGTTTCAGTGGGGCAGAAACCCATGCAGAGGACAACTCTTTCAACCCACAGTTTAAGCAGACACACAAGGAACCGTGACATAGCTGAGCCACTGGTGCACTGACACAATCTCAGTCAGAAGCAGTGGAACTAGCACGTGCAGGTTTGCAATTCCTTCGTGAAACCAGGGTGGAGATGGGGCCGAGCTCCTCTGTCCAAGGCACTCAGTCCAGCTAGTTGGGCTGGAAGAAAAACCCCCAACACTTGAGTAGTCACCAAGCCCTTCAATCCCCTGCAAGCCTGACTGCTGCAGCGTTCCCATTCTTTTGGGCTGTGTATTGCTGGAGCAAAGGCACTGAGGAATGGGACTAGGTCATTCTGCTACTCAGGGCTTGTTGCCCTCTTTGTCGGATGACAATCTAAGCCTCTTTACTGCTGAAGAGATTTAAAAAAAAAAAAAATAGAGGTGGCAGGTGCCAGTCAGCATTTATATTCATTGCAGCCCCAAGGGCACAGTGCAACACCAAATGTCACCCTCCTTCAGGCTCCTTGGAAGCACCCATTACCCCATTGTTCCACTTGGAAGATGGTGTAACTGACTTTAACCAGAAACCCCACCATTCCCAAGGCTCACCTTTGATCCAGAACTCCCAGAATCTCCAAACAGCATCACAGAAAGGCAGCAGCAATTGTTTTGTTACAGTAAGTCAGGGTGGACCTAAACTGTGTGTTGACCTTGTTGCAATTACTGGCTTTTTTGAAGGAACTTCAGAGCTTTGCTGACAAGACAGTGATCTGCATTCCCCTTGCACAGGGCTCAGGGGCTGCAGGGATCCCTCCAGCCAACAGGATAGTCAAGGGCTGGAAACATCAAACCTCACACACACAAGTTTAAAGAGAAGATCAGGCCCAAGCAGCTCTTAGATGGGGTCATGGTCCAAAATCCCTGTGGTGCCCAGGAGACACAGTGATCCCCCACAGGCAGCAGTCGGGCCACAAGCATCTGTAAGTAGAAGCATCTCTACTTAGGTACTGTGCTAGTAAAGGTGCACCTGAGGTCCTAGGGTCTGGTGTCACCAAACACCCTGAGCAGGATGCTGTTAGTTGCAGGGGTGCTTCCCCCATCTCCGTACACACTTGCCCTCAGCCAAAGGGTGTGAGTGCTGTCCTGCCGGGAGAGGAGAGATCGGTAACAGCTTCCCTTCTCTGCCCTTTGGCTGCCCTGCAAGGAACCTGCCTGTAAAAAGCCCTCTGTAATTAGAAGATTATTCATTAGAGATTAAAGAGAGACCACGGTGCTCATTTGGAGTGGGCGGTGGGCTGGTAACAGCTGTGACCTACTGGACCAGCTGCTTTGTTGTCAAACGAAGCCTGGGGAGCAACAAGCCAGTAACGACTCCAGCCCAGTGACTCCCACACCGACATGAGGCTTCATGAGCAGGGGAACAAACACCACGTGCAGACACCTCTCTCCTCCCTCATCCACATCAGTGTTGCCTTCCTCAGCTCAGAAGTCGAACAGATCTGGAACCAGCCGGGCAAGTGGCAATACAACTGCCAACAGAGCCAGGAGGGAGCAGATCTCAGCCTTCACAGCGGCCAGGAAAAGGGATTTTCAGGGTTAAAAAGAAAAAGAGGTAGTGCAGAATCCATCAGCGCCTTCCACAGCCTCATGTGAGTCAACAGTTAATAAAAGACAAAGAACAGATGCTCTGAGACATATTTCTTCGGAGGATTTTTAATTGCTTCTACCTACAAATGTGGTTGAAAAATGAAACTTGCGCTCTTAATCATCAGATTGCTTTGTATCAGGTTGCTAATGACTCATCACTAGGGTTTGATAAACATTTCACTACTTTTAAATTCTGTTAACTCTGATCAGAAAACACAGCTTTGGCACAGTGAATTGATGCTAGTCTGAGGGAAAAAATTAATATTAAAACGACAAGTAATAATAATTGCCTCTTGAGTTCTGGACTTTTTTCAGTGACAAAGGCACAAGAACCAGCAGGAGTTTAGTCTGGCTCAAGCTGGGTGGCTCATTACAGGAATTACCTTTCTTACCTTCCTTGCCACAGAGCTGATGTTCACAGAACCCGGAGGAGGTGAGAAAGGCACTGATGCTCGCTTCTGGGCTGCTGCCTTTAACCCAGGTGGGTGCAGACGCTGTGGTCCCATGCTGATGCTTTTCGCCTTCCCTGAGGACCGGCCCTGCTGATCGGGAGCAGCAGCAACATGGACCCATCTGGGTGCAGCTGTCCATAAGCCCTGGTGAGATGCCTCTTCCACCTTGTGCAACTGTTTTGCAAGGAAGCTGGTTTCACTGCATCCAGTTCTTCAGCTCTGTCCTTCTCATCAAACTCCCCTTGCAGGTCCAGCAGGTCAAAACCCACCCACACGGATGGTTCGGCTGCTTTCTTCAAGCTGAACCGACCTCGTTGCCTTCAGCATGGTCTCCACGTGCTAATGCATCCTCTGTTCACTGACGGTCATTCTTGCATTACCGAGCGGGGTATCAGCCAGGTTTAAAATCTGATTCCCCTAGAAAGCAAGAAACTTTCCAACAACAGTGTCTCCTGCCAGAAAAATCTTAATTTTAAGGGCTGACATATAAACCCAGCACAAACCTAGAGGTAGTTTATAAGTGAATTCCCAGCACACGAGACTAACAGGCAAGAACACGCTGCTCACAACGCGTGTGAGCCCCGGGTCCCTCAACACCCCAGGCTGAGCTGTGCTTTGCCCCAGGCACAGACCTGGGCTGTAAGCACAGGGGGAGCCGGGGCTCGAGCACACAGAGCCAGGCATCACCCCCCTGCCCACCCAGCCAAGCCCAGCACGCGGCCGGCTGTCCCACTGCCCCAGCCACCACGACACCGGGAGCCAGCATTCCCAGGAGCCTGCTGGAGGGAAGGGTTAAGGCACCTGCCCTCATCCAGGTGGGAAAGACCTCTGGCAGTCGAACTGCCTGGTCTGCTGGGGTCAGCTCAGAGACCAGAAGCAGCAGCAGAGAATGGAGGCGAAGGTGGTGGCAATAAGTGCCAGGTGCCCCAGGGCAAGAAGCAGAGGACAAAGGACATGGGAAAGGGCAGTGGATGCAGAGCATCTCCATGGATGGCGAAGTCTGGAGCAACCATGGAGCTGAAACCCTGTCTGATGTGCCCTCAACACTTGAATTTGGGTGGAGCTGCCCTTAATCAGTGTTTTACACCCACCTGAAGCTCTCAGAAGCCGACTCACCCCTTGATTTTTAATGCTGAGCCTGGTTTGGTGGAGGGAGCGTGCTGGCAAGGAGACCCTGAGCATGTCTGTGGGTTCGGAGCCATGGGGACAGTCTGGACTGGTCCACAAGCCCTGTTGGGCTCAGCCCTTATGAACATAACAGCTTGAAGGGGAAATAAAGGTGAGAAAACAAAGCCAGAGAATGCAGAGAGTTCTGTGGTCACAGTGGGATCTACCAGAGCTGCAAAGATAATTGCAGAAATACTCCTCCTGAAAAGCTGCTCCATCAAGACGTGTCCCCAGAGAGACAGCTGTATTAATAATGGCATTTGTATGCCAGGACAGGCTTCCTACCACTGTACAAAAGAAAACATAAAGCAGCATCAGTCACAACTGTGATGAAGGCCAGAAGCTCTCTGAATTGCCATGGTGTTCAGTCTCCTCTCTGCATCTGGGAGAGACTTGGAGCACTCGGGTGCAGGCGGTGGCACAGCTCCTGCCCCACACAGCCCTGCTGCTGGTCACCTCTGAGGAACAACCCCAGCGTAAGGAGACCTAAAATTCAGGGCAGCGACAAGTACATTTATATATACCTGCAGACAAAATCTGTGGGGCTCTCCATCCTCAAACGGCTGAACTATCCTGAAAAAGGAGTTAAGAATTTTCATGCCATTTCATTTTCTAGGCTAAATACCACTTTCCCAAAGTCAAAGCAAGACATTCATCCCAAGGAAGCTGGATAAGGGATTCTCGCTTACAGGGAAAGCCACATACCAAGTCTCCCACCACACGCAACGCATCAGAATTAACCTAGAGGTGACTGTAAAGCCTGAACCATATAGCAGTTCCACCAGAAAAGTATCCTGGAGAGCAATAATTCAGTTTCCTGCTGTGCAGCATCTGCTCCAGACTTTGTCAGACACTCTTTTTAACGTCCATCTTCCCTCCGGCCATCTGCACCACAACCCATTGCTCCCAACCGCTTTTCCAATGGATCCACTGCCCACAGCACTAAGAACAGGGTGTTGTGCCACCAAGCAGCTGCTTTTGGGCATTCAGACTTGTGGAGCTGCACCACACCACCTTCCAGTTGCTGGGTCCCCACCTCTTACCACCTTTACCAGCCTAACAGAGCTCACCCTTACGAGGGTCCCAGCCGTGGCTTTTGCGGGACTATTTGGGAAATAGCGTCAATGGGTTGGAAACCAGAAGTTGGCAACCGGTGCTCTCCAGGAGGCTAATTTCAAGGCTATTCTTGAGTCTCAGCAGGCCAAGGCAACATGCCTACCTGCTTCCACTGCACGCTGCCCCAGTAGCCAGCCTCTGAAATCACAGCAAGAACGGTCTGGGTGGACCTCAGGCATTCCAGCAGTAGGAGGAAAGGTCAGGAGGGCTGTTTCCTCTGGGACTGACAGCCCCCATCCCTCCCCAGGGAAGCCCTCAGACCAGCAGCCCTCATTGTCTGGTGATGAACAACTACAGCAGAGGAGGTAGCAAAGGACATGTCATGTGAAAACGCTGCGGATGCTTCTCCGTGGTCCTGTGCCTGCTGAAATCATTTAGATCCTTGCAGGAACCCACTTCTGCCACTCCAGTCCTGTTGAGAAGGGGAGGAGGGACAGTCACTTGTAAGCCCAACGCCATGCTCCTTGCTTTGGCCAAAAATCAAGCTTTACTTGAGGCAGCACAGTGGGCAGAGACACAAAATTAGAAGAACAAGAGGGGATTGATATTTGCTTCCAGTATTTCAGGCTAAAACCACGATGGGCCCAAGTGTTACAGCCAAGCTTAAGGCAGGAGAGATGACTGCAAAGCGTAATTCCTGCCCCACCTGGAAAGGCAAAAGCTGGTCCCTGGCGGTTGCTGGCCACTCTCCATCTGCAAAGAACCGGCCGCTCCACCGGCGAGGCAGAGCCGCATCGCCTGGAGCGGTGAGCGAGCTGGCCCCGGTGACCGGTTCATCCCCCCAGCAGACCCCCTAGCAGACCTGGTGTGCTGGGACCGGTGCTCCAGAGCCAGACGCACGGGGACCACAGGGTGAAGTTCAGGACAACCCCAGTTTTGTGCTCACCTCTGCAAGAAGATGGGCCAGATGTGGAGGCGATGCGCCTTCCCAAACCCAGCCACTTCAGCACGGGAATCAAACAGGACATACCCTGCACACTTCCTCCCCACGCTGTACGCGCTGCCGGAACCCTCGTCTGGTTCTGGGGAGAAACCTCTAAGGTCTCTCCCACACCGGGCCTCTTGATGCAGCACCTAAGCCACAGCCACTCCTGAGGCTGGACTAACACTTTTTTCTTTCCCCCGTTGGTTAAGAAATTCTACTGCTCTGGATTGCAGTTAAATGCACAGAAATTGGGAAAATATGATTTTCAGCTATTTCCTTTCTTAAAGCGAATAATAATAATAAATTTATTATTATTAATAAAGCGAATAATAAATCCCTGATATCCCAGGGCTGGAATTTCAGCCCAACCTATCACCATACTTTGGGAACTGGATGCTGTCACCCCAAGAAAGCCTCCAGCGCCACTGTCCCAGCAGAGCCGACACCCCCAGGAGCAGCAGGGGGAACTGCAGCCAGACCCCTGAGCCCACCACGCTCCTGCCCTCAGCAGGGAGCAGTCTGACCAGCGCCGCACAACCCCATTAATGAAATCACTTATCTCTGAAATTAAACCTATGGCAGGTTTCCCTTAAGCTATTGTATAGAGGAGGCCAGGAATCCCCTAAAAACCAAAGAGTTCCTGGCAAAATAGAAGGGATTCGGAATAGCTGAGGGGTATCCAGGGGGTCTTCCTATTCTTTCTGGCCAAGGAGATTTGTTTGGTCTCCTTTTATCCTGGTCCACAAAGCCATCCTACCTCAAACCAATGTGTCAAGTGGAACCTGGCTGCATTTTTGAAATTATGCTAGGCACGCTTTTGGTGTCAGTAAATAGTATTTCATTATAGTAATAATCTTTCCCACTAATTTTATATAAGACCCGGTTCCTCTGCTAGCACAGGCCTCCATAACTGGCTGCTTCTGCTGACTGTTGCAGTTACAGTGCTCTATCCATCTTCTAACGAAGCTCAATCCAAATCATTTCACAGCTTAACATAATATTTCATTTCAATGTTAACCATCCAAAAAGCCCGAGGAACGTCCCCGGGCTGTTAATTGCTCCGATCTCTCAGGAAAAGCACACAGAGAGGACCAGACTGCTCAAGCGAATTAGAATTCATAGTACAAATTCCCTCCCCAGTCAGGCACGGCAGGTTTGGAGGGAAGACACATTTTTCCATACCACAGGTATGACACCCCCGTTGTAAAGACAAATTGCGACACAAGTGCAAGTGGGGAGCGATTCCAGCTCCCTGTGCCGTGCCAAAGGGAGAGATTTCCAGCAGCAGGGGCAGCCGGGGGAGCAGGACCCTCTAGTGCGCACCCACAGCACCGCACAGCACCCCGTGGGCATCCCGGCGCTACCTGCAGGGCAGAAGATTAAAAAAAATATATATATTTTTTAAAATTAAGATTTAATAAATAATAATTTAAAAAGACACTGTCTTACACGGCGCAGCTGTACTTCACCTGGCAGGGCTGTACCATCTGATACAAGAGCATCTAGAGATGAAGAGGAGCGCACACTCCTCCAGACGGGAACCCCGGGGCAGATCCCAGGGATGTCCCAACTCTGGACCAGGAGCCAAGGCAGCCACAGCCAGCTCCTGCCACGCTGGGGTGAGGCTTACTGTGCTAGTGGAGTCCGGGTGCTCTGGCACTGCAGCGAAACCATTCTCATCTCAAAGAATGGAAATAAGCCAAGATATTCACTAGTAAAAATATGTTTTCTGAAAAGCGTCTCTTTTCACATCCTTGTGTGGAAGGCAGGCTGGGAGAGCACAGACTGGCAGCCACTTCCACTCCCGGCTGCCTCGATTTCCCCTCCTCAACCAAAGCATCCACCAGCACAGCTCACAGCCAGTTTGTGCTCTGGGATTCCATTTCCTTGTGGATCTAAAAACCTGGGAAAAAAAATCACCAGCACATATCTCAGTCTTGTGGGTACAGGCTAAAACACAAGAGGTCTTTCTACCAAGGAGCACATCAGTCAGCCTGGATTAAAAGAAATTCATGCTGCAGGAGCGCACCACGTCAGCAAGTGCTATAAGGGAAACCTTCGGTATACGGGAAACCTGTAGTGACAGAGAGAATCCCCAACACAAACCTAAACCAACCTTCGAGTCCCAGCAGAGCACAGGCCCCAGTAGGTTCGTTGCACAAGGCTTGCCAGCAGCGTGGGATGTTATTTTGCGTAAGTTACCATGACAGTTTAAACGGTTTAAAAACAAAACTTTGCAGGACAGCCCCAATTGTCATACCCAGTTCCTGTTTCCTCTAAGTCCGATGCCAGCAGGGCTGAGAGGCTGCCAAAGGCAGCACTGACCCCGGCGCGCAGGGGAGACGAGGTGCACAAAGGCAGCACAGCCTAGAGGACAGTGCCCCTGTCTCCCACCCAAACCTAATCCACCTTCCCAGCTCACCCGCAAGACACAGACAAGTCCCTGCATAAAGAAAAATAAAGCACCAAGGCGATGGAGAGAGGTGACACTTACTTTCCTCACGCAGCATTTGAGAGCCCAGGAGGAAGAAAAACCACGCAATGAGTCAGCAGCTTTGGGGAGGGATTTCCACCTCTACTGAACTAGCGCTTGTTTATTTTTGGACACATCTTCAGGAAATGGAAAAGTCTCATGTGCGTGACTTGGCACTGCGAGTGCGCAAGTCCCAGGAACAAGGGGTGACAGGGGGTGTGGATGTGGAAATCGTATCCAGAAACATGACAGATAAAAGGGGATAAAAGAGGACAGGGCACAGCCAGCGAGGATGGGCAAATTCCAAGGGTTACCTGTGCCTGGTAAACCCAGTAACCCCGTACAAATCGACGCCTGCTGTGGTGGGCGGCGGGAGCGCAGCGGGTAGCTTACCTTGGCTTTAAATGGCTTTTGACTCAACTGTCTGAAGAATCCATGTAACCAAATCGTTTTGATACAGTTCAGATAGCGGCACGGAAAACCAGGGGGACACCAGGCTCAGAGGGTTGTGATCAAACAGCACAAGGTCCAACTGGCAGCCCGTTACTCCTGGCGATCCTCAGGGGCCTTTAATGGGGCTAATATTATTTAATGCCTCAATTTATAACCTGAAGACAGAACACACCCTCAGCAAGTTCACAAATGATACCAAGTTGTGGGCACAGCTGATCTGTTATCGATTCGTTAATAAGTTAAGATTGATTGACTTGATTTGATTGATTAATTGATTTTATAAAATCATTTTATAAAATTGAAAAATAGAAGGGTAAGAAATATTTTTAATGAAACTTATAGTTGCACAGTAAAAGCTGCTATGAGATCTTCTGTAGATCCTGTACCAAGGCTAGAAGAAGGGGCTAGAACCATTGTTAAAACTTAGGTAATAACTTTAGGGTTTGAAAGGTTTCTTTGTATTTGACCAGTCTTCTGTATGTAGAGGTGTATTGAAATGTCAGAATATAGAATTAATGGGAACTGGGGAGAGTCGACTGGAACAACTTGTAGTTACCTGCCAAGAAACCGTGAACTTTAGTAAAAGGTAATTCCGGCAGGGGGAGATCGCAATCACCGACTCATATACCACCTACCCAAATCGTACCCCAGACCCATTTCTAGACCTTTCTAAGCTCTACTGTGCAGAATCGGATATAGGAGGAGAATATGTTAATGATTTATGGGAAATATCATGGTTATGCATGAATATTTAATGAATATGCATGAAAAAGTTCTATATATGGTGTCTGATTTTGAGACCTGGCGTGCGTTGATCGTGAGAGGACTCGCTCATGCACCTGGCCGTTAATAAAGAAGTGTCTGCTCATCTACATCACATTGGTGTCGACAAGTTCTTCATTCCGAGATTTCGGTAACAGATCCACCGGGCAGGGCTGTGGGCAAAGGGACCCCCTCAACAGGCTGGAGAAACAGCCTGGCAGAAACCTCATTAAACTCAGAGGGAGATATAAAGTCTTGAGCAACCTCACCTAGGTCCTGCTCTGGGTCAGGGGGTGGACCACAGATCCTCAGAGGTGCCTTCCTGCCTACACTGTTCTGCGACTCGGAATAATTCATGTAGATGGCTTCCTACTTACAAGGGACCAGCAAGATTCTTTTCAAGCATGTTGTACCTGTCGAAATCAGTGCGAAGTCTACTGTAAACCCACACAACTCATTCCTCTCCCATGCCCATCCTCCTGCACGCTCTACCTGAGGCTTACACCGAGGCAGCAATAAAAGCAGAACAGGAACTAACAGCAACAGTACAGACAGTGACGAACAGGAACTAACAGTAACAGTACAGACAGCGACACAAATGAGACGTGAAGAACAGCCCATTTCCCGCCCCCCCATCAAGACAGAATTTCACTCCACCTACACTCAGACCCTATTGTCACTGGGGAATACACTGGTTCCAGGACTCATTTCGAACTACTCCTTTGGAGAAAAGTAGGGAAAAAAGGGGAGAAAATTATTCCATTTCCAGCCGCCTCTGTAAGAGCCTAGCTGCAAAGATGGCTGTTGACTGCTTCTTGGTCCAGTGACCGTGGTGGACATCTCTAACTAATGCAGCATGTCTTACCACGGACCAGAAGAGCTAGAACCTCAAACAGGAAATTGTAACAGTGGAGCTTATCTCCTCTGACATTTCCTTCTGTTCAGCACCTTCTCCAAAGACCCAGAGGAACAAACTAAGCCACAGAAAGCTATGGTTAGCTTTCAGGAGTTCACATTACCTGCCCAACCACAATGGAGTCATTGACCAGTTCTTAAAGGTAAAAGTTTAAAAATACAAGATGCCAAGCTTAAAAATACACATTTTCTTTTTGAAAAAAATGTACAGTCGGATTTTAAAGTGGATCTACAAGACAACACTCAGCTACCTTTAAGAAAAGTAAACCTTTGCAATGCACTGCATACAGAGTTTTCTAACCAGCAAGAGCCAGTGCGTTGGGTAAACTTCGGTGTTTCCTGAAAGAGCTTCAGTGGTTTTTTTTTTTGTTTCCACCCTGTAGGCAGAGACAGCTGAAAGGCAGTAGAGTGCCTTCACGCGGCAGAGCACTAGGTTAGTTCTTCTCCTGTCTCACTCCTGCGCTACAGGCACGGCTCAGCGTGAGGCTGGTGTGGGCACAGCGGGCAAGGGCAGCTCCATGGAGGGAGTCTCAGTCACTTCGGCTGGACTTGGCTTGCGAAGCTCCAGTTTCTCAGTGAGTTGGTTATAAAGCTCCTTCACAGCTTCCCCACTCTGCAGAACGAGAAGTAGGGAGGGGAAAAACAGAAAAGTCATGCTTCATTCTAGCTGCTGCTAGCTAGAACACTAACTATGCAATTACTCTGTGTGTTTTAACACAAACCAATAAAGAAAGAGGAAGTTACAAGGTAATTAAGATGCAACTTGGTACACTTGGAAAACAGAGCTCATGTTCCATTAAGCAACGTCTGGAAAGGCAGCTGCTTTCATGTGCAATTAATTTTCCCTTTCTCATGCTTCCCTTCTTACCTGCTTGGTGGGTTCCAAAGCCTTCTGGAGAGACTCTAATTTGGCAGGCGCCACTTTGTGATTCAGATGAAGCAGCAGTCTTAGCACATGTCTATGTACATTCTCCTTTCTGCAAAAAGCGATTTTAAAGCAGAGTAACTGATATAAACAAACACCATCTTGAGAACAAGACAGCTACAGCAACAGTACCAGAACAATTCACACACCCACAGACCGGCAGCTTCGTTACAATTTTCCAAAACACCTGAGAATTGTAGCCTATGTGCTACAAAGTGCTAATCCTGCCTTAGACTTTCAAGCAATTCAGATTAATTACTCAATAGGAGCCACGAAGGGTAGCAACCACGAGGAAGGAGGGGGAAGATTTTAAGCACAGACCGTAGCACGTGGCAGCAGCTGGTGTCTCTGCTGGACAGGCCACATGCATGTGCAGGAGGCCGTTTGTCCCTCCATATGTGTGGAGGAAGCGGTAGCAGCAGCACATGCTGCTATGCCTGAACTGCCGTTCTAGCCACTCTTGGGGAAGCCTCCGTGGGGTTAGATCTGGTCTGCAGGCCATCAATCGAACCATACTGACTTAACAGGTTTAACAGATACAGATTTTCTGTGGGCAGCTGACACTGCCAAGAGCTGAAGTTAGCTCTCCGTATTCAGACCTACTGGAAAACATAAAGTATATTGTCTTTTGAAACCCCAACTTATGAATAATGTATTACAGCTTAGATAATAATTCACAATCAACGCTTAACCATTTTGCTGATAAAAACTTGATCACCAAATATAAGCTTTTCCTTCAAGAAAAAAAGCATCAGGCTAGTATTTCCACTATATGTGGAGAGTTTGCTGAACTATTAAACTATAGGTTGAAGTAGTATAACCTCTCCCAGGTATCCTGTCAACTCATTTTCCCCTGAGGAAAATCTGATTTACCTTGAGCAGGCAGTGAGAAAGAAGCCATCAAAGAGACTGGTGCAGAACTCCTCAAGTGCGAATTCATCACCCAGTAGCGTGAGGTTACCAGTAAGCAGATGCAGAAAAATGTCACTGAAGGCCAAGTCACTGAACGTCTCAACTAGACAACATGAAAAGGAGAGACTGAGACTGACAGGGATGTACCAAAACCTGACTACACAGTAGATGTTCCTGCAGAAAACTTTGCAGTGAGATTTCCTTCTAAAACAAGTAGCCCAGGCGGGCGGCTTTGATCTTTCAGATAGAAAAGACGAGGAACAGAGGAGTGAGAAGAATATGTAGGAAGGCCCTGCCTCTACCAAGGCTGAAGTCACAGAGTAGCTTGCTCCTGCCAAAAATCACAAAGCCCCCTACTATGCTCCTCCACCACCCTCTCTTCAAAGCCACACCCACCTCCTTGCACTCCTCAGACCCCGCAGTGAGTAGATTCAAATCACCAGTGGAAAACTCACCCACGTGAATGAGCTGACAGTTCAGCAAAGGGTTCAAAGAACACCAGAGCTGGAGTGAGGGAGCGGGAAGTGAACCCTCACCACCACTGCTGGGAGCTGCAATTCCCAAGATTGCTTCAGAACTCTCATGCAATTTACCCCAGAGAAGTCAGTGAAAAAATAATCCCAGGCAAAAATTTAAGGCTGTGTTCAGTCCTGTTTTGTCACAGGTATTTTCACCACACAAAGCTAAGTCCCAGGAATTTCTGGCCACCTGCAATTACTATGAGCAGCAGCAGAATTCCACTTGCTCTTTTATCTTTCTAGACTCATTCCAAACAGTTCTCAGCTAATCTCATTGTTAATAGAGCTTTTGATCCACAGAACTACTGACCTTCAGCTGCTATCCCTAAATTCTCAGATCAGCAGCAAAGTATCCTAATTGCAGACAAAACCAAACACTTCTGCAGGACCTTAGAACTACATCACCAGAAGAGCCAAAGGCAGAACATTAAGTCTTTGACTCCAAAATCACTTTTACTCCAGGTTTAGTTGCCTCCTGGGTGCCAAGTGCAAGGCAAACAGCTATAAAATGGAAGACAAGATAAAAACTTACCCAGTGCTGGCAGGAGCCTAAGGAAAGCGTTTTTGTTCCTCTGCTTAGTGATGTGGAGGATGTAATATAGCCCAATCTCACAAGCTATTCTGTTCTCCTGCAAGAATCTGTTATGGCAGAAGCAAAGTCTCTTCGTCAATAAAGCTAAAATGAACTAGTTGTCGGGTTTTTGTTAAACATAGGGTTTAGAATGCTGCTGGATAGCAACCAAGCCATTACAGCAGTGGCTAACCTCAAACCCACTGAAAAGCAGCTACTCAGTGACTATGTTCACTACCACGGTCCAGAAAAATCTACTTCAGCAAACACACGTCGCCTCACAATCAAACAGTTGGATTTGACAGTGAACATTTATAACAGCATTAATGATAGAAGTGCTATTCAGGATGGGTTTTAGAAGAAGCCCAAATACTCAAAAATGATACAAAGTGCAATACTGTTTTGTTTTAGTTTCCCAAAGGTCAAATATCAACACTGCCACAGATGAGAGCATGACTAACTGGGATACAATAATCCAGATTCTGGCATACAGGTAGGAATTGTGCTGGAAATCAGCGCACGATCTGAATACATCAGAGCACACAGAGGTTTTATTTATCTTTCTGACATCCCTGGAGTGACAGGTTATCAACAGAGAGCAAGTGTCTGCGTGACAAAAATGCCAACTTTGCGATTTACAATAGCACTCTTCAGAGCCAAGCACGGGCACTTGTTCAGCTGCAACCAAATATCAAACGCTCATCATTCACCGCCTGGCAAGCTCCACAGGCAGCATATTTGAAAGCAGTAATACAAAAGACTTTCACATTCAATCTGTCAAAAGGACGGTCATTACAGGAAATATTATTTTATGTAGATAGATTGAGGAATCACAGTGGAAACTTGTTCTGCTAAAAGAAAAGTTCAGGTTTGATTAACTGGGACTAAATCTTAGCCCAAGACCGTCTTCACTTTACCACATACAGTGTTTTTTCCTGTCAGTGTTGGCTGGCTCCTTGATATTTTGCTTTGGCAACAGGACTATGTATACAAAGTCGGGAAGGCAGATTACGTACTTGGTGAAAGCTTCAGGAATGGTGCTGGGGTAGGGAATTGGTCCCTTCTCCTCCGAGGGCAGTTTCTGATCTACATTGAACGTGTGGTCATCCACCACAAAGGACATCAGCATAGGCAAGAACTTTGTGATCAGCTCAGCTTCCTTAGAGGGATGGAAGAACAGAGGGAGAAGAACACCACTTTGATCAATCAGTTCATGCCACCTAATGGTCCTAGAGAGCCATAACAAATAGCGAGGCAGTATTACGAGCCCCACCCTCCACTTAGAAAAACAAGCTTTCAGACATCCAGTTCCAGTCAAAATTCTGGAATAATTCACTTCCACATGTTCCACTGGTAATCCGGAAAATTGTACTTCACCTCATCTACAGAAATACTCCCGCTCAAATCCTTTCTTTTGACAATTAGTAGCATTTCTTCTGAGAGACCTTTTCCAATACCGCTGCAAGCACTGCACATTAAGGATGGCATCAAACTGCTTTTATCAACAACTACAAATCATTTTGTTCATTCCCTAAACTGGCAGGGATCAATGCATAGCGAGAATAGCAACAATAAAAAGCATCTCCTCACAATAAGGCAGATCAACCTTGTTGTATCAGATTCACAGAGTGGGAGGTTACAGCTTGTGGCAATCACAAATAAAACATTTTTTTAAATACAGATTTGGAGATTTCCTTTAAGAAAAATGTTCACATGTTCTTTTTTTTTTTCAAGCGATTCATCAGAGCACCTCTGCCAAGTCAAACCACAGTGCTACTCCTGGAGTTTCGGTGACCCTCGCTGTTACAGTCTCAGTGTTAACACACACCCTTCCTGTGGTAAATTTACACGTGCCATCAGCCAGTAATACGTATTTTGGAGACTTCAAATGTCCCCCTAGGTAAACATTTGCTGCTTTATCGTTCAGAACAGAAACAGCACATTTCTCTTGAGAAACAGTCCCACTGTGTAACACCACGGTTAGCCTTCCTGTCATCAGCTGACCATACCTGCTCCCAAACTACGCTAGGGCTGCCCGTAATATCGAACAAAGGATTTCCAAAGCATGGGAAGATTGTAGCTGAACGTGGCACTACACAGAATTGCTACTACAGATAGCTGGAAGGGAAAAACATTTTTTGAGTCAAGGAAAAGCCACTACACTGCTACCAGAGTTTCAGACCAGCCTCTGAAATCCTGCCTTTCTCATACAAGATGGGTTTATACAAACGTGTCAGTAGAAGCTCCCAGGAAAAACGAGCAATCAGTGCACAATTTAATAGAGGTATGGTCTGATTTTAAAACAGTAAGGGTCAGGCATTCATGTAAATAAAACCCCAGGTAATCAAACCTTACAGCACGTCCACTTGAGCTGCTGCTCTGTGATCACTTACATATTTTTCTAAGCAAGCTATGATGAGAGGTATGCAGAATGAGTGTTACATCAGGGATGCAATAAAATAATAAACAAGTCTAAATGTGCTTAATTAGATGTTATAAATTCTAAACATGAAAATGGCTCACCATTTTTGGTTCCTTGAAGACTTGACTGTCAATCATGTCCCAGGCCCCCTGTCCCAAAGACAGCATCCTAAGGAGCAGCAGCAGATCCGGGCTTTCCTAGAATTTTAAGGGAAGGAGAAAACCAGCTATTTTGATCTTCCACAAGTTGCACATATATTTATTTGGAAGTAGTGGTTTACATTCAAAGATCTCCTGGACTAGCAGGAGACTATCAAAGACTGCTGGAGGCATTCAGTTCTCCAATTTAACTGACAACTGATTTCCTCAAATGTGAATCAAATAACAGACACATCTGAAGGTTTGTGGATTTTTGTAACATTTTATAAGGCACCAAGATGCAGCCGATCTGATCATGACATCATTTTTAAATGTGTCCTGCCAAATGAGTACACTGAAACATAACATGGCCAAATCAGGTCCCCTCAGCAGCACTAAGAAAGCAAGCATGTATAAGCATGACAACATTTTTTTGTTTATATTGTGCCCTGAAACCAAAACCATTTTCAGTCTTAAACTTCAAGAGCAAGTTATTCAATCCAACAATAAAATTCAGTGACCTGGGGATAAAAACAGCAAATGCTTTACACTCTGTTCAGACACCTGTAAGACTACCCTCCTTTAACGTGTAAGTACCTCCTGCAGACACTACTTGCAGGAACTGTATTATATTGCAGCCAACAGACCAACACAGTGTAACCAAATCCATCGCATTTACCACGGCAGGGAGGAAAGGGCTGCGGCTGTTAGGCAAACCAATGGAAGGACAAAGCAGGGAGGCACATATTCAATATATGATTCTACATAGGCATAGCTGTTAGGCTAGAATGGGCCATGCAAATAATTCATTGCCGATTTGGAGAGCCCCAAAACGTCCGTCTCCAAGCAGTGCTCCTGCAGAGCTCTAAGGTATGTGCCACAAATGGACAGGTAGTATCCTGTTTCCCTTATCTCAATTTACACATGCATTTGAGAACTTAATCGTACTTCTTCCACAGTGCCAGTCCTCTGCTGATGCATGCTCTTCAGTTAAGACTACAGCTCATATTAGGCACACATGCTGCAACACTCACCCTGGGTAAGGTGTCCTGCCCAACCAAGTCTTGCAGGTGCCTTATGGTACTCAAGGCTAAGGTGTTAATGGCAAAGGGATCACACAAGATCATTGATAAATCCCTGAGAAGAAAGAAAAATCAAATACACGTCATACATAACAACCCTGCTGTACAGTTCTGTATCCAGCTGTAGGACACCAGCTTCTTGAGAATATGTGTTTCACTGGGGTAAGATGGTTGAGCCTATTCTTTGTTGTAATCCTGTAAACTATCATATTTAACATCAAAGTATTGTGGGCGTGTGTACACTGTATTTTTGTAAACACACACACGGCTGAATTTAAAAAGAGAGGTAGACACAAGACAAGCACTGTAACTACAACACCCTTACCACAATAATGTACAATCTGAATTTCTGTCGTTACCTACAAGTGTCCACCTGATGAACCTTCTCCTGTCTTGTAAAAACACCATGAAAGTTATTTCTTTGACTTGAAAAGAGCATATTAGCTGAAAATAATTACTAAAAGTCTTCTGCACTAAAATCAAGCAGGAGGTCTCCCACAGTCTGTTACCAGGCCACCAGTCACCAGGCTGCAGGGGAGCGGTGACTTAAGCAGTACAAGCTATGACACCAGAATGTGCTTGGCTATGCCCTAGCGCGTTAGTGCTCGTGACTATACTGGATTTGGCCAGACAGAAGAGCTCCTGGCTGTTAGCTGGCTCTAGTGGAGAATTAACACCTACAATACCTGTTAGATGTCGTGACTGCCAGGAACGCATTTTCAGCTTCTCAATAAATAGCTCAAGTGCCTTACCCCAACACTTGTTCTTGTCCTTTCTTCACTCCATCCAGAAACCCTTGCAATTCCCGAGCTCTCTTGTTGTCCACAAACTTCTCCCGAATGCAAGCATCAAGGCACCAGGTGAACTGTTACAAAAAAGGAGAAAGCTTTATGAACCACAGCAACTCAATAAACCAGCAATAAAACATATGGTATCAGAGAAAACAGGCTCAGAATGACCTCCAAATACCTGGAATTAATACACTTATTAATATACCTAAGTATGGTACCAAGCTAGCCACAAATACAGAGCAGGCTGGAAATACAAACATCCCAAAAGGAGGTCAGAGATACTTATGTAAGTTCAACTTGTGTCATTTCTCCCCTCCCAAGAAAGGCATTCCCTGGCAATTAAGGAGCAGGCATGTATAAAATATACCGCTGCCCAGCACACCTGATCTATGAGGATTTGCACAAGCAGGAGGCTGAGAAAGAAGGAGCATCACTTAGCAGTATTAATATGGGAAATTTTAGCCATTGCAGTATCACTGCCACCCTCTACGTAGGGGACATAAACACTGGAGGTGCTTCTGCTTTAGAGCTGTATTACCAAAATGGAAAAAGATAGTTAAGAGAAACATTTTATTTGACCCAGAATTAAGGTGGGTTTTTTTTCCCCTTTCAGAAAATGACACATATTTGGCCCCAATATTTCAGCTGTCAAGAAAGAAAAACTTGCTGAGTTTTCTGAAATTCTTTCACTGTGGCTTACTGTCCTTGCAGCAGTCACTGCGTTTTGCAGTGGCAAAACGAGGTTGCTGAAAATAATCTGTAACTTGAACAGGAATTGCCCTTTTCTAGTCAGTCACTGTCTGTATACTGATTTTGGAGCTCTTGATCAGAAGACATTAAAAAGCATGCTGTAACATTTAGCATCACTCTAGGACATAATCTCCATAAGCAGAATATACATAAAACTTCGCTACATTACTTAAGAGAAAAAGCCTTATTCTAGATAAAGGTGATAGTGTCACAAGACACTATTTGTGGACAAAAACCAGTCACAAGATCCTGGTGTGACATTAACACATCTGTCGCACCCCAAAATTTTAATAATGTTTTCTTATAATTCAAGATCCAGAGTATTTAATGTTACACACAGTTTACTGACAGATGGACTATATCACACCAGCCACAACGGGGAGGGAAGCAAGCTTCAATTAAGAACCTGGGGCTAGTTAACAGGGTGTTTTTTTGCAGCATCTACATAGGTCAGATTAGACATTGTTTTTAACACTGCACAAATACCATAAATTTGAATGATTTATGGGTTATGAAATGAAAGCAAGCTGCTGGTTAACCAAGATGAAATTTTCACCTGAAGTTCCAAGGAATATAAGATGACTTTTGGATTCAAGGTCTGAACTCTCATCACAGAGAGGAGTCATCTTCTCTGGGCTGAAGTCCTGCAGGGCAGCAGGTATGCACAGGAGTGGGCGAAACAGAAAATTCTCCAGTAATACTCCTATCTGTCCCACATGATTAATACCTTATGACACGGGTCAACGTTGCAGATTTCACTGGTTTCCAGGTCATGCAGTGACATCAGGAGCTCTGCCCGTAGCGTGCAGTAATGAACATTCCTTGTCCGAAGGAACAAAGTTCTCAGAAACTGCAACACCATATCGTAGAGCTTCACATTCTTCCCAATCATCTGGGTCAGCTTCTGAACCACCTAAACTCAAAGTGGAAAAAATGTGCACTCAGTACCAAGAGATACTGTTATTTCTCACACACACAAAATGTAAATTAATTTTTTTACGTGATTTATCAGATGGAAACATCTGCATTGACATGACTTCCTGAAAAGGAACTATTTGTACCAAGATTTCCAAGAGCGTTTGTTCAAGATGTTCACCAAATCTTTCACAGCCATCATGAAAGAATAAAGAATGTCCAGAAAAGCTTTTGCAAAAGGAAATCAAAGCATTTGTAAAATAAGGTGCTCAGCTATGTGAAATGGCTAAGAAGCAGTTATTGATGTTATATAATTATGATATAATTATATGATGTTATATAACATTACCCCCCCCCGTTATTGATGAATATAATTTACAACTATTGTAACAGGAATGAAACTAACTTTTTTTTGCAAGTCTTTTTGCATTTACATCTACCTTCAGGCTACGGACAGGAGAATGAAGGTGAAGGTTTGCGCTGATTTTGGCTGGGATCGAGTTCCTTTCCTTCATAGCAGCTAGTATGGGCTGTGTGTTGGATTTGTGCTGGAAACAGTGCTGATAACCCAGGGACGTTTTAGTTCCTGCTCAGCAGTGCTGACACAAGAGGTAAGCCCTTCCTTTTCCTCACACTGCCCTGCCAGCGAGCAGGCTGCGGGGCACAAGGAGTTGGGAAGGGACACAGCCGGGACACCTGACCCCACTGACCAAAGGGATATTCCGTGCCCTGTGACTTCAGCAAAAAAACTGGGGGTGGAGGTTGGCTGGGAGGGCCCTTGGGGCCTGGCTGGGCATTGGTCAGTTGGTGGTAAGCGACTGTTTTCATTTGCATCGCTTGTTTTTCTTGTGTTTTATTTTCCTCTGTTGTTTTTTTCTTACAAATGCCTTCTTACATTTCTTTTTAATTAATGACTGACTTTCTTTTACCCCTCTGATTCTCCCCCACACCCCACTGCGGGGGAATGAAATGAGCAGGTGTGTGGGGCTTAGCTGCCAGCCAGGGTTAAACCACAAGTCGGCAGTGTAAACCTGAAGTAAACTGCACCAGAGCACTTACACTAAGTGGGCTTTTGAAAGCAAAACAGACCCAAGCCAACCCCTCCATGTAACAGATGTGCTGCTCTCTCTGAAATTAAAGCTTTATACTGCTCTATCCCTTAGCATTCTCGATAGCAAGGTTTTTACAGAAACCCTGGTGTTTCCCTTTTGGACCAAAAGCCCCCTGAGGTAAAGCGACACATTATAGCTGAACCATGGCAATGGCTTGCCGTTGCCAAGAAGAGGAGACCCACTCCTCCCAGCACCTGTACCCTCCCACATCAGTGGGATCCAGTCCTGGGTGATCCAGTCCATTGCCTTGCATGGCTTTGGTGCCAGCTGATCTCTTCTTTGAGCAGCTTCAACTCACTGTCTTGGAAAACTACTTACTGGTTGTATTTGCTAGAGCTTCTGTAGCAAGTCCCGAGCTGTATCAGCTCATGGAAGGGTCTGACAATCACCAGAGTTACAGGTAGAGAGGGGAGGAGCAGCACCTGCCATTCCTGTGGCTGAGTGTTGGATCAGCTCAGCCATCTCATATAGTTCCATTCAAAGAGCAACTTTGCTGAACGCCAACCTAGCTACAACTTTCCATGTCCCTTTCCATTACAAAAAACCAAAAACCAACCAAACAAAAAAAGCCCAAACAAAATAAACAAAAAAAACCCTTTTGCTGGCCTACATCCTGCTAGGGAAAAGTCTCAAGAAAACAAATTTAATGCATTCAAACTGATTTGATAGAGATGCTCAGCCTTCAGAACAGCTGAGACGTATTAAAGCCAGACTAAGCCACAAAGGAAAAAATCTGGCCTTGCTATTTTTTCAAAACACAGAAACAGCTTAGAACACTAATCAATTATTACACAGCACTGAGTAATGATTATAATAATTCCTGCTGCTTTCAAGACACATAGGACAAAACGGTCCAGTATTTCTTGCAAATACTTTGTCCAGCTAAACAACTTCAGTAGCAAAGTTGGGTGGGTGAAATGGATGCTCTGTTATTTGGTGACGTTGACTGAAAGGTGATTAATTCCATTTACAAGCATGTTGTAAGAGGGAGGCTTCCTTGTCCTTACCTCTCCTTGACGCCTTGTTTTGGGAGACGGACTGAAGAAATTGTGCAAGACAGAAATATCATTACTGAAGAGAATATTTTCCTTCTCCAGGATATATTGCTTCAGCAGTGGAGACACCTCATCACCAAACAGAGCCTGGTTATCTTGCCAAATCTGGCGCTTCACCTCCACTGCACACGCTTTGTACAAATCCTTATCAGCCATTACTAACTTCAGCTTCTTTTCAGGGACCTACGATCAACAGAGCAGTTATCAAAATGTAGAGCAGCTCGCCTGACTGCCTGTCCAAGTAACAAGTAACCGACTACAGAAGACATCTAAATCATAATCTGAGGCAAACTGTAATTTACACAACAATCAAATTAACAACAGGCAGTATCACAGGCTCATCTTCTGCCTTACCTAGTCCTGTAACAGTAAGCCAGTCCTAAGTCACTTAATGTCTTCAACAACTAAATTATGCACCAAGCTTCTCCTTATTTCTTTCAAAAAAAAAATAAAATACTTCCTTTAAACCTATGATGCTGAGATTTGAGGTGATGTCTCAAAACTCAGCAAACTTACAGAAGTTCTAGAAGCAGTTTTGAATCCGTTACCTTAAGTATGACACTTTTAATAAGGCTACTCCTAGAGATTTTGTTTCAGAGAGAATCTCACTCCCTTCTACTTCTAGCTGCATTCTTCAAATTTTGTTTTCCACCTGTCACATATTTTTAAATCAGCTGTGGAAAAATTCACCTATCAATGAACTTGACTACTTTTAGGAAGCTGCATGTATTCAATAGAAGAGTGAAACAGTCCCGCCTGGTTATGAAAATGTAAAATGCTTTTTGAATTAGTCTACTAAGTTGTCACCAGATACAAGAATGTAGTAAATTTTCAGTCAGTTCCTAACACTGAATGACAGACTTACAGGAGGTCTGCGGATGGAGCACGCAGCCCAGCGGACAGAAAAGCTGTACCGCAGGGGTGTAAGAAACAGGCCGACAGCACAGCCATCTTACCTTGGGCAAGTGCTTCATGACACACATTACCACAGGCTGTATGGAGGGCATCTTGACCAGGGAAAAGCTCTTCTCTAGGAGATCTTCCAGCTTTTTGTACCTGAAAACAATAGCAAGAGGCTACATAACAGCAAAGAACCAAAGGGGCTCACCTCAGAGGTACTGGCACTTGACCCCCAGGAGCCTAACTCTCCTTTGCAGAAGCCGCTCAACTGCTGTAACTAGTTTCCACACAAAATCCCCAGCTCGCACCAAATAACCAAGAATTCTGACAAACCTCTCCTCGACTTTCCCTTCCAAAGCGATGACGGAGACCCTCTCCAGCAGCTTCTCCCGCAGCTCGTCGAACACCGACTGGTGGAACTCCAGCCGGGGGGTGCCGTGCAGGTCCAGGAACGGCAGGGCGGACTGCAGCGAGGGCAGCAGCACTCCATTCTCAGTCTGCCAACACAAGCACCGGACCGGGGCGGAGGCGAGGGGTTAGCCGGCCCCGCCAGCCAGCGAACGGCATCAGGGACTGCTAACGACATGCCGGCTAAGGAACAAAAAGAGGAAAAGCCCCACGGAGCAGGCCGCGCCCCGGGCCCACTCGGGCTCCCCGCCGCCCCGGCCCCTCAGGGGCGGCCCCGCCGCACCTGGAACTGCTCGATGGCCTTCAGCGGCTCCGTGCAGTTGGTCAGCGTCTCCTTCAGGTCCTCGCCGTTGGCCACCCCCAGGTCCTGCAGCCCCGCGTACATGGCGGCCTAACCGGGCCCCGCCGGGCCCGCTCCCGCCGCAGCTCCCCCCGCGGGCCGGTCCGGTCCGCCCCGCCCCCGCCCCCGCCGGTCCGGCTGCTCTTCCCCGCCCCGCCGAACCCGCTCCGCGCACAAAGGTTCCGGCCTCCCATTGTGCGCGGCGGTGGCTGCCCGGATCCCGTGGGGCAGTGAGGGGCTACGGGCGGGGGGGAGCCGGCCTCTCCCCGGTCACGGGGCGCCCCTGCGGGTCTGCAGCCGCTGCGGGTCCAGGACATGCCCCGCTCGGGCCTGCAGCCAGGGCCCTGCAGAGCTGCGCCGCTCCAGTCCGTCGCCCAACCCGCTCCGGCACCTGCCCAGCGGTTACTGTAGGATCGAGGGGGGAGCTGAGCCACACCGCGCCCCCGAGCCCCGCGGGGGGCTGCGAACCCCGGTAGCCGGGGGAAGGGGGTGCGCCCCCCGCGCCCCGCCGCCCTCCCCGCGCCCCAGCTGCGGCAGCAGCCCCGGCACGGCTCGGGGTGCGCCCCGCTCTGCCGGTGGGCGCTGCTGGGGTGCGCCCCGCTCTGCTGTTGAGTACTTTTGGGGTGCATGCTGCTTTGGCAGCAGGAGCTTTTGGGGTGCACGCTGTTCTGCCAGTGAGTGCTTTCTGCAGGAGCGATGCCGGACCAGCCTGACCACAGCAGGATCTGGCAGCTCCTCAGCAGCTGCTGGATATCAGTAGGTGCTGATGATATATCGTGATATTGGTATAAACTACTGTGACCAGCCCGTGGGCATAAAGCGATGAGCCAACAGGCAGAGCCGAGCAGCCACTCCACGCACCCATCTGCAGCATTTCATTGAGACAGGAGGACACCTGGGGCACCCATTTTTTTTGCAAGGCTGCAGCAGGATGACCCGCTGCACAAATCGTCCCACCAAAGTGCGTGGAAGCCTGCCTGTTCTCAGGGGCAGGCATGGGAGCAGAAGCAAGGCCGATTGTTAGCACTCTGGCAATTTAATCCCTGTCCCCTTCGCAAAGTAGAGCATTGTCAGCCCAGGTGTAAGCAAAAAGAATCACAGAATGGTTTGGGTTGGAAGGGACCTTCAAAGACCACCTAATCCAACCCCCTGCCGTGGGCAAAGACATCCCACGCTAGATCAAGTTGCTGCGAGCCCCATCCAACCTGGCCTTGAATGCTTCCAGGAATGGGGCATCCACAGCTTCTCTGGGAAACCTGTCCCAGCATCTCACCACCGTAAAAAATGTCTTCCTTATGTGCAATCTAAACCTACTCTCTTTCAGTTAAAACCATTGCCCCTTGTCCTGTCACTATAGGACAGCTGCAGATGCATTCTAGATGCTGACCAGCAAAAATTTTTTTTCTAAAGTCTGCAGGAAGGTGAGGGAATTCTGGCACTTGGCCACAAAGGTGGTGTTCCTTTAGTTCCACAGACAGAGGCCTGGCTGGTGCATTCCTTTGGTGGGGACAAGATGGCCTTGCCAATAAATGGTCCAGCTCACACAAACTATATGAAATCCTTCAAAGGAGCTGCACTGCTGCTCCTAGACCCAGTCACTGGGAAACAGATGGGGACAGCCTGAAAGCAGCATCTCTCCTGGGACAGAAAAACTGAGGTTTTTCTTCAGAAATTCTGGTTTTGGGGATGTGTCTTTGTGGCACTGCAAAGGAGAAAGCAGGTGCGTGTTTTGTAAAGCCCGGGGGTTGGTTATCTTTTGAGGGCAGGCTGTCAGAAAGAATTTCAAAGGCGGTTCTTCAAAGAAATTTTGGGGCACTGGGACAAAATTATGCTTATTATCTAAGCATAGGCCAGCAGGCAGAACAGATTAAGAAAAATCTAAATCACACTGCAATATCCTGCAGGCTGTTTAACCAAGAATCAAAATGCTAGCCTTAAACATGTTGAAAACAGACTTCATGAAAGATAAAAGCATGTTACACATACTACTCAAACACTGGGAGTAGTCATGGCATGACTAGTACAATAGATCCAAATACTACAACGCAGGCCCACATATTCACAAGAAGCACAAGAACACACATGGTGCTGTAAAAAATGTAAACTGCAATTGAAAGATGCTGATCTGTACCTTCCTTTTTCACAAATTTTTTCTCAGTTATCATTGGTGTACATTTTGGTTGGTAGAACTTTCTTGGTAACTGTTGGCATTAAAATTTTGTTACTCAGTCATATATTTAGCAAAAAGATCAAAACAAGTCTATAGCTGTCAGAAAGGGCTGTACAGGCATCTATGCTGACACCAGCAGCCCTTGCTGTCTCCTACCCAAAGCAAAGACCAAACCAGCCAGAGTCTCCTGCAGGTGGAAGCCCAAACATGCAAGATGTTCTCCTGTCCCAGGTGCCACTTGGGAGCAAACAAGGAAGCAGGAGCAGTCTGAAGGAACCGTGCAGAGTGCCCACGCTCTGCCCCAACCCGACGGACGCGTGCTTGCGGGGAAGCAGGTCCACCCTGGAGCCCTCAGATATAAAGTATACCCAGCTACAAGGAGTTTCCCCACTTGACAGCTAGTATTGCTAGGCGCAGAATACCAAACGGATGAGTTTTGCCTGTTTTCTGCTTATTACACAGCTGAGTTAACCCCACATCTCTGTTTACCTCAACCACATTGCCTGGGGCAGTTTCGAGGTTGCACCGATGCCTTTGCAAAGCTCAAACTGAACAGGCACGAAGCCGTTGTTTTATTTATTGCATGGAGCAATGGAAGGGAGAGCTGCCTGACGCATCACAGCCTGGCCCACGCGCGCCTTGTGGTCCCTGTGGCTTGGGGCTGGGCTGAAGTCAGAGCCTGGTCCCGGCCCCGCCTTTCTCCTCTTTTTAAAGGTTGTAAAAAGCAGCTGCTGTCAGTTTGCTGCTCCATTGCTTCCTCTTTTGACTTTGCGAAAGGAAAAGACGCTTCATGTCTTGGCGGGAGCTCCTTCCTCCCTGGCTAGTGATCGTAGCGGGACTGACGGGCATCGTTCTGCTTTGCATCTCCACTAAAGATGTGCCTGTCGCCCCTCTCAGGACCAAGGTAAGGGCATCTGCCTGCCCGAGGGGTGGCCAAGCTGGGGGTCCTGCTGGGCAATGAGCAGGGAACCTTCTCCTTGTCTGTGGGGCTGCTCGTTAAGAAGCCGCTGCCTGTTTCCTTGTGCAAGCCAGGCATTTAAACTGGTGCGTTTTGTTGCTTTTTACATTCATTGCGCTACTGAGTTAGTTACTAGCCGAGGAGGGGATTAGAACAAGGCTGCGAGGACAGGTTGGCATCCTTCAACATGCTGTAGCTTTTCAAACTGAAAATAAACGTCTTTGGCTGGTTCAGGAAATACAGGCTGGATGTGGTTCTTGATCCACAGAGAGGCTCACTGAAGGCTGAGGAGAGGCAGCCCATATCAGGAGCCACCCCAGAGTGGCAAGGAACCAGTGGTGGAGGGACAGAGCTAGGTCCCTCTTGAAAGTCGGTAGGAATTTAGCCCTGAACTGCTGCTTCTGTCTTTAAAAAAAAATTACCTTCCATGCGTTCTCATCTCCTCTCCTGTCCTATCTTGATTTTAACCAAAGAGCCAGCCTGCTCTAGGTGGCAGGGCCAGATCTGCCCGGTGAGCGGGTGGTTAATGCCCATCCACTCTGCCTCTTGATGCACACGCTGGTGAGGAGATCAGCAGCACGCTATGGTTTAATTGAACAGAAGTAGGTTAATCTGTGCATTTAGAGATACTACCTCTCCTCCACACTCCTCTTGGAAACAGAACTGGATTTAAAAAAAAAAAACAACCTTATTGATCCACACTCTGTCCCTCCCTGGTGTTGAGCTAGGGCAGAAATGCAGTGATCCTTTCCCCTTGTTGCGCTCCCAGCCTCTCATTTTGTGAAGGAGGAAAAAAATCCAGGTTTCTCTGCCAATACCATTAGTTTCTTCCTCTTCTGCGGCAGCCAACATGTCCCTGCAAGAAATATGCGCTGTCACTCGTGTGGGAGGATGCCAGCAGGCTCAGGCAGTGGGCTCCATCCTCCTTCCGCATTTCTGCTCCAGCTCCAGTCACACCAGCCTCTGGCCCGGACACCAAGTCTGGTGCTGCTGGGAGCTCCCAGGAAGGCAGCAGGCAGCCAGCTTCATTTGGAGCCTGCAGCCAGGCTCTGTCTTGTGCTAAAACCTTCCCAACGGTGTTAACGTCAGCCTCTCAGGAGGTTTCTCTTCCCACTCAGTCACAGCTACAACTATCTCTGCACAAGATACAGCTTAGACCATGCACTACCACGTACCTCCCAGGTTTCACAAATTTCTTTCCCATCTGTGTAGATGCCCCACTTCAGGGTCGTGTAATAGGGGGAAGAGGAGGAGACCCTCGGCTAGCACCAGGGCTATTTTGAATGTGGGGCTGTGCTGCAGGGTACCCCAGTGGCTCTCATTTCCTAATCCTCACATATGATGGGCAGCTGAGCAAGGCTCAGTCAGCAACAAATAAACCAGACACTGGGCTGCACAGAGATTAAGAAAGCCCTCGGCCTCATGGGCCAGGCAGCAGGAGAACTGTCGGTGGATGAGGTGTTGAGAAATCTCATGTTTGCTGCGACAAACATCTCCGTCGGGCTGCTGCACTGGACAGTGTATGTGCTGGTTGGTCCCAGTGTGCTGCAGCTCCTACAGGTCTGGCACACACCAGGGCAAACCCAGCCCGTGTCACACCATCTCTGCAGCATGGCATCAAACAGATACCAGAGTCTTGGGTTCCTCAGAAGTAGCACCAAGCCACAGCCCTCCGATTCCTGCACAAAAGTCTTAGCAAACCAATTCAGCAGCAGTCTGAGTCCCAGAATCAGTTGAGAGCCTGTACAGTGCCATCTCCCACTGCTTTTGGACCTGTTTTTCCTGAGCTCCAGGTGGCTCGGCTCTCAGTGCAATCTCTCTGCCTGGTTTCAGGAACACCAACAGAGCATGCCACTGTAGGTCTGATGCATTTCTGGGTGTCTCTCCACTCCTGCTGCTCCTCATGTATATTCAGAAATGCAGATGGTTCCCTATAAATCCACATAATCTGGCTTCACCCTTTCATTGAACGTAAAAATCTAACTCAAATACTGCAGTGCAGGCCCATGGGTTACCTAGAATACCTACGTAATGCCGAGCAACCTGACAACAACAAAGCAACCTGCATTCAGTGGTGTTTATCTAGAATGTTTTTGGGGTTTTCCAGTATGGCATTGTTCTGGATGCTGGCCCATCCCGCACCATCCTGTTCCTCTACCAGTGGACCACTACCAAGGCAAACAAGACTGGGGTGATCAGAGAATGTAGTTCCTGTCCTGTGCAAGGTAAGGTGCCCAGTTCGTGCTTGGTGGGCTGTGGGACTGGCACAGGATGGAAGGAAACCCAGAGATCGGTGCATAGGCCGTCACTGCAGTTTTCTTTGCTCCCGTATCATCTAGCTGAATTAGTGGAGATAGTGAAGCACAGGCTGGTTATTTCTAACATGGGTCTTCTCAACATGAGCAGATTTAGGCAGACACAGCTGGACATCAGAGTGCTTGGCAGCAGGTGACAGTTCTCTTGGCCTGCTGCAAGCAGGGAAGCACACAGAGAGGATGGGGCTCCTGATGTCCACGTGGATCAGTGGCAGAGCCAAGGCTGCTGAGCTTCTCACCCAGGCGAAACAGTGAACAGCAAGGGAGACAAATCTGGCTGCAGGGTGGCTCCTGGTGTCTTCTGCCTCCTCCCAACTACTCTGGGCAGTAGGTGGTGTAGCTCCAGTACCAACAGAAGTGTGAAGTCTCTAACCTCCTATGTGGGGCTTGACAGCACAAGCACGAGTTCAGCTTGGGTTTAGGTGTCACATTTTGGAGAACATTGGGGTCTTCCTCATTCTCCCTCACTAGTCTGAATCAGCTTGACCCTGCCAAAGCCACCTGAAAGGGTTTCATGCCTTAATGCTTGGGGTTTTCCTTCCCTATCTCTCAATCTTGCTTTGATGTTGAAGCCTGATTATAGCAGGATGCTGGGAAACCTTGAACTCTCAGCAGCAGCGTGTTGTGGGAGGGCAGGTGCACAACAAGCAGGGAAGAGGGCTTGTACCCTTGCAGACTATAAACAACACAAACCACATACAGAAGATGCAATCAGGGCTCCTGAAACCTTGTATGTATCCCTTGACTGCTGCCACATTCAGTGGCTGAGTTAAAACCAGCAGCTGTAACTTGGTGCAGCAGCTCAGCAGCAACAGCAGGAGGTCCAGGCAGGTCTGTCACCCAGGCATGAGCAGCAGTCCCCTGTCTGCATGGCAGTGCGGTCACAGCCTTTGAGTAGCTGTAGGCAAACTGCAGCTCAGCCCTAAGCAGGGCCCAGGAGGGCAAAGCACATGGTGAGAGAGTCACACAGCCAGGAAAACGAGTGGGCCACAGGTAGGGGAAGTGAGACTCTGCCTGAGTAGTAGTTCAAAACCAGCATCTAAGAGCCCAGTGCTGAAAGATGAGTCAAGGCTTGCAGACAGCTTCCCCCTGCACAGCACCATCTTCCTCTAGAGCAGAGGTGCCCCTGCTTGCCAGCGCGGGGCTCAGAAGCCACCTCTGCCAACACAAGAGGAAGTGGCTGGAGGGAAGAGATAACACGTCAGCCTCAGCTCTGTCTGCACAGCAGTGCATCCTTTTGCTTATCTTTTCTAGCGGCTAAAGCCACATTTCGTCCTCTGTGGGCTGAGACAGCCTCAGCTGTTGCAGCAGTCACATGGCTGAGACAGTCATTTATGGGATGTCTCAGCAGCAGAGCTAGGGTTCTCTTAGTGCTGTTTGGGATTACATGCACATGTGTTTTGCTCCCAGTACCATGTTTTAGCAGGACAGCTACCTGGAGGAACTCCTTCATTCCACCTGTGACAGGTCCTGACTTAAACCATGCCCTAGGACAGCAACCTCTTGTAAGGCTGGGTAACAGCTCTCACACTTCTCCTGTACCTTTCCTTAGAAAATTTCATTCTTTCCCCTGGTTCTCAGGTCTGGGAGTCTCCAGCTACTCAGATTCTCCTCAGAAAGTAGGGAAGAGCTTGGAGCCATGTTTGAACTGGGCCCAGAAAGAGATCCCGGCAGAGCAGCACAGCCAAACCCCCCTCTACTTGGGAGCAACTGCCAGCATGAGGCAGCTGAAGTGAGTGAATGTTGCAAACCCATACCCAGAGATCAGCACACGTCATGTGGATCATTCTGTAAATGCATCTCACCCTGTCTGCTCTGCAGTGTGTTTCATCCCTAATCTGCTAGTCAGGTAAACCTTCTTCAGGTCCTGATGTACTCGAGGGGAGTATGGCATGGCTGCATCTCCACAGTCCCCCCAAGCAGCCATGAGGATGACAGTCTTGCTACTGCTACCAGTCTGTATGAAATCTTCACAATTAGGGCTTGAGAAAACACTTGTTGGTCTGGAAGCCGAAGTGTTTTCCGTTTATGTGACAACTCACATGGGCTTACAGGGGTGCTTCTTATCAGCAGGTTGGGAATGGTGGTGGGAAGATCCACTTGATCATACACACATTCATGAACCCTGTTCTCAGTCACCTCGTTACTGGGACTTTTACCTCCTTTTAGAGTCTGAGGACAAGTAAGGTCTGGCGGGGACGAGGTCAGTGGGGTAATGCCACCAGATTCCCTCAGTGGCAGAGTACTGAACTCCTAAATTTGGAATGGTGGCACAACTGCTCAAACCATCCCTCTGCTGTGCCATGCGAGGGGAAAGGGAGGTGGCAGCAAGAGTGGGACTGTCATTGTGCCTCTGTGCTACTGCCCAAAGTGGGGAGTAGAGCAGAGGCCCTGCCACTGTGCACCCACCACAGGCTGCTCCTGGGAGGGTTCTGTAACAAATGTGCCTTCTTTTTCTTTTCTGTTTAGCCTCACCAACCCCATCCTCTCCGATGGTCTCCTTGCAGCCCTGACTGTGGCCCTGAAGTCATCCCCCTTTGACTTTAAGGGGGCACAGATCCTATCCAGTCCAGCTGAGGAAGCATTCAGTTGGGTTGCTGTTAACTATGTCCTGGAGAACTTCTTCAAGGTAAAGGATGATCCTGCCTGGGGAGGACAGAACTGAGCTCAGCAACTCCTATTAAGAAATAGCCACAGAGACATGTGGAGGGGTTGTTAAAACCCTGTATTTTAAACAATGCTTAAGCACAACTTCCACTGTCTCTCAGAGGCAGGTCATATCCAGCACTAGCTGGCTGAGTGACATAATGTGAGACACTTGTAACTAGATTGAAGGACCAAACCTCTAATATAGCCTTTCATGGACACGTTCATAAAGTTGCCCTAACAGATGTGAAGATGTGAGGCTTTCTGGACAACACAACCAGCACGCTCACATAAAAGACCTTACACAGCCTGGCCCTGGGGTATCAATAAGAACTCCACTGCTCTGAATCCCTGCAGATCTAGCTCAGCACCACTGTCAAACAGGCATTGCTGCTGTCTGTGGGGTCCTGTGGGATTGCCACTGGAGTCCAGCTGTCCCTTGGGACATCTTGTGGATGGTAGAGAGAGAAGCAGAGTGTTTTGGTACCAAAGCAAAAGTCCATCAAATTTCTTTTCATTGAGATGCTAGTGAAGAGCGTAGCTGGTGTTCCCAGCATGGAGGCCTGGTCTGTATTCAGAAGGCACTCAAAGAAAGAACACATTTAAGTTTCCTTGCTCTACCTATGGCTTCTCAAGCCAAAGAGTCTCAAGGAGAACTCAAAGGGCAAGAGAAAGGTAGCTAGACTGAGTTATTTCACATCAGGAAAGTGAAAGGCAGTTCTGATAACCAGCAGCCAGCATGCACTGGTTCAGGACTTGCTGGGCAGCAACACAGCCTCCCCCAGCCAGCGACAGAGGGCTTACCCCCACCTAAACTTTCCTGCCTGTACTGCTAACGTCAGCATTGCCAAAATCAGTTCTGCCAGACTGCATGAGATGAAACCATGGGGCTCTTCATGACAGGAGGATCGCTTTAGCATCAAGGCAGCACTTGAAGCCCATATCTGCCCATATGGAAACATCCTCCCACTCCCCACCACTCTCTCATCTCTCCCCTGCTCCTACCTGCCGAGACCACTGCCTTGAGCAGCCACCCAGGATGGTGAGCCCATTTTGCTCTCGCTGGCTGTGGGTGGCTCTCTGCCCAGATGAAAGTGCTTGTTCAATGGCTCCTCTGTTTCCTCCAAAGCCACCAGTTCAGTATCCTCATATCCTGTGGGGCAAAAACAAAAGTTGGGTTGTTCCACACCAGAAAGCTGCTTTCTCTCTCTGTGCACTAATGCTTGCATCTGACTGTAACCCAGACGTACAATCTTAAGAACTGACCTCTCTGGTTCTTTTTGGGTCAGTATGACTGGCGTGGACAGTTGGTCCCCTCCACGAAGGGGATGGCAGGAGTCCTGTCCGTGGGAGGAACCTCAACACAGTTCACTTCCAAAGTGGAAGAGGAGAACCAGGCACCAAAAGAGGGAGTGAGGCTGCAGCTGTATGGGCAGACACACAACGTGTACACTCACCACTGCCCCTGCCACAGCACGGACCAGCTCCGCAGCAGGCTGCTCTCTATGCTTATTCAAGTGAGTCTGCCAGAAGGTATTTGCAATGTTCCTGGATACAATATCACTAGATGACATTTTCTGACTTTAACCCTGAAGCATTTTTAAAAGAGCAGTATTTCATTTTGAAAACATGCAGGTGTTTTGGTTCTTCCAAACTATTTCACTGGGGGTGGGGGGAAGGATCTGATGCAAGCTCAGGAATCACTTCGGTCTCCACCAAAACTGAATTTTTCATAAATAAACTACTTACTGCCCATCCACTTGCCTCCCTATAAACCACACATATGAGACCTGAACGTCCCACACGGAGACCTACCTCACCACAGTTATACTGGGGAATTCCTAGAGATAAGAAACATGGATCCTTCAGGGGCTGAGCCATTTGGAAGGCAGACCAGAACAGCCCCTTTCTTGCGACTAGAAAGAGTACAGGATTCATTGAAATTGTATTTCTGGTCTAAGGGAGAGCAGACAGGGCTAGGACCCCTCAGCCTCCCACAGCAGGTCTAGTCGTTGCAGCTTGCCTTGAACCCTGCAGGAGCTGGGAACCTGCTTGATCACAACATTGTGGTGCAGAGGAACACTACCTTCACTGTTGTCATATTTTGTCTCCCTTTATGAAACCCTGGGATGGCACCTCCTCTCTTGCTGCCTCTGTCCTTGTTTTATTCTGCCTCTAGGATCAGAGAAGTGCTAAAATTGTGTCTAATCCTTGCTGGCCCCTCACCTACTCCCGGGAAGTGCAGTGGCGATCAGTGCATACTGTGCCTTGTGCTGCCAGCGATCACACGTCAGACATTCCTGCCCCTGAAGAAGTCTTCAACATCACCGGCTCCAGCAATCCCACCGCCTGCATGAGACTTGTGCAAAGCCTGCTCAACTCCTCCTCTTCCTGCAGCTTCTTCAAAAGTTCCCTCAGCAGCGTTTTCAAGCCCCTCCGGACCAGGTTTCTGGTGGGTTCTCATTTACACCGGGGTAGGCAACTGGTATGGAGAACCCATGAAATGGGACCAGTTTCATCATTAATAAATACAGTAGGACCAGCCACACTGTACCTTCTGCTAGCCAAGAGGGCTAGTGCTGTACACACAGACTCCTGTCCTCTGCCCCTCGTTGGCACACAGCTGTTCAAATACAGACCCCAGGCTTCCCACCACCAACTGTGCTAGGGCTTTCTTCATCCATGTCTCAGCAACGTCTGCTTGTGAGACAAACTTTGGGCTCCACAGAGGCAGCAGTTGAGTGCTGAGCCGGACTTGCCACACAAAACCTGCGGTAAAGCTGAAGATCCTCTGCCACTTCCTTAGCAAACATCTGGGCACGCTCCACCACAAGCACGCTTATATCTGAGACCGTGCATCTAGTGTCCAAAGTCATTTGGTTGTTAAGCTCAAGATCCTAGGACAAACTGAGTGCATTTCAGAGGGAGGAACTGCAGAAATTTCCCTAGGTCCCTGCCCCTGAGAGCCTCCCAGGGACATGGTGCCAAGGAGCATAAGGACTATCTACTTATCCAGGCAGGGCCAGAAAGGCTGCTGCATGCGAGCTAGAAACAGTTTTGTTTCCATCTCCAGACAATAACTGCTGCTTGCCCTCCTTGCACCCCTCAGAGGCACCCAGAAAGGGCACCCTGGCAGTGCACCCCACAGCTACTGCCACCTACTTTCCTATAGGCGCTGTTCACAATGCAAGGATGCAGAGCGCAGTCCAACCTGCCGATTCTTTCTGCTGCTCTTGTAGGTGATTTCTGAGGCCATGGACTTCATGAGAGAAACTGTCCCCTCTCCCGACTTGGGTCAGGCAGTCAACAGGCTCTGTGGGATGTCTGTCAAAGAGGTAACTGTAGAATAACTTCATGTGCAGGGAGACCGGGAAGTAAGGAATGATCTGTTACAAGAGCCCATGGGGCTCAGGCTGACAGAACCATAACTTACTGGCTCCCTCAGAGAAAAACTTCCATTTGCCTGGGTTTTTTTGGTGGGTTTTTTGGTTTGTTGGTGTTTTTTCTTGTTTTATTTTTGGTTGGTTTGGTTTCAATTTTTTGTTTGGGGTTTTTTTGGTGGTTTTTTGTTTGGTTGTTTTGTTGTTTTGGTTTTTTTTCTTTGGGGAAACAGGCTTGACTTCTTTTCCTTCCTCTCAAGTCCCAGCTGCTGCTGGCAACACCTGGACTTAATTAAATGAAAAGCCACAAGTAACTTTTACTGACTATTAAGGAGTAAACAGGAAGGCTGTTGACTCACTCCTGTCCATCCCCTTGGTCTCTGTTATCCTCCCCTCCTTCAGTGCAAGGAACACATCTGCTCAGACTCCAGGGGCTTTCCTATTCCACCGGGGCCCATGGAGACTAAGCCAGGGGGAATGATCTCCAAGTTTTTTCACCCTCAGCTGGTGGCTTATGAGGTGACTCATTTGCACCTCAGCTGACCAAGCATCCACAGTGACAAACGACAATTTCTACAGCATTTGCTAATGGGGTAGCAAAGCTCATAAGCACATCCCTAAAGCTTTCTCTTCTGGATAGAGGCAAAAGGTCTTGTTAATGTGTCCGTTGAGAGAAAGCCTACAGCATTAGCTCAACCTAACTAGAAAGCAGAGAATGATATCAAGCAGTTCACCTGCCAGGTGACTGTAGGAGACCTGGCTGCCAGTTCTGCTGCTCTTGGAACCGCCTGGTCTTTAATAAGATGGGAGCAAAGGCGCTAAGGGATGGCACTGGTTCCCGGACCACAGCCCAGCAGATGCGGGAAACACTGTTTCAGTCCACACAGGGCACAACCTTCTCCTCTAGTCCTACAGTCAGTCCCATAGCAGGAAAGGAGAGCTTAGAGCAGACCTGAAATTCAGCTACTGAATGTTTAGTTCTTTTCTTTTTTTCCTGCATCTTCTTTTGGAAATGACACCAGCTGGTCAAGGACTCCCACACAAACCTGGATAGAGTTGCCAATTACTGCATTGTGTCTGCCTTTATCCTTCACCTCAGTACCAAGGGATACACCTTCGACTTTGACAGGCCTGCTTGGACTGCGTTCCAGAAGAAGGTCAGTTACCTACAGTGTGATATTTCCAATTACAGGGAAGGGATGGCTTCAGTAAAGCCAGCCTGTCCCCACTCCTACAACCCCTAACAAGCTAGGTTTCTCCAGCAACACATTTTTTGCAAAATAAGTTCACAATTGTGATAAGCAAGAAAACCGGCATCAGAGATCTAGGAATTATGCTTGTTCCCACCAAAAAATTAGACGGGTCAAAAACCTTATCTGCAGCAACACCATCTTTAAGAGTCCATGCCCAACAGGGAAGGAAGCATGGCTCAATCGCCACTTAATGCCAAGAACAAGCTGCCGAGTATACTTCCTGAGACAAGAGACACTGCCCTACTTCTTTGCCATCAACTTAATACTAGTGAGGGTTTCTAACTGGCTTACAAGGTCTGAAACTGCTTGAGAGTCTGGAGCCCCTTAGAAAAGGGGGATTTGATTTAGGTCCTCCCCTTCATAAAAGAAAAAAAGCTTATTCCTTGACCCCTTCACAACTCCCCAGCAAAGGCATAGCCCCACTGAGCAGGGCCACATCAGTGATAGTGGTGCAGTCAGCCACGTGGTGACCATCAGGCTAAGGCAAGGTAATGAGGGGGGTCCCGGGTCCATCCAGGGAAGCCAGCCTGGAAAGCCAGAGACAAGCAGCCTACAACATCAGCATGAGGTTCAACCAGGCGACAGGGCCAGAGACAGAACTACCCACAACACAGACCTGAAGGCCAGCTGGGAAAAGCAGTCAACAAGCGGGAGAGAAAAGAGCACACACCCACAGCACAGCTTGGGAAAGGTGGGGCTGCCCAGAGCTTAAATGGAGCTGCCAGGCCCATGGGCAGAGGGGTGGGTGGAAGTGCCAGGTGAGGCTGGTCAGGACAATTAAAGCCTATTAGTGCACTCAGAGCACTGACAGTGTGATCACTCCTCATTTCAAGCCTGATTCTTGGATCAGTCTCAAATAAAGCATATTTTGGACCTATGCACAAAAACACAGCTGAGGTGGATTGTCTCCTTCTCTTCTGACATCTCCTCCTTTTTATTTCGATAGATGGGTGATGCATCATCTAGCTGGACTCTTGGGTACCTGCTGAGTCTGACCAACACCATCCCCCAGGACAGCCCAAGCTTCCTCAAAGGGATTGAACCAGGGGTCTGGTCTTTGCTCCTTATCCTCTTTGTTGTGCTGCTCACTGGCTCTTTCATGCGCATCTCATACCGGGTGATGGTCAAGGAGAACAGCTTCAGTAACAGGAACAGCAGTGTTTTTGATGACAACTGACAGGTATTCTGGGAATCGATACTCTTGCCAGTGGGCAGTTAATAGGGAATGTACAGAAATCACACAGATGTAAGTCACTGGAGGATGCAAGTGATTTTCTTGCAGGACTCCTGGAGCCTCAGTGCCTTATTTCCACTTGCTAGCACTTGCACTATGGAGCACTTTGAGACAATGGATCCTGCTCTGCAAGAAACCTATGATTCCTGGTGGATGGCAAGCTGTTTGTTCTCCAGATAAGAGCAGCCTGCACAGATCTTGCTTGGGCTGCAGCTGATGTTACTTGTGTCAGCCTAATGAAACACCACCTCTGAGCAGGCAGGTCCTGAGCTGTTGTGAAGTTAGTATTGAACAACCTTGTCTAATCAGGAGAGGTGGCATCTGAAAAAAGTGCGCTGTCCTCTTCTGTGCTCATGAGAGAGACAATACCTGCAGTATCGCTACCAGCGAAGACTGGAACAGCATTAAAATATAGTCAGAATATAACAACCAACTTGCTTCCATGATCTAGGGAAAAAGCAGGTATTTTCTGCCTGCTACTACTGATCTGTCTGTTCTTCCATCTCCCTTCCAGCGAATGCTCCTACTGACCGAGAACCCTTCAAAAGCAATGCTCTTTAGTTTTGGACTCTACAAAATGTGTGGAGCATCAAAGGAGAAACAAAGGGCACAGACACACAGCTGAGCTCTTGTCTCTCGGTTGAGTCATAGCAACTCAGGGTTAAAATTGTCAATTTAAACTCTTTAACCAGGACTTAACACATTTAATTTCACATGTGCTAAAACAGGGTGCGTGCTGGGCTGAGGTTCACCAGTTTGTTCATTTACACTGAACTGCTTGTCTCGCTGACTCTGACAGTGAAGTCTCTCATCTAGTACTGTCCTTTCAACAAGAGCAGGCCCAGGAACAGCTTTCCTAATTGTCAGTCCAATGACTTACATGTTAGATTGTGACCAGTTACTTTATAATCCGGCACTCAGGATTCCTTTGGGGCTTGGCAGTCATTTCAGCACCTCTGGTCTGTTCTGCTGTCTAAAAAGTCAGATGCCATACAAATTCTCTGTTACTGTGAAGAAAAGGGATCAATTCAGACCAGCGCTGTCCTTTGACTAAAGCATTTAGAATTCACTTCTCTGATGCCTTCAGAGACTTAAACACACAGGCTGTTAAAAGCCTAAGGGATGAGCGTCTCCAACTAATTTCAGACCACTTTAAACAAATTTAAATGCTGTGATACGCCTTGCAGGATTTTTAAAGCTACCATGGCACCCAAATCCTTTCTAATCTGATTATTAATTCCTTGTGCTCCCAACTTATATATAGGACACCCCCCCTCCCCCATAATATTGAGGTATTCATAAATTTTCAGGCCAATTAATGAAGGTTTGGAACCTGTCAGTCAAGTTTGGAGGGGTGTGGAAACAGATTTAAATGAGCTTCATATTCATTTCTTTGAGTTGCAAGTTAGATATTTTTAATTATATCATGTTATTAAAGATGTTTTAATAGACTGTCTGTGTTATCCTTGGCAAGGGATCAAAGCGGGGTTTTTATTGTGAATACAGTGTTTCAGTGAGGAGGATGGGGGATACTGATTTTCCCCTCTGTTTACTCAAGAGCTGTTAGGCTGTGTACTTTCAGGGCACACAATGAGAACCCCTGAAGGCACTTTCTTCCCAGTGGCAGGCAGGCAGGCAGAAAATTACTTGATAACCTGGCTGCTGGTGTTTAGTTGATGAGAGACGAGTCTACATCTTTGATGTGTTCTTTGCTCAAACTATCTGAATAAGGTAGGAGGCATTCAGGCAAGCCTGCAAAGAAAAAATGGAAAAAAAAAAAAAAAGAGGTTATCAGGGAGTCAGTGATATCTGGGAAATTCCAGAGCCTTCATTCGTCCTGCATCTGGAAATGCAATCATTAAACAGAGCTCTGGCTCTGTGACCTGTCAGCACACTGGAGAACTGTGGGATTGCTGGCTGAGATTTGCAACATGCCCAAGAAGACTCCTACCACTGACAGAAATGGAAATAAGCCAGTGTGATGTCAGGAGCCCCAGGACTCCAGGTGTTCTGGCCTGCTCAGTCATTACACCTTCCTGATTTTGAATATTAGGTCACAGAGTCCAAGAGAAAAGGACATTGGCTAGAACTTCCCCAAGCTCTTGTTTAGAAGCTTTGAGACTTCCACCCAGATAATAAGTAAGCAATTAGGCAAGAAGCTCAGCATGCCCTCCTGACACTTTTGCCTCGCACATGCCACTGAGCTGTACTGAATGCTGGCACGTACAGATGGCCTAATTTGTCCCATAAAATCCATGACACCTGAGCCATCATTTGACCTTGAGCCATTGCTCTGCCATGCGAAGACAACCCCCAACCACTTGACTTAGAGCTGATCCTGAACTCTTGAGCTAAAAGCTGCTGTTCTCACCAAAGGCACAGTGGGACAGTTCCGTCACCGACGCTATTCCCCTGATGGTCCATGTGCTGCAAGCAGCAGCTCCACTCCCTCCTTTCCCATCGCTCCTTCCAAATACTGCCACTGCTGTCCCCTCCTGGGGGCAGGCGTATTTTTTCTCCTATAATGACTGTGCTGCCCATCCCAAGCTGTAGCCCTGTCATGGTTTAACCCCAGCCAGCAACTCAGCCCCACGCAGTTGCTCGCTCACTCCCTCCCAGTGGGATGGGGCAGAGAATCAAAAAAGTGAGAAAACTCATGGGTTGAGATAAAGACAGTTCAATAAGCAAAGCAAAAGCCCTGAAAACAAGCAAAGCAAACCAAGGGATTGCCCCACCGCTCCCCATGGCAGGCAGGGGCTCAGCCATCCCCTGGATGGCTCCATTGCCTAATGGTGACTTGGGAAGGCAAACACCATCACTCCAAACGTCCCCCCTTTCCTTCTTCTTCCCCCAGCTTTACACGTTGAGCATGATGCCACACAGCATGGCACATCCCTTGGGTCGGCTGTCCCAGCTGTGTCCCCCCCCAGCCCCTTGCACCCCCAGCCTCCTCGCTGTGGGGTGGGGTGAGGAGCAGAAAGCCCCTGGCTCAGAAAGCACTGCTCAGCAGGAGCTAAACCATCCCTCCCTTACCAACACTATTTCCAGCACAAATCCAAAACGGAGTCCATATTAGCTACTGTGAAGAAAGTTAACTCTATTCCAGCCAAAACCAGCACAAGCCCCCAGCAGCCAGGGTTACCAGGTGAACTGGACTTGGAATGGGCAGCATTCACAGTGCAGCGCACCACTCTCTTTCTGGCAGAAAAAAACCCCACTTACAGATGTATTTCTAGACTACGAGCTACAGTATTTTAAAAGCCCTTAAGTGTGTTTTTAGTCATAAAAGAAAAAAAAAACCCCAAAATTGGGAACCTATGAGATTAATGGAAACTAATAAAAGCAACATATTCCTTCCTCCCAACTCTCCGTAGAAGCAGCTCCTTCACGTCAGCACTACATAAGTTTGTAGAATTAATCGACAGCTAGAAAAGCCTCATTATTAATCATTCCCACAACTGCATTGTAAACAAAGGACTGCAAGCATTTTCATTTCAGAGTGAGTGAGTTAATCTAGAATCTCCTTTTAAATAGATTTCTGCTGCCCAGGTAATCTGGGAAATGATCAATAATGAGGGTTTTCTAACCGTCCATAAATTCTTTATGTTTATGCTTCTCACTCAAGCTGAACCATGGGAGAGCTCTTCTGGCAGATTCTGCTCACAGGTAACTGCAGTTCTGCAGCTGTCAGCAAGTATCACTAAGAAGGAAATCAAAAGTATTAGATATAAAAATTGAAACCCGAAAGCACTTTCTCTATTCCAGAAACACAATAGGTTAGCTGACCTGCTGCTGGCTAGAGCAGCCTAAATTGCATTTAGGCATGTTTGTAGGAGTATATTAATTAACTTCTGTCTTTCTTCCAGTTTATACCATTTCCAAAGCCCCATGGATCCCCAACCAGCACATCCCATCTGGGTTGTGCCAATAAAGTCCCATGAAAATTGAGAGAAATAACAGTTTATTGCCTGCAGCCCCATTCTGCAGTACAAAGCTCACCGCCACAGGACCAGAACCATTTCTTTCTACCCATCCTGATGCACCCAGCCTCCCTGCAGTTGTAGGGGAGAGATCTAAGCTGAATCCCAACCTCCCTCTCAGTCCCTGGTGGTACCTGAGGCAGAGTTGTAGAGAAGTGCTGCTTTTTGAGATACAGGTGTTTCACATGATGCTTACGGACTAATTAGTTCACCAGGATTTCACAGACCTGGACCTTCCACCTGGTCTCCTGGCTTATCTTGGCAAGCTGTGAAAAGGTCACACATGCTACAAGGGCTCTGCAAAACTTGTCATAAGGCTGAGCTCCAGCTTCCCATTACTAATGCAGGGACTGTAACTCCTCCTCTCCTTGAGATAGCTGTCCTGCCAGTGGAGACACCCAGTTCAGTGGTTACAGGAAGGCCTCTGGAACAGCAAGTGTAGAAACAACGTACAACACCAGGCGCTGCAGTACTTGCACTCATTTCAGTCGTTTGAGGCTGTTCTAATACATAGTGAAATAACTTGAAATGCACAACCACTGGGGGAGCAAATCCAGCAGAACGTGAGAGGAATGCCTTTTAGGATGGCTGGACTTAGAGATCAATCAGTACATTTTTATTTTGTTCTTATACCATGCCTACGATCACGTATCCGAGTATATTCCTCCCAGAATTTGCCCAATGGTCAGTGTCTCATAGAGAGGTTTGCCTTTGAAGGAATGCTTCGCATGAGACAAGGTTCTGGCAGAAACCTGCCTTGTTACTTGCCAGCTCACCTTCTGGTACGCACTAATTAGGTTGCTGGGCTGCCACAGCATTACAAGTCACAGGGCTAAGATGGTCGGCAGCTCCAGCAGCTCACCATGGAGATTCCTGGCAGCTTGGCTGTGCTCCTCCTCACAGAAAGCTTAGAAGTACTGGCATTTTACTTTAATTTAAAAAATGAAAAATATTTAAAATAAAATTGTCATTTCCTGTGGATCTGCACATAGCTAAGAACAGAAGTACTAGCTGGCCGGGACAGAATTAGCAAAAATAAATGTTGCATGCATAATTTGAAATGCCTCCCAACCCACAGATGTTCAGGTAGCTGAATCTCCCGAGGAAACCATTGGGGGCTCAATCACAGGAGCAAAGTTTTAGACACCCCATAGGGCACTAACCCCTGCTCTGCTGGGTGCAGTCCTGGTAGTATTGTACAGATATTTTAAGTTTTAACTGAGCAGAGTATTTCCACTTTTTTTGCTGCCAGTGGGAACGCTGGGGGTGGCAACCATTTCTCACTCCACATATTACAGAACAGCTTCCCAAACATTAAAGGCAGTGCAGACTGAAGCACAAGCTGTGAGAAGCACCAGCTACAAAGGCTTATGATTTCTAACAAAGTAAGGAAACAGATCTTTGTCACTGATGTGCAGTCCTTTTCTGGCCCTAGCTGAAAAAAAACCACACCACCTTGTATCTGCATTAAATACAGCAGCACTTGTACCAGCAAACCTCCTGCCAGCCCTGCAGTGGCTCCCTCTGCTCCATTTTAGTGATCGTTTTCTAGGGCTTCGTGAGCGCAGAAGCTTGCTAATGCTGTTCTGAGTACGCCTCGCTGAGAATTTATGCTGAATGTACTTTCCTAGACAGCGGAACACAGGCAAGACATGCTAAATTCTCTCTTTTTAACCAGAAAGAGGACAGTATTCATTTTTTACAGTACTTTGAAGAGATGGCATCACATCCTGGAGGAAAAACTGTCTTTACTGATTATTATTACAGCCTTGCATGGAATCTTGAGCAAGTCTAATCTGGATTGATCCCAGCTGCCTTTGATATTTAAAATACTACTGAGATTTTTGGATTTGGTCACCTCGAACACCTTTATAGAGAACTGAATGGTGTCATCAGGGGGCTATTCAGAGCTGGAGTGGGCCGAGTCACCCCTTTCCACTAACTCTGGTGTGAACGCTGCCCAGAGTTAGCTATTCAAATCAATGTCTATAATTAGTGGGGATAAATCTAGACCCTAATGCCTCTGCATTACTCAGCTATCTCCAAGCAAACTGCATAAACCTCCCACATTCCGGCTTCGAATGCGGAGAGTGAGCTGTATGTGCGTCTTCCAAGTCATGTCTACGCGCTTCTGGAGCTGGCGAAGGTCCCTCCTGGAGCTGCCCAGGATCCTCTCGGGTCACTCCTGATGCTCTGGGGCTCATCCCAGGGTCTCTGGGGCTGCTCCCAGTGCTCCTGGGCTCCTTCCAGCATCTCATGTTTACATGCTAAAAATACCAATCACCATAACCTTTGTATTAAGCCAACTACCAAAGGCTATCCTACCTCCAGCCAAAGTCTTCACAGCACTATTCTCCTCCTGCCCACCTCTGCACCTGACCCAGTCACGGAAGCAGTTGATTATTGTTATCCAAGCACAGAACACGGTATATATACCAGCCATAAGGTACCTCTGCATTACAGGAATGCCCCGAGTGACACAGAGCGCTGGCCCAATGTGCTCTGTTTGTGTAGAAGGAATTGAGGTCATCTGCTGCTTTCTCCTCAGTCCACCCCCACAGCAAGGCAGCAGCTGGAGACTAGCTAGGTTTGGAGAACTCAATTAGGTGCCTCTTTCAAGCTGTAGCTGCATTATGAAAGAAGGGATGCTAGGCCTTGTAGACCTCGCTGGCATCTTAATGAATACATATAATCATAAAAAGGCTCTACTAAAGCAACAAGCAAAGCATGCTCAGTAGAAGCCGTGACTAAGAGATGAACTGTCCAGGCAAGGATGGGCTAACGAAGCTGGATAGTAGAAGGCAAACGCTACAGCCGAGTAAGAGACTGAGAAAAGGCGAGGTGGTGGTTATCCAGCCTGGGGTGCCTGGCTGCCCCACGAGGGAGCCGCAGCATGAACGCCCGCCTCAGCCAGAGGCGCCTGTCACCGAGCCCGCGCTGCCCTCTTCCCCTCGGAAAGCCAGGCAGCCGCCCCGGGGGGCCGCCCCCGCACCCAGGGCCCTACCAGGCGGGCAGCGCCTCACGCAGCGCCGGCTTTTCTCGCGGAGCTGCCGCCAAGGCCCCGCGCAGGGCCGCGGCCGCGCACAGCCCCTTCCCGCCGCGGTCGCCATGACAACGGTAGCGCGGCCCCCGCTGCCTCAGGCGGCTGCGCGCCAGAAAGTGCTAGAACGGCGCCGCAGCCCGCGCATGCGCGGTCGGGCCCAGAGCGCCGCCGCAGTGCCCCGGGGCCGCGGGCGGGCGGGGGCGGCCACAGGAGGTGCTCCCGGAGGAGAGGACCCCAGAGGCTGGGGGGGTGCTCGGCAGCCGCGGAGGACCCGGCCGGGTTTCCCTGGCCAGCGCCCTCCCCTCGTCCCGCAGTGAGGAGGAACCACCGCTGCGCTGCGCTGCGCAGAGCGCGCACACGGCTCGGGGCGTGCGCGGCCACGCCGGCCACCGCCCCGGGCCACCTGCGGAGCCGTTGCGACGGTTACCAGGACACTTTGTTTTCACCCAATCAAATGACGTTAGCTCATCGCTGAGGCCCACAGCCAATCAAGCGCGACATCAATCATTCAATTAAGCCAATCGGGGATGTTCTGAGCGAGTAAGGCGGGCATTCGCGGGCCCCCGTTGCCTAACAGTTAGATCAACAGACAGATGGGCGGAACGAACGGGAGCCAATGATTTGAGTGACAGCGCTCCAACCAACCAGATTTTTTTATTTGTAGAGCCTCGTTACGAGTAGCCAGTAGCTGCTGCGGGTGGCCGCCTGGGCAGGGAAAAGAAGGCTGCGCGCGCATTCCGCTGCTATATAAAGGGTGGCCGTTGCCTGTCGCTCAGTCAGTCGGTTGGAGGACAGTTGGCCTGAGGCGGGAGACGGACGCTTCGCCATCATGAGAGAAATCGTGCACCTGCAGGCCGGGCAGTGCGGGAACCAGATCGGAGCCAAGGTCCGGGCCGTGGGCGGCGGGAGGAGGGGGATCGGTGGGGTGAGGGGAGCTCTCCCGGCCCAGCCGCCCCTGACGCGATTTTCTCCGGCAGTTCTGGGAGGTGATCAGCGACGAACATGGCATCGATCCAACCGGCACCTACCACGGCGACAGCGACCTGCAGCTGGAGCGCATTAACGTCTACTACAACGAGGCCACAGGTAGGGCCCGGGCCGCCCCCGCCCCCGGGCCGCCCCCGCCGCCGGGCCGCCCCCGCCGCCGCCGTGACGGCTTCTCCCTGTTTTGCAGGTGGCAAGTACGTGCCCCGCGCCGTCCTGGTGGACCTGGAGCCCGGCACGATGGACTCGGTGCGCTCCGGGCCCTTCGGCCAGATATTCAGGCCGGACAACTTCGTGTTCGGTGAGTGCGCCGGGAGCGGGGGAGGGACGCGGCGAGCAAGCGGCTCGGGGCGGGGCGGGCAGGGCCGGGCCCTGCACTGAGGGCCCCGGCGCCGCACGGGCTCCCGGGGGGGCCCCGCCGCCTCACGGCACCCCGGGGCGGGGGTGGGGTGGGGGGATGCCCTGCCGCTTCACGGCACCCCCGGGCGGGGGGTGTCCTTGCGCCTCACGCCACCTCAGGGCAGGGGGGCGAGGATGCCCTGCTGCCTCATGGCACCCCAGGGTGGGGGGTGGGGGATGTCTTGCAGCCCCCCGGGGGCTCGGTGGTGCCTGCTAGCAGTGCGGGCCCGAGGAGGCACGAGAGGTCGTTGCTCTTCTGGCTGGCGTTACCCCCTCCATGCTACCGGGGGAGGCTAAATGGCTGCTGTGTCGTTGATCATGAACGTCTTCTGTGTACTGAGGTGTTGCGGAGGTGCTTGTGTGAAGCCACAGCTCTATGCTCGATAAAATTAAAGCTGTTGAGGGATTTCTCTGCAGCCCCGATGCTCCTAAGCCTTGCTTGCGAGCAATAAGCAGGAAGCAGTGACCATAATCTAATATGAAAATGGCTCTCTTCCAGGTCAGAGCGGAGCAGGAAACAACTGGGCAAAGGGCCACTATACGGAAGGTGCTGAATTAGTTGATTCCGTGTTAGATGTTGTAAGAAAGGAGGCAGAAAGCTGTGATTGTCTGCAGGGCTTTCAGCTTACTCACTCTCTGGGTGGTGGTACAGGCTCTGGCATGGGTACTCTGCTCATCAGCAAAATTCGTGAAGAGTACCCAGACCGAATTATGAACACATTCAGTGTTGTACCCTCCCCTAAAGTATCAGATACTGTAGTAGAGCCCTACAATGCCACCCTCTCTGTGCACCAGCTTGTGGAGAACACAGATGAAACATACTGTATTGATAACGAAGCCCTGTATGACATATGCTTCAGAACACTGAAGTTAACCACTCCAACGTACGGTGATCTGAACCATTTAGTGTCAGCCACCATGAGCGGTGTTACCACCTGCCTGCGATTCCCAGGCCAGCTTAATGCTGACCTGCGGAAGCTGGCAGTGAACATGGTTCCCTTCCCCCGACTGCACTTTTTCATGCCTGGTTTTGCCCCACTTACGAGCCGTGGGAGCCAGCAGTATCGTGCTTTAACTGTGCCAGAGCTAACACAGCAGATGTTTGATGCAAAGAATATGATGGCTGCGTGTGACCCACGTCATGGCCGCTATCTGACCGTGGCTGCTGTTTTTAGAGGCCGTATGTCAATGAAAGAGGTCGATGAGCAAATGCTGAATGTTCAGAACAAAAATAGCAGCTATTTTGTCGAATGGATTCCTAATAATGTTAAAACAGCGGTCTGTGATATTCCACCTCGTGGCCTGAAAATGTCTGCTACCTTCATTGGTAACAGCACAGCCATCCAGGAGCTGTTCAAACGCATTTCTGAGCAGTTCACTGCGATGTTCCGCCGAAAGGCTTTCCTGCACTGGTACACTGGCGAGGGCATGGATGAGATGGAGTTCACAGAAGCTGAGAGCAACATGAATGACTTGGTGTCTGAGTATCAGCAGTACCAGGATGCTACAGCTGAGGAGGAGGGGGAGTTTGAGGAGGAGGTTGAGGAAGAGACAGAGTAAAAGCTATGCAGATGAACACCTGTAAATTTTGTTTAAAGCTGTATGAACTCTTCCATTCAAAATTTCTGTGTTGTGTTCCTGTTGAACACTTTTGTTTAAAGCTGTATGAACTCTTCCATTCAAAATTTCTCTGTGTTGTGTTCCTGTTGAACACTTTTGTTTAAAGCTGTATGAACTCTTCCATTCAAAATTTCTCTTTGTGTTGTGTTCCTGTCTCAGTCACTTCAAATGCTGTACAGGCACCATTAAAGCATTTTTCACAGTGCAGAAGCTAGTCTCCTTTGTTCCTTTTGGTAAGGTTTTTGGGGGCCGTTTCCAAACGTAAGCATGCGGGTGTGTCAGAGGTCTGGAAAAGAAAAATAATGGACTTGGTGTGAGCCCTGCTACCTTGCCCATGGCAACCACGCTGCTCTCCCTGCCTTCCAGTGAGGTGGCTGCCTATTGCTTGTGTCCCTGGATGTGGTGGCAGTCCTACTGGCTCCTGGTGGTGTGGGAACTGAAGAAATCTGCTGGTATTTCTTTATAATCGAGTGTACTGGTGGAGGGGGAGGCATTTCACATGTAGGATGGAATTCAGCTCCAAGCTGTGTCTAAATTTAGGTACCTGCCTGTGGACTCCTGTTACAGGCTTTACTCGGCAGGAGCCGAGCGGCTCTCCTGACCGGAATGGAAGCGGAGGTTCAAGTGTAGGTGTCTGAGCTGCAGCTTAACCCAGGTGCTGGGACAACAAAATGGTGCAGGTGGGTGTTCCTGGCGAAGATGAGCTGGGCTGATCCACTGCGGCTACTCAGCAGCGTAAACCCAGCAGGTAGCTGTGGCCTGCCACTAGAGCTGTGACACGCCATGCAGCGCCTGCTGCCGAGGACAAATAACACAGAAGATCTGGAGTCACTTTTTGAAACCCTCTTACCTACTGATTTTAAAAATGAGATCAGTTGGGTGTTGCTGCAGCCCTGCTTTTGAAGTGCACTGAACACCTGATCCCATGTAGCGCTATTCCGTCACATGAAAAACCTACATTAGCAAAGCAAATTTTTCCTGTGGAAAGAGTAAATATGTTCAGCGTTACCCAAGGTGACAAACCTGTCACTCCGAACAGCTGGATCAGGAGATAGTAGGCTGCTTTCCTGCAGAAGAAATTCTGTTCAGGAATGGTAATGGACCTTGTGTTAAGGTTTTTCTGTCTTAAAAATTGGTTTCTCCTCCCAGAGTTGAGCTGGTTGGAGCAGTTAAAGTCACACTAACTGTGGTGGTTCTTGGGATGGTGGAAAGGGGTCTGTCTACAAAAAGAGGTGGTTTTGAACCTATGCAGCAGGATAGGTAAAATGATAGCAACAGATTTTTAAAGTGTTAAGTAATACTTGTAAGCAGTTTTTGTCCTCAGTTTTAGGGTGTTTGGTTTTTTTTTTTCTTCCTCCTTTTCCTTGCACTGAAGCTGGCGGGGTCCCTGGCCTGTCAGTTCCCGAGGGCAGGACGGTGGTGTGTGTCCCCCAGCATCACCCACCAGGCAGAACTAGGGCAGTGGCCCTCCGCTGAAGAGCTCCGGCCGCTCTCCCGCTGCTTCCCGCAGGCTCCGTACTAACACCGGAATCCAGCCTGCCCTCGGGTTCATCACAGCTTTTCTCCAGGGGGCTTTAGCTTGCAGGCACAGCTCTGTGGAGCATGACCACGGCCCTTTCTGGGCAATCCAGCCCAGGATGCAAGCACCCCAAGTGGGGGCTCTTCCACGAGACACCCAGAGCTGCTGCACCAAGGATGGGGACGGGTTGAAGGTGGCGCACCGGGGACAGCAGCTGCCCCTGCCTCTCCCCAGGGCAGCAGTAGGCACATATTTACCCTCATCAGAAGGCCTGTCCAGCCTCACCTTTCCCCATCAGCACATGAGATGCTTCCACCCACAAGCCCCTGATGACTGGCTGTGTGCTGGACTGTTTCTGCGCGGCTTTCCTGTGCCCCTGATACAAGCCTTGCCAGAGCCACATTCAGCCTCAACGTTTTTCTCTCCGGGCTCAATCCCGCGAACACCAGCCCTGCCAGGAGAGCCGTTTCCTGCTCTTTGCTTTCATTTCTACCACATTTTGTGTCTTCTACCATTTTCCTCCTCCGCACTGCATGAAGCACAAGCTATGAGACTGCCTGTTTCTAGCTTATCTCCGTGGTTTCCCATCCTGCATTACCGAGCTGTGGGATCTTGACTTTGCTGTAGCCACAGACAGCAATATTACTTGCTGATTTATTGAAATTTTAGCCTGATACCTTAATGCTTTCAGGCACATGAGCAGACATTCCCCCTTAACAGAGACAAAATTACTTCAGACCTCTTCTTTTAGGCAACACCAACAACTGACAAGGACTAGGCAGTACTGGGTAGCCACTACTTGACAGCTAATACCATCCCACCGCTTTTTTTTTTTTTTTGCTTTTTTTTTTTTCTTTCTCAACCCCTTTTGTATCATCTACCTTTTGGTTTTGTTCAGACTTCAAGCTTTTGGGGACAGCATCACTTGCCTGACAGAGAAACTGCAGGGCAGCCGTGTAACAGGGGGTGTGTGTCACTGACCCTCCTCTGCTTTAGCGGGGGGTTCAGGGGCTGGAAACCAGTGGAACGTTCTGCACAAGCCCGGGCAGGCAGCGAGGGCGATGTGCCCTCCTGCAGAAAGGCAGGGGATGGCACAGCTCCAGCACCTTGGCACAGACTGGGGTGGGAAAAAAGTTTTTCAAAAAAATCTACTACCCGTGTGGAACATTTCAGTAATTGTTCACATCTACAACACTACAGCTAATAACAGTGCTGCTTAATGACAATAATTAGTGACTTTCATTTTCACTCAGCTGATAAACTTGCCTGGTATGAAGCCTTTGTAGGAAGGTACCAGTCCAGCACTGGTGTAAACTTTGTTGTTTGGCCAGTACGTCTGGGGGAATCTCTTCCCAAAGCTGCAAGCTGGGTTTCTCTGCAAAAATTGGAACACCAAAAAAAAGAAACCCCAGCAACACAGCACAGTTCATTTTAAAGCACGTTGGTTTTACCAAAGTCACATGCTTTGACTCTGCCTTAAAGAAAATATTTAAGCCAATGTCAAGTAATTCTCTTCCCAGTTCGGTTTTCTAGTTAGGAGCTACATTGCATTGTCGCTTTTCCCACTTCCAAAGTTTTTCCCCGGACAGGTGCAGGCAGCAGCCCCGCACCACACTGCCTCTGCAAGCCCTTAGGCACTCGGAGCAGCGGCGCAGCCTCCAGCATCTCTGCAGCCCGGCTGCATCCAGCACCTTCGAGCATCATCCGCATGCCCCAACCACCTCACGCTCCTACATTTGACAGGCTGTGAGCCAGCAGTGTCTGCTGGTGCTGGAAACATGCCCTGTCTGCTCCTGTGCCGTGACTCAGCACATCCATGTTTTGGTGTGAGCCCTTCAGCTGGGTTTGTTTTTCCACGAGTCCCACCCGGTGATTTGCCAGTAATTCCCAGGCTAGGAGGGGCAGGAAGGCTTAGAGAGCGTTAAGGGAGAGTGTAAATCACCTCCTGGAGCTGCCCCTGCCCTCCCAGGTCAGACCCAGGTACGGGCTGTGCTGGAGGATGGAGATGCAGCTCCGCACCTCTCGCCAGCGGCAAAACCCCTGAGGATGCTGCTGTGGTGAAGGGACGGGGGTCACAGGGCCGAGCAAACCATGGGGCCGCAGCAGCACTTTGATGATGGGCGATGGAGTGGTTGCTGCAGTTCCTCAAGCGCAGCACTGAAGCGAGAGGATTGCATTATTTTGCCCGATGCAGACAGTAAGCAATGATCCATGGCACATCCCAGTATGTCACCTAGGGCAACAGAGATTTAGGGCAGAAGATTAGTGGCTTGAAGTCAGAAGCCATCTTAGACAGAAACATGCGTGATTTTTTTTTTTTTTTTTTAGCGTGCTTATATTCCTGCAGTGCTTGGTGCGCTGCAGCTAACCTCTGCGAGCCTGGATTCTGCTGAATCCTGCAATGGAGAAACACCTCCCTTGCCTTTGCTGCATGGCAGACGTTTCTTAAGGCACCAGGGGCAGAAAGGCTTTACAAACAGCACATTTAGTTTTGATAATGCCTGGGGTTTTCTCTCTTCGCTTCATTTCAATCCCTATTAACAGCAGAAGGAAAGGAGGAGGACGCCAGCGCAGGGAAATAGGTTTCAGCCAAAGCATGAGGCTGCCATGTCAGTCCCACTGCTCTCCCTGCTGAGTCATTTCTTCCCAGCTGAGCACCTCTGAGCTGGGATCCTCAGTCCTGGGCTTTTTCCTACATCTACACTCTGGGGCGAAGGCACTGCAGTGAATCCCGGCACTGGGAAAGGGCTGGAAGCGTTATAACCTGCTTGTTATAATCAGCTGTGCCACTGAGCTGATCTGCCCTCGCCAGCACGGGACCAGGCACTGCTGCATCCCAGGGATCTGGCTCCATGTGGGAAGCAGGAGGAAACGCATAGCTTTGGATGCGAATGATTAACTACTGTGGGATCGATCTCATTTTCGCATGTAGGAGGATTATATAGGAGATCTTACAACAAGGGGACAAAATAGTTTTTCAGCAGGGATATTTCTGCATCCTTCCCAGAAGGAGGAGAAAGAAGATCTGGATCCCTTTAAGGCAAATTATGTCCGTAAAGCGAAAAGCCTTACAACCAATTAAAAGGGCAAAATACCCATCCAAGCAGCCCAGGAAGCCATCCAGCACTGCCATCCAGATCGAGATGATATATTGTGTGAGGGAAGCGCAGATAGCTGCATCCTGTGTTCCTGCACTCAGAGCAACATTTTTAATAGCCACCCTTGATCCAACCCTCAATAGATTTACTTAATCTTTTTATGAACTCATTTATCCTCCCTTAATGTCCCAAGAAAACAAGTTACAGAATTTAATTGCTCATGATTTTTTTAACATGTGGCCTAATAGCACTTTGGTTTGCTTGTACTTCTAACCCCAGTTCTAGTACTACCACTGAAAACAGAACCACTTTCAGTGTCGCGGACGAATCAACACCAACATGATCCTGCTGACCTAAGATCTGTGCACATCATCTACCTGGTGTCAGCCAAACCCGTCCACTGCTTCCTTCACACCCTGGATGTAGTTTGTGCCATTAATCCAGGTGAGGCGGGGGATGAATCCAGCGTACCCTTTGGAAAAAGACAAAAGAGAACATTTTTTGCTTGAGAACATACGTATCAGATATGGATCAACCAATCTGGAAGTGGAAGAGGCTGGAATAAATATAAAACCTTGGCAGTGTATAGGAAGGGAAACCTCACCCGTTTAAATGGTAAAACTAACTCTTACATGTGAGGCACCTCCTGAAGGAGCCTTACGATTCCCAGGGGAAACCTCAATGGGCTGAACTGATCTTTGTTGGTGTCCACGAGGTATGGAAAAAACATTTAATTTTCTCATCTTTTCTTTACACCAACAGTTCTGTCACATCCTCTCCCAGTTATTTAATACACGTTTGGGGGCTGACAACCCGGTGTTCAACCTTTCTTCCTCTTTTGCCCTGCCCATCCCACGCATTCTCACTCATTTTAAGACAGAAACTATATAAAATTATGTAAATCAAACTAAAAGCAGCCAGAACTCCCTCTTTCCAAAGGAACGCTTTGGAGAGAGAGAGAGAGAGAGAGCGATTTGTCTGCCGCGTCCTAAAACAGTGATGCCTTTTAATTTCAACTGAAATATTTTGATATGCAACCCCTTTATTTGCTGTGGTTCGCTGCAAAGCCAAGGTTCCTCCTGCTGGGGTCGTACCCTTCAGAGGAGGGTTCCGTGTGTGTGTCACCCTTCGTGATGCTGCTTGCAGAGGAACGCTCTTCTGGAGCAAGCGGAGAAGTTACGGAATGTAACTCCTCATAAGACAGAGTTTTATATGTTTGTGATGATGCAATGCACCGCTATGTGTTGATTTGATAATTCAGAAAAGCATCTTATTTCTGGGAGAGAAACAACTCCCTCAACGGTAACAGATACTCACCAAGCTGCTGCAGTTGGTGCAGAGCCCACGAGCCATCTCTCTGCTTTCTGGAGCATCTTCTAGCCTGGCCCCACAGCTGTAGGGATCTGAGGTGGCTCCTGCATTCCTTCCACCCACCCATGGGCATGTGTCCCTCAGTGCGAGATCCACGGGAGTGACAGCATCCCAAAGACACACCCTTGGATGGGGAGGAGCAGGGGCACCTTCCATACCAAAGCGTCCAGATGAGCCGGAGCACCTGGGCAATGTCTCTGAGGTTTCCCCATGGGGGAGAAGGGTGACACAATTTCTTCCGAGGTGGACTCGTGCTGTGTATAACCTCCCGCTCTTTTACCTGGAATGACTTCCTGTCGGATCACATTTGGTGCATCCAGCCTTGGTAACAGATTACCTTGTTCTATAGCCAGGGTTTCAGCTGCTCCTGGCAGTGTCACATCATCAGTTTTCATGGGCTCAAAATAAAAGGAGAAATAAAATAAACACCAGTAAAACCTGCTTCTTCCTTTGGCTGCATCGCTTAAACCACTGGCAGAACCTGTGAACGGCAACTGCCATTTTCATTTCTTCCCAGCTTTACACTAAGAACTACTCCAAGAATTTCTGCTGAAGTCAAATTACTAGATGAGCTCTCTGTCGGCCGAGGTTTTGCAAAATCCCCAGGGAGAACAAGGGGAGCTTTGGGCACTGAGCTCCTCTGTAAATCTGTCTCTCAGAGCAGGAATGCCCCTTCTTGGGATTTATACCCAAGCCAGCTTTTGACTCAGTACGTCAAATCTCTAATCTCTGCCTTCAGGGGATTTGCAGAGGCTCGGCTGGCTGGAGCACACCCAGCGCTGTCCCTGGCTCTGTAGGGATGAGGGGCTCCGACACGTCAGCCTGAGCGATGCCAGCCGTGCCGAGCAGCGCCCAGCTCCATGGGCAAATCCCGGGCTTAAACCAGGGAGAATGATGGGGGAAGTGCAGGTGGGAGAAGTCAAGAGCACACGGCCCAGGGTGCCAAGAGGAGGAGGAGGAGGGCCGCAGTGGCAGGGCTTGGCTCCCCGTCCACCCCGAGGAAACGCAACCCTGGCTGTGCAGCACAGCATAATGCAAGACCTGACGACTGGGATTTGGAGCTACAACTCAACCAAATGAGAAGTTAAGCCATTTTGATTAGGAAGAGTGATTAATAATCACGATTTCCTGAAGACGCAGTAGAGTTGCTGCTGCTAGAAATATTCACGTGTCTGAGATTTCTCTACTCTAAACTTTCTGTCCTTGCCCTCCACGTCTGTATGAAAGTCCCTCTTCACACCCCTGGACCAAGGGGATCCCTTCCATGCCCACCAGTCCCCGACCCCCCACCCTTCTGCAGCAGCATCCCTGCCCAGGCACCTTCTTCACCCAGCACCACTTACTGGTTTGCTCCCTGCCCGGGCACAGCTCAGCTGGCCACGTCAACACCTTTTTCCCTGTCCACTGCCAGGGTTAGCTCGGGCATTCGCTACTCCTGCTCCTCAGATGCAGGATGGTGTGAAATCCTCTGTGAGCACCTCTGAGGCAGTCATGTCCTTGGGTTGTACTGGTCAGGGTGGCTCTAGGGCACGGGGTCCATGTGCATCACCATCAGTTCTTCCTCTGCTAGCCCCAGCACAGGAGGTTTTGGCCTAAGGTCAGGGTCAGGAAAGCTTGTTGCAGCCCCAGCTTTTCTCACGGGGAAAGTACCCTGCAGGACAGACACTGAGTAAGAGACAGGAGTGGCCAAACGAGGACGAGGGATTCCCATTGCACTGGGCCTCGGAGCCCCCCCGCCCCTCTGTAGTGATGGAAGGGAGCCTGGAGGTCAACAGCATCCCACAGCTGCGACTGCATCTTGTGAGTGCCTGTCCACAAACCGTCTGGAAATCTGCACAAATAGACGTTCAAGAACTTATTTATTTTAAGTGATGCCTAAACTGCAAAGTATCATTAGCCAAGCTATAAAGAAGGGGGAAAAGAAAAAAACCCAAACCCAACACATCCTTTTCTTCACATGGCTGCGTCAGCACACCCTAGACACAGACCTCCCCAAGGAATTCTTGCGCTGGCATCGTTGCTGCTCAACGAGGAAAAGGTCTGCTGTAATGCTGGCTGGAAAAAAAATTGTCTTATATCCAGTGTATGGTAAATATCCCCACTGCAAACGAGGGACAGAGCCTTGCGGCTTGAGACTCCGCAGGAATAGCTGAGCTTGGCATCTTCTGTCCAGCTTTCCCTTAAAAATACCTCGTGATGTGGCTGCCCCGGCTCCATACAGCTCCTCCAGCCTGGTGCTTCCTCATGCTCTGTGCCAAGAATGAACCAATTTCTCCCTCCTCAGTGGTTTTGGAGGATGATCGCTCTGACGCCCTGCAACAACCTTTTCCTTATTGGAAATCTGTTACTATGTCAGTCTTGTCTTTTTGTAAACAAAAGGAATTCCTTCCATTTTTGCTCTCGGAGGTCATTTTTTCTCAGCCCTCTGGTCAGTACTGCCTCCCCCTGACCTCCTCGTGTTTGGTGGACATCTGCACCACAGTGCAAAGTCCCATGGACAAGACACCAACTTCCAGCAGAGGCTTCATCTGCAGGGAGCCCCAGGGAATTACAGCCTGTCCCCCTCAAACCACACAGAGCAAGATTTGCCCCTTTCTGCAGGAGTATAAAACTTCTGAAGGGCAACCTGCTTATAATTGTATTATAAAGTATATATACTGCATAAAACTTTGTATAGTATATACACTCTATGTAATTGAATTAGCAAGTGTTAGGCTAGCAACAAAGGAAAGACAAATCCTGGATGAAAGCAATTTTTCAATCCAGCATACAAATTTTAAAGCAGGTTTGTCCTAGTATTTCCTTCACTATTAATGAAAATATTGCATCTACTCTTTTTATCCCACAAACCAAAGGAAAAAGAAAAAAGAAGTTGTTTTGTACTTGAGAAATCCATATGAGCTCTTTCTTACAACCTTGGGTTTTGCAAACATCAATTCAGAAAGGTCGTGCAGGAAGGCACTAAATTAAAAGTCAGAAGCTGTGCATTTGATTTGAGTAAATCTCCACGTGTTTTCAGTCCAGGTTCCCAGGGAGCAGGTACCTGCTGCTTGGCCTGTGCCATAACCCCCTCAACACCAGCATGGCCACCCTCGGAGATCCAGCATAACCCAACCAGCAGAGCCTGACCTCGCCTCTAGCCAGAGAGCAACGTGGGGCTCGGCTGATAGAAACCAGCAAAATACTTGATGCCCATCAACAAGGCTTAATCAAGATCAGACCTTCAGAAAAAGCCTTCAGACCCAGTTAGCTACAGGCAACCACCCAGATCCAGCACTGCTCTTTGATCTCCATCACATCAGCTACCCAGAAGGATGCCGGGCAGTACCCATGAAGTTTGCAGTGACAAGTTTAAGGGATCACTCACTGGCAGCTCAACAGCAGGAGCTGTCGATGAAGGGTTATCAGCACAGCAGGCACGCTCCCTGCAGCCATAGTCTTCAGGGGTTCACCAGTGAGCAGCAAACATGAGCTCCCAGCTGCAAACATTGCCAGATGACGTAAAGGCTGGTGGGGAGAGAACAAGAATGACAACAGGATAATGAGAGACAGCCAACTAGGTCAACTGGTTAGTTGGGTCCATCCCAACTATATTTTAGTCCAAGGAAATGCAAATGTAAATGGCCAGGAACGAAACCTGTAACCACCACCTGTGCAGCGGAGACCTAGATCCTGGAAAACAGGGTTAAGATGAACAGAAAGGCCAAAAGTTTCCAAGAAGCTGCGTGGCACAAATTCTCAGTAAGAAATGGGGAAGCATCGCTTTGGCGTGGCCATCTCCAGGGAAATGAAGACCCAGGTCCCATCCGGGCACGTTACCCCTGCGTTTGGCCAGGAGAGGACTCGCTCCCACCGAACAGGGCAGCCACAGCACCTACAGCTTAGACATGAGATATGGCACATGGCAAACACATCTCCAATGGACAGCAAGTCTATTAATTGGGGCTGATTGGGATCATGGTGCGGCTGCTGCTGTGGCCCCGTTTGGGTCTGCTCTGCAGGGACTAGGCTCCCTGCCCAGAAGGGCTGGGACTTGGCAGGAGATTCCACAGATTCCCAGTGCTGGGAATCTCCATGAGCACGTCGTAGTATCAGGGAGGAGACGGGGCCCAGCAGCAGAAGCGGGGAAGGTGGGAAGGGAAGGGAAGGGCACCCCAGCCCTGCTGCCGGGCAGGAGCAGCAGGATGCAAAACGAACCACAGGCTGCGAGAGAGCTCCGAGCGGGAGCAGCCCTGCACCGGGGGGCGGCTGCTGACCTGCCCCACAGGGACGGATTTCAGCCTGTGGAGTTGTGCTGGTTTCAGCTGGCACAGAATTAATTTTCTTCACAGTAGCTAGTAGGGGCTGTGTTGTAGGTTTGTGCTGATCACACAGGGATGCTTTTGCTCACCCGGAGCCAAGGGCTGTTCTGCTCCTCACCCCACGGCGAGCAGGCTGCGGGGCACAAGGGGCTGGGGGGGACATGCCCAGGACAGCTGACCCCACTGGCCCAAGGGATGTACCATACCATGTGGTGTCATGCTCAATGATAAAATGGGGGGGGGGGGGGGGGGGGGCGAGGCTATGGCTAGGGGACTGGCTGGGCATCAGCCGGTTGCTGGTGAGCAACTGGTTTCATTTGCATTGCTTATCTTTCATGAGGTTTATTTATCTCTTTGTTATTTTCCTTTTCATTACAATTATTCATTATTATTATTTCAATTATTAAGCTTTCTTTATCTCAACCCATGAGTTTTCTCACTTCTACCCCTCTGGTTTTCTCCCCCATCCTGCTGCAGGGGAGCAAGCAAGCAGCTGTGTGGGGCTGAATTGCTGGCTGAGGTTAAATCACAAAAGGAATAGAGAAGAATGGGGAAATGAGTTCATAGCGTGCCCTAAAATCATTTATTCTCATCTAAGTTACCTGCGAACTGACATTCTCCTCTCCACTCCAGCGGATGCCCCGTGCCCAGCAGCCAGGGGCGAGTGGTCCAGCTCCGCAGCAGTGCTGCTCTCAGGTGTCCATGCTCCTGCACCAGAGCCAGGATCGCTCCATGGAACCTCCCCCCCGTTTCACCCCAGGAGCCTACCAAGGATGGGCACAGACCCCCCTGCTCATGATCGACCCTGTGCTCGTTAGCAGAGTGAAGGGATGAGACCCGGGGTCTGCTCACCTGGACGGCCGGGGAGAACCCAGGCACAGCGCTTTGTCCCGCTGGATGAACTTCTGCCGACGCAGTGCTGCCAGCAAGGGGCAGGGGCTCCTCCCGACGCCAGGGTCCATCAGCAGGCAGCACCGGCTTTTGCCAAAGGTTTCTCCAAACCAGGAACCGTACTGAGGGACAAAGCCCTGGTAGCTGAGAAGGAAACCAAAACAGAGCCATCAGTGAGATGGCATGTGGAGCATCCACGGGCAGGGTGACCTGCTCCAAAACTTTTGTGCACTGGCAAGGCCAGGAGCACACGAGCGAGGGAAGGGGATCGTACCGGGATCTGCAAGCGACTGGGAATGAATTGACACCACTGGAGCAGCGGCACGAGGGGAGCACCGAGGAGGTGCGTGTGGCTGCGTGTGCAGCCAGGCAGGTCTGTGTATGCTCGCACATGCGTGTTTTCACATGAAAACTGGCTCAGATTTACAGGCATGTATAGGCACGGGCTTGTGCTTTGGTTCATGGAGAAATACAGGATGGGGTCAGGGAGAGCGGCTGAAGCGGCACCTGGGGATGGGAAAATGTACAGCGGGAGCACAGCATGGCGGCAGGCGCTTGGACAGCGCTGACACCAACAGCTCTCCAGTTACAGTATTTCCAGTTCAACACACCTCAGCTTTCAATCTTGTAATCCCCCACCCCGTTCTAAAACACTGTGAGTTACTGGGAATTTCCCAGTGTCCCTTGTTCAATACTGAAACTCAAAAATAAAGACAAATGGCTGCTTGAACCCTCCAAACCTCTCTGCTCCGTACCCTTCTAGCAAAGAGCAGGATGGGGCTCACAGCCCCCCCAGGCCCTGCATTGCACGGGAGAGGCATGGGCAGGCAGGTGGCTGCTCAGCCCAGGAACAAGCATCGCTCCATTTTTTGGGACCCCTCCGTGGGGTGTGTCATGGCATTGCTGCCTCTCCGCTCCCTGTAGCATGGGACAGGCAGTTGCGACTTTTTGGTGGCCCAGGGTAGGGCAGGTGGTGGAGCTCTGGCTCCCCTCCCGAGTCCACCAGTACAGATCAGAAACTTCAGCTATTCCCAGCATTGGATTTCCTAATGGCGATGTTATCCCACCAGCAAAGGTAGAGCTGCCAGTTGCAATGTACGGACAGAAATATTCAATCAATGAGCCCACTGCATATCTGGGGATAAAGCCAGATGATGCATGAGGATCATAAGATGATGAGTAAGTCCTTTCCCTTCCAAATACTTTAAACAACAGCGAGCAGAGCTGTGCATTTACATTTGGCAACTTTTCCCACTTTGCATGCAGGATCTCTCACCAGCAGCTGCCAGAGGAGCTCGGTGGCTCGTCCCCATGGATAATTTTCAGCAAGTCTTGCAACACGGGGAAGCTACACTGGGACGATAAAGCTGAGCAAGAGCACAAATGACATAGCCCAATAATTACAGGATGGCTGGAGGAATTTTGATCATGAGCAAAATAATGGTAGGGCTGAGAAAGGATTCAATTCATGAGCAATTAAAAGCGAGGTAATCTGAGGAGCTCAGGCAAGTCAGTCTGGGTTTATGGAGAAGGGATCTGCTGCAAAGTGAATTACAGGTGCTACCGGTAAAAGCCTTGGCGCATGGGCAAGGGACCGGTCTCAGCAGGGCTGTTTCTCCTCCTCCTCCTGGGTATTTTGATTAAGAACTGGAGGGAGCCCCCATTTCTGTAGTTCGTACCACTGCTGACCCCAAACCTCGCTGCTGAGCAGTGAGCAACCTGCTTTCCCAAGGCTGAGCCCCATTTCACTCTCCTCTTACTCAGCCCTATCTCTGCGATCGCCGCTCCCCAGGCTGCGTCACCCAAACCTGCTCTGCCTTCCCGATCGCCCAGGAACAGCCTTGGCCCTGGGCCCGTCCTCGCTGGGCTCCGCACCCCTCCCGGTCCCGCAGAGCCCGGCAGGGCTGTGCCCGCTGCCCAGCACCCCGGGGTTTACCCCTTCTCTGCCCACCAAGTCCTTCCCAAACCATCCCGCACGTTGGGCTTGGCTTCCCGATGCTCTCAAGCAACCGTGGTGGCATTGCAAAGCCCTGGCTGTGACCATCGCTCCACCTGAACGACAGCAACCTGTTCTGACGTCCTGGTTGTGTTTGTGGGTTTACCGGCACGGCCGGCTGCAGCACACGGGACAACTGGTGAGATGCTGTGACAAGGCACCTTCCCTCACCTCCTGCCAGGAGCGGAGCCTGGGCTCAGTGATGGCCTCGAGGCAGCTCCACCTTGCACTCAGCCACCCAAAGCAGATGCAAAGCAGCACCCGCAGCCACCCATGGGGGCTTCCTCAGGGGCTCGGGGTGACACTACCAGCCTGCGAGGTGCTGCAAAAAGCAGTAGCACAATTCGGTTCCTCTTCCTCCTGCTTTCAGCGGCCAAAGCAGCAACCCAGAGAGGAGCAGCCCTGGCTGCTGTCAGTATTCCCTGCTCCTGGGGGAGCTGCCTGCAAGCAGGAGCAGGCAGGGGAAAGTCCTGAGGCTTTTGGAGGTGCCAGCCCTGCCACAGCTCCCTCCTTGCTGTTACTCATCTTTCCCAAGCCACTGTCAGCGCACAGCTTTGACAGGGTGACAGCATGCACGGAGTAACACTCACATCGTTCAGACAACCGCAGCAAGGCAAAAACATGTTAAAAAAAAAACCCAACCCCAGAGCTTATGTAAGGTTGGAGGATAGGGGGATCAGGAATGGAAAAATCCTGCGTGTTGCTGTAATGGGAAGGACTGATCCCATCGTCACCGCAGGAGCATCGTGAAGGGTGGAGCGCGTTTCCTTCCTTAACCTGCAGCCTGGGACCTGCCTGCCTCCTGCCCCTGCGCTGAGGTTTGCAGCCTGGTCCATCACCAGCCCCTGCACCCTGGGAGGTCGCCCTGATGCCCCTCAGAGTCAGCCCTCAGGCTGGACTAACCCCAGCGGTTTTGTACCAACAGGAGCTTGTTTCCCCCCAGCGGCCATCCAGCCCTTCCCAGCCCATTTAGTGTCACTTCTCAGCAGGGGTCACCGGGGACCCCTCCCCAACTCCTCCACCACAAAGCCCATCCACTTACTTCTGCTGTTCATGTCTCACCTTCTAACCAACAACACATCACCTCCTACCCATGACAGCTTGGTTTCTTCTTTCTAAGCCTTTAGAGGAGAATGTTCCAAAAAGCTCTTTTTTTTTTTTTTTGCGGGAGGGAATACATCTAACCACACATCAATTTAGATCACCAGCACCCAGAGTCGCTGCCTTCTTCAAAGAGCTCTGCTCTGGCAGCAGGACTGTGCCCCAACCAACTTGACAAGACCGTATCACGTCTATGCAAATATTTAATCAAAGGAGACCTTCAAACATCTTTGATGCAAAACTTAGGACAGTTTGGAAAGCAAACCCTGCACAGCAGCCCTGGTAACATTTGGCAGCTCAAAACAAATGAAAAAAAAAAAAGAGGGGAAAAGAACAATTTTTACTTTACCCTCAATGTGCTATGGTATGGTCCTTAATTATACCCTGGTATCAGGTAGCACTGCTTACCCTGGAGCTCCGTCTTCTTCGAAGCACTGTTACTTGGAATATTTAATAGTATGTTTAAAAAAAACAACCCAAAGTATCATGAATCAAATACTACGTGATCCCAAGCGGAGCTATTTGCATTGGAAATGAACAGACATTTTGGATTAACTTCAGAACTACCCGGGGATATAGTATGGACTGGGAGGGAAGAGGTTGTTTTCCTTCAGGGCTGCCATGGCAATGCGGCAGCTCTCATGGCAGCAGTGGGAGGAAGGAGATAAAGCGGGATGCAGTCGCCCAGGAAACCTCTGCGATGCTGCCAGGAGTGATGCTGGTACCCGACAGCACTTCCACCTGCAGCACACTCCCCCCCCCCCCCCCCCCCCCCCGGAAATTTTGGATGAACACGGAGATTTTATAACATTTGTCAGGTTTCCTGAAGGCTCAAAGCCCTTGGGACAGCAGCACCAGGTGTTCCCCACGAGCGGCCCCCAGCACAAATACACATTCGTGGTGCAGTTCACATCCAACACGCACAACTTTTGCTGTGCGAGCCCTGGGCACTGGTGCAGCACGCGCACGGCCAGGTCACGCTGCCTGTGCACACCGGGCTACGCGCACGTGCTTCTGTCGAGTAAACCTCAAGGCAGAAGTTAAGGAATTCACCGCGCTGCAGTGTGGGGCTCAACCCTCCGCTCCCTCGCTGCCCCCCGGGCGGGCTGTTTGAGGACGCAGTCCTTCGCTGCCTTGCTTCATGCAGGATGAAGGCTGCTCCCACTCCCAACACCGCCTGGTCATGCTGTCATGTGCGCTGTGGGTTTCACCCCCCCAGCTGAAGGCAGGCCCAGAACATGGGTCTCCTCTTTACCCAGTGGCCACGGGTGGCCAGTACATCCTCAAGTTGAAGACCACTGTGCCTGTTCACACCAGCGTCATCTCCATCAACTACAACTGCAGCAGCAAACCTGGTTCATTGCCAGAATCCCCCTATGGCCTTGAAGAGCCCGGCCACATGGCTAGCAGAATCATTTTAAGGTTTCAAAGCTACTAAGCAGCAGAGTATACAAGGGTTGTTCACATGCACTTGGTGCCTACACTCCACCCAAAACTGTATCTGAGGACATAAAAATGCTGCCCTTGGTGCCTAAACACTTTAAGATCTGGAACTTCCAGCCCTTTATAAATGAATTTGAGGTGGTCCAAACATCTAAGCTCTAATCAGGGGGAGACCTCTCCAGGTCTGCAGGGTGGATGGGGCTGTGAGGGGATGATGGCTTTGCTCAGAGGTGCACAGGGCAAGACACAGAGGTAAGAGACACAAAATGCAGCAAGGGGAAGGCCCACGGGACATAGGGAGAAAATTCTCCTCCATGGGAGCAGCACAACCCCTGTGAGGGGAAGTGGTGGCATCTCCATCCTTGGAGATTTTCAAAGCCCAGAGCACCCAAATGGAGCTCTAAAGTTGGCTCCGCTTTCAGTAGACAATTTTATAAGAGACATAGAAAGGTTCCTCCCAGCCCAGATCTTCTGATTTTAACACGAAGACCTAAAAATTGTTACTGAAATGCAGCACCATATTCACAGCCCCAAACAACGATCCCAGACTGATCCAGGTCCCACCAGCCCCTCTCCAGCACTCCCTTCAAAACTCATCCCTTTAAACAGCCAGTGGCTGCTCCTTCCAAACCTGGGGGTCACACACAAACCAAAGAGCTACTGAACAACCACACCAGGATCTCTGTCCTCAGCGCAGGCACCTGGGTGAAAAAGTAGAAATTCACTTTTGTCAAGGTTATCATTAGAATTTATTGATATGAGAGAAACTTCGTATGTCAACATGTCAGCGGAGGAACAGCACATCCTGACGTAACAGAAGTACAAAGCCCATCCAGGTGACATTAAGCACTCTGGTATCTCTAAACTCTGAAGTGCAGGAGATCATGCGCATGGCTGCATGTGACTTGGGTACGTTTTCTGGGACAGAGTAGAAATATTCCAGAAATACAACCAGCGTGTGGTCTGCCAGCCACCAGTGCCCAGCAGGCTGCAGCAGGACCACGCTGGCCTTTACTCCCACCACCCAGCTCCGGACAGACAGCACACACGTGGAACGGCAGCTCACTCTGGGCCCCTCTACTCAAACAGGAAAACACAACACCCATTTGGGGGCGAGATTCACGTGAGCCCACGTAGCCCTTGCAGGGAAACGAGAAGACTTGGACCCTCTGGCTCCTTAGCACATAAAAGGGGCTCAGAGGACCAGCTCGGATGGAGACACCTTTGCACAGCCACAGGAACCCCCCACCGCGTCTGCAGCAGCACAACCTGGGCACAGTCCTACCGAGTGAGCTGCAACTGGGGAGCTTCCCGATGGAGTACGCCCTGCCCAGGGAGCAGACACAGCCATGCCGCACTCCATCCTGGCATCTGCCAACTCAGAAGCATGCTTTTTTCTTTCAACATAACAATCATCCTCATATTATAACTGTTTTGACATTCTCTCAGCAGTGCCCTCTTACAGAACTCATAGCACAAACAGCCAGTCATACTACGCTTGTGGCTAAAATAAAAATTATCTTTATAATTTTTACTGGAAATATATGCTATGCTGGATGCTGTTTAAAAAAAAAAAAGTCAAGTGCTGAGCTTTCATCTTCTCCCAGCTTATGAACTACTTGGTTTGGTCCTAAGGATCCGGCTAAACGATTAGAGAGGGAATAGCAGAGTATTCCCCAGGCACCTGGTAAATCCACAATGGATTTATTGTAGAAATGAGCAGAGTTCTCTAACTCACTCCAAATGGATTTCAGAGCCCTCTAAAACCCTCCAGAGAATGAGCCGTTTGTGACAGGACAAACAACAAACAACCCCAAGTCCAATGAGTAAATGGTCTTGCACTGTGCAGGGAGCATCCGAAATAAAACACAATCCCCAACTAAGAGGATACGTCACCCCCATCTCCCGCTGCCAGGTTTGATCACTGCGATAACGGAGCCTGGACCAAAGCACATCTGCCTGGCCGACAGCACTAACCCTGCTGCAGGTCTAAGAGGAACTGCTCACACTGACGGACATATCTGTGTGTGTGCACACGTGTGTGCCAGGGGACGACCCGTACTCTGCTCCTTTTCCTCTCACATGAGCTACAACAAGTGACATAGCGGGTTCTGCTCTCAGCCATTCTGTTTCACCAAATCTAAGTTCCCTCTGCACATGTAACAGCATTGACTTAGAGATCTCATATTAATGGGTAATTATACAGGATTAATTGCACATCAGTCCATTGTGGCTACAAGTTCATTAGGCTAATAAATCTACATAGTGACAGTAGTACAGTATCAGCTACTTTTCAATACAAACTCCCTACCCTAGCCTTAATTTGTAGGCCAAAAGAAGATCTTCTACGGCAGTGACCTTCCTATGACCTTTAACATTCATTTTCAAAATTTTTTTTCTAGAAAAAAAAATCCAGTGTGGGGAAAACGCACATATATAACAAAAGCAGTGCTTAACAACCACAGGAAAAAAGAACATTATCTTGGACTCTTGTATCAGCATCCTCCGTAGACCCTGGTAGCGTTACTTCCAAAGGGTTGCTAAATGCTCTGTCAGTTCTCAAGTCCGTTACACCACCTCCTAGCTCTAGACATTTCTAGTCTCTCACTATACATATTGTCTGAAGCAAGAGCATACAGAAACACTTGCTAATGTGCACAAGACTTCCATTTGATTTAATGGAATAGTTTTAGATGACCGAAGTCTTTACTTCTAGAAATCTGGTCGTGAGTGGTAGCGCTCTCACCAGCCGGTAGCTTTGTATTCCACCCAGGAGAAAGCTCCAAGTCCCTCCAAGTTTTACTCATTCGTTTTGCCCAAAGGTGTACGGGTATCTAGTAAAACCCCGCTCACAGTATTCCCAGGAAATGATTCAGAAGAGGAGATGATTTGTCAACCAAATGAGATCCTCTGGTCCTGTGTGTCAGACCATGGCCAATAGAATGAGCAGCTGCCATGGACATCTCAACTTAAATACGGTCCAGCCAGGGGAGGAGAGCAAGGTGGCCTGACCATCTTCCCGTGAGGTACAGGCAAAGAGAGACCAAAGGCACTCTGTTCTCAACAGTTCGTCTCTTTCTCTGGAGTCAAATGTTTGATTCCATTTGTTCCAGCAGGAAGTGGTGAATCATGTCAAAAGTGGGACGATCTTTTATATCCCTGCTCCAACATTTCAGCATCAGGTCAAACACAGGGTTAGGACACAGAGGAGTCTGGGAGAGATAGATCTGGAAGGAAGAAATTTACAGCTATTTCAGTGGGTTTTCGTGAAAGAACTGAACGTTTACTAAGTTAACACCAAAAAGACAGTTTCACTCTAGGTTTACGAGACAGTCATCATGCAATGTTTGAAATCCATTAAGCATGAATCTGGCAGCGCAGTCCGGATGGAGCTTTGACGCCATCTCAAATGGCACCGCGGACACTTTGCCAACTTGTCTGATGAGCTGGTCACAAAACAGTCCTTTGTCCCCCAGGAAACATGAATGCTTCAGAGCAGACTTATCTTCCAGGTGACAGCAAAACACAAACCAAAACCAAATTTACCACAATAAAATCCAAATACTTTCACTCACCGTAGACAACCCATGAGGCTTTCTAAGCATCGTGTCAGCTTGTTAGCAGAGACAGAAAAAACACCTTTTAGAGCTTATCTAAAGCACAGCTTGGCAGAATTTTTCCCCCCTCTCATTTCAATACATATCTTTTAGGCTCTTCAGTAAATCATTAGTATTTGGGAGACAGTGAATAAAACCTCCCATCATTTTATTCCCCTTAATCCTTTAACTTGTTTAGTGCTAAAGGTGAATTCTGGGAGAACAGCCAAGTGTTCTGAGCTGGCACGCCACTTTTTTTGGGCACAGTGATCCTCTGTACTGAGGGGGTGTGATTGTCCTGCGTCATCACTGGTATCTACTGGAGGCAGCAACAGTGGAATGCACAGTCCTGCCTGGGAGTTAGTAAGAGAGGACAGTGACATGGGAAAGCCCTTCAGCAACTAGAACAAATGTGAAAGGCTTGTTCAGGGAGTATTTAATTCCCTGGGAACTAACTCCTCCTTCCCAACCTCAGCACGTGCTTTGTCTGTCAGAGAAAATGCTAGTAGGAGAGAGATCTGACAAAGGAAAAGAACAAAAGGGCTGTGCAGGAGAGCCCAGAAAAGCTAAAGAGGACAGACTGAAATAGGAGCAGCTTATAATAGGGAAGAAGCACTGGACAGAGCCAGGAGATCCCTCCAGAGGGACTCCAAGAGACAAAAGCCAGTGCAGTGAGCCCAGATAAAGGGAGATAAAAAGAGGAAGGATACACTCAGAAGATTAGTAATAGAAGCAGAGTCTTCTGCAGGTGATGTAAGGCCACCCTGAAGGCCCTGGAGAGATCCCACCTGGATGTGACCAGGGTAACTCAAGAAGGAGAGATCACGTTTGCTTTCTTACCTGCCTGCCCTGGCTCCGGAAGAACTCTCCTGTGTTCTCGATGACTTGTTCATCTGAGAGGAGGCTGTAGGGCTGCTCCTTACACAGTATGAACATCTCCCAGAGGGTGACCCCAAATGCCCAGACATCACTGGCTGTGGTGAACTTGCCCTGTGAAGAGAAAGGATGTTGTAAGCCCAGGTTGCTCACAGTGCACATTCAGCAAAAAACACTTCAGTCTACACCCTCTGCAGCTAAATCCAAGGATGCAGAATTCACACCTGGAAAAGTGCTCTGAAAATGAGACAGCAGAGCAGGTGACCTATGCTCAGCAATGCACAAAGGGACTGAGGTGTGACAACCGCTTTGTGGAGCAGGAGCAGCATGTCTGTGGGACCCATGGGACAGCTCTAAGGTGCTGTTTTCACTGGGATAAACCTCTTGAAACAGGGAGCAAGTGTCAGATAAAGCCAGAGACTCCTGACCCTCCTCAGAAAGTCTGTATTTGCAGTAGTAGGAAAACAGACAGTGGCAGCCAGGCAGATAGCTACTGCCTTCCTCCACCCAACACACAGCAGTGCAGCTCAGACAGGCCTTTGAACAGAAAGCAGAGCCCTCAGGGTGGAAACAGAACCGAAGCAGACTCGAGACTCTTAGAGAAAGGCCAAGATAATTTTCATTTTTGCACATGTAAGAAGCTGGTGACAGCCTGCTTGCTGTCCCTGTTTTCTGTCTTCAAAAAATGTACCCAAACTGGCCATGTTTGCAACAATGCGTTTCTGAAGATGTAAAAAGCAGCTAAACATTGCTAGAAAATAACAAAACACTGGGAGGTTGGAGGGCCTGTTTGGGCAGAAAGCATCCAAGACCCAGATTGCCAAGGCTTATCTGGCAATGCCAGCAGCCTGTCAACGCTTGGAAGACATTCACACAAGGAAGATGGGAGTGACTTATGGTTTAGATGCAGCTGTAACCAGGAAAATAGGGTGAATTTAGGAAAGCTTAGGCCTATCAGCCTTTATAGCAGAGAATGACAATTCTTCTGGGTACCTGGAGTGTGTGTTGTAAGGAAGTTTAACTAGGTGATCTTACCAATTAGTCTGACAAAGGAATAATTGGGCTGAACATTAAGGAACTGCCTCCAGACCGGGTGCATTTGGGCTGCTGAACAATGTCCTAAGGGGAGACAGCAGGACCCTTAAACACAAAGCAAAACCCCAACCTCAAAACCAGCCCTGGCACTTGAAGTTTTGTCCCTGCCCCTCTCAGCTTCCCAGCTAGGGAAATAAGCAGAGAGGAGGCAACTTCCTTACAGTTCCAGCAGGGATCCTGAACGCCAGGCACAGAAGTTAGGTGCCAGGTGAGGGCTGAGGGATGGGACACCATTCAGAGGGACCTGGACAAGCTCCAGAAGTGGCTCATGTGAACCTCACAAGGTTCAACAAGGTCAAGTGCAAGATCATGCACCTGGGTCGGGGCAACCCTGGTATCAACACAGGCTGGGCTACGAAGGGATCGAGAGCAGCCCTGCAGGGAGGGTCTTGGGGTGCTGGTGGATGAAGAGCTGGACATGACCCAGCAATGTGTGCTCACAGCCCAGAAAGCCAACTGTACCCTGGGCTGCATCACAAGCAGCATGGCCAGCAGGTCAAGGGAGCTGATTCTGCCCCTCCGCTCCACTCTTGCGAGACCCCCTCGCCCCCCACCCCCAGTACTGCATCCAGCTCTGGGGTCCTCAGCACATGCAAGACATCGATCTGCTGGAGCAGGCCCAGAGGGGGCCACAAAAATGATCAGAGGGCTGGAAAACCTCTCCTGTGAGGGCAGGCTGAGTTAGGGTTGTTCAGCCTGGAGAAGAGAAGGCTCCAGGGAGACCTTACTGCAGGCTTTTAGTGTTTAAGGGGGGCCCACAAGGAAGGTGGAGACAGACTTCTTAGCACGGCCTGCAGCGATAGGACAAGGAGTAATGGTTTTAAACTAAGAGAAGGTAGACTCAGACTAGGTATAAAGAAGAATTTTTTTTACAGTGAGGGTGGTGAAACACCAGAACAGGTTGCCCAGAGAGGTGGCAGATGCCCCATCCCTGGAAGCACTCAGGGTCAGGTTGGACAGGGCTCTGACCAAAGTGATTAGTTGATGTCCCTGCTCACTGCAGCAGGGTTGGACTAGATGGCCTTTAAAGGTCCCTTCCAATCCAGACTATTCTCTGATTCTACAATCTGCACTGTATTTGCAAGGGCACACTCCTTTCCCAGGACAAGAGTTATGTCCAACACAACCTAATGGACTTCTTACCTGGGGCCATCTGTAGCATACATTTTGATGCTGTAATGACTGCTACACATGTATGTGTTACTGGTTTAGGAGCACAGTGAGAGTCAAAGGAAGGAACAGAAAATGCTTTTGTGCAGTCCCTACCAGGAGGATGCTTTCCCAGGCCATCCAGCGTATGGGCAGTACAGCTCTCCCCTGGATACGGTAGTAATCCCCACTGTAAAGATTCCTGCTCATGCCAAAGTCTGCAATCTTGATAGTGTAGTTGTTCCCCACCAGGCAGTTGCGAGTTGCCAGATCTCTGTGCACAAAATTCAGAGATGCTAAATACTTCATGCCAGAGGCAATCTGGGTGGCCATGTACAGCAGATTAGAGTAGCTGCATTAAAAGAAAACATAGGAGAAAGAAAAATCAGTAGAGTTCCCCACACTCAACTCTGTTGCATTTGATGTGTTGCAGTGACCTGTCATTTTATTTTCTGCCATAATATTGAAACTAAACTGTCTAGTTTTAGGGCATTAACACCCTCACCTGCCAGGCTAAGCCAAGCTCCTGAGCTGACTAAGCAAGAACAGACAAGCTGTCCCTGAAATTCAGGGCCCTTAGAATGTGACATCCTGTAGGTTTTTATTATCAACTACAATATCAAGATTTTCAAATAGTTTATGTACCAAAGCACCAGCATTCCACAGAGACATAGAAAATTAGGCTGTATAATCTCAGAATCTCATATCTTTAAAATACCAAGCTAAGCAGTTTTTAACACAGGCACCATGCTTACATAAATATGTCACTTAACAGTAAAGAGAGCTTACTTTTTGTAAAAATACGTTTATTATTGAAAATACAAACAGATGCATTTCCCATTTCATATAATCTTCATTCCCCCATTAGCAAAATTAAGATAATTATTAATAAAGTTGCGTGATACACAGTACATCTGACTTTCAGCATTCTTCACACAATTATTCTGTGATGCTCAGCTCGTTTCCCCACTGTGTGTGCTCAAACACTTCACATAACCGAGCACTTGTCACAAGAAATCTAATAAAACGTTCACAGTATTTCTCCGATACAGGTCAGAAAAAGAAAGTCTCAGCCTCCTTCTCTTTGTGTTCTGGTGGCAATGAGGAAAGCACTACCATGTTATCTAAATTACAATAGTGTAATGCATCTAAAGATCACAGATCAGATATACCTATTCTAATCAACAGCTACGCTATCACTACAGCGATTCAGAGGCAGCCCCTCACCCCGGCAGGGGTGTCCCGGCACCATTTCCCTCCCAGCCTTTCAGCATGGTGAGTGTCACAGCTCAGCCAGGTGGCACAGCCCAGTCCCACAGCCAGCTCGATGTTTCTCCTGATGTGGGGGGACCTGCTGTGCCCCAGAGAAGGAACTTTGCCACCCACTTCTACCTCGTTAACCTGATTGTTGGCTTGCCACATAGGAGTAGGCAGAGTCTCCAAGATCCTACATTCTCCCATCCCCCTGCTCCGTTGCCATTGTCTCCCTGCCTAGGCTGTTGCTCTTGCCACCAAGAAGCCCAGTCTCTCCTGGTCCACCTGCACCCTGGCAGGGTCCTGCCAGCAGCTACCTTTTGGCTACCTGCCCCTCCGCTCAGCAGCTCTGCAGGGCTCAGCCTGCGGCTCTGCATGGAGGGGCAGGATGGGAGACACTCCTCAGCCAAGCCATCGATTTGCCAGACAGCCAGAGATGCAGCAGGGAGATTCATTTCAAATACTGAAGAGCCATAAGGGCTTAAAAACATGTGATGTGTCTGCAGGAAAGGGCTGGTCACCACATTTGGTGCACCAAATATCGGGCTTGAGACAGGTGGGATGGTTGGACCTCACCACATCAACTAGACACCCACAGGCACTGGCAGAGACAAGCTGCACTCTTTGGCAGCAGGATTCATTTCGCTCTCAGTAAACAACTCCTGTGTAGACAGATATCCGAGCTAGCTGCACCGCCCTTCCTTTGATGTGAAACCGTATCTGGCTGGAAGGGACAAAAGGAGAGGGCTGGAGGATCAGCTGGAGAGAAAGAAAAACTACAAGTAGAGCCAAGTAATGGAATCCAAGGAAGAATAATGTGAGTGACAGAGCTGAAGTCAGATGAGAGGTGAGGAGGAGATAAAGAAGAAAGGACAGTTTAAGGCTTTGGCCAAGAAACAAAACCGCAAGTCTAAAGGTGAAAGCTGTTTCAGATGTGCAGAAAGGGCAGGAGACGGGAGAGAGCAGGAATATGTTCCTACTCAGATGCAAATCCCTGCCAGCTACCGGCACAAACACTGGTGTTGTCTCACCGTGGCGAGACCCAGCCATCCCCTGTCCAGTCCACCAACAGAACTGGCTCTGCCTAACTGCCTAGATCTTGAACAACAAATAAATCTGAGCCTTTGGGGAGGTACCTGCCAAAGGCTAAGCAACACGGCAGCGCTGAGCAGTGCAGGTTTCTTTATCACGCAGACTACATTAGTGCTACATACAAGTCTCCTCTGAAGGAACATCACCTGCAATAGAGATGCTTTGTTAGATTTAATGCTTCCATACAGGAGGGAGATAAGAGCCACTGCTGACAGAAAATGGTTTGCCAAAATATTCTCCTTCTGTTGGCTGATTAAATCTTGCCTCAGTGAAGCTTCACATAAAACTGTTCACGTAGTATTTTTTAGACATCCAAAGAACATATGAACTTTCTTAAAAGCCGAAGAGACATTCTGGATTTGCATCCCAAAATTCTTGCTGTAATGCAACTGGCTTCCCATATTAATGAAACATTTGATGCAAGCCCACTAATACAAACAGGTGGTCACATCAGTAAACAGTACATCTAAGATTGTCACGGTGACCAGAACAGCCCACAGCCGGGGACACTTCATGGGATAAGACCTCCAGAGGTCTCAAGAACAACCTCCCACACAAAGCAGGACTAGTGTCCACAGCACGTGCCACTAGTTGGGCTGGAAGATGGTCATTGCCCAAAAGGCACAGCAGATGCAACTGGTAGCTCTGGACTGTTATTTGTCCCAAAGATGGGCAGCTCCTCTTACCTGACGCAGGGAATATTGTTTGAAATGGCAAATTTGCTGTAGATCTCCCTCTGCGACAGGAACTGATTGAGGTCTCCATTTTCCATGTACTCTGTTATCATGCACAGTGGGTCATCACGCACACACACCCCCAAAAGCCGGATGATATTTGGGTTCTTCAGTCGTGACATGATCTTGATCTCTTTCAGGAAATCATTTCTTGTAAAACAGAAAACAGGTTCAAATCCTGAACTATTCCTTTCTCCAAGAAAAGCAGAAGTGGCATGTAAGAAAACCTCAGTTCAGAGACATTTACGCTTCTGCACACACTGTGTTTGAAAGCTGGTTCTGTGCTTGTGTTCAATGTTGACCCCTTCCCCAGCAAACAAGACTAACAGAGCATTTCCGTTTGATGTTGCATCTATTCCTATCCCTCACTGCCCACCCATGTCCTGTTCCTTACAGGAACACACAGACCATGCACCAGAGACACATGGCACTCTTACAAAACTCACCAGGGTTAACCTATGTCAAACTGTTGCTTGGGGAATATTTGTTTTTCTTCAGAGATCGTAAGCCCTGCAGATGTGCTTACCTGGCTGTTTTGTTGACATCTGACCTCAGCATCTTCACTGCTACGAGAACTGGCTGGTGAGTGAATTCTGTAGATGAGACTCCCAGGAATTCCAGCAGGCCATCAGCTTCACAAAGGTGCACCTGTGGGGCAGAAGGTAAAGGCAACTATGAGACCACGCACAGGCAGAAAACCGCAAGCAAACAACATCACACTGAAGTCCCAGCTTGGTCACCACTGGCAGAATGACCAAGTGAATGATCCAGTACAGGTGACACTGTTCTGATCAGAAACAGCCCACAGGCTGACCCTAGATCTTGGGCCAAATGGGTACGTATGCTATGCAGCCCATGATGCAGGAACACATGTGGATTGCAGCCTGACGTCCCTAGCACACCGATTTTCCTGCACACGTGCAGACTGGTGCAGTAGACTGAGGCACTCAGATTTGCCTGGCAAGTACAGGAGATGTTCAGGAAGGTCACTGGCCTGAAGTAGTCTGCTTTACTCTGCACGTGCATGCAGACAGCATGGCTGCAGCAGGTTTGGCATGTACAGCACAGAACAGCCACACAAGTCCAGAACTGCCCGGCAGTCTGGCTTGAGTCACTGCTCAAACTTAACTGAGGAGCATCCAGGAATTACAGCTAACTATGCGAAGTCCTCTAATTCCCAGGAAAAGAAGCGTGTGCATGATATGAACATCTCTCCTTTGAGCATACCCAGAGACGAATACTCTAAGTACACAGAATTCCAAGTTTCTTCAGATAAATGAAGACATAAGATTACTGCCAGGATTGTATAAGCACTGACAAGACACTTGCTTAAGAAGTTACCAGAACGCATATTCCAATGGACAAGAGATGCTAGGGTAGGGAAAGCAGACAGACTCAAGTGTGCAGGACAGGAGAAGGGGAGCAGGCTGGATGTGTCAGTCAAAGACACGCAGGAGTGAGAGGAATGTAACAGAAGCCTAACAAATTTTACATGA